>NC_080377.1:113121139-113779834 GCF_014773155.1 Arachis stenosperma
TTGCAGACCTATTTTGCTCTATTTTATGCTCTGACCTGGCTCTGTTTTGAGCACTTTGTGTTAGTGGATTAATTTCGAGTTAAACTTTGATTGTCATTTGCTCAAATGCATATGTGCTGACTGGACCATTGTGTTTTGGTGAAAAACAAATATTCTACCTTTTGTGTGTTGTTTTCATTTTTTTGCAAGACCCCTTTGATGACAAAAGGGGAAGGAATGACCGAAAAATTGAAATTGAGAGAAAACAGGGGATAAAATCCTTTGTGGATTCATGATCATCCTTGTTTCAATTATTTGTTGTGGTGATCTGCCTGATACATTTGATGCATTTTATTTACTTTTGTGGATTTGTTTGCTGCATCATGGATTAGGAATTTTTTTTGGCAGTTCCTTTAAGCTTTGATATGTAAATAAATTCTGAGAGTCGTTGTGTTTTGAGATGATCATGCTTGATTAAAAATGTTTTCCTTGCTATGATAATTTTGCTTTGATCTAATATGTTTACTGAAAAATATTTTCAAATGACTTGAACAGCAATTTCTTAAAACATCAAAAAAATATTTTTGATTGATATGTACTCAATTGCCTTGTGTATGTTTGAGCAGAAAATCAATTCATGATAACAAATGAGTTTTGCTTATCACTCCAATTCTGCTCATAAATCAAGCATTCAACATTACAAAATTTTATATGTTGAATAACATAGTTGCCTTAAGCTTGATTTCAAAAGTTACAGGAAAAGCTTCCCTTGGTAAAATGGCATACATTTAGGGGGAGCCTTGTAACAAATGGAAAGGGGGAGAAATACTAATCTTCAAGAGAGAGTACTCTGCACTCTAATCTTTAATTTCTTTCCATTTCAATTTTTAATAATGTTTGTCATCAAGGGGGAGATTGATGAGTTTGGAAAACTCTAATTTATTTGGATGATGAACAAACATTATTGAAATAACTAATTACAAAATTATTAATTTGTTTTTTATCTAACATATGTTAATTAATAATTTTGTGCTGCAGATTTTGCATTGGGCCGAATAGAAAAGAAAAGATACGAAGCCCAGTATGAAATCAAAATTCAGCCTTATGCAAATTATGATATGAATGTTGGCTGAATTGTTTAGATGGGCCAGATTCTATTAACATTATTATTGGCCCATATTTAACTAAAGATCCAATGCTTGGTCCGAAACCAATTGAGAGAGAAAGCAAATATTTTGCTTCATGCTTCCAACGGATTCTATTTCCATCATGTGATGGATTTCAAATTCATTTAACTTGAATTAAACTTGCATTGGAAACATGAGAGAGAGTTAGCTATTGATTTGATGGACATCATCAATGCTACATGCTACCTAAAGCAAGGGAAGTGGGAAACTTAATTCACTTTATCACATTCATTAATTATTTCAAGTTTCTCTTTCTTCACTCTCATCTCTCTTCTCCTACTTCGGTCATATCAACAGAGAAAGCATGGAAGCTAAAGCTAGCCACTGAAGAGATGAAGATTCAAGCAACAAGACCATCACAACGATGGCAAGAAAAAGAAAACAAAAAAATATGTTGTGGCTAAGATCTTCAACCAAGAAAGGAAAGATTTGTTGAAGAGATCTCAGCTTCTCCATACAAAAAATGGTTTATGAAGATTTCGGTCAGTAGAGGAAGATTTCTTGGAGGTATGGCTTGTCTCTGCATTTTGGGTTCACTCGTCACAGATGGTAGCTAGGGTGGCTACGTGAAGGAGGAAGCAAAAGTGGAGCAGGAGGAGCTGTCATCATCAAGCATGCATCAAGGGCTAGGAGTTCATCTTGGAGTGCAAGGCAAGATGGAAGGCTCGGATTGATGATTGTTGGTGACCAAAGAAGATCCAGAGGTAATTGCATGTTGGTTTTAACGTTCGGTTATCTCTCCTTTCTCTCTGGCCGAACCGGTTTGCATGAATCGAAGAAGAAGAAGTTTGGCTTGGTTCAACACTTCAACCGTGGAGGCTTCCCCTTCTATAAATAAGGGAGAACAACCAGGGCTTGAAGCAAGGAGAAAAGAGTGAGAGTGCAAGGCACAGAGTTCTCAGAGCTACCTAAGCTAACAGAAGTTCTTTTCCTTCAAGGTATCTCATTTTGTATTTTTCTGTTTAATTTTGTTTATCTTGAGTCTCATGGAAAAAAGCAAACAGTGAAGTTTGTATGAAAAAGCCATAGAGCGGAAAAAGGTAGAGTGCACAAAATTAAAAAAAAAATCCATAGATATCCTTAGAGTTTCTTTGTACATCTATGTTGTGTTTCATGATTCTGTGGGAATCCCCTTGCAAGTTGGGTTAGCACTTAGCAATTGAAAGCTTGGAAGTGACCAAGTCAAGTTCAGTTTTGGGTTTAGATTCTGGACTTGTCCCGGATAGGAAGGGTAGTTCCTAGGGAGAATTGGTGTTTGTAATCAAAGATAATTATAGTGAAATTCCATCATTTTTGTGATGGAGACTGGATGTAGGCTGCACTGCACTTAGCAGCTGAACCAGGATATATCTGGGTGTATTTTTCTCTATCTTCTACTTCATTTCTGTTTCTGCTGCACAGGAGATAAAACTAGAAGATATCTCGTATCGGGTCACGAGATAAAAAGAAAAAGTCTCGTGGCTAGGTACGAGACAAAAATCAAAAAGTCTCCAAAAGTTGTTTCAAAGACCAGCAAGTATTATTAAGTGAAAAAGGGGCTAAGATTCAACCCCCACTTCTCTTAGCTACTGAAACCATCAACATTCTTTTTTCTTGCTGTTGTATCTTGTTGTTACTGTTGGTGTTTTTTGCATTGTTTTTTTCTTCTATTTATGTTTTAAAACTTTTGTTGTTGTTGTTGATGCTGTGAAAATCCTTGTTGTTGATGATACTTTATTTTTTTTAATGATAATTTTATTTAAATTTATTTTAGTGCCTATAGAAACTGAAGCATAAATTTTGGATGAAGAAGAAAAAGAAGAAGAGAAATCGAGTATTTTAGTGTAGAAAGTTGTTGGAGAAGGTTGTTTGACAAGAATATTTTGATCCAAACGATATTTTAAAACCAGTTTGAATCTTAGGGACAAGTTCGAATACAAAAACAAGTTAAAGATGAATAAAACTTTTAGCCTAAACCTTAAACACTAAAATCATACTTAACTCCTATATTTTTGACACATGTATCAACTTTCAAACAAAGTGACTAACCTAGCCGGGGAGACCACGATATATTGACCATGGTGTAAATTTTTTGTCACGAAACTTTTTCATTCACAATAATCAATTATTGAACTAGAATTTAGCTAAACATACATTCATAAATAATAATGGCTGATGAGGTAGTTAATTTTGGATGTGTCAATAATATCTTTTAGATACAAATGCCTGCACACAAGATACTAACATGCAACTTAGTAAACACATCTTCTGTGGCCAGACAATGAAAGGTGTAGCCGCCCGCAGCAATTGAATTTCGACCTTTAGAGCTTCAATTCGAACATTCATTAATTTGGATATACATATGATGAAACTTATTATTCATGAGTCTAATATTGAAAAGTGATTTTCTGGCTTCACTAGTCTGCCAAACAGTGCTTTATTAAATTGATAGGAGGGCTGCCGCTTTTGCTTTAATATCATTTTTAATTTCTTATTAATAAATAATATAGTGCAAGTTTTTATTTCCATAACCACTCAATTATTGGATACAACTATTTATATTTTTTTATCTATTAATTTAAAATTTTGTGATAAGTGATTTAGTGGTATTGATGAATATTTCGGATGATCCGATTTTCCTTTGCTAGTCACCTATTATTGATGATAGAGACAATACTTAGAAGATTTTTCCGAATTAGGCTTTATTACTAGTTCAAGATATATATCATGGATTATTCATGGGTCAAGTTATTTGGACCCAAAATTTAGATACCAAATGGGACATCTATTATTATGTAAGCACGTTGAATAAACTAGCTAGTGTATGTGAGATCTTGTTATAAATAATTTATATTTAAAAAATTGATTTATTTTAGCATCCAATCATTGAATGCTACCATTTTATGTTCAAAACATTTCTTGTCGTATGAATCACATGTTTATTGCTTACTTCAAAGGACTCTAAATTCACTTAAGATAAACAAAATAGAAGTTTGGCATGTCTATTATTAGTTGAATGAACAGTTAATTCCACCCCTGATCATTATCTCAAAGAGCAATGTTAGGGACCAGCAACTTTTGTAATTAGTAGCCATTAAATAGCTATCAATGATGATTTAATGGTGTGAGATTGGTATGAGATTTCATCTAATGGCTCACCTTTTTTTGTTGGTTACATGCTGGTCAAAATTCAATAAAATTGCTGGCCCTCTAAACTTTTCCTACCTCAAAAGATAACGGTGTGTCCTAATAAAAAAAAGTTCAATTTAACTTTTGTCCCTTAACATTTTGGGACAATGCACATACAAAATTCTTTCATAATTTATACCATTAATTCTTAATAAAAATTTATTAGATATATAGCACATTTGGGTAATGATGAGCTGAAACATCAAGTCCAATACGGTTATTGATGAGAGATTTATTTGTTTTTAAATTTAAATTGATCAGATATTTATTTATTTTTGTATATCTATTTCGATAAAACGATGTTATTTTGATGTCAAATTGTTTAAGAATTTATTTGTTAGAATTTATTTATTTTTAAAAAAATTGATATAATATTTTTTAAAATTAATATTTTATTACAATAATACTCATTATATTAATACTCTTTTTAAAAATTATTGAATATATGATTTAATAAGTATAAATTAATTAATAAATTATTTAAATTAAAAAATATTATTTATTATAAAATAAAATAAATAATTCTCAATGTATTTTTTAAATATATAATAAAAATTTATGCAATTAAAAACATAGAATATTAATGAAAATTGAAAGACAATTTACAAATTATAGTAAACCCATTATTTGACATATGTGGCATATATAATAATAATTATAATATTCATATTAGGTTTTGATTTGCACAAAATTTTAGAGTAATGTAAAACTTAATTTGTCCTCTCTTCAAGCTAATAAATTAATAATTATTTTAATATCTTTATAATAAAATATATTAGTAGCTAACTATTAGTACTAAATGAAATAAAACACACATATACACACATATATAATATATATATATAATATATATATTAAAAATCACTGAAGAACTCAAAGTATAAAAAAATATGATAAATCTATTAATATTATATATTAACACAAGATTAGAGACAGATGAAGATTTACTGATTTATCAATATAAATAAAGAGCGATGATTTATAATAAATTTCAAGAATTATTTATATACATAGCGATATATAACTATTTAAATTAAAATGTAAATTTATATATGTAAACATGATAATTTTATTAAAAATTGACTAACTTTTATAAAATATGTGTTAATCATCGTTGTTGACTTGATGTCACTACTCATAGCTCTTTTATCGTGTAATTTTAGCAATTCTTTTGAGTAGGTTTAGTATTTTATAAAGAATGTCACTTATTTATTGTCTAATAATGCACTTATGTATTAAGTAGTAACATATTAGAGTTAGGATAGAAATATTATAGGACCAATAATATATATAATATTAAAAAATTATGCAAAAAATGATATAATATAAAATATATTATAAAAATATATCGATTGAGAATATATTTTAAAATAAAAAAATATGTATGTATTTTTTATTAATGAAGTGGTCAATTTTTCGTATCATAAAATTTATTGATAATAGAATCTGTGTTAAATTTTTTAGTATTTTTTTAATATAATTAAAAAATAATTAGCAATAAATTCATCTTTCATTTTATTTTTTAGTTATTCTTCACAACAATCATAGTTAAAAAAGATCTCTTAATTGTAGTAGTTGAAACACAGAGAATTAATTAATACCAAATGAATTAAGAATGACACTCACAAAAAGAAAAAAAATTCACTTTATGAGATTTGAAAAATTTTATTTAATTTAAAAATATTAGTAATAATATTTTTTTAGATTTTTTTAATATTATTACTTACTTTTTAGATATTAGAAATTATTAATATTTAAGTTAGATTAGACTTTTATTTATATTAAACTAAATACAAAATAATTTTTTTAAAATATTAAATCATATTTAATAACTTATTACTATTAATCTTTTTTAAAAAAAATTGGGGTTGAGACCTCCACTCGCCCCCTATGTTCGTTCCTGATTACAATCATTTTTTTAAAATTATATAAGTAATTTATTAATTATATTTTTATTTTCAGTAATATTCTTTATTTTTAATTGTATAATTTTTTATTTAAACTTTTAAAAAATATACCACGAATTATTTACTTAATTTCATAATAAATAATATTTTTAAATTTAAATAATTTATTAATTAATTTATACTTATTCTTTTAATAAGAAATGGGACTAAAGCATAAAAAAAAACTACATAAAAATGATTCTAGAAAAAAAATATTAATAACGTCTGCTATAAAATAAAAAAATATATAATAGAAGGTAAATTAAAGAAAAATTGCCATCCTAACTACAGATTAATTCATTAAAAACAGAACATTAATATAATGAATAATATATCAATAAAAAATAAATTTAAAAAATTGTATCAATATTTTTAAGATAAATAATTGTTTAACAAATAAATTCTTAATCAGTTTGACATCAAAAATACATTGTTTTATTTCAGTAAGTAAGAAAAAATAAACTCCTAATTAATTTGAATTTAAGAATAATTAAGTCTCTAATTAATTTGACAACAACAATATGATATTTAATGTGTTAATTCATCATCTAAGTAGCGTTTGTTTTCGGAGACAAGACACGGAGACATGGACAGTACATTCTTAAAAAGCGTTTGGAAGTAAAGACATGGACACTGAACATATTGTCTCCGGAACAGTTTTTTATACTTTTGTGTCCACTCTTTTACGAAGGACAATGATGGACACGGGATTTGGAAGAAGGACACGGACTGTTTTTATGAATTTTTTTTCTTTTTTGTCCATGGTGCTATTTTTTATTATTCCACTGTTACCCCTTTTTATTTTTCCTATTTTGCGTTGTTCTCAAAAAGTACTTTTTTTACTCCATGCTCTTTTTCTATCTTTACGTTCTTTTTCTTTCTCTTTTTTTCTCAGGTACTCTCTCCTTTTTATAAAAATTTTTATTGGACTGGATAATTTCTTTTTTCTTATCATTCTTATTTCAACATCATTTTAACCTTATATTATATTATTTGATTTGTAATAAAAATAATAACAAAAATAATTAGTCTGGAGACTTTTAAAAGATAAATATTATAAAGGTAAAATTGATATTTTAAAATGCTAAAAAATAATTTATAAATTGTAATTGATTTTATATAATTTAAAGAAAAATTAATTTTTTGAAAAGAAAAATAAAATTTTAGATAAAAAAAATTAATTTTCTAAATAAAAATAGATTTTTATGTGCAAAAATTAATTTTTTCCATTTAAAAATGGATTCTTTTTTTAAAACTGATTTTGTATTTAAAATTAATTTGGCTTATTAACCTAAATGAAATTTTTTATTAATCAAACTCAGAGTTTTTTTGTTAATATTAACCATATGTATTCCTACATATTAATAATAAATTTAAAAATAAATAATTATATTTATAATTTTTATTTTAATATAAATACTATTATATAATTTTTTATTAAAATTTTTGGCTGCTTCAAATATTTTTTTCAAGTTCTCACTGTCTGTACTCCTACGTACTAATATTATTTATTAAATTAGTTTATACTAAAAAATTTGGAATCACATGCCTATTTTAGTCATTTTATATAATATTTTAGTCTTGTCCATGTGTATCCAAACATAATACATGAACATTACATTAGTGTCCTATCCATCGTATCCAAACACGATATACAAAATATAATTTTTAATGTCTCTGTCCTATTGTCTTTGTCTCAGTGTCCTGTTTTGTCGTGTCTCTACAACAAACGCTACCCTACATATCCCACCTAAACAATTTTCGTTATGAATCCATGGTAAAAATGATGGAGGTGTGGTATTGTCTCAAACCGTTAGTTAGCGTTTAGTTTATGTCTAGAGACAAAGAAATATAGACACAAATTATTAGTATATTTATATTGTGTTTGGTAAAATATTGAATAAGGCACAATAAAATTTTTAAAAAAATTATATTTTATAAAAATTGATAAAAAATAAAAATATAAAAAATTAATAAAAGATAAAAATATAAAAATTGATAAAAAAATAAACTGTAAAAATTAATTGTGTAAAAATTAATAAAGAATAAAAATATAAAAAATTGTGTTTAATTAATTATATTTCTATAGTCTAAATATTTTAAAAAAATACTAAATACATATATTTTATATATATTTATATACTAAACTATCTATTCAAAATTTATGTCTCAACAAACAAACAATAAACATATATTAACTTATCCGTATCTCTATATCATTGTCCTTAAAACCAAACAAGGCTTTAAAGAACAAAAACTAAATTGATTTTTTATTATAAAGAGTGCTTTGTTCTTCCAAGTGATTGCCAGAAGCCGCATTGAGTGTTCATTCTTATTAGCTGGCAAGGTTTGCCATTTAAATTAGCTTCCAACGTTTTATGTATTCTTTCAGTCCAATATCTTATTAGCAACTAACTCAGACAAGAGATAATTGATAAAATATATAATTGTCAAAAAAATAGTGTTATATTTTACTTGAATGTGCTTTTTTCGGTACTGTCAATATGAAGAATATAATATATCAGTAATTAAATGATATATAAGTAATTTTATAAATGTCTAAAGAATTTAAAATTAACATATCCTAATATTAATAAGATGATTTATATAAAACCTACCTAAGCTTTCAAACTTCGAATAAAAAAAGAGTATAACTAGAAAATTAGTTTTTTAAACTTGTATTAGTCTAACAATTTTTTAAAATGATTTTTTATTTTAAATTTTTAATTTTAAATTTTAAATTTTAAACTATAAATTTTAAACTCTAAATATTAATTCTAAAACCTAAATCCACCCAAAAAAAGAATTATAAAAATAGTATACAATAAAAAAATGACTTGATTAATTATAAAATAATTTTTTATATTTATTCAAAAGAAAATCTTATATTATCAAAGTTAACATATAAATCGGAGCCGGATGAAGTTATATTTTAAAAAAATAATAATAAAAAAGAAAAAAGAAAAAAGAAGTATTAAAATAAAATCTGATAAGCAAAACTAGCTGCTGTACATTGATAAAACCTCCCCATCAGTGAATCCTATCCCTAACCTAACTACTGTAGTAGGTTAACAACAATCACACTTGGATTGCATGTTGTTGTGTGTTACTAGAACATACACATATACACACGTCATGTTAGATTTATAAACACAATTAAGTTCTACTACATCTTATCATGCATGATGTACATCTAAACTACATGGATACTGGTAAAAAAAAATCACACTAATCAAACAAAAAAGATGATCGTACACACTACAAACAGATGATTTTTCTGTCCGTATAAAAGAAGACAATAAAGCAAACCTCCCCAAGCCCTCAAAATTTCTAGGTCGCGCTGTTAATAATTATCAATTTTTGTTATCTTTATCAGTAATTATATATGACACGATTCCCCCCCCCCCGGCCCCAAAAAAAAATTCTTTCTTTTTCTACCCCTACTTTTGCATGTCGTGTTTCTGTTTCTGTATATTTTTTAACGTTATTTATTCACTTAATTTGAAAAAACACTAAAAAAATTCACTTAATTTGAAAAATTAAACTGCCAATAGGATGAACACTTTTTTATTCCGATTAAACTACTGACAAGACGGCATTTAAATATTGTTATCAAAAGATCAACTATTAGTTTTATTTGTTAATGAAAAAAAAAATTTGATGTGTTAAATATGTAATATTTTTTATTTTTTATTTAATAATTTAAAATTTTAAAATAAATCATTTCATCAAGATATAATATCAAAATCTTTTTATTAAAGTATTTAGAGCTTAATAATTATTACTATTATTTTTCTAATACAGAAAAAAATATATGTACGATTCAAAATTTAAACATTTTAAAAATGATACTTTTATTTGAAATAATGTGTTAAATATATGTCATCCTATATTTTTATTTAAATTTAATAACTTAAGTTTTCAAATTCTTGTTAGTAGTAGTAACTATACTAAATATACATTAATATTAAAAATAGTTATTAAAATTAGTAACCAAAATAAAATATATATTAAAGATAAATTAAATTATATATATTTATTAATTATGTTAATTATTTATTAATATAAAATAAATATTAAAATATTAAATATATATTAAAAATAAATTAAATTAAATATATTAATTAATTTTAATATACAAATATTATTTTTATATATTTATATATAAATAGATAATAACTAATTTCTATCATTTTTTGTTTGTAATTAATGATCAATTAAAACATTTTTTTTAAATGTTTTTAACTCATTAAAATTCAATACATATAATTATGTTAGGGAATTGAGAATGGGAGACATAGGCACATTGTTGATATTATTATTGGATGCAAGGTCATAGTCATTCTTTCTTTCTTTCTTTCTCTTTGTCTTTTGCATCCATTCATTCCTTCTCCATCATATCCACTCAATGCTCTCGATTGCCTTCCCCGGCCCTCTCCCACTCTATTACTACATACTATCACCTTTTTTCCCACTTATTAAATTATCATCATCTTTCACCCTACTCTCTCTATCTCTCTCTTCCAGTTAGGGTTTCACTCCTCAACAAATCTGAGAGAAGCTTATACCATTATTGCTGTTTTTGTCACGGAGGAAGAAGAAGGAAAAAAAAAAAAAAAGAAGCAGGTTGTGAAAACCTTATCATCCAACAAGGGAAAGGGAATAAAGAAAAAAAAAGGTACTTTCAGTTCATCTCATCAAAGAAAACCTACTATACTACATCACAAACAGGTAAAAACGAACCCTTGTTCATGTGCAGCTTCGTTCTCGGATTTATGCATAGTTCTTTTTCTTTTCCTTTTTTTTTCTTTGTTTTTGTTTCTTGAATTGAAGTAAGGATTAGAACTAACAATACACAAAGTGGATTTATTTTTTATTTTTTTTCTTAGGGCTTTCAATTCCCATCTTTGGTTTGAGAAGGAAAATATATATGACTTGTTTGTTGATCATGCAGCTGAATTGTTCCAGCAGAAGAAAGATCCTATGTTTCCGTGCATGTTTCCTAAATAGATAATAAGTTGAAGAAGAAAATCAAAGCTAAAAGGAGAAATTCCATTTCAGACCTGACTTTTCAGAGGATTTCATTTTTCTTAATAATATTTTTTCCTATCCTTCAAGTATTTACTTTAAAAAAAAAGAAGAGAGATCAGAAGTGAAAGCTTGAAAAAATATTTTTCAGAAACAATTCAGTTGTTAAAGAAGAAAGCAAAGAAAAGGCGGTTATATACTTATTACAGATAATCAAAATATAAAAAAGTGACATAATAATCTTCAAACTGATGAATATAAAGGCCTAAAGGTTCTGATTAAGATGGGACTAATAATACTATTCCGATTCCAAGGTGTCCAGAAAGTTTTTTCTGTTTCGGTATAGTATCACTGATATATTCTGCAACAAAACAATAGTAATAAAGATTCTCCAAACCGTATTTCACTAACTATTCATTAATCACAAATTCATCACCATTAAGAAAGAAAAACGACGAAAGTGAAATTAATTAAGAGGGTGCAACTGAAGTAGCTAGCACAAACCAGATCCAAATTTAAAGCTTCTTCTTACTAGAGAATGAAGTAGTAGTTGAGATAGATGTGAAGAATATGAAAAGTTTTGAAGATGATTCCTTTTTATGCAGAGAATCAAGAAGGAGATGGCATCATCAAGCTCGTACAATTCACCTTGCGCTGCCTGCAAATTCTTGAGGAGGAAGTGCATGCCAGGGTGTATCTTTGCGCCTTATTTTCCACCCGAAGAGCCTCAAAAGTTTGCAAACGTGCACAAGATCTTCGGGGCAAGCAATGTTACCAAGCTCCTCAACGAGCTTCTGCCTCATCAGAGAGAGGATGCGGTCAACTCCCTCGCTTATGAGGCAGAAGCTCGCGTGAGAGATCCTGTTTACGGCTGCGTTGGCGCCATATCATTCCTCCAAAGACAAGTCCAAAGACTTCAGAAAGAACTTGATGCCGCCAACGCCGATCTTCTCCGCTATTCCTTTACTGACATCGCTCCGACGCCGGCTCTTTCTATGCCTCCCGGACTAACCAATGCTACTTCCCTTCAACAAATTCCCCAAAGGTTTGGGGCAAGATTTGATAACGAAGGAAGTGGATTCTATAATAATAATCGCCAATATTCACCTAATATTTATTCTTACCCTTACTCTCTTCCATGGACCGATACCTCTTCCAAGGATATCAGCGATGGGGGCGGGTTAGGTGACGGCGATGGGAGAGGAGGTAATTTGTGAATTAAGTTTGCAGTATAATACCCTTCCATCAAGGGTTTATACTTTTTGAGGCATGGTCTAAAATGTTTCTTATGGTATAATAATATTTTATAATGTCTATTATGGTTATTATTACTCTACGTAGGCTTGGTTGTTGAAGGTTCTAGTGTTTTTTATTCTCTTAATAAATTTTATCTGGTGGGATTTTTGTTATTAATTAGTTTGTTAGAGTCCTTGATTGTATGGTATTGTTGAAGAAGTTGCGAGGATCTTAGGTAGTCTTTTCGAAATCTTTTGTGTGTGTGGCTTTCTTTAGAGCCTAAAAATAAGTTGGTAGAACATGCAATAGTAGTAATGTATGTGGCTACTAGACCCTTTTAATTTGTTTGTGTATTCAGTGCAACTCTATCTAGATAGGCATGTGCAATATCTATGAAGCGGAGTTCACAATAATATTTTCTCCTCTTTCTCTCTCTGTCATTGTTTATGAATAAGAATAAAATGAGGTTAACACTACTTTGATTATATATAAAGCCTAACTCTATGGTTTAGAGTTTTGACGCTTAGTCCACTTTTTTAACACATATTCCAGCCTGTTTTAATTCTACTCAGATCAGCTATTATTTATGGAGGACCACCCTAATTTTACTTTTCTGTTCTTTGATTAATTTTTGTTTAAGTTCTCCCTTGTATCTGAATAATTGGAAATAATTGATTTTGAAGACTATTTTCCTTAGATTTCTTACTCACCTGAGCAAGTTAGTCACAACCTATCCATTCTTGCAGTTTTCTTTACTAAATGTTGTTAAATACTGCTCGGAAAAAAAAGTAGTCCTTTTATTTCCATAAATAAGACATTTGAAACTTTTTTAGTAAACGTAAAATATTTTTTTCCTGAAATTACTTGTGCTAACGTGTTAAGTTACTAAGCAGATAAATAATAGTTATAAAGTTTATATGTTTTTTTAATATAAAACATTTATTTTAAATAAATTAATTTTGAACAATAATATTAAGTTTGGGCGAAATGAGTGTTTTTGAAGATAGAAATGAAGAGAATGAGAGTGAAGAAAGAATTGAGTTAAGGGAATTATATTGGAAAGTGATGACGAGGAAGGTGTCAGTAACAAACACAGACAAGATATTAAGCTTCAGTAGTTGAGCTACTCTTAAGTCTCAACATCATGTAGATGTAGTAGTAGTAGTAGTAAAAGAAGATCAGATCAGATAAGAATTGTTTGTATATGTAGACCACTTTTCATGACATTTCTATGTATATCTATATCTATATGATGGTGCCTGGTGGAAAGAACTGAACTCATGAATCAACCTAACAGGAAAAAGGAGCAGTGTTTTTCTCTCAACATTAATTTGTGTGTCCCTCCCATCTTCCCTTCTTGAATTGTAGTTTTCAATTTCATCATCATCATCATGAGGTAGTACTAGATAATAATAAAAATAATAATAAATAACATCTTCTTCAATTCCCGTGAAACTGAGGCTCTTCATTTTTCTTCTATCAAAAAAGATATATATCTTTGTATCTGAAATAGTGAGCCACTGTCACTGGCTATAGATATATGTAACCTTTTTTCCACATTGAATACCATAAAAAATACTAGTTCAGCTCTTCATCTTCTCCTCCTTAACTAGGGTTTTCAGCTTTTTTGTTTCTTACTGTTTTAATAATAATTTTCAAATCCTATCCATGTCTCTGATCTACACTAGGTACCCAATTCGTAACTGTTGATACAGTGGACCCTCGTAGACTGCACCTACATTGACAACTTGCATTGAATTGCATGCATACACCAGTGTATATCTTGCTTACATTCATTAACTAATTATTATGTATATATAATTGAACGATGAACACTGCAAATAAAATTTAATAACCATTTTCCTTGCTATATTGCTTTATTTGCACAATTTGACATTATATAAGTAAAATTTAGAACCGATCATCCGAGATCACAGTAGAAGAAGGTGCAGCAGCCAAGCAAAAGAAAAAAAAAAAGTTCATGATTGAAGAAGGATGGAAATAAAATAGAGGGTTAGGGTTTTCTTCACTTTCTTTTCACAAGAAGATTAGCGAAGAAATTCTCCAAAGAAAAAGTAAGCCGTCGTTTTATAATAATAATATAAACTGACAAAGTCCAATTTTTTTGTTATTAGATAATTACTTTCTTAAAAATATTGTGTAAAGATAATATTACAAACTAACAAATTATTTAATATATTAATTAAATTATCTAACTATTCATAACATAGAAGTTTTAGGATCAAGTAGTTTTATGATTTATAATTATTAATTAATTATTATTGATGTTTTTAATAGTATGAAATTTCATCCAATAATATAAGATTACACATTTTTTTTTTTTGCTAATTAAATGGACTCTTAAACTTTCTCTTCCTAATATTATTTTTAGGCAAATATATATTCGTAAAAGTAGCCACTTTATTATTATTTTGTTGGATATATAGATGATGATTTCATTGATTCATGAGAGGAGCATATAAATGGTGATGAATTGAGGGAAGGGAAGGGGGTAAGGGCTTGTTGAAGGGGTTCAGATATTGTCAGTCACTTTAGTCTCTGTGTAAGTGTAAGCAGAGAGAAGAGAAGACAGTGTTGTGGTGGTGTATGTGTGTAGTACTATAGGTAGCGTTTGGTTACTGAGACACAGACACTGAGACATAGACACAGTGGTACACGATGACACATGTCTGTTGTTTGGTTTGGTGAGACACAGATTTTCGAAGGACACGGGAGGACACGGATGGACACGGAGACACTAAATTTGTGTACCTCCAATTTGGTGAGACACTGAGACACAACTTGTGAGACACTAATTTTTTACTCTTTTATCCTTATTGAGTTTTTAAAATTTGTCTTCTTATCTTCCCAAATCTTTTTTTTTCTCTTTCTCTTTTAGATTCTACAACTAAATTTACTTTTCTATTTTTTTCAAAAAAAATTGTACATTTAATTTTTTTATTTATTTAAATTTTAATTAATCTTTGATAAATTCTGAACTTTAATTTTCTATTTTTTTTTTCAAGAACAATTATATATTTAATATTTAAATGATAATTTAAGATGGTATTAGAAGAAATAAAAAATTATTAGAAGAAATAAAATTTTAATGGTGATGGCATACATTGTTTGGGATAATAGGTGTATTGTAATAGTGGTAAAACTTGTGGTTGAATGAAGGATAATTTAGTCTTTTTCAAATATATGTGTCTTATTTCTTATTTTTGCCAAACACAATACATAGACATAAATATTTTATGTCCATGTCTTTAATGTCTGTGTCTCTGTGTCTATGTCTCATCAAATACATCAACCAAACGTAGCCATACTGAAGGAAAGTCAGAACTACTCAGAAGTCTCCCTCTCTCAAATACACACAAAGAATATAAGTAGAGAGAAGAGAGGGACACTGCTATACTATATAGAGTGTAACAAACAGTAGTAAGAGTCACATCCTCTAATTCAAGGACCTCCAATTCATCACCCTCCCTCGAGATCATCAAAACCCTCACCTTCTTTCTCTTTTTTTCTTTTCGTAATTTTATTTTCCTCATCAACGATGTCTGTGAATTCAGTCCATTTATACTTGAGTAGAAGATTTTCTGGTGGATCAACTTATTCAAAATCATTCAATTATCTTCTAGCTTTATAACAATACCAAGTTAAAAAGGGAGTAGAGTGTGGGTTTCAGAAGTTCTTCTGAGTTGCCCTATCTCTTCTTCTGAAAGAATGAATGCAAATAGCTATTATAATTTATCAGAATCAATCAATATCAAACAAACCCATCAATCTTCTTCACAAAGACGTGGAAAAGAAGCAAAGAGAAGGTGAAAATGAATCAAATCTGCAGTAGTGTGTGTGTATGATAGATGAGAGGTTCATGAGAGAAAAAGAAAAGAAAGAGAAAGGACAAAGCATGTGGGGGGTCCTATTCTTTTGTAATCTCTAAATTGAAGCCCCCACACACAAATTCTTTGTGTCCTGGTCGACTTAATAAGAAAGGGAAAATGGGCATGATGGGTCCAGGGGGTTCTCTCTCTTTCTCAAACATAACATAACATGTGTACTAATGTACTTATAAATAATGTAATGTTATATTCGTCAGAGACAAGGGAGAGTCTATTATGTCATCTTAGTGGTGTGTGTTTACAGAGACAAGTATACGTGCACATCCATTGATGTGTCAATTTCAACTTGCATTGCATTGCGTTGCGTGTACCAACATATATTCTAACTTGAAACTTTGAATATACATATTTACATACATATATCATACCTGTCTACTTCTTCTAATCATAATCCCCATCATTAATCATTCATCGGATAACACACCACTCAAACTCTTGATAATAACTTATCACAATAACGAATAACAAAATCAGATACATTTGCTTAGAATTGTTTCACACTAAATTCCTCACTTCCAAGCTCCAACAACCCCTTTGGACTGTGCTGGGTTGATTGTATTTTTACGTGAAAATAACTCTAAAATCTTAAAATACAAGAATAAATGAATACATATAAGAGCTTTCAATAAGAGTTTTTTTATTTTTAAATTCAAGCCGAAAAATTTTGAACAAGAGACTAAAATATCTGTTATTTTAATAATTAATTATATATTTTTATATATTCCATTTTTCTATATATTTTAAGAACTTAATTGTTTATTTCATTTTATTAATTAAAATGTAATTTTAATTTTTAAAAATGATTTAATCAAGATAATTTTAACAGTTATAGATTTCAATCTTAAGATATTATAGAAAATTCTTGTGAATAGGAATCATAATTATTTGGAGCAGGTAGTCAATGACATCAAATTAGGATCCTGATATAATTCTTTTTTTATTTTTCTTTTTTATTTTTTTAAGCTTCTATATTCCTCTTAGAAAACTTCTTAAGTCTACTCTTCTTTCCCACAATTGTTTTTATTTACATACTTTGATTAATTCATTATATAACATAAGAATGAGAAAATTCACACTAATAGTAGTTTAATTTATGATTCACTCTAAAGAACATAACTTGGAAGGGATTTTTATCTGTGAGAGTCACACGATTTACATGAACATTATTATTGTGTCTCCCAATATATTTATAACCACCTAATAACGATGACGAAGAAGTAAGACGAAACACAATATCTTATACTCACTAAAATTATTATCACTTAATTTTTGAATGTGAAAGCTACCATTCACAATTTTTTTGTCACTATAATAATTTAATCATGATCACCACCAACATAAATATATGGATAAAAAAAATTATGATTAATTACTATGAAGAATAACTTATTTTTTATTTTAGAAGAAATTTAGTAGAATTTACTTATTTTTAATTGATGTAAAATTTGTAATACACATAAATTTAATTAAATGATCGATTATGTAATTTTTTTATATTATTAATATATCAAACTATATATTATATTATACTCTTTTATCTTCATTTATTTTATTTTATTACAATGATTAAATGTGAAATGGCATATATGATAGTGATATAGAGCAATAACAAATGGTTCTCCATTTCTTATGATCACAACCAGCGCTTCATTTCTTCTGCGATGTTGATATGACTCGCATTGGGCAATGCCAACATGTAAAGGCTCTTGCAAAATCTCGTGTCGTACATGTCAAATATTTGACTACTGACGACGTAGCTAGCTAATTCTTTTACCTTCGACTGCTCACACCTCTCAGCAGCTCTCCCTCTTAATCTTCCAGGCCAATAGGTATGTCATATTGTCTAAAAGATGGTGATTGCTATGGTGCTTAAAATATTTGTTTAATTTATTAAAAAAAGTTAAAAATTAATATTTAATTTTAAAAATATAAAAATAAATAATTATTAAATATTTAAAAAATTTTATAAAAAATAAATTAGATAAAAGTTAGACACTAAATTATAGACATTATAAAATTCACCTTAAAAAATTATATACACCATAGAATTTTAACATTGAACTGTCTAGCTATATGCCTACTCCAACAATGTTACCCTTTATAGACTACAACTCATCATGCATTACTCTATTTTTTAGCACCATCAATTAATTAGATTTTCAAATTAATAACACATATTGTTGACAGATCATTGTATTCTAGCATGCTGTTGTGGTGGAAAGGGGAAAATTAAAAACACCGAAAACTAACAAACTTAAGCATAACCTAATTTAATATATAGGATTAATTATTGATTAGATTCTAATGTTTGGTTAAACTTTAATTATTGAAATGTTTTAATTTTCGTTCTATTTTTTGTCCTAATGCATGTATATAATATATGTAGGGATCGCGGAAGATAAAAGAAATAGAGTAAACATCTAATCTGGTCCCTGTTCATTTTTTATGATCTTTGTCCAAAAAAAAAAAGTACATTCTGACTCCTGTTTTTGTATTCCGTGAGACATGGCGGTTCTTCTGTATTTTCCGGCATTAAAAACAAATGGAATATGTATACGTGTCACTTAACGGTGATGAGCTGGTTGTTAGGTGTTCATTAAGTGTCAAGCTGTCAATTTAAAAATGGACAGGGGTTGATCTGTCTCTGCCTCTCAAACAAAAACGCTGTCGTTTTAAGTGAGGGATTGAAATGGTGCATTAGTATATGGTTTGGATTTTCATTTAACCCTTCTTCCCTTTCTCCTAATTACAGAATACCCAAAATCTTTTTATATTCTCTCTGAAGACGACAAAACGACGACGCTCTACCTGGCTGTGGAGCTGAGTAAGACACTGACCGTGTTGCTGACAACGCTCCAAGTGAAGCTTCAGACGACACCACTAACGGATTTTCTGACGACGTTGACAGAATTTTCTTGTACAAGTCTTCGAGGTAAGTAGCAGATTATTCAACTAAAATATTAGTGACATTGTGTATTGTTTAATTAGTTTTTGGGTTGTGAGTGTTTGCATTTTTTTTCTGGTTTGGTGTCGCATAATAAAGATAGAGTTTGGTTAGGGCTCAATGTTACTAATTTTGGGGCATTTTACCATCAACAGATAAAGATGTTTTCCCTTTCTGCAATGGAATTCATATATAATTTGTAAGTGGGTTCAGAATATATTAATTTACTTGTATTAAAATCACAAACTCTAACAGATATAGTTATCTTATTCAAATTTCAATAATATATATATATATATATATATAAACATTACTATGATTAGTGTTTGTAAAAGAGTTCACTGTAATTTTCTATTAAAGTTTAAGGTAAGTATATACCTTAGCAAATGTTTATATATTCTCGTGAAGAAAGAAGTCAGTAAATATATACTTACTTACTTTGACTACATGTACTCTATTAAAATATATACATATTTTAACTACATGTACTCTATTAAAATCACAATTATTTATATAAAGGTTGTAATATAAAATATTATTTATTTTGTTTGTCTCAGATGGATGATTTTATGGTTGTTCTTATATTTCATTATGGAAGAAGTTTTAAAAAGTGCATAAGTATCCACCCATGGATTTACACTATATTAACTTCTTTGATCTAAAAACTTTGTTTAAGGAGTTAGGGTATACAACATATAAGGAGATGTATTGATTTGACTACACTGTTGATGAAATGGAAGTTGGGCTACATGTTATTAAAGTTGATGCTGAGATAAATGAACTGAGGGATGCTCAGAAGAAAAATAAAGGCAACAATGAATTTTATCTTTACTTTGATCACCCGATAGATATTCCTGAAGTTGTTGATGATGGTGTGGAGTGTGATACTGTTATGTTGAGTGAATCATCATCGTCTTCAGATGATGGATACGAGACCACAGAAGATGAGCCTTATAAGCCTCCTCCTTCTGGTTTTGAGGATACAGACAACAGTGATGAGAGTTTGAAAAAGAAAAAAATATTCAGAAGAAGAAGAGAGTTTCACCTAAAAAGAAAGCTAGTCATGGCCCAAAAGTTCAAGATAAGGCTGGCCCAAATGTGGAGGTTGGCATTGGTCTAAATATGGCAGCTGGCACTGGCCCAAATGTGGAGGTTGGGGCTGGTTCAGATGAAAAGGATAGTATGGACACAACAAAGAAAAAGTCTGTCCAAAAAAGGTCTTTTAAGAAGTATTAGGACACTAGAAGAAGACATATTCCGAGAGATGGAAGGTATAATGGAGGTAAGACTGAGACTATAGGTGGTGGTTAAAGTGGCATTGGAACTAGTTTGGGTGGCACATTTGGGAGTGTTGGGCTAACTGTTGAGGAATTGGATTCGGATTATGACAAGCCATATGATTATGAAAGTGAAGCATTCAACAACCCAATGTCATCTAAGGACGAAGAGAGGACTGCATATGATGCCTTTAATGAAGAAACTGAGTACGGAGAGGTTGAATTTAAAGTTGGACAAACCTTCACTACAATGGAAGCATTCAACAGTACGCTGAATGATTATTTCGTATATGAGGGTAAAGATGTTATATATCTAAAGAATGAGAAGCAAAGGGTCAAGGCAGCATGTGCCAGTGAAAATTGTTCATGGCTAATATTGACATCATGGAATAGTACACATGGATATTTTCAAGTAAAAACATTGTTCAATGAGCATAATTGTGGGAGGAATTTCAGCAGCAACCTTGCTGATAGGCAGTGGGTAACATCGCAGTTAGTTAAGATACTTTTTACTCAGCTAGACATGAAGCCAAAGCAAGCTATGGAATACATGGTCCAAGACTACAACATCTAACTGAGTGGGAAAATGATAAGCAGGGCACTTAAGGCATCTAGGGAGGAGGTAATTGGCGACGAAGGAGCACAGTATGGTAAGATTAGGGATTACCTGATGGAACTGCATAGGACAAACCCGGGTTCAACTGCAAAATTAGATGTGATACCTCAGCCAGAGTCTCTTCCTTTGTTTGATAGACTATATATAAGCTCTGATGCTTGCAAGAAGGGCTTTATAGAAGGATACATGCCTTTGATTGGATTAGATGGTTGTTTTCTTAAGGGCTATTACGGCGGTCAAATATTATCTGTAGTGGGTTAAGATGGAAATAACCATTTCTTTGTTATTGCATATGCAGTTGTGCCAAATGAGTGTAAGGACACATGGAAATGGTTCTTAACACAACTTCAACATGACTTAGGTGATAGCACGAAAAGGGGCTGGAACTTCATTTCAGACCAACAAAAGGTAGTAAAAACAATTGTTTCATTTCATGCATTGTTATTTATTGATATGCATTGTTGGTCTGAATTGGTTTATTGGCATTTGTTATTTATTGGCTTTAGCATTAAAGGACATATTTCCAAGGGGTTTTCATAGGAACTGCGTACTACACATTTGGAAGAACTTCATTAAGCAATTTAAGGACCAACAGACCAAGCAACTTGTATGGGATTGTGCACGTTGCACCATAGAAATTGAGTTCAAGGCAGCTATGAAAAAGCTGAAATAGATCAGTGTTCCAGTTTGGGAATACCTTGATAGGTTTGATTCAGTTGCTTGGTCGAAGGCATTTTTCAGTCCTGGACCCATGGTTGACAATATCACCAATAATATGTGCGAAGTTTGGAATGCTAAGATAGTGGCATACAGGGGTAAGCCAATATTGACAATGTGCGAGGACTTAAGATGTTATCTAATGCGGAAGATGGCAGCATACAAAAAGAAGCTAGAGAAACATGTTGGCGCTTTAGCTCTAGTGCAGCAAAAAAGATTGGACAATAGCATGTTAACACTGTGTCTATTTGGATTATCAAATTACTTGCTATTTGTTATAATATAATTAGATGCTAAGACATGCAACCAGTGATATAGTTGGTTGAATACTCTTTTGGATAACTATATCAGTAAGGGCTATAGTGATGATTCCCTTATTCTATTATTATGGTATCATGTGTTAAGTTTCAACTTTCAACAGATGGCTTCTTACTTTATTCAACAAATTCATAATGCCTTATTTTACTACAAAATCATGTACATTACTGCATTCTTTAGAATTAAATAAACGAACATATAAAAACAAAAACAGCTTAATTATATTTAATATTCATTCATCAAAAGTGATCAACAGCAACAAATGCCATAGCCTAAACAATTTAAGTACTTAACAACCATGATCACCATGTTTCACAATACTCCAGAAGTAACATTTGATCTCTCTAAACTACACCACTAAACAGGTTTCTAACTACAATTCTAGCAACAAATGCCAACATAACACATCCAACACTAGTAGATCTAATTTGCCTAAAATTCAATCTAGCTTTCTTTAAATGAATTTCTAAGCCAACCACTCTTTCTTCTAGCTCTCTAACTTTGTTAGCATCTGCAGAAGAATGACCTTCTTTATGATTCGAATTCAACTTCAAACCTCCAAACAAAAGAGTCTTCGCAGCATCCTTATTGAATGATGCAACATAATCATCAAGCCAGCAAAAGTATTTGCAATGAGGTCTTAGAGCCTACAAAATAATATTCTTTATTATGAATCTAATGAAAAACAAAGTGAACATAATTTTAATTCTTCATAAACCTACCTTGAAATATGAGTATTAGTGAAAAACAAAGTGAACAAAATTTTAATTGTTAATAAACCTACCTTGAAGTATGAGCATTGAAAGAATAGTCTGTTTGGGTTTATATCGGTTCCGGACATGAACAAAATTGCATAAATTCAACAATTACACTCTGGGGCAACCTACTTCTTCTTCCACCTTGATCCCACACTCCCAGTAACTTTCAAACTCCAACCTGATTCGTTTTCAACTCTCCCACTTTGCCGATTTGATGTCGACCCATGTTCTTCACTATCAACCATGCCGTCCTAGCACTACAAGAAAATACGTCTATTGCCACGCTTTTAAAGCATGGCGAAAAGCTGAAAAAGCGTGGCGATAGCTTTTCGCCATGCTTTTTGAGATATCGCCACGCTTTTGAAAGGATGGCCTCTGCAAGGGTGGCGGTTGCTCTGTCACCACGCTTTTTCAAACTTATCGCCACGTTCTTTTTTGCCACGCTTTTTATAGATTGTCACGTTTAAAAGCGTGGCCGTAGGTGGGAGATATGGCCACGCTTTAGAAGCGTGGCAATAGGAGATACGGCCACGCTTTGGAAGCGTGGAAATAGAGGGAGATAGGACCACGCTTTTTAAAGGGTGGCCGTAGGGTTAGATACGGCCACGCTTTTAAAGTGTGGCCGTAGGGTTAGATACGGCCACGCTTTTAAAGCGTGGCAATAACAAGAGATACGGCTGTTAAATCACAAAGCTCACTATCATTGCTGTCATGTTGAAAAAGAAATTCTACTGAAGTTCACATATCAAATACCCAACACATTCAGAATTGTATCAAAGTTAATATTAATTATTAAGAGCTAAATCCAAAATAAACTGTCTTACACCAGTAATCAAATCATTCCATTTGTAGTATCTTTCTATGATCTACTGTACCATAACCAAAATAATCATTCTAAAGACATCAATTGAAACCTAAAAGGTTGTCAAGAACTATACAATGGCATAGGAAACTTGAACAATACTAAACTAGTAACACAAGGTGTATTCCGAAGCGATCAAGAAGCAGGAAATCAATCAGCCTAAGCATGTTCACCACGGAGGCGGCGAGCAAGCTGAATGTCTTTGGGCATTATGGTGACCTCTTGGCATGGATGGCACACAAGTTGGTGTCCTCAAACAAACCAACCAAGTAGGCTTTAGCAGCTTCGTGGAAAGCAAGGACAGCATGGCTCTGGAACCTCAAATCAGTCTGCAAACATAATAAATCAATCAATAAATAGGAATCATTACATATTGAGTAAAGTATCGTTTTGTCCCCAACGTTCGGGGTAAATCCTATTTGTGTCCCTAACATTTAAATCGTCCTATTTGTATCCCTAACATTTGTAAAAGTGATTCAATGTTATCCTGCCATCAATTACACATCATGAACACTTTATTTTGAGTTTTAAAAATCTCTTCTTGAAGTTAGAATACAAATGTTTGGGATAGAATCGATGATCCACTCCGAAAAATAGCTCATCAAAAGTTGAAACTAATTCCTACAACATTTACATAATTCACTTTTCTAGGGACATAATTGAATCTAAACACAAATAGTGGGTATAATATTAAAATCGAACACATCCAAGTGAGACCTAATTGAGAATGAATACATCCAAGTGAGAATAATTAAAAAATATAATCTGATTTATTAGTATAATTGATAGTAGGATAACATTGAATCACTTTTATAAACGTTAGGGATACAAATAGGAGGATTTAAACATTAGGAACACAAATAGGACTTACCCCAAATGTTGGGGACAAAAACGATACTTTACTCTTACATATTTTACAGCAAAAAATAACCCAACGCACCAGGACTAAGAACTAGAAAATTTTTCATAAAAGAACTAATCCTATAACCTTGTAGCAACTTCATGTTGTAAGTAGGACTACTGAAATTAATAAAATAGTGAGCTTACCTGAATATCAATATTATTTTGTTCAAAATCCTCAAATAAAAATTTAACTTCTCCATTAGAATATAAGGGTCATAAATTGTTTCAAAGTAATTTAACATTTGCTAAATTCTCTTATTAATTAAGCCACTAAATATTAAGTTATCTTATAAGACCACTTGCCCGTGTATAATGAGATTCAGATCAATTACAAAAAGGAAGAACACAAAATACAGCACTATCATATGGAATAGTTTCAAAAGAACATGCAAGAACCAATCATTTAACACAAGATTAGCATTAAACATCATGGTTGAGCCAACAAAATGTAGTAAGATAGATAATAAAAATAAATTAAACAGATATCAAAGGGAGGCCAACCTTAGGTGCTAGATAACAGAGTCTTCTTCCACCAGTGTCAAAGAAAAAAGTAAAATCCGATGGGTCATCATATGGAATGTAAATAGGTTTGAAGGATGCAAAGTTCGCAAGGTACAACCAATTCGAGGATGTAATCATCACATTCTCACACTTAATATCCCCTGTAGAAATACAAGTACACTACAAAACAAAATGGGACATGCAATCCCATAATGTTGACATTAGCAATTTAGATATGAAGAAAATTGTACCTAAAATTTGGCCTTGAAATAAGACTCCTTATTAGCTGAAAATAAAAAACACTCTCAGGAATTACATTTACTCATCTTTTATATCTTGTTTTACCCTCTTTATTAATGCTCTGTTGACAATAATGCTTTTCTGCTGCTCATGCATCCTGGAAATTCATTTTCCAATGTTATACTACCTTTATAAACCTATACTTTTCTGTAAGGTAATTGTTCAGGGTCTAGGGTAGGAAGAAGAAGAAGAAGGGAATGAGAGGAAGGGAAAGGGTAAAAGAGTTTGAGTCTCAATAGAATTCGATGACAAATATAATAATAAGTTGAATTACTCAGTTCCATTCAATTCTGCTAATAGGCCGGACTCTTTTTCGGTTGATATAACTGAATGTGGGATCATTTTCTAACTGACTTGAATAGTTGAACTAAATCTTGCATGTGGGAAGTGAGCTGCATCATTCAATGCCCCCAAACCAAGTTGGGATTCTGCTAGTGACGTAGAGTGACATTATATTTTGACATCTCAAAACTTCAAATGTTAGTTGGAATAGTAGCATACCATTTTGTCTTAAATTCTATGCAGATTTACATGCCACATGTTATAGAGACCTTGATCACTTTCTTCATCATTTTGTAAGGACGAAAAATATTGAAAGCTAAATAATCATCAATCAATATCTCTGCCTAAATTGGTTGGTTAACAAAGGAATAAGGCAGAAAACTCTGAACATACCGTATAGTATATAGTCTCATTTTTATCATGCAATCGATTGAGTATCTGCCATTTGGCCAATGCATTAGGATCAGAAGAACAAGTTCAAAATGTTAGCAATAGATATATTAAAACAGAATAGTCCAAAATTCATAACTTTATAGATAGAAAAAGAAATAGCAGTAAAAGCATCCTCTTAAGCAACCACAAGGCTAAAGAACAAGTTCAACATTGGCATTAGACCAAGGAAAGTACAAGTATATACTGAATCGTTCAATCTGTAGATTGGGAGACATAACATTTGGAGGAAGCAGTCCTCATAGATCAAGACGATCACGCTCTATCATAGAAAAAGCTGCTCCCTAATATGAATTAGCAAATAGTAATAATAAAATTAAAACACTCCAAATGAAAATTATGTGACATAAAAAAAGTGAATACACATCATCTCCTGTCTAGAACTTAAAGATCAACTACAAAGAAATGTCAAATGAAGAAAACGGAATCTACCAGAAAATCCATTTGCATTTTCTAGTATCCCATGAAACAAGTAGGATAAAAAGGAAGTTATGAATTACGAATGGTAGCTTTTCTGAATAGCATATAAATATAAAATCAAATATAAATATAAACAAGCAGAAGATCTTAATTTCAACTTAATAAATCAATAGCATATAAATATAAAATCAAATACTATTTTCTCACCATTAACTGCATTTCTAGATGAACCAGCAATTTGATTAGAATCATTTGAGATTTCAATTCCCGAGATAACCTTTCCACCACCGTCAATTATAGTTTATTTTCTTTCACTTAAGGCTGTACCAGGACCTGAAATAAGTCAAAAGGGACCATAATCAGGGAGAGAGGGGGAATTAAAGATTAGAAGATTATTTGATCAAACTATAATACACATTACACAGAAAACTTGCAACCTGAAATATCATCATTCAACCCTCCATCCTTTCCTCTAAATGAGTATCCTGAAACTTCACTACTAGTAATTTTTCCATTCCATATATCCTTAAGGACAGCCTGAAAGGAATACACAAAACTAGATAAATATCAATGCTGAATACCTGAGGTAGAAAGAAGACAAAATGATAACATAATAACATTGGCCATTCAACTCGTCTATTCATTATACCTCTTCTTCATCAGCAGGAGCAACAAATGCTAATGGCTCTACAGAACCCAGTTGAGTTATGATAGAAATATAGAACACAACAATTCGTGATATGATAATTGAACGCGCAATCATTTTCAATAAGAATTTGAGAAACTGCCTCATCAGCTAAAGAAAATAATTGGAGAATCTGAAAAATCTTAAGAATTAAGACACATCACCATTGCTTTGTCTTTTAACATTCATACCAGGTCAAAATGAAAACAAAAGCTTAGCTGTTACATTGAATAAAAAATCAAACAGGGTCTTGAGATTGACTAACAATCCATTTTGCCTTCAAAAGACACACCAGATACAAAACCTTTTACACTAGGCAGGAAAATCCAAAAGAGAAAATCATATTTTTCTTCAAATGTTTTGTGATTGAATTATTGAAAAGACCACTTATTCTTCACTTAACCACTCTGATGCTCTTACAAATACCATACAGACACATGTCAAACTACCAGCCACAACTCTACTATACATTACCCCTTGACCGTTGATGTACAATAAATTGCATAATAGATAAGATCAATTTTACAAAACAATACAAGAAAATGCAATGTTATAAAATTCAATGTGACCGAGGGGAGAAAAAATATTTCCGTGAACAAAACTGACATGTTTATTCTTTTGTCTCCAACATGATAAAGCAAAGCAACAGCAAACTCCACTGGGTTGGCAGTTGCTTTTGAGTCAACAGGTTTGGAATAAAGCCACTACAGGGATAATGGGATGCTGCTGTCCGATGAAACTTGATCTGAAAGTGAAACTAGCTTTGTGTCAACACAAACAGTTACCACACAATGTATAAATGAGGGCAACGCAACTAGTTGTTAGCTTTAACTTCAATTCTGACATATATCAACATCTTACCTTTCGAATCATCAAGTAGCCCAGCAATCCCTTTCTCCGTGCCATGTACTACGGATGCTTCATCTAACACAACCAAAAAAGCAAATGTTAACTATCTCATTCAACTTAGAAACAAGCAATGACGCGATCTATATCGTCCACCACACCTGGCAAATTACATAATACAGATAAATAGTGAACAAGCAAATCAAATCAACCCTCAACATCTAGAGAAGACAACCCCTCCCCCTCAAACCCAATTAAATCAGCTTACTATTTTTAACAAAATATATAGAACAAATATCTGGATTCAGATTAATAAGAAATCTCATTCCATCCATCCCAACACAGCTTCAGAGAAAACAACATAGAACCCACTCGCACTAGCTAAAGCATTGACAGAATCGGAGGGCTTGGAGGAGAAGAGATCGTCGGGGAGATTGACCTTGCCGTCGCCCATGTTTGGTGTAGTTCGAAGGTGAACAGAGAGATCTAGAAAGAACGGAAGAAGAACGAGAAAGAGAAGAAGAGTATGAAGACGAAGATGAAGATTAAGAAGATGAAGAAGATTGTGACGAGTGGTTTGGAAGGCGAAGGGCGAAGGGTGAAGGGCGAAGGGAATGGGAGGAGCTCTTCCAGGAGAGTGGTTTCGAAGGTGAAAGAGCTCGATTAGGGTTAGTGTCAATGGGTTGGGGACAGGGTTGGGGACCGGGTTGGGGGCCGGGTCACTAGGGTTTTTTTAAAAAACTTTTTGGCCACGTTTTGTAAGCGTGGCCGTAATGAAATCCTCTCGCCACACTTTCAAAAGGTCCCTGTTTCTCTCTACGGCCACGCTTTTGAAGCGTGGCAGAAAAAAACCTTTTAGCCACGCTTTTAAAGTGTGCCAAAAGGTTACCAGGATATGGCCACGTTTTGTAAGCATAGCCGTAATGAAACCCTATCGCCACACTTTTAAAACGTCCATGTTTCTCTCTATGGCCACGCTTTTGAAGCGTGGCAGAAAAAAACATGATCGTTTCCCTAATCAATTGCCACCCTTACAAAAGCGTGGCCATTGATCCTTTTCACCACGCTTTTGAAGCGTGGCAAAAAAAAGTTGCCAAATCTCTAATCTATCGCCACCCTAATAAAAGCGTGGCCATTGACCACTTTTGGCCACACTTTTGAAGCGTGGCAAGAAAAAAGCGTGGCCATAGGCCTTTTTTCTTGTAATGTAGGGTTTACAGTCAAATACAGTGATACATTTTTAGAGTATATAGTGAAGCATTGCAGCATTTGAACCTCCAATCCCTCACTTAAAACGACAGCGTTTTTGTTTGGGAGGCAGGAACAGATCGACCTCTGTCCATTTTTAAATTGACAGCTTGGCACTTAATGGACACCTAACAATCAGCTCATCACCGTTAATTGAGATCTAGACATATTCCATTTGTTTTTAACGTCGGAAAGCACAGAAGAACCGCCATGTCTCATAGAATACAAAGACAGGAACCAAAATGTACCTTTTTTTGGATAAAAATTATTTTATCTTTATAAAAAATGGACAGAAATTGAGTTGGGTGTTTACTCAAAAAAATACTGTTTTCTCCAATGTCTGTTCCGAAGGCCACTCGCCATTGAAATTATATGGGAGCAAGATTTTCTATTAATTCCTTAACTTTTAATTTCGGCCGCTTTTATCCAATATAATATTAATCATATCAAATAGTGATGACCACCAATCTTTTTGGGGGTTCACTGATCGAGTCAAAACAAATCCCGAAAGCAAAGGGACAACATTACTAAATGATTGACTAAGTTATATATATATATATATATATATATATTAAAATTAGTTATTAAATTTAGTTATCAGTATAAAATATATGTTAAAATATAAAATTACATTAAAAATAAATTAAATTATACATATATCTATATATAAATATATTAGTGACTAATTTTAATAATTAATTTTAATGTATTAATAACATTCCATTGTTTTCTTTTATACGGGTCTAATTTTATAGATAAAATTTTATCTATTTAAGTTGAGTGAATGGACTGGACCCACAAATTTAATAAATTTTAACGACATTATTAACTTCTCATGTTTCAAGAACCTCCAAGCGTATACAATGCTATGCCGACAATTATGCTATAAATTCTTTCTTCAGTATTTACGATTACCATTATCGTTGGGCATTGAGTAAACTGAAAAAGAGAAGCGGATGAATCAATTAGGTAAAAAAAAGATTTGGAGAAGAAGATAGTTAAATTTAGGATTCGAAATTGTTAGGGTTTATTTTCTAAAAGTTATTGTATAACTCAATTTTAAGTATTGAATTGATATGACTGTTATAAATTCGTTATACCTTATAACTCGACCATAAATGTTATAAATCGGTTGTCAACGACAATCATCAAAGTAAATACCAAAACATTTAAATATGTCATTATTTTTCCATTAAAGCAAAATTATTCAGAGATATAACTGTTATCCTTCACTTCAGATATAAAAAAAGGGGTAAGAAGATTGTTTGGATTATTGCAATTTGTAAAGCCTATTATTCATTTATTGATTTGAGCGTCGAAGTGTCTTTTGTAGGTACCAACCCCCTTGTTTTTTCATTGTCGACGTATAACTCATCCCGACGAAAAGCTTGTAGATACTTATCGGCGGACGAGCTATACAATGGCCAACCTCTGCAAGAACAATTGGCGTCCACCGTGGGTCTAGAGACAAAAACCCTTATTTCTTTAGGTCCCAAAACTCACATACCTGTTCATGGATGACCAACCTCCTCCCACACCATTTGAGCTTTTTCAAATGATAACGGAACTACAACAAGCTAATTAGTGTATGGCGGAAGAAAATCAACGAATGGCAAATCAAATAACCGTGTTAACTAATGCTTGAGTTGAAAATAATGATAATCACAATGAGCAACCAAAGGATGATGAAGAAAATTTTAATCCAACACACATCTCTAAAACTCAAGAACCGGAGAGAGATCAACAAAACGATGACGATGACGAATTGGACAACACTGTTGGACCATTTACGGCTGACGTAATGAATTTCAAGCTACCTAGGAACTTCGTATTACTGATCACTTTGACTATCTACGATGACATGGGAGATCCAAAAAAATACGTCAAGAAATTTCGATCTATGATGATAGTGAACGGTGCTTCTGATCCTATTTTGTGTCGTTATTTTTCTACTTTTTTAGTCGATCCTGCACTTGATTGGTTTTCATCTTTTCCTGCAGGTTCAATTTCGCTAAGCAATTCGAAGATAAGTTCACTGTATCTTCCATCTATTTACATGATTCCATGAACATTATCAGGCAAGGCAGCACGAAAGCTTAAGGGAGCATCTCACCCGCTTCACCAAAGTAGCAATGAGCATCCCAAATCTTTACCATGAGGTACACCTGCATGTTATAAGGAGTGGACTCTACCCAAGGAAAGTTCCAAAAGGCCATCACAATGGCAAAACCCAAAACCTTGGCTAAGTTTCAAGAGAAAGCTAAGGGTCAAATGGAGATTGAAGAGCTGCGCTAAACTCAGAAATCTGAAAGGAATCAAACCAATAAGGATGATAATAAAGTTTGGGACAACAAGAAAATCATCAACAAGCGGTCAAACTAAACACTGCGTTATGATTCTTATACACAATTAAACACCAAAAGGGAGAAAATCATCAACAAAATACTGAATTTAAATCTAATCAAACCTCCTCGAAAGGCTGGAACCTACCAAGATATAAAGAATGCGGACAAAACAAAGTATCGTGCTTTTCATCAAAAACACAAGCACACTACTGATAAGTGTATTATAGTCAAAAGCTTGCTCGAGTGCTTAGTTCTGCAAGGACATCTGGACAAATACATCGGCGTTGATGAGTGGATAAATTATACGCTTTTTGGTAGTATTTTCACATAATTTTTACATGTTTTACTCAGTTTTTATTATATTTTTATTAGTTTTTATGTAAAAATCACATTTCTGGACTTTACTATGAGTTTGTGTGTTCTTATGTGATTTCAAGTATTTTCTGGCTGAAATTGAGGGACCTAATCAAAAATCTGATTCAGAGGCTGAGAAAGGACTGAAGATGTTGTTGGATTCTGACCTCCCTGCACTCGAAGTGGATTTTCTGGAGCTACAGAAGCCCAATTGGCACGCTTTCAATTGCATTGGAAAGTAGATATCTTGGGCTCTCCATAAATGTATAATTGTCCCTACTTTGCCCGAGATTTGATGGCCCAAACTGGTGTCAAAACACCCACCAAAGACCATTTTCTGGCGTAAAACGCCAGAACTGGCATCAAAGCTGGAGTTAAACGCCCAAACTGGCACCAAAACTGGCGTCTAGACTCCAAGAACGTCCTATGCACGTGAAAGCTAGGAAGCTCAGCCCAAACACATACCAAGTGAGCCCCGAAAGTAGATTTCTGCACTATCTGCACCTAGTTACTCATTCTCGGTAAACCTAGGTTACTAGTTTAGTATAAAAACTACTTTTAGAGGTTTACTTTGTACCGAATGACATTTTTGACAAACCTTAGTTTATCTTTGATGGCATGAGTCTCTAAACCCCATGGTTGGGGGTGAGGAGCTCTGCTGTGCCTCGATGACTTAATGCAATTACTACTGTTTCTATTCAATCACGCTTGTTTCTGTTCTAAGATATTCACTCGTACTTCACCATGGTAAATGTGATGATTCGTGACACTCATCATCATTCCCAAAATTATGAACGCGTGCCTGATAAACACTCTCATTCTATCTGAGCTCAACGTAGCCATTGGGCGACAGCTTGAGTGTGTATCTCTTGGACTCCTGACTCACAAGTTTGATGACCTCTCCTGACAACAGAGCATTCGAATCTGTGAGACCAGAATCTTCGTGGTAGAGGCTAGAATCAATTGGCAGCATTCCTGAGATCTGGAAAGTCTAAACCTTGTCTGTGGTATTCTGAGTAGGATCTAGGAAGGGATGACTGTGACGAGCTGCAAACTCGCAACTGTTGGACACAGTGACAGTGTGCAAAAAGATCAATGGATCTTATTCCAACACAAGTGAGAACCGACAGATGATTAGCCAGGGAAACCGTAGCGGATATGTTTTCACTGAGAGGACGGATGGTAGCCATTGACAACGGTGATCCACCAACATAAAGCTTGCCATAGAAGGAGCCAGGCGTGTTTGAAGAAGAAGGCAGTAGGAAAGCAGAAACTCAGAGGGTAGAGCATCTTCGAAACCTCAACCTGTTCTCTATTACTGCATAACAAGTATTATTTATTTCATGTTCTTTTACTTTTTACAAATAAAACTAAGAATTATTATTGATATCCTGACTAAGAGTTACAAGATAACCATAGCTTGCTTCAAGCCGACAATCTCCGTGGGATCGACCCTTACTCACGTAAGGTATTACTTGGACGACCTAGTGCACTTGCTGGTTAGCACCGGAGTTGTGAAAAGTGTAAACCACAATTCCGTGCACCAGGCATCCATATCCAAAAGCGAAATGCACATCCATCTGATTTATCTTCTACAGGTCAATCTTCTTGGAACAAGGATAAAGCACATACAGCTCAGCCCAATCAACCCCGAAGTGTGATTAATTGTATATCTGTGGGCTTCTCTAGTGGTGGAGCTTCAAGCTCTACTTGCAAACGCACTTATTGAGCTATGATCACTGTAGAGAGCACCTTCAACAATCATCAAACTTTGCCCAACTTACCTGAAATGACGTTCCAATTGTTCGATTTCAATTCAATCGAACTCAACATAGATGATCCGGTTGTCATCTCTATTAAACTAGGAGACCTAATAGTTCGCAAAGTATTGTTGGACCCAAGGAGCAACGTCGACATTTTATTTTACTCCATATTTCAAAAAAAGAAATTGAGGGATAACATACTACAACCATCCACTAGAGACCTAGTGGGACATTTGGGTTAACGAGTACTGTTCATGCATCGGTTCGAGCTATAAAGGACCGGGTTTGCCGACCTCTTAGAAGGTTGGCCCATGACCGACCTCTTACAAGGTTGGCCCATGACCGACCTCTTGGAAAGTTGGCCCATTACCAACCTCTTCTCAAAGAGTTCGGCCAAATCGCCGTAAGAGGCCCAAGCAGGCCCAAATAGAGGAACACCACCCAAGTCCAAAGGCAGCCCAAGCCTAGAAGGATAAGGGCGGTTCCCCTTAAAGATAAGATGACTTCACTCAAAGATAAGAAAAGATAACTATCTTATCTCCAAAAAGGTCACTCCACACTATTATAAATACACTGGAGCACCCAGGTATAACTCATACTCTGATTCTACTAAAAACCTGCTTAAAGCCCATGCTAACTTAGGCATCGGAGTCTCTTTCAGGTACCACCACACCCCGGTGATGAAGGATCAGCTGCACCATCAAGTCCAACAAGTCGGACACGTTAGCTCCGACCACCACCACAGATCTCATCCGAGATCGGCCTAAAGTTTCAAGTAACCCTCGAAACATTGGCGCCGTTGCTGGGGAACCTGGAAGTCATCCCATCTTCATGGCTGACAACCTTGATAACGCCCACGATTCCAATCTAGAAAATAGGACACCGCATAAGAATGCGGACTCCACACCAAAAAATACATCTCAACCAAATAAAGACAAGAATTCGCCAAATACAGAAATCATGGAAGCACTACAAGCTCAACAAAACCATCTCCAAAAACTCAAAAAAGAAGTCGAGCATCAACGGGAAGCCAAGAGGGACCTTCGAAGAGAAACCAAGCGACACTGAGAACTAGAGGATAAGCTCTTAAACCTCGAAGCCGATCTCAAAACCAAGACCGCTCGATCCAATCATGAAGATAGCCCCCATAAAGATGAAGACCCATTCACCAAAGAGATCATGAAAGCTAAAGTCCCAAAGGACTTCAAAGCTCTCGACATGACCCCGTACGACGGCACATCGGATCCAAGCCATCACCTCAGCGAATTCAGAAGCAGAATGTATCTCACTGACACCTCGGACACCATTCAATGCAAAGCCTTCCCGACTACCCTAACGAAGACAGCAATAAAGTGGTTCGACAGTTTACCTCCAAGATCCATCACAAGTTTTGATGACCTTGCTAAAAAGTTCCTCGCCAGGTTCTCCATCAAAAAGGATAAAGCTAAATACGCTCCAAGCTTGCTGAGAATTAAACAAGGAGATCGGGAAAGCCTTCGCAGCTACATGGAAAGATTCAACAAAGCATGCCTTGACATACAAAGTCTTCCAACAGAAGTGGCCATCATAGGACTCATCAATGGGCTAAGAGAAGGACCTTTCAGCCACTCAATATCCAAGAAGTACCCAACATCTCTAATCGAGGTTCAAGAAAGGGCAGAAAAATATATCAATATGGAGGAGAACTCTCAATTGGGAGACAGCTCAGAAACCGGATTCTCCTAACCCACCAAGGGACAAGGATAAAGAGTCCAAGAAAAAATAAGATCAACCCGGTGAGAAGCCTAGAAAATACCACAATTATACCCACCTCTTCGGGTGTCTCTTGTGGATGTCTACTGACGAGTAGATTTCCTGTCGGTAAAGAAATTCACAAATATAATCGCGTTTATAAGTATAGCTTCTAAACCAACAGAAAATTTTTTCGTACAAACGTTTGGTTGTCACAAGTAACAAACCCTTTGAAATTGATAACCGAAGTATTTAAACCTCGGGTCGTCTTCTCAAGGAATTGCAGGGAAGTATGAATTATTATTGGTTATGCAAAGGTATATTTTGGGGTTTTGAAAACGGTTTTGAACAAGAGAAAGAAATTGCAGGAATTAATAAATTAATAACTAATAAAACTCTTGGGAAGGTATGAAAACTGGGAGTCCTATCCTAGTTATCCTTATCAATGGTGATGAGAATTATATTTTTGCTACTACTAAGTCAACCTCTAACTATGAAGGTAAGTTAAGTGGACAAATCAATTTAACACCTAAAGTCCTAGTCAACTCCTTAAGGAAAGACTAGAGTTATAGGAATCTAAATTAATCAGCAAGAATAATAATTATCAATCACGATGAGTTTGATAACTCAAGAGTTACCAATTAATCAACCAAAGCCAATAGTAAATAATCTAAATTAAAAATAAGGAAAAGCAATCATGAGTCTAAAATACCTCAATTTATATTTAAATAAGAAAATCATAACATGAATGGTCATTTAAATAAATAAAAGGAAAAATAAATAGAAGGACATTGAACCTTAGATGAAGAAGTAATATTCCTAATTTCTAAAAATCCTAATCCTAAATCCTAAGAGAGAGGAGAGAGCATGTCTCTCTAAAAACTACATCAAGATCCTAAAACTATGTATGAATGAATCTCCAGTGATCCCCTGAGTCTCTGCATGTTCCCTGATTTTAATCTACGTTCCTAGGCCGAAATCTGGGTCAAAATGCGGCCTAAAATCGTCTTCAGCATATTCTGTAATTTCTGCAGATCGCGCACGTCACGCGACTGCGTCATCCATGCAATCGCGTCACTCAGTGTTTTTCGTACCACGCGTTTGCGTCCACACATTCGCGTCATTCGTGCAGCTTCCAATCCGCGTGGTCGCGTCAGGCACGCGAACGCGTCACTCTGATTTCTTCCTTTTTGCGCGGTCGCGTGAGCCATGCAACTGCCTGACTTCTCGCTGGTCATCTCCTCAATTCTTTGTGTTCCTTCCATTTTTGCAAACTTCCTCTTCATTCTCTAAGCCATTTCTGCCCTATGAAGCCTGAAACACTTAACATACGTATCACGTCATCGAATGGTATAAAGGAGAATAAAAATATACAATTAAAAGATCTTTAGGAAGCAAGTTTTCAATCATAGAACAATTTGGGAAGGAATTGTAAATACATGCTAATCATATGAATAAGTGGGTGAAAAGCTTGATAAAACCACTCAATTAAATATAATATAAACCATAAAATAGTGGTTTATGAACCTCCCCACATTTAATCATTAGCATGTCCTCATGCTAAGCTCAAGGAGACAAAATAAATGAGTAGGAAAAAGCAGGACTCATGCAATGCAACCTATGAATGTGAATGCAACTACATGCTAAAATGATTCTACCTACTTGGTGAAAAAGTAAATAAATCCTTCAAGAACAAATATGAACCAAATTCCACTAATTCAAATTGTACAATAAAAAGCAAGTAAACTTGTAAGAAGATAGCTCATGAAAGCAGGGAACATAGAATCAAGCATTGAACCCTCACTGGTAGTGTGTATCACTCTAGTCTCTCTAGTGTATATGTTAATCACTCTATTTTTCTCTAATCATGCTTTTTAAACTTTTTTCTTCTTCTAACCAATCAACAAATATTTAGTATACCAATGCAAACATCATGAGGTCTTTTCAGGATTGTAATGGGGCTGAGGTAAATGTAAGGATATATATATATATATAAGGCTAAGTGAGCTAACAAAGTGAATCCTTGATTAGTCTAAGATCTCACCTAACTTATACATACTTTATATAATTTAAAATGCTTTACCTAGCTATCCAAATTTTCCCACTTTTGTATTACATGCTCATGTATCAAACTTATTTTTGAATTTTGTCCCATGTGCATTGATTCCTTTTATTTTGCATTTGGGGTAATATATATATATATATATATATTTGTATCCCCTTATTTAATTACTTAATAATTTTTGTTCTTTTTTTTTATCAATGCACATGGTAATTTAATTATTTTGATTTCACATGAGCATGCTTCCCAAATTTTCAAATAACTTATTCAATTTAATTCTCTACTTTTTTCTATCATCCCATGTTCCCATAAAATTCCCCACACTTAAATTATACACAATATCTATCTTAAGCTAACCAAGGATTCAACTTAAAATTTTTATTTTGTTTTTCTGCTTAAGGCTAGTAATGTGGTTATGAAATAGAAGGGGGTTAAAAGGCTCGAGGGGGCTAACAAGGATGGCATAAAAGGTAGGTTTATTTGGGATAAGTGAGAAAAAATACAAATAATGGCCTCAATCAAATGCAAGCATGTAAATATACTAAATAATGGACATATATAATGAAAAAAAATATAGATTGCAATTATAGAGAAGGAAAACACACAAGAATAGAATATTATGGTTAAATAATGTAACCATGTAAATAAGCTCAAAATCTCACAGTTTGTGTGTTGTTTAGCTCAAAAACCATGTTCCAAATACAACTTCAAACAAATTTAACACATAGAAATTTTAATTTTTATTAATTTAAATTAGTGAAATTTTTCAAAAATAGGGTCTTTAGAAGAAACTTATTATTTTTCAACCAAGTAGTACTTAAATGCAAACAATCAACTACACATGCAATCTAATGTGCAATACAATAATGATCAAACAAAGAAAATAGAATATTGGTGTTGAGAAGAGAATAACTAACCCGTGAAGATCGATATCGACTTTCCCACACTTAAAGATTGCACCGTCCTTGGTGCATGCTGAGATGTGCAGGTGGACGGGTGGCTCTGCAGCTAGTGCTCTTTGTGTTCCTTTCCTTGCTGGTGGTTTGGGAGTAGCTTTCTCTTTACCTTTCTTGGTGGCCATCCTGAAAAGGGAAAAAGAAAGTAACATGTAAAGCTGGGGGTTCGAGCAAGGAAGAGGACGGGAAAGATAGTAATCAATGCACAGTAAAGAAGAAAGATGTTAACACATGGTCATGACTACATGTGAAAAGTCATCAATGGAAATATAGCAAGTGCATATAATGACAATTAAATGCAAGATGTTTATTAGCATGCTGGCAAAGGCATGAGTAGCATAGATCAAGCATTAAATGTCCAAGTTAGATTACCAAGCCTGTCAAACTAACAATCTGTTTGTAATAACAATTATATTTAACTAATAAAATATAAAGGGGATTTTGTGAAAAGCAAGCATTTAGAGTAGTAGAATAAAAAAATAGTGCACAATGCCATACATGCATTTTCACAAATACATAGAATGCATGGTAAATAAGGTATTGAAAGTATTAAATTGAACATGCAAGCAACCCTATAAAAATAATATATAATTGTCAAATAGTTTCTTTTAATAATCCACTAGCAAAATATGGAAAATAATGACCCAAATAAATTTCCAACACCAATTAAAAGAAAAAAGAAAGAAAAAGAAAGGAAGGGAGAAAGAAATAAGAAGGGAAAGAAAAAATTTAGATTTGGGGAAGAAAAGATAAGATATTTGGCTGATTTGGATAAGCTGTGCGGCGCAGGCGACGCGAGCGCGTGGGGCACGCGATCGCGTGGATAGCGCTTTGATGAAGTGACACGAACGTGTGGGTCACGCGTTCGCGTGAAGTGATTCATGCCTTCAGCGCGAGTGCAGCCTCGCGGTCGCGCAACTCTCTGGTGAAAAACTTATTTTGCCAAAACTTTGGGTGACACGATCGCGTGGTGGACGCGATCGCGTGGTGGACGCGATCGCGTGGTTGGCCTTGTTTTAAAGAACGGCGTGGACGCGTGGGGCAGGCGTTCGCGTGGTAGGGCTTGTGCTACTAGCACAAGTCCAGCCCAATTCCAGCTCAACTTTCGGTCATACACTCTTTTTACGTCGATTTTGAGGCACGCGTTCGCGTGGGTGACGCGGATGCGTGGGAGACGTTTTTCCCACATGACACGGATGCGTAATCGACGCGGTCGCGTGGACCAATTTGTACCAAAGGCACACCTCCAGCCACACTTTCGTGTGACTCTCTGTTAAATTTCTTTTCTTCCCAATACACTGGTGACGCGGACGCGTCGGCGACGCTGGCGCGTCGCGTGCGATTTCTTCTTCTTCTTTTTTATTTATTTATTTTTTTTATAAAAGATGCAAATGCAGATGCAAACTATATGCACTAGGACTGAAAAGAGTTATTGAAAAAGAAAACTACGGTGAGGGAAAAGAATGATCATACCATGGTGGGTTGTCTCCCACCCAACACTTTTAGTTAAAGTCCTTAAGTTGGACATTTGGTGAGCTCCCTGTTATGGTGGCTTATGCTTGAATTCATCCAGGAATCTCCACCAATGTTTGCAAATCCAATATCCTCCGGGATCCCAAATCTTATTTCTACACCCATCTTCAAGTTGATTATCATGATTCCATCCGGGTGGTTTAGCTTTAGAATTCTCACTGAAGCGTCCAAACAACTTCCTAGACCCATTCAATTGAGCTCTATACCAACCTTTGCGTTTAAACTTAAAGCTTCCAACTATAATGAACTTTGCAGGACAATTCTTACCACTGACCATCTTCCTCTTACTCTTAATACCACAAAGAGCTCTAAGTTGACCATCCGTCTCCAGTTGCCCATATTCAAGTGGAATTAGAAAGTTGAGGGATATGAATTTTACCCACTTAAATGTTGTGAAGGATGATGGCAACTTAGGGGGAGGTGTTTCTAATGAACGTGCAAGCTCCACTCCCTTGTGCTCTTCTTCGACATCTTTCACCTCTTTGCAGGCTTCTTCAATTTCAACCTCTTCCTCTTGGTAGCTTTCTTCTGATTTAATTTCTTCTTCATTGTTCACCAAGGGAATAGGAGGTTGTGCTTCTTCTTCTTTAATCTCCATGTCAAGTTCAATGGGAGAGGATTCAAATGTAGATAAGAATTCATTAATGATTGAATCCATCTCTTGATCATCCCCTTCAAAGTCTTCAACCATGATATGCCTTGGAGGTTGTACACCGTCCTTAACATTAAATTCAAACATCTTTGAAGGAGGCTCTATGACTTGGCCTTCCCATGGAGGTTCAGCATCTCCTAAGTCTTCAACCACTGCCTCATTAACTGCTGCGGATTTGTCCAGTTGTTTTAGTATTAAATCATACTCCTCCTTGATGATTTCTTTTCTATGATAACTCCCTTCAACTACTACTTCATCTGCAAAGGTCTCTTCTACGCTCACCTTTAGTGCCTCCTCTAGCTCCTTATGAAGTATGGATTCGCGAAGATGATCCCTTCTCTCTTGTTCCATGTCAATTGCATCTTTGGAATCATATTGCTCTCGGATTGATGGATGTGGGTGCACTTCCATGGATAGTGGTGATGGGATGGAGAGATCATTCTGTGGTTGAAAAGGAAGTGCACTAGAGCTTGAGGGTTGAGTATTCGAGGTAGAGGATTGGTCCATGCAGGATATAAGATTTTGGAGTTTAGAAGTGAGACCCCTGAGAGAGGTAAGTGTGTTCTCCATGGAGGTTTGGGATGGATAGGAGGGTTCATCTTGATAATGATAAGGAGATGGTGTATATTGAGATGGTGGTTCATGAGAGTAATTGTGTTGGGATGGGGGGGGTGGTTCTATGTGTGGTTCATTTGGCTCATAAGGTGGTTGGTATGGTGGATACGGGTTAGGGTCATATGGAGGTGAATAGTGGAAAGGGGCTTGTGAGTATGGTGGTCCAAAGTCATATTAAGGAGGGGGTTCATAGGCATATGGTGGTGGTTGTTGATAATCAAAAGAGTGCTCACCATAGCCATTGCCTTGATATGCATCACAGAATGGTTGTTGATAGTCCATTGGAGGTAGTTGTTGCCATGAGGGTTGATCAAATCCTTGTGGCTCCTCCCATCTTTGATTGTCCCATCCTTGATGCAAGTTGTCATTATAATTGATGTGCATAAACTTGATATGCTACGATTTAGGAAATTGCACGATCGGCAAAATTCCTTCCGGCAAGTGCACCGGTTATCGTCAAGTAAAAACTCACAATAGAGTGAGGTCGAATCCCACAAGGATTGGTTGAGTGAGCAATTCGGATTAGAAGTATGTTCTAGTTGAGCGGAATCAAGATTTAGATGAGAATTGCGGAATGTAAAATTGCATGAATTAAAGAGCGAGAAGTTAAATTGCTGAAATTAAAAGGGATGGGGGTGATTGCATGAATTTAATTGCAGAATGTAAGAGAAAGTGGTAGATCAGAAATGGGGAGTTCATTGGGTGTTAGGAGATATTGAGATCTCCGAATCAAAACAACTTTTATCCCTTCCTCAACCAATGCATTCATTGAATTTTGCTTGGCAATCTTATATGATTGGATCCCAATCCCTTGGCTCACCAATTCTCTCTAAAAACAAACAAATTCCCAATCCCTTGGTTTAAATGTTCATAAGAAGAGATGATGCTCGATCACTGATTATACCACACAGTTTCATGAACCACAATTTGGTAGGATTACATGTCACAATATCCATCCAAATCCCAATCCAATTCACTGTGAGAAAGCTTCTCTAGCATGAATCCTCCATTCCTTTCCCAAGGTTCCGAAGGATTCCAATTATGGGTAGTTTCTTTCCCAAGACAACTACCCAATGGAATTAGATCGAGAAGCTTTCTAACAAAATTCAAGAGAAAAGATTGAAGAAGAAGATAAAACTATTATTGATTCATTGAATTACAATAGAGCTCCCTAACCCAATGAAAGGGGTTTAGTGAGTCATAGCTCTGAATTCAATTACAAAATATGAAAAGTAGCAAAATGATCAAAAAGTTCCCCAGTGTAAAAAAGTCCCCCTCAGGGGCTGGATTCCCCTTCAATCCCCCTTTCCGTGTAAAAAGTCCCCCTCAGGGGCTGGATTCCCCTTCAATCCCCCTCCGTGTAAAAAGTCCCCCTCAGGGGCTGGATTCCCCTTCAATCCCCCTCCTTTTCAAAATGCAGAAACTAAGGCCTTTAAATAGGCTCCCTAAATTACAAAATGAAAATGAAATTAAAAGCAAATTACAATCAAATGAAAATAAACTATTCTAGATGATTCTTGTGGCCTTGATTTGGTGTTGTTGATGGGCCTTGCTTGCTTGAAGGGTAGAGTGACATAATTGATTCAAAAAGGATAATGATCCATTAAACTACACTCAAATGTTGCACCCCCCTTTCTTGAGTCGTCACTTTGTTCTCTTGTCAACCTTGCCAATTTGATGCCAAATATAGACTATTATACCTCGTTGGAAAGCTATGGATGTCAGCTTTCTAACGCAACTGGAAGCACCTCAATTGGATCTCTATAGCTCAAGTTATGCTTGATTGAAGGTGACAAGGTTGCTGGTTGGTTTGACAGCGTTTAAGCCAACGTTTAAGTCACTTAAACGTGCTCGAAAATGCCAATTTTGGGAGCTCAGTTGCATTGTCCACCCCATACTTCTATACATCGTTGGAAAGCTCTGGATGTCTACTTTCCAATGCAACTGGAAGCGCATCATTTGGAGTTCTACAACTCGAGTTATACTCCATGGAAGGTGAAGAGGTCAGCTGGCCTGATTGCATGTTGGTACTATGCTCTTCTATGCATATTACGGGGCTGTTTTCTCCCTCAATTTTTAGTATCCACCATGCATGCCATATATGCTTGGAAAGCTCTAGATGTCTTCTTTCCAATGCATTTTGAATCACCTCATTTGGAGTTTTGTAGCTCAAGTTATTTATGTTTGAAGAAGGCATGGTCAAGCTGTTCCATATAACACGTTTAAGCTCCAGTTTAAGCTTAAACTGGAGCTTAAACGCTGGCACTCCCTGGAGGCACAAGCTCGAGCACGTTTAAGCTTCAGTTTAAGGTTAAACTGAAGCTTAAACGTGGAAATGGAAGAAGGCAACCCTGGAGTGTGGAATTGTCGAACACGTTTAAGCTCCAGTTTAAGGTTAAACTGGAGCTTAAACGTGGAATGGGTCCCTGATGCATTTCATTTCTGGCGTTTAACCTCCAGTTTAACCTTAAACTGGAAGTTAAACGCCACTTTCAGCTTTCATGATTTTGGCGTTTAATGCTCCAGTTTAAGCTTAAACTGGAGCTTAAACTGGAGCTTAAACTCCACATGTGATATTCAAGCTTCTTTTATTGATTTTGTTGCTTCCTTGCCTAGCCTCTTCTTCCCTGAAATCATTCAAACAACTGCATCAAAGTCTTGCTAAAATTCATGAGAATTCTTCCATTCATAGCATTCAAGGAATATAACTAAAAACTCATGGAATTTGCATCAAAATCTTCATGTTTGAATGATTTAAGACAAGCATGACTATTTGGCCCAAATGATTACTTAAGGCTCAAGAAAATGCATAAAACAACTAAAATAAAGAAAAAGGCTAGTGAAACTAGCCTAAGATGCCTTGGCATCACAACACCAAACTTAATCCTTGCTTGTCCCCAAGCAAGTTCTGAATTATTGAGAAGAAAGAATGAAACAGAAAGTAAATTCATTAGCCATATCAGTAAGTAATTGACATTGATTAATGGGGTGTTCATGCAGAAAGTTGTTGCAGCATCACTTTATTGTTTCTTAGGTAAGAATGTCACTTTTTATGTTTCCACTAAAACACTGCTATGGCCTCTTGTTATTCACATATCCTTGGCAAGTTTCTTTTCTTTGTTTTTCTTTTTCTTTGAGCTTATTTGCTCCTTGTTGCTCAGTGTCATGTGTTGCACAAGCTTTTGACATTTTTCTTTCCTTATCAGTGCTCACACATATCCACCACAGGCACTTTAGTTTACATTTCTTCACAAGATATTGGTGCCCAGCACCTCTTTGTGTAACTAAATGTTTTGTAGCTAGGTTGCTCTTGATAATGGACTTTTGGTTGATAATCCCGGTTTAGTTAACCCAAGTTACCAAGTGTTGAAACACTCCACAGAACCTATTCATCCAAGCAGATCCTAGTACATAAACACCACAGGCATATGTCTCAGAAGTTCAAACCATTGGTGCCTAGCTTTATTTTCTTAATTCTTTTGCTTTTTGGTTACCTTTCTCATTGGCTTTTTTTTTCTTTCTTTCCCTTGGCCAAGGACATTTATTTACCAAGATCCATAGACAGCATCCTAATTTCCACTAAAAGTGACAATTCTAACTTTATTTCTTAGTGAGCTGACTATTCAATCAAACATGCATACCACCACTTAATCTTATTTGATTTCTTACCAAATGGAATTGAGTTACTTTTGTTCAAACATTTCTTTTATTTTTGGAAACAGAACAAGCATGGCAAGCATTTGTTTAAGAAGGTGAAGTTCATCCAGACACTTAGACTATCACTTATTTGGAAATTAAACAAACAGACAAACAAAAACTGCAATGACTCAAACTTAAAGCAGGGGTGCATGCAAACTTCCAATATCAGCAATTCAAAGTACAAGCAATTAAGTGACAATACAACCTTTTAGCATCTTCTTTGTTGTTCATCATCCTTCCTAGCCTTGGTGTTCTCTTTGATGATGATGTATATTCCTTCCATGAGATTGATTGTCTTCCTGCAAAGCTATTAGAAGTTGCTTGCTCCTCAAGCACTTTGAGAATTGGTTAGCATGCATGTATGTTTGTAGGCCTCTGAACTTAGATTGGTGTGTGAACACCAAACTTAGTTCCTTGCCATATGCAGCAATTTGGATCATATGCAGAAAACCTCATGTGCTTTTATTAAGAAAATAACTATCAACTAGAAAAAGAAACTATGAACTAGAAATTAAACTATTGTTTAAGTAGTTTCCCTGATTGGTTGGAGCTAGTGACTAGTCATGCTGAGGTAGAAATGTGCTTTTAATGAAGTTTTTGGTGGAACACCAAACTTAGAATCTCACCTTCACCCTTGAATTATTTTGGTGTGCAACACCAAACTTAGCTCCTTGCAATACAGATAAATCTACTTAACTCTTTTATTGAAATAACTAGAAAAGAAAAACTACCTTTGGTTGGGTTGCCTCCCAACAAGCGCTCGTTTACTGTCATTCGCTTGACATGCTGTTCCTGACTTTCTTCCTCTTCCTCCAGTTTGTTAAGAGGAATGACTTCAAGTGGATAAAGGAGCTAGTTAGTGCCCCTTGTTGTGAATGCCTCTTTCCAGCAAGCTTTCCCTTGTGATTGGCTTGAGTGAACTTGCTTGTTGGCTCAGGAGTTGGATTGTTCTTCGACCTTCTCTTCTTCATGGATATGGTCCTTTGTTTCTCGGTCACAATCCTCATTTTAGTGCTTGTTTCTACTGCCTTCACATCCTTGATCTCAGAACTTGGTTGTTGTTGGACAGTTGGAGTATCCTGTTCATCAAAAGCTTCCTGAATTTGTGGTTCAATGAACCCTTCCTCTTTGCAACTCTCTGTTTCATAGGAGTGTGATCTCCCTTGATTGACTTTCTCCCTTTCTTGTTCTTCTGATTCCTCCCTTGGGTTTGCCATGGTATCACTAGAAGAATTGTGGGTAGGGATTTGCTTTGATAGATATCCAATTTGTGCTTCTAGCTTTTGAATGGTAGCACCTCGATTTTGTAAGTTGGATATCACTTCTTCCTTAAAGCCTTTCAAATCGGCCACATCTCTACCCATAGTTGTAAGTATTCCTTCTATCCTGGTTAACTGATCATGAAGTGATTGGTTCGGATTGGGTTGATGAGGTTGATTATCTTGGCTGTGATATGGTGGCTGGGAGTATGTGTTTTGTGTGGGCTGATAGAGTCTTTGGTTGGAGTGTTGGTAGTGGTATGACTCTTGTGTGTAGTGGAATGAGTCTTGTGGATAGTGAAATGAATTGTATGAATTTGAGAAGGAATTTTGTGCTGAGAAATGCTCAAGTGATGAAGAATTTGGATATGTAAAACTAGGAGGTGAGGTTGGATAATTAAGAGGTGATGGCTCTTGATGAATGGGGTGTGAATAAGTGAAATCTCTTTGGTTTTGATCTTCCCAGCCACAACTTGAGTAGTGATCAAATTCACCAAAACATGGACCATTTTGTGGCTCTGGGAAGTACCCCGTTTCCTGTTCCTGATACTCCCACCCACCATGAGCATAATAACATGAATCATTCTGTGGTGGTGGAGAGTTTCTCATGAATTTTGATTGACCAAAAGATGATGGATACTCCTTTCTTTTTTGCAATGTGCTCAGTCTCAAACAATACTCATCCAAAGATAGTGGAAATTCCATAGTGAGGCAATATCACAAACAGCTAGTGGTTAGTATGCTAACAAGTGAATAAGCAAAGAAAACAAATTAAAATTTGCAGAAATTAGCAGTAATAAACTGAAACAAAACTATTAACAAAAGAAAAGAAAAATTGCTCAATCTAGTTAACTTCCAATTGGAGAATTGTCAATCGAAAACCAATCCCCGGCAACGGCGCCATAAACTTGATGTGCATAAACTTGATATGCTACGATTTAGGAAATTGCACGATCGGCAAAATTCCTTCCGGCAAGTGCACCGGTTATCATCAAGTAAAAACTCACAATAGAGTGAGGTCGAATCCCACAAGGATTGGTTGAGTGAGCAATTCGGATTAGAAGTATGTTCTAGTTGAGCGGAATCAAGATTTAGATGAGAATTGCGGAATGTAAAATTGCATGAATTAAAGAGCGAGAAGTTAAATTGCTGAAATTAAAAGGGATGGGGGTGATTGCATGAATTTAATTGCAGAATGTAAGAGAAAGTGGTAGATCAGAAATGGGGAGTTCATTGGGTGTTAGGACATATTGAGATCTCCGAATCAAAACAACTTTTATCCCTTCCTCAACCAATGCATTCATTGAATTTTGCTTGGCAATCTTATATGATTGGATCCCAATCCCTTGGCTCACCAATTCTCTCTAAAAACAAACAAATTCCCAATCCCTTGGTTTAAATGTTCATAAGAAGAGATGATGCTCGATCACTGATTATACCACACAGTTTCATGAACCACAATTTGGTAGGATTACATGTCACAATATCCATCCAAACCCCAATCCAATTCACTGTGAGAAAGCTTCTCTAGCATGAATCCTCCATTCCTTTCCCAAGGTTCCGAAGGATTCCAATTATGGTAGTTTCTTTCCCAAGACAACTACCCAATGGAATTAGATCGAGAAGCTTTCTAACAAAATTCAAGAGAAAAGATTGAAGAAGAAGATAAAACTATTATTGATTCATTGAATTACAATAGAGCTCCCTAACCCAATGAAAGGGGTTTAGTGAGTCATAGCTCTGAATTCAATTACAAAATATGAAAAGTAGCAAAATGATCAAAAAGTTCCCCAGTGTAAAAAAGTCCCCCTCAGGGGCTGGATTCCCCTTCAATCCCCCTTTCCGTGTAAAAAGTCCCCCTCAGGGGCTGGATTCCCCTTCAATCCCCCTCCGTGTAAAAAGTCCCCCTCAGGGGCTGGATTCCCCTTCAATCCCCCTCCTTTTCAAAATGCAGAAACTAAGGCCTTTAAATAGGCTCCCTAAATTACAAAATGAAAATGAAATTAAAAGCAAATTACAATCAAATGAAAATAAACTATTCTAGATGATTCTTGTGGCCTTGATTTGGTGTTGTTGATGGGCCTTGCTTGCTTGAAGGGTAGAGTGACATAATTGATCCAAAAAGGATAATGATCCATTAAACTACACTCAAATGTTGCACCCCCCTTTCTTGAGTCGTCACTTTATTCTCTTGTCAACCTTGCCAATTTGATGCCAAATATAGACTATTATACCTCGTTGGAAAGCTATGGATGTCAGCTTTCTAACGCAACTGGAAGCACCTCAATTGGATCTCTATAGCTCAAGTTATGCTTGATTGAAGGTGACAAGGTTGCTGGTTGGTTTGACAGCGTTTAAGCCAACGTTTAAGTCACTTAAACGTGCTCGAAAATGCCAATTTTGGGAGCTCAGTTGCATTGTCCACCCCATACTTCTATACATCGTTGGAAAGCTTTGGATGTCTACTTTCCAATGCAACTGGAAGCGCATCATTTGGAGTTCTACAACTCGAGTTATACTCCATGGAAGGTGAAGAGGTCAGCTGGCCTGATTGCATGTTGGTACTATGCTCTTCTATGCATATTACGGGGCTGTTTTCTCCCTCAATTTTTAGTATCCACCATGCATGCCATATATGCTTGGAAAGCTCTAGATGTCTTCTTTCCAATGCATTTTGAATCACCTCATTTGGAGTTTTGTAGCTCAAGTTATTTATGTTTGAAGAAGGCATGGTCAAGCTGTTCCATATAACACGTTTAAGCTCCAGTTTAAGCTTAAACTGGAGCTTAAACGCTGGCACTCCCTGGAGGCACAAGCTCGAGCACGTTTAAGCTTCAGTTTAAGGTTAAACTGAAGCTTAAACGTGGAAATGGAAGAAGGCAACCCTGGAGTGTGGAATTGTCGAACACGTTTAAGCTCCAGTTTAAGGTTAAACTGGAGCTTAAACGTGGAATGGCTCCCTGATGCATTTCATTTCTGGCGTTTAACTTCCAGTTTAAGGTTAAACTGGAGGTTAAACGCCACTTTCAGCTTTCATGATTTTGGCGTTTAATGCTCCAGTTTAAGCTTAAACTGGAGCTTAAACTCCACATGTGATATTCAAGCTTCTTTTATTGATTTTGTTGCTTCCTTGCCTAGCCTCTTCTTCCCTGAAATCATTCAAACAACTGCATCAAAGTCTTGCTAAAATTCATGAGAATTCTTCCATTCATAGCATTCAAGGAATATAACTAAAAACTCATGGAATTTGCATCAAAATCTTCATGTTTGAATGATTTAAGACAAGCATGACTATTTGGCCCAAATGATTACTTAAGGCTCAAGAAAATGCATAAAACAACTAAAAATAAAAGAAAAAGGCTAGTGAAACTAGCCTAAGATGCCTTGGCATCAATAATCTTCTCTTCCTGCAACATAATTGTAACCAGACTCATAGCCAAAGGGGTGAGAGTTCATAGTAGTGAGAGAAAATAAAAACAAAAACTAACAAAAAGAAATTATTTTGAAAAAGATATGAAAAAAAGGATAAGAAAATATTTTGAAAAAGATATGATTTTTGAAAAAAAAGTAGGATATGATTTTTTTTTTTGAAAAAGATAAGATAAGATTTTGAAAAAGATATGATTTTTTTTTTGAAAAAGATTTGAAATTTGAAATTTGATTTTGAAATAAGATAAGATAAGATAAAAATTTTAAAATAAAAATATGAATTTTTTTTGAAAAATATTTACAATAACCAATAATGAGGCACACGTTTGCAATTCCCCGGCAACGGCGCCATTTTGACGATCGAATTTTCTGTCGGTAAAGAAACTCACAAATATAATCACGTTTGTAAGTATAGCTTCTAAACCAACAGAAAATCCTTTCATACAAACGTTTGGTTGTCACAAGTAACAAACCCCTTTGAAATTGATAACCGAAGTATTTAAACCTCGGGTCGTCTTCTCAAGGAATTGCAGGGAAGTATGAATTATTATTGGTTATGCAAAGGTATATTTTGGGGTTTTGAAAACGGTTTTGAACAGGAGAAAGAGATTGCAGGAATTAATAAATTAATAACTAATAAAACTCTTGGGAAGGTATGAAAACTGGGAGTCCTATCCTAGTTATCCTTATCAATGGTGATAAGAATTATATTTTTGCTACCACTAAGTCAACCTCTAACTATGAAGGTAAGTTAAGTGGACAAATCAATTTAACACCTAAAGTCCTAGTCAACTCCTTAAGAAAAGACTAGAGTTATAGGAATCTAAATTAATCAGCAAGAATAATAATTATCAATCACGATGAGTTTGATAACTAAAGAGTTACCAATTAATCAATGATGAGCAGATATTTTGTACGCTTTTTGGGGGTAATTTCATGTAGATTTTAGCATGTTTTAATTAGTTTTTAGTTAATTATTATTAGTTTTTAGGCAAAAATCATATTTCTGGACTTTACTATGAGTTTGTGTGTTTTTCTGTGATTTCAGGTATTTTCTGGCTGAAATTGAGGGAGCTGAGCAAAAATCTGACTTAGGCTGAAAAAGGACTGCTGATGCTGTTGGATCCTAACCTCCCTGCACTCGAAATGGATTTTCTGGAGCTACAGGAGTCCAATTGGCGCGCTCTCAACGGCGTTGGAAAGTAGACATCCAGGGCTTTCCAGCAATATATAATAGTCCATACTTTGCGCAAGGATAGACGACGTAACTTGGCGTTGAACGCCAAGTACATGCTGCTGTCTGGAGTTAAACGCCAGAAAAACGTCATGATCCGGAGTTGAACGCCCAAAACACGTCAAAACCTGGAGTTTGACGCCAAGAAAGGCCTTTACACGTGGAAAGCTTTAGTCTCAGCCCCAGCACACACCAAGTGGGCCCCAGAAGTGGATTTCTGCACCAATTATCTTAGTTTACTCATTTTTCTGTAAACCTAGGTCACTAGTTTACTATTTAAACAACTTTTACAGACTTATCTTGTACCTCATGACATTTTCAGATCTGAATTACATACTTTTGACGGCATGAGTCTCTAAACTCCATTGTTGGGGGTGAGGAGCTCTGCAGCGTCTCAATGATTTAATATAATTCCTTTGTTTTCCATTCAAACACGCTTGTTCCTATCTAAGATGTTTATTCGCGCCTAACTGTGGAGAAGGTGATGATCCGTGACACTCATCACCTTCCTCAACCCATGAACGTGTGCCTGACAACCACCTCCGTTCTACATCAGATTGAATGAATATCTCTTAGATTCCCCAACAGAATCTTCGTGGTATAAGCCGGATTGATGGCAGCATTCATGAGAATCCGGAAAGTCTAAACCTTGTCTGTGGTATTCCGAGTAGGATTCCAGGATTGAATGACTGTGACGTGCTTCAAACTTTAACCTGCTGGGCGTTAGTGACAAACGCAAAAGAGGGATTCTATTCCAGTAGGAGCGGGAACCAACCGGTGATTGGCCGTACTATGACAGAGTGCGTGCATTAGCTTTCACTGCGAGGATGGGAAGTAGCCACTGACAACGGTGACACCCTACAAAGAGCTTGCCATGGAAGGAACCTGCGTGTGAGAAGAGGAATTCAAGGAAGAGTAGAAATTCAAAGGACAAAGCATCTCCAAAACTCCAACATATTCTCCATTACTGCACAACAAGTAACGCTAGTACTCTTTATTATTCCAATATATTCCATAATCCTTTATAAACAAATAACTCTGTTGTTCAAGTAGCCCAAACAATTTTCTTGAAATCCTGACTAAGACAAATAAAATAAACATTGATTGCTTCAAACCAATAATCTCTGTGGATTCGACCCTTACTCACGTAAGGTATTACTTGGACGACCCAGTACACTTGCTGGTCAGTTGAACGAAGTTGATCTTGGACCATATTCTATTATCATATTCTATAAAGAGATACAATTTCGTCCACCAAGTTTTTGGCGCCGTTGCCGGGGATTATTGAGTTTGGACAATTGAAGGCTTATTTTATTTCTTAGATTAGGAATATAGTATTGATGTTACAGAGTCATTAAATTTGAGTCTTTTATTCCCTTTTCAAAAATATTTTTCGAAAATATTACTTTTTTTCTTATTAATTGTTAATTCTTCGTGAGTCTAGTGTCTTGTTCTAAGTTTGGTGTCAATTGCATCTTTTATATCTTTCTTTGAAATTTTCGTGTGAGTGTCCTTTGTTTTTCCTTAATCTTCAAGTTGTTCTTGTTTATTTTTCTTGTTTGATCTTTAATTTTTCTTGTTCTGTGTCTTTTCTTGTTTTTCTTGTGCTTTTTCAAAACATTAGTTTTTTTTTAAAAAAAAAAAATTTATTTTATCCATAAAAATAATACATCTTTAAAATACATTACATTTTTAATTCAGTTGGTTATAGTGTTGGCTTATGTTCTTGGCAATTGGGCACTTTCTTTTTAAAATCCTTTTTCAAAAATAGTTTTTCTTGATTTAATCTTGTGCCAAACTTTAAGTTTGGTGTTTTCTTGTTAATCTTTCATATTTTCGAAAATTTCATCAAAGTTTTCTAAAAATTTTAAGTTTGGTGTTCTTCCTTGTGTTCTTGGTGTTCTTGTGAATCTTCAAGGTGTTCTTGAGTTTTTCTTGTGTCTTGATCTTAAAATTTTTAAGTTTGGTGTTCCTTGGTGTTTTCCCTCCAAAAATTTTCGAAAAATAAGGAGCATTGGATCTAAAGATTTTAAGTCTTGTGTCTTTTGTGTGTTTTTTCTCTTTCACCATAAAATTCAAAATTCAAAAAAAAATTTATTTTCTAACTAATTTTGAACTACTTTTTCGAAAATTTTATATAAAAATTCAATTTTCAATTTCAAAATATTTTCGCTTTCTTTTATTTATTTCATTTTTATTTTATTTTAAAAAAAAATATTTTCATAAAATATTTTCAAAATATTTTTATATTCCTTCTTTTTTTTTTTATTTTATTTATTCCACAACTATAAAATAAATAATTATCAACATATAAATTATCCCTTGTGATCTAGTATGGAAGCAAGTGGGAATGAACAGTCCAAGAGGACTCTGGGGTCATATGCTAACCCCACTACTGCTTCATATGGGAGTAGTATTTGTATACCCTCCATTGGAGTTAGTAGCTTTGAGCTGAATCCTCAACTCATTATCATGGTGCAGCAAAACTGCCAGTATTCTGGTCTTCCACATGAAGAACCTACAGAGTTTCTGGCACAATTTCTGCAAATTGCTGATACAGTACATGATAAGGAAGTGGATCAGGATATCTACAGATTACTACTGTTTCCATTTGCTGTAAAAGATCAAGCTAAGAGGTGGTTAAATAACCAGCCTAAGAACAGCATAAAAACATGGAAACAGCTGTCAGAAAAATTCCTGAATCACTATTTCCCTCCCAAACGGATGACACAGCTAAGGCTAAACATCCAAGGCTTCAAACAAGGAGATAATGAATCCCTTTATGATGCTTGGGAGAGATACAGAGAGATGCTAAGAAAATGCCCCTCTGAAATGTTTTCAGAATGGGTGCAATTAGACATCTTCTACTATGGGCTTACAGAAAAAGCTCAGATTTCTCTAGACCACTCAGCTGGTGGATCTATACACATGAGAAAAACAATTGAAGAAGCTCAAGAGCTTATTGATACAGTTGCCAGAAATCAACATATGTATCTAAGCAGTGAATCTTCCATGAAAGGAGAAGCTAAAACAGTAACTGCAGAACTCAGTCCGGTGGATCAGGCTAATGAATTTAATCAGCAATTAGACTTTCTAACTCAGCAGCTAGCCGAATTCAAGGAGATATTACAGGAAACAAGAATGGCAAACAGGAACATGGAAGTGCAATTAAAGCAAACAGAAAAACGACTGTCAAAACAAATAGTAGAAGAATGCCAAGCAGTTCAATTAAGAAGTGGGAAAACATTAAATACCTCACTTCAAAGCAGCAAGAAGCAAGGACATGAACGAATAGCTAATCAAATCCCTCTGAGGACAAGCAGAGCCCAGAAAGGGATAAAGCTGGCGCTGAACGCCCAGACCATGCTGATTCCTGGCGTTCAACGCCAGAAACAAGCTTGAATCTGGCGTTGAACGCCCAAAAGGAGCATGGTTCTGGCGTTCAAACGCCAGTAACAAGCAAGGAAGTGGCGTCTAACGCCACTCCAGCTCCTACCTCTGGCATTCAAATGCCAGTAGGGAATCAGTCACATACAAGTGCTGATAACAAGGCTTCCCAACCCACTTCTGTAGGTAATAAACCTGCAGCAACTAAGGTTGAGGAATACAGAGCCAAAATGCCTTATCCTCAAAAACTCCGCCAAGCGGAACAAGATAAGCAATTTGCCCGCTTTGCAGGCTATCTCAGGACTCTTGAAATAAAGATTCCGTTTGCAGAAGCACTTGAGCAAATACCCTCTTATGCTAAGTTCATGAAAGAGATCTTAAGTCATAAGAAGGATTGGAGGGAGACTGAAAAGGTTTACCTCACTGAAGAATGCAGTGCAGTCATTCTAAAAAGCTTACCTGAGAAGCTTAAAGATCCTGGGAGCTTTATGATACCATGCACATTAGAAGGTAATTGCACCAAGCAAGCTTTATGTGACCTTGGGGCAAGTATCAACCTAATACCTGCATCTACTATCAGAAAGCTTGGTTTAACTGAAGAAATCAAACCAACCAGGATATGTCTTCAACTTGCTGATGGCTCCATTAAATACCCATCAGGCGTGATTGAAGACATGATTGTCAAGGTTGGGCCATTTGCCTTTCCTACTGACTTTGTGGTACTGGAAATGGAGGAGCACAAGAGTGCAACTCTCATTCTAGGAAGACCTTTCCTAGCAACTGGCCGAACCCTCATTGATGTCCAAAAAGGGGAAGTAACCTTGAGAGTCAATGAGGAGGAATTCAAGTTGAATGTGGTCAAAGCCATGCAACATCCAGACACCCCAAATGACTGCATGAGTGTTGACATGATTGATTCTCTGGTAAGAGAGGTCAATATGGCTGAGAGTCTCGAATCAGAGCTAGAGGACATCTTTAAAGATGTTCAGCCTGATTTGGAGGAGTCAGAGAAGATAATAGAACCTCTGAAAATCCCTCAGGAAGAGGAGAAACCTCCAAAACCCGAGCTCAAACCATTACCACCATCCCTGAAATATGCATTTCTGGGAGAAGGTGAAACCTTTCCTGTAATTATAAGCTCTACCTTGGAGCCACAGGAAGAGGAAGCACTAATTCAAGTGCTAAGGACGCACAAGACAGCTCTTGGGTGGTCCATTAGTGATCTTAAGGGCATTAGCCCAGCCAGGTGCATGCACAAAATCTTGTTGGAAGATGACGCCAAGCCAGTGGTTCAACCACAAAGGCGGCTGAATCCAGCTATGAAAGAAGTGGTGCAGAAAGAGGTCACTAAATTACTAGAGGCTGGGATTATTTATCCTATTTCTGACAGCCCCTGGGTGAGCCCTGTCCAAGTTGTCCCTAAGAAAGGAGGCATGACAGTAGTTCACAATGAAAAAATGAACTGGTTCCTACAAGGACAGTTACAGGGTGGCGTATGTGTATTGATTATAGAAGGCTCAATACAGCCACCAGAAAGGATCATTTTCCTTTACCATTCATAGACCAGATGCTAGAAAGACTAGCAGGTCATGAATACTACTGCTTTCTGGATGGATATTCAGGTTATAATCAAATTGCAGTAGATCCCCAGGATCAAGAGAAACGGCATTCACATGCCCTTCTGGAGTATTTGCATACAGAAGGATGCCATTTGGCTTATGCAATGCACCTGCAACCTTTCAGAGGTGCATGCTCTCAATTTTCTCTGATATGGTGGAAAAATTCCTGGAAGTCTTCATGGATGACTTTTCAGTATTTGGAGACTCATTCAGCTCCTGCCTTAACCATTTAGCACTTGTTCTGAAAAGATGCCAAGAGACTAACCTGGTTTTAAACTGGGAAAAATGTCACTTTATGGTGACTGAAGGAATTGTCCTTGGGCACAAAATTTCGAACAAGGGGATAGAGGTGGACCAAGCTAAGGTAGAAGTAATTGAAAAATTACCACCACCTGCTAATGTTAAGGCAATCAGAAGTTTTCTGGGACATGCAGGGTTTTATAGGAGGTTTATAAAGGATTTTTCAAAAATCGCCAAACCCCTGAGCAACCTGCTAGCTGCAGACATGCCATTTATCTTTGATGAGGAGTGTCTGCAGGCATTTGAAACTCTGAAAGCTAAATTGGTCACAGCACCAATCATCTCTGCACCAGACTGGACATTACTATTTGAACTAATGTGTGATGCCAGTGACCATGCCATTGGTGCAGTGTTGGGGCAAAGGCATGACAAGCTTCTGCATGTCATTTACTATGCCAGCCGTGTGCTAAATGATGCACAGAAGAATTACACAACCACAGAAAAAGAGCTACTTGCAGTGGTTTACGCCATTGACAAATTCAGATCCTACTTAGTAGGATCAAAAGTGATTGTGTACACTGATCATGCTGCTCTTAAATATCTACTCACAAAGCAAGATTCAAAACCCAGACTCATCAGATGGGCTGCTTCTGCAAGAGTTTGATATAGAAATAAGAGACAGAAAAGGGACAGAAAATCAAGTAGCAGATCACCTGTCCCGAATAGAACCATTGGAAGGGGCGTCCCTCCCTCTCACTGAAATTTCTGAAACCTTTCCGGATGAGCAATTACTAGCCGTCCAGGAAGTGCCATGGTTTGCAGACATTGCAAACTACAAGGCAGTGAGATTCATACCCAAGGAGTACAGTAAGGTGCAATCAAAGAAATTAATCACAGATGCAAAATACTATCTCTGGGATGAACCATATCTCTTTAAGAGATGTGCAGACGGAGTAATCCGTAGATGTGTGCCTAAAGAAGAAGCACAGAAGATCCTTTGGCATTGCCATGGATCACAGTATGGAGGACATTTTGGAAGTGAATGAACAGCCACAAGAGTCCTCCAGAGTGGCTTCTACTGGCCTACTCTCTATAAAGATTCCCGAGCATTTGTGCTTAACTGTGATAGTTGCCAGAGATCAGGCAACCTGCCCCACAGTTATGCTATGCCTCAACAAGGAATCTTGGAAATTGAGTTGTTTGATGTATGGGGTATTGACTTCATGGGACCTTTCTCACCATCATACTCAAACACCTATATTCTGGTGGCAGTGGATTATGTATCCAAATGGGTGGAGGCTATTGCAACACCCACTAATGACACTAAAACAGTGTTAAAATTCCTCCAGAAACATATCTTCAGCAGATTTGGTATCCCCAGAGTGTTAATCAGTGATGGGGGTACTCATTTCTGTAATAAGCAGCTCTACTCTGCTCTAGTCCGTTATGGAGTCAACCACAGGGTGGCTACTCCATATCACCCACAGACTAATGGGCAGGCAGAAGTCTCAAATAGAGAACTTAAAAGAATCCTGGAACGGACTGTAATTAACCGCAGAAAGGATTGGGCAAGAAGCTTGGATGATGCTCTGTGGGCATACAGAACAGCATTTAAGACCCCTATAGGGACCTCTCCATACCAGCTTGTGTATGGAAAGGCGTGTCACTTGCCAGTGGAACTGGAACACAAGGCCTACTGGGCAACCAGATTCCTGAACCTTGATGCCAAATTAGCTGGAGAAAAACGATTGCTCCAGTTAAATGAGCTAGAAGAGTTTAGACTCAATGCTTTTGAAAATGCAAAAATTTACAAGGAAAAAGCAAAAAAATGGCATGATAAGAAATTGTCATCCAGAGTCTTTAAACCAGGGCAGAAAGTTCTGCTATTTAACTCTAGGCTCAAATTATTCCCCGGGAAATTAAAATCCCGGTGGAGAGGTCCATATGTAATTATAAGTGTATCACCATATGGCTACATAGAGCTTCAAGATAATGACTCTAACAAAAAGTTCATTGTCAATGGACAAAGAGTTAAACATTATCTTGAAGGCAATTTTGAGCAAGAATGCTCAAGACTGAGACTTAATTGAAGAATCAGTGATAGTCCAGCTAATGACATTAAAGAAGCGCTTGCTGGGAGGCAACCCAGCCATATACAAAGTTTAATTACTAATTAAATAAATTTTCTTTCTTTACAGGTTTAGGTCTAAGTATCTTCAAAGGTGAAATAACAAATTAACTGAAGTCCCAAGAGTTACAGAGAAATTTGGAAGTTCACTGGCATGAAAAAGCCAGTAAGAAACACTTTGGGCGTTAAACGCCCAAAAGAAGCACCCACTGGGCGTTTAACGCCAGTAAGGGTAGCCTTCTGGGCGTTAAACGCCAGAAAGGAGCATCTTCTGGGCGTTAAACGCCAGAAAGATGCACCTTCTGGGCGTTTAACGCCAATCTGCTAGCATTCTGGGCGTTTAGAAAAACGCCCAGTAAAGAAGGACTTCCTGGCGTTCAACGCCAGAAAGAAGCATCACATGGGCGTTGAACGCCCAGGAGAAGCATCACATGGGCGTTAAACGCCCAAACCATGCACCATGTGGGCGTTTAACGCCAGGATGGTGGGAGGAGGTACAATTTCGTTTTTCTTTATATTTTTTCCAAATTTTTATGTTTCAATTCATGATTTCTTGCATCAACATATTTCAAATTATCATCTCTCATCCCAAATTAGAGTTCTAAAAATCCTAATTTCTAATATCCCTTTTTCAAAATATCAAAGGTATCTTAATCCATAAAGGACAAATTAATTTTCAATCCAATCAAACTCTTTTAAAAATTTGTTTTCAAAACTCAATTATCTTTTTAAAAAAAAAAAAATCTTTTTCAAAATTAAATTTTTCAGATTTGTCTTTTAAATTCTTATTCATATCTTTCTCTTTTAAAAATTATATCTTTTTCTAATCATATCTTTTAAAATCATATCTTTTATCTTATCTCTTTCTTATTTTTCGAAAAATAACCCACCCCCCCTCCCTATATCTTGTGTTCGGCGCCCTCCTCATCATCCAAACTGCTCTCCTCCTATCCCTCTTCTTTCTTCTCTTTTTGCTTGAGGACAAGCAAAGCTCTAAGTTTGGTGTGGATATCCGTGATCATCAAATTCATGGCCCCAAGAGGAAAACAACCCACCCAAAAGGGCAAGAAAGAAAGCGCTCCAAAGCCACTTTGGAATCAAGGGAAGTTCTTATCTAAAGAACATTCAGATCATTATTATAAAATAATGAGTCACAGATCAGTGATCCCGGAAGTCAGATTTGATTTGAAAGAAGATGAATATCCGGAGATCCAAGAGCAAATCAGAAACAGGCATTGGGAAATTCTGGCCAATCCTGAAACAAAAGTGGGAAGAAACATGGTTCAAGAGTTCTATGCTAATCTATGGCAGACAGAAAGGCAAAGAATCGTTGGAGCTGCTATCTTTGATCATAAAACTGTGGTCAGAGGAAAGATCATTCATACCAATCCTGACAGGATCAGGGAGATATTCAAGATTCCTCAACTAAAAGACGACCCAGACTCCTTTAATAGGAGAATGATGAGGGTCAATAAAGGATTGGACAGGATCTTGGAAGATATATGCGTTCCTGGAGCCAAGTGGACTACCAGCACAACTGGCGACCCAGTTCAACTAAAAAGGGAGGATCTAAAACCAGTAGCCAGAGGCTGGCTGGATTTCGTAGGGCGTTCCATATTGCCCACCAGCAACCGTTCTGAAGTAACCATCAAAAGAGCTGTCATGATTCACTGCATCATGTTGGGAAAAGAGGTAGAAGTCCATCAACTGATCTCATGTGAGCTATACAAAGTAGCAAACAGGAACTCTAAAGACGCCAGATTGGCCTATCCAAGCTTAATTTCTATGCTCTGCAAAGATGCCGGAGTGAAGATGGGAATAACAGAGTACATCCCAGTTGAAAAGCCAATTACTGGAATATCAATGGTCAGACAGCAACAAGATGATTCAACCAGGAAGAGAGCACAAGAAGCTCTCCCAGAACTGCCTCAATTCGAATATTGGGAACATCTTGAAGCCTCTATTTCCAGATTGCAAGAAGCTATGGATCAAATAAAGGAAGAACAGAATAATCAAAGTAGCATGCTTTGCAAACTGCTCAAAGAACAGGAGGAGCAAGGGCGTGATCTAAGGGAGCTGAAGCGCCAAAAATTAATCCTTGAACAACACCCCAGAGATTAGAAGAACACGTCCTTCCTCAAAACAAAAGGTTGCTGAGTTCCAATTTTCCTGCTTTAATTTAGTGATAGCATTTTTTATTTGAAATTCACCTTAGGAGATATTTAGTAGTAATTAGTATGTCTATTTTGATTTTATTTCCAATTAAGCTATAGTTTATTTTTCTCATCATCATCAGGCATGAATAAAGCAGTAGATTTTATTTTAGAATAAAGAAGTAATCTATATTTTTCGAGTTCCTAATAATAAAATTTATAATTAATTATATGTGGTGGCAATACTTTTTGTTCTCTGAATGAATGCTTGAACAGTGCATAAATTGTATTTTGAATTTGATGAATATTGGCTCCTGAAAGGATGAGGAACACGAAAAATATTATTGATGATCTGAAAAATCATGAAATTGATTCTTGAAGCAAGAAAAAGCAGTCAAAAATATATATATATATATATATATATATATATATATATATATATATATATAATTACAATCAAAAGGAATAAAAGCCAAGCAGCCCTTAAAACCAAAAGGCAAGGGTAAAAAGGATCCAAGGCTTTGAGCATCTATGGATAGGAGGGCCCAAGGAAATAAAATCCAGGCCTAAGCGGCTAAATCAAGCTGTCCCTAACCATGTGCTTGTGTCATGAAGGTCCAAGTGAAAAGCTTGAGACTGAGTGGTTAAAGTCGTGATCCAAAGCAAAAGAGTGTGCTTAAGAGCTCTGGACACCACTGACTGGGGACTCTAGCAAAGCTGAGTCACAATCTGAAAAGGTTCACCCAGTTATGTGTCTGTGGCATTTATGTATCCGGTGGTAATACTGGAAAACAAAGTGCTTAGGGCCACAGCCAAGACTCATAAAATAACTGTGTTTGAGAATCAACATACTACACTAGGAGAGTCAATAATACTATCTGAATTCTGAGTTCCTAAGGATGCCAATTATTCTGAAAATTTAAAGATACAGGGGGATGCCAAAACTGTTCAGAGACAAAAAGCTACAAGCCCCGCTCATCTAATAAATTTGAACTTCATCTAAAACTCTGAAATATATACTACTTCTTAATTTCTGCTAGAACCTATTTTATTCATCTAGTTGCTTGAGGACAAGCAACAGTTTAAGTTTGGTGTTGTGATGAGCAGATATTTTGTACGCTTTTTGGGGGTAATTTCATGTAGATTTTAGCATGTTTTAATTAGTTTTTAGTTAATTATTATTAGTTTTTAGGCAAAAATCATATTTCTGGACTTTACTATGAGTTTGTGTGTTTTTCTGTGATTTCAGGTATTTTCTGGCTGAAATTGAGGGAGCTGAGCAAAAATCTGACTTAGGCTGAAAAAGGACTGCTGATGCTGTTGGATCCTGACCTCCCTGCACTCGAAATGGATTTTCTGGAGCTACAGGAGTCCAATTGGCGCGCTCTCAACGGCGTTGGAAAGTAGACATCCAGGGCTTTCCAGCAATATATAATAGTCCATACTTTGCGCAAGGATAGACGACGTAACTTGGCGTTGAACGCCAAGTACATGCTGCTGTCTGGAGTTAAACGCCAGAAAAACGTCATGATCCGGAGTTGAACGCCCAAAACACGTCAAAACCTGGAGTTTGACGCCAAGAAAGGCCTTTACACGTGGAAAGCTTTAGTCTCAGCCCCAGCACACACCAAGTGGGCCCCAGAAGTGGATTTCTGCACCAATTATCTTAGTTTACTCATTTTTCTGTAAACCTAGGTCACTAGTTTACTATTTAAACAACTTTTACAGACTTATCTTGTACCTCATGACATTTTCAGATCTGAATTACATACTTTTGACGGCATGAGTCTCTAAACTCCATTGTTGGGGGTGAGGAGCTCTGCAGCGTCTCAATGATTTAATATAATTCCTTTGTTTTCCATTCAAACACGCTTGTTCCTATCTAAGATGTTTATTCGCGCCTAACTGTGGAGAAGGTGATGATCCGTGACACTCATCACCTTCCTCAACCCATGAACGTGTGCCTGACAACCACCTCCGTTCTACATCAGATTGAATGAATATCTCTTAGATTCCCCAACAGAATCTTCGTGGTATAAGCCGGATTGATGGCAGCATTCATGAGAATCCGGAAAGTCTAAACCTTGTCTGTGGTATTCCGAGTAGGATTCCAGGATTGAATGACTGTGACGTGCTTCAAACTTTAACCTGCTGGGCGTTAGTGACAAACGCAAAAGAGGGATTCTATTCCAGTAGGAGCGGGAACCAACCGGTGATTGGCCGTACTGTGACAGAGTGCGTGCATTAGCTTTCACTGCGAGGATGGGAAGTAGCCACTGACAACGGTGACACCCTACAAAGAGCTTGCCATGGAAGGAACCTGCGTGTGAGAAGAGGAATTCAAGGAAGAGTAGAAATTCAAAGGACAAAGCATCTCCAAAACTCCAACATATTCTCCATTACTGCACAACAAGTAACGCTAGTACTCTTTATTATTCCAATATATTCCATAATCCTTTATAAACAAATAACTCTGTTGTTCAAGTAGCCCAAACAATTTTCTTGAAATCCTGACTAAGACAAATAAAATAAACATTGATTGCTTCAAACCAATAATCTCTGTGGATTCGACCCTTACTCACGTAAGGTATTACTTGGACGACCCAGTACACTTGCTGGTCAGTTGAACGAAGTTGATCTTGGACCATATTCTATTATCATATTCTATAAAGAGATACAATTTCGTCCACCAATCAACCAAAGCCAATAGTAAATAATCTAAATTAAAAATAAGGAAAAGCAATCATGAGTCTAAAATACCTCAATTTATATTTAAATAAGAAAATCATAACATGAATGGTCATTTAAATAAATAAAAGGAAAAATAAATAGAAGGACATTGAACCTTAGATGAAGAAGTAATATTCCTAATTTCTAAAAATCCTAATCCTAAATCCTAAGAGAGAGGAGAGAGCCTCTCTCTCTCTAAAAACTATATCTAGATCCTAAAACTATGTATGAATGAATCTCCAGTGATCCCCTGAGTCTCTGTATGTTCCCTGATTTTAGTCTACGTTCCTGGGCCGAAATTTGGGTCAAAACGTGGCCCAAAATCATCTTCAGCGTATTCTGTAATTTTTGCAGATTGGGCACGTCACGTGGCTGCGTCGTCCACGCGATCGCGTCACTCAGCATTTTTCGTACCATGCGTGCGTGTCGTCCACGCATTCACGTCGTTCGTGCAGCTTCCAATCCGTGCGGTCGCGTCAAGCACGCGAACGCGTCACTCTGATTTCTTCCTTTTCGCGCGGTCGCATGAGCTATGCGACCGCGTGATTTTTCGCTGGTCATCTCCTCAATTCTTTGTGTTCCTTCCATTTTTGCAAACTTTCTCTTCATTCTCTAAGCCATTTCTGCCCTATGAAGCCTGAAACACTTAACATACATATCACGGCATCGAATGGTATAAAGGAGAATAAAAATATACAATTAAAAGATCTTTAGGAAGAAAGTTTTCAATCATAGAACAATTTGGGAAGGAATTGTAAATACATGCTAATCATATGAATAAGTGGGTGAAAAGCTTAATAAAATCACTCAATTAAATACAATATAAACCATAAAATAGTGGTTTATCATCTACCGAGAAATATGCAAAACTGAGAAGATCCCACCACCTCGCCCAATCAAAAACAAAAGAGGAAGAAGTCTGACAGAATATTGAGAGTACCACCGAATCTACGGACATCCTACTAACGAGTGTTTCGACCTAAAGAATGTCATAGGGTTTAGGGTTTAGGGTTTAGGGTTTAGGGTTTAGGGTTTAGGGTTTTGGTACTTAGCCAATAAAGAAAAGGAACCAAGAAAAAGAAGAAGGGACGAAGAGGTCGGACGAGTTGAAGGAGATGACATGTCATCATATACCTATTTTTCTATGCTTTTTCATACAAGAAATTGATGATTAGTGCTTAAATATTACCTTCTTTTGTGCTTAATTGGAAGATTTCCTTGATCTTTTAATTTTATAAATCTTGTAGGAAATAAGAAGAAAAAGAAGCAAAGAAGCACAAAAAAAGGAGAAAAAAAGAGCTTTGGGACACACTTTGAAGTTAGAGCACACTTTGGAGCCTTAGGCCACGCTTTTAAAAGCGTGGCCCATGACCAAATTAAAGGAGAATAGGTAATCAGCACACACTGCCCTGCTCTTGCCAAGGGCAGAGCAGAATCGTGATGCAAAGTGAGGTTGGAAGCAAGAATTTTCGCTAAGGTAAAATCTGGGCGCTCACAGTATGACCATGCCTCCTTCAAAGGGCTATAACTTGAGCTACAGACGTCCAATTGATGTGGTTCTAGTTGCATTGGAAAGCTGACATTCAGAGCTTTCCAACGATATATAGCAATCCATATTTGGCGTAAAATTGAGGCATGAATGAAAGGCATCTTTAAGGGCCAAAAATAAGCGAAAATAAACCAATATGCTTCCACCAAGGTTCGAAGCTGGAGCCTCACCCCAAAGCAAAGTAGCGCTCATTTTTCTACTCTGCCCTCTTGAAGAGCAGGGCAATGTCGTGCTCTCTTCATGGAAAATCAAGGAAAAATTGCTCCTCAAGTGCTTTCACCAAGGTTCGAACACAAGACCTTCAAGGAAGTAAAGGCAAGGAGCTTAGGCGCGCACACAACTTGGCACGGCCAGCACCAAGCACGCACGGGCAGCACTTGGTGCACCATGGCAACTCTGCCCTACCCTCCACAAGGGCAGGGCAGCATCCTGATGCATCACACACACCAAGCACGCACGCAATGAAGCCGCATGCACCATTTCCTGCTCTGCCCTCCACAAGGGCAGGGCAGCCTCCTGGGAGCAAATAATCATGGGCCAAAAGTTCAATTTCATATAAATTCAATTCCTCACCAAATTGAATCAAGGCCATCCAAGACCCATTCTCCCTCAAATCCAAAGCAAGCAAAAGCCCACTCAACATGACTCAAAGGCACACAGAGAAGCTAGATTAGGTTTGTCATTTTTGTGAATTTGTTTTTAATTTCAATTTCATTTTCATTTTGTAAAAGAAGCCTATATAAAGGGCATCATTCTCATTTCAGAAGGGAGGTTGGCTCTAATAGGAGCTCCATTAGAAAGGCTAGGTCCACTAGGGAGTATTAGGATTTGAGAGCTCTCTCTCTTAATTTTCCTTTCTGTTCAAAATCTTGGATTGAGAAGTGAAGGAATTCTGTTTTATTCTCCCTCTGAGATTTCTCTTTGTTTGCCTTGCTGCAAAATTTTAGTGAATTACAATTTGAATCAAAGTTCTCTTTACTGCTTTCATCTTCTCTCCTTCTGCTATTGTTCTTGGTTGGATCAAGGAAGGAATTGAGATCTAGACTTGTTTTCTAGTCTCTTTGATTTCCTGAGATCTTTAATCTCATTTGGCAATTAAACTGAATTTAATTTCTGTTTGCTTCTTCAAGCAATTCTGCTTTCTGTTTAAGATTTGTTGCAAGTTACTCTTCTGCTTGATTGCTCCTTACATTCTCTTGTTGAATTTTAATTCCCAGCACCCAAGTCCTTTTACTTTTCATGCAATTTAATTCTTATGCAATTGTTCCAAGTTCTGCTTGCTGCTTGCTTTAATCTCCTTGTTCCCATTCCCCTTTATATTTACTGCAATTTATATTTCTTGTCATTTAAGTTTCTGCAATTTACATTGCTTGCTCTTTAAGCTTCCTGCCTATTTACATTCTGCAATTTAAGTTCACTGCTATTTACATTCTGCTGCAACAATTCTCACTCACCAATGTTAGCTTGACTAAACTAATCACCCACTAAAGTTGCTTGATCTATCAATCCCTGTGGGATCGACCTCACTCTTGTGAGTTATTACTACTTGATGCGACACAGTATACTTGCCGGTTAGATCTATGTGTTTGGAAAATTCGTTTTCCGCAAAAACACCATCAAGTTTTTGGCGCCGTTGCCGGGGATTGATTAGATCAACAATGATTAAGTGGGTGAGAAGTCTAGATCAAGCATTTTTTCTGTTTTTGTTCTCTGTTTTAAAGTGAAACCAAGGTGTTTGAGTTTTTGCATCACTAAGAAATTCTCATCTCTGATATGAGTAATTTCAATTTTTCTTGGTGTTGTGTTTTCCAAAATTTAAATGGAGTTCAACTCATCTTATGATGAAACAAATTTTATGGGATATTACCCACCATCACCAATCTCTAATGGTGGTTGGGAATATCACCAAGAAATCACAGATTCTGAGCACTCCAATCCATGGAGATTTGCTTTACAGACACAAGATGAGCAAGAAAACCATATGAGATATTTTCTTCCACCACAAAATGATGCTAGTCATGATTCTAATGGTGGCTGGGAAGGAAATTCTAATGCTCCATATGATATTCATCCAAAGATATCATCACTTGACCATGCTTCAACAAAAAGCCTCTATCAAAATTCACCACCCACACAAACTTCCATGAACCAAAGCCTCTCAAAGCTTGAGACCATGTTTGAAAAATATGAGAGGGAGGCACAGATATCCTGGAACGAGCAAGAGAATTCATTCAAAAACATGAAAATAATGTTAGCTCAATTGGTGAGTGCAACAAGGAAAGAGGAAAAACAAGAGGAAGAGGCTACTGAGTCAAATGAATTTTTAGTGAAGAAGGAAGAGGTGGTGGAAATATTTGAACCTGAAATTGCACTTGAGATGACAAGAGCACATGACAACTCACAACTCTCACAAACTTTCCTGGACCAAAACGCCTCAACATTTGAATCCATGATTGAAAGGTATGAAGAGGAGATGAAGAAAGCTTGGGAAGATCAACAAACCTCCTCCATGAAAGAGCTATTAAAGCAAATGTTGAGTGTAAAAGAGGAAGTGGAAGAACAAGCTAGTGAGGAGGACAATCAAGAATGTCCAAACTCAAGGGAAACAGAGAGGCACATGAAGGACAAGCTCATTGAACCACCAATTCAAAAGGCTCTGGATGAAGATCAAACTCCAAAAATCACACAGCAACCATGTCTTGACATCCAAGAAGTGAAGGCAACTAACAAGAGCACCAATCCTGTCCCTGGTCTAGCAAGCAAGGTCAATCAAGCCATTTACAAAAGGAAGTTTGCTGAGGAGAGGCCAAGAGAAGGGACAATAGCTGAAACTTCTCCCCTATTGAGGTCATTCCTCTTAACAAACTGGAAGAAGAGGAAGAAAGTGAAGAGCAACATGTCAAGCTAATGACACTAAAAGAGCACTTGTTGGGAGGTAACCCAACCGTAGGTATAATTTCTCTTCTCTACTTTGTTTTCGTTCTTTGCTTTGTTTAAATTCAATAAATTGGCATATGGTTACATTCTAAGTTTAGTGTTGCCATGCAACACATTGTTTTCAATCTTTTTGGATGATTGCATCAAATCAAAAAAATGAAAGTGACACACCAAGATTCTAAGTTTGGTGTGCCACCTATTTTTCTATGTAAATCATTCAGCAACACCATTTGTCTGCATAACCATAATGTCTTTGCAGTGTTAATTTTCTTTTGGTTTGATATTTTGTTATTCTGTTTACTCTAGTTAATTCTTTGTTTTTAATGCTTTTATTTTAGTTTGCTTATTTACTGTGTTTGTTAATACATTACCAAGAGAGCTTTATTAATGACAAATTTTTGGCTTGGTGATTGTATTCAACAAATAATAGTTTCTTTTGTTTAGTTTTATTTCAAATAAAATTGACATATGGTTGCATTCTAAGTTTGGTGTTGCTATGCAACAAAATTTGGTTCTAATTCTTACTAGATACTTGCATTAATTTCAAGTGAAAGTGTCACACTAAGTTTGGTGTGCCACTTATCTTTTATGCAATGTATTGTGCTCACCTTCTTATGTTTGCAATCAAAATGTCTTTGTCTCTGATGCCTTGATTGTTATCTTTCATTTTGCTTGCTTAGAACACATGTACTACTAACTTTTCATTGTGTAAGACATTCATGATCCATCTTATCCCCATAGCCATTGTTCTAATTGTTGCTTGAGGATGAGCAAGCATTCTGAGTTTGGCAAGGGAAAGAGGAAGAATAGAGGAAAAAGGACAACAATAGAGAAGATGGACTACAAGGTTGTAAAGTTCCTTTTTCTCTCATTTGTTTCCAGCACTTAAATTGCATGATTGTCTTCATCTTTTCTGTTTACATGTGTGTATGAATAAAGCATAGCTTGAATCTTGATTTGTAACATGTTGCTGTGGCATTATGACTACCAACTTGAGTTTTGTGAATTCAAAAGCAAAAAAGCATCATGATCATAAACAAACAAGGAATTAAAGAAGAATTTAGCATGTGCATACAAGTATTGGAAAGCTAGTATGATTGATTGTTGCTCAATTACATTGGATTTTATTTAATTGAAGTTTTTCATCTAGTACATTTTGTGAAATCTTTTGAAATCATGAAAACCTTGAAGAAGCAAATACAATTAAAGCAAGAAAAGAAAAAGGGAAAGAATGAGAAAGCTGAAGGCTCTGAGTACCAATGGCAATTTATTTGCTAAGTGCTTGTGGTGTTTATGTATCAAGCCAAATGCTTGAAAATAAAACACTTAGAAGTCAAGGCTAGGCTCAAGTGCAAAAGCACTCCCTCAAAGCTCAAGGCTCTGAGCATCAATGATTAGAGAGTCAAGAAAAGAAAAGAAAAATGAGCTTAATGAAGTCCTCTAATTAAATGCTTGTGGTGCTTATGTATCAAGTGGTAATACTTGAAAACAAAGCATTTAGAAGTCGTAGCTTTGTTATTAACTCATGGGGCAAAGCACCCAAAAGGAGAAGCTAAAAAAAAAAATCAAAAGCTTGTTTCAAGGAAGAATTATAAGAAAAAGATTTCATAAATTGAGCTAGATAGAAGCATCAATCATTTACATCTCTTTTGTAATTGTAGCATGCATAGAAAACTAGCTTGCCATGAACATTAACTTGCTACTCTTCTTACCTTGGATTGTCAATTTCTATTGCATGATTCTTTTCTTGCTTGGGGACAAGCAATGTTTAAGTTTGGTGTTGTGATGACATGTCATCATATACCTATTTTTCTATGCTTTTTCATACAAGAAATTGATGATTAGTGCTTAAATATTGCCTTCTTTTGTGCTTAATTGGAAGATTTCCTTGATCTTTTAATTTTATAAATCTTGTAGGAAATAAGAAGAAAAAGAAGCAAAGAAGCACAAAAAAAGGAGAAAAAAAGAGCTTTGGGACACACTTTGAAGTTGGAGCACACTTTGGAGCCTTAGGCCACGCTTTTAAAAGCGTGGCCCATGACCAAATTAAAGGAGAATAGGCAATCAGCACACACTGCCCTGCTCTTGCCAAGGGCAGAGCAGAATCGTGATGCAAAGTGAGGTTGGAAGCAAGAATTTTCGCTAAGGTAAAATCTGGGCGCTCACAGCATGACCATGCCTCCTTCAAAGGGCTATAACTTGAGTTACAGACGTCCAATTGACATGGTTCCAGTTGCGTTGAAAAGCTGACATTCAGAGCTTTCCAACGATATATAGCAATCCATATTTGGCGTAAAATTGAGGCATGAATGAAAGGCATCTTTAAGGGCCAAAAATAAGCAAAAATAAACCAATATGCTTCCACCAAGGTTCGAAGCTGGAGCCTCACCCCAAAGCAAAGTAGCGCTCATTTTTCTGATCTGCCCTCTTGGAGAGCAGGGCAATGTCGTGCTCTCTTCATGGAAAATCAAGGAAAAATTGCTCCTCAAGTGCTTTCACCAAGGTTCGAACACAAGACCTTCAAGGAAGTAAAGGCAAGGAGCTTAGGCGCGCACACAACTTGGCACGGCCAGCACCAAGCACGCACGGGCAGCACTTGGCGCACCATGGCAACTCTGCCCTACCCTCCACAAGGGCAGGGCAGCATCCTGACGCATCACACACACCAAGCACGCACGCAATGAAGCCGCATGCACCATTTCCTGCTCTGCCCTCCACAAGGGCAGGGCAGCCTCCTGGGAGCAAATAATCATGGGCCAAAAGTTCAATTTCATATAAATTCAATTCCTCACCAAATTGAATCAAGGCCATCCAAGACCCATTCTCCCTCAAATCCAAAGCAAGCAAAAGCCCACTCAACATGACTCAAAGGCACACAGAGAAGCTAGATTAGGTTTGTCATTTTTGTGAATTTGTTTTTAATTTCAATTTCATTTTCATTTTGTAAAAGAAGCCTATATAAAGGGCATCATTCTCGTTTCAGAAGGGAGGTTGGCTCTAATAGGAGCTCCATTAGAAAGGCTAGGTCCACTAGGGAGTATTAGGATTTGAGAGCTCTCTCTCTTAATTTTCCTTTCTGTTCAAAATCTTGGATTGAGAAGTGAAGGAATTCTGTTTCATTCTCCCTCTGAGATTTCTCTTTGTTTGTCTTGCTGCAAAATTTTAGTGAATTGCAATTTGAATCAAAGTTCTCTTTACTGCTTTCATCTTCTCTCCTTCTGCTATTGTTCTTGGTTGGATCAAGGAAGGAATTGAGATCTAGACTTATTTTCTAGTCTCTTTGATTTCTTGAGATCTTCAATCTCATTTGGCAATTAAACTGAATTTAATTTCTGTTTGCTTCTTCAAGCAATTCTGCTTTCTGTTTAAGATTTGTTGCAAGTTACTCTTCTGCTTGATTGCTCCTTACATTCTCTTGTTGAATTTTAATTCCCAGCACCCAAGTCCTTTTACTTTTCATGCAATTTAATTCTTATGCAATTGTTCCAAGTTCTGCTTGCTGCTTGCTTTAATCTCCTTATTCCCATTCCCCTTTATATTTACTGCAATTTATATTTCTTGTCATTTAAGTTTCTGCAATTTACATTGCTTGCTCTTTAAGCTTCCTGCCTATTTACATTCTGCAATTTAAGTTCACTGCTATTTACATTCTGCTGCAACAATTCTCACTCACCAATGTTAGCTTGACTAAACTAATCACCCACTAAAGTTGCTTGATCCATCAATCCCTGTGGGATCGACCTTACTCTTGTGAGTTATTACTACTTGATGCGACCCGGTATACTTGTCGGTTAGATCTATGTGTTTGGAAAATTCGTTTTCCGCAAAAACACCATCAGAAGGTCCACCTCACACCGAAGAGGTTGGACGAGTTGAAGGTCCACCTCACACCAAAGAGGTCAGACGAGTTGAACGTCCACCTCACATGGAAGAGGTTAGACGAGTTGAACGTCAACCTCACACCGAAAAGGTTGGACGAGTAGAACGTCCACCCCACATCGAAAAGGTCGGACGAGTTGAACATCCACCTTACACCCCTGAGAGACATGTTCATATGATAAATGGAGGAGGGATCTCTAAATCATCTCGCAAAAGACACATCAAAAAGGTATATTAAAGAAGGGAGAGAGGTTTGAATAGGACAACAGGGTGCAAACAAGACTTCCGAGATTTCAAAAATTCTTGGGGCAACCACCCATTCTTACCTGACCAAGGGAAAGTGAAGAACTCATATTATACCTCGTTGTAGGAAGTCGGGTAATAGCCTCATCACTAGTTAGAGAAGACGAAAGTGGGCAACAACCTGTCTACTTCATCATCAAGGCTCTATAAGGGGCTGATGATGCAGGTGGAAATTGTCTCTCAACAAATTTTCTTCGGCAAGTGTACCGAATTGTCATCAAGTAAAACTCACAATAGAGTAAGGTCGAATCCCACAGAGATTAACGGATTAAGCAATCAATGGTTAATTGATTATCCTAGTTAGACGAATCATATTGGAGTGATAAGTAAAAAGGAAATGTAAATTGCAGAAAATAAAGAAAGCAATAGAGTGCAGAGAAGTAAAATGGCAAAAAAAGTAAATGTAAGAACTAAAAATAAAATGAACATTGGGATCAAGAGATATTGCAATCCTCCGGATCAAGTTCATTCTCATCTCTTCCTCAATCATTCATTGATCTCCTTGGCAATCTTAAGTGATCGAATTACAATTACTTGTAATTCAATCTCTCAAATCTTGATCAATAGCCAATTCCTTGGTCAATCGCTCATGAGAAGAGATGAAGTATGGTCACTGATTATACCACATGCATTCCCAAATCAAGTGTTGGAGGATTATAGTCACATATCCTTCCAAACCTAATTTGGTACAACATGAGAAAGCATTTCTAGCATGATCTCTTCATTCCTCTTCCAAGGTTCAGAAGAGATCCAAGTATGAATAGCTTCTTTTCCAAGATAACTACCCAATTGGATGAAGATCGAAAGCTTTCAAGCAAAATCAAGAGAAAAGATAGAAGAAGAAGAATAAGAACTACACTTAATCCATTGAATCACAATAGAGCTCTCTAACCCAATGTAAAGAGTTAGTTGGTCATTGCTCTACCAAAATAGAAAAAGAAAGAAAGTGCAGAAAAGTAAAGATAAAGATTAAAACTGAAAACAAAACTTCAAATTCATAAAGGAAAAGTACAAAGAAAGAAAAGGAAAAGTGTGTGAGGGGAGGGAGTCCGAAGACCCCTCTTCAATCCCCTAATTCCCGAATTCCAGCCTCAGTCCAGTCCCCCCTTTTCAAAGTAAAAACTAAGGCCTTTATATAGGCTCTCCTAAATTACAAAATGAAATTAAAAGCAAATTACAATTAAATGAAAATTCCTATTCTAGATGCTTCTTGTGGTCTTGATTGGTTGACAATTGTGGGCTTGCTTGCTTGAGCTTTGAAGTGGGCTTGAGAGAGAAGTGAGTAAAGTTGAGGTCCAGGTGCCAATGTTAGTGCTACCGTTAGCCACACTAACGCTACAAGTGTGGCGTTAGTGCTGAAGTTAGTGTGGCTAACGTCACACTTGCTACTAGTTGGTGTTTTTGGGGCTTAAAAGATGCCTATGGTTCGTGCTTTAATTTCATGCCCACTATAAAGTATTATATATCGTTGGAAAGCTCTGAATATCAGCTTTCTAACGCAACTGGAATCACCTCAATTGGACTTCTGTAGCTCAAGTTATTCTCCTTTGAAGTAGACATGGTCGCTGGCATCGTCGCTAGCGTTAATGAAAAAGTTGAGTGCCAATAACGCTAGCGACCAGGGCTTCATTATTTCCAGTTTCTGAAGCTCAAACTTAGTGTCCACCCCATACTATTATATATTTTTGGAAAGCTCTGGATGTCTACTTTCTAACGCCTTTGAAAGCGCATCATTTGGAGCCCTACAACTCGAGTTACACTTCTTGGAATGTGAAGAGGTCTGTTGGCCTTAATACAGGTTGATACCCTGTTCATCACTGCACTTTCGGGGCGGGTTTTATCCCTCAAATTTAGTTTCAACCATATAGTTCCATATATGCTTGGAAAGCTCTGGAATCCTACTTTCCAATGCCACTGGAATCACCTTATTTGGAGCTTTGTGGCTCAAGTTATGCGTGTTTTAAGAAGGCATGGTCAGGCTGCCAGGTGGGACTTTTGCCCACGTTAACTACCACGTTAACTAAGTTAACGTGGGAGTTAACATGGCTCATTGTGGCTTGTGTGGGCTCCTTCCAACGTTAGTGACAATGTTGGGTGTCACTAACGTTGGTGATCACCTTTCTTCTTCACGTTAACTTCCACGTTAACTAAGTTAACGTGGGAGTTAACGTGGCTTCTTGGGGATAGTGTGGGTTTCGTCCAACGTTAATGACAATGTTTGGTGTCACTAACGTTGTCGACAACCTTGTTTCTTCACGTTAGCTTCCACATTAACTAGGTTAACGTGGGAGTTAACGTGGCTTCTTGTGACTTAGCCAACATTAGTGATAAAGTTGAATGTCACTAACGTTGGCGTCCCCTTTTCTTCTTAACGTTAGAGGTCACGTTAACTAAGTTAACGTGGAAACTAACGTGGCCACTTATGAGCTTGGTCCAACGTTAGTGATAATGTTAAGTGTCACTAACGTTGGCTCCATTTCCTTTCTTCAAAGTTAATGCCACTAACTTTTCTCACTAACGTTGGGGCTTTCCTTCCTTCCACGTTAGTGCCCACGTTAGTGTAACTAACGTAGTCACTAACGTGGTTCTTCTCTTCTTCTTTTGGCCTGAAGTCAATCAAACAAAGTGCATCAAAGTCTTGCTCTTAATCATGGGATCATGCATCATCCAATTTATCATATAATTCATGCATAATTCTCATGAAATCATTCAAAATTCACAATGTTTGTTTGAATCAAGGTGTAAGTGAATATCTACCCAAAACTAGTTTATTTCCTAAGAAAATGCATGAAACTACCTTAAAAACAGTAAGAAAAGGTCAGTGAAACTGGCCAAGATGCCCTGGCATTAGCTGAACTAAACTATCAAAAGATAGAAAAGTATGCCTACGCCCTCATACTCACTTCTCGAAAATAATGCCCATATTTTCAAGCTCACACTGTTAGAGTTCAGACCAACTAGCCCATAAAAGGCATCCTACAGAAAATAGACTTAGCTGGAAGAATCCTTCAGTGGGCAGTCGAGTTATCCAAATTCGATTTTTGACATGAAGCTCGGATAGCCATCAAATCACAGTATCTGGCCGACTTCATTACAGAGTACACTGACACCCTGGGAACTCCCACAAAATGGAATCTCTACGTGGACGACTCTTCAAATAAAACCGGGAGTGGTGCAGGTGTAATTATAGAAAGTGATCAAGGAACCCAAATCGAGCTAAGTAACCAAGTTGAATACGAGGCACTTCTGGCTGGTTTCAGGCTGGCTAAGAAGGTAGGAGCTTACTGTGTCCATTGATTCACAAGTAGTCACCTCACAAATAGAAGGGAGCTACCAAGCTAAGTATCCCACCATGAAAAAATACCTTGGGTAATTCGGGGGACCCTGGACAAAACCAGAGAACAGCTCGGATTAATTCGGGGGACCCTGGACAAAACCAAAAAATAGCTCAGACAATTCGGGGGATATGAGGTCCGACATATATCTCGGGAATAGAATGCCCGAGCTAATGCATTTTCAAAACAAGTCAGCACCAACAGCTCGGACAATTCGGGGGATATGAGGTCCGACATATATCTCGAGAACAGAATGCCTGAGCTGATGTACTTTCAAAACTAGCCAACACCGAACCAGGGGGCAATATCAAAAGCCTCATCCAAGAAACACTGCAAAATCCATCAACCTCAGAGGAAGAAAAGGTCCTAACCATATCAGGTCAGGGTCGTTCCCCCGGAGTCAAGAAAGGAGAACAAACCCTCTCCTCAGGGTCCGGCGACACCAACTCATAATTCTTCTCCTCATCTCTATCCCTACAAATTCTATGGAACATCCTAAGTCGCACACAGTACTCAGGGTCAACCACAGTAACACACATTAAAACTATGGAAATCAGCCAGTCAGACATGCCGTCCGGGATCTTAGTAGACATCTCAGCAATTTTTTTGCATGAAGACATAGGTCAAATATTCCTACAGTAAGAAAAAGAAAAATGGGGTTACTACCAAACAACTCGGGCAAATAAGGAAACAACTCGGACAATAATAGCAAAACATCAAGTGTCAGATACAGTAGTAAAAGGGAAACCCCAGGACTCACACGAAAGTCCAGGGGCACCCTTTGGAGGCAACAACAGAGCAAAAACCCAAATAAAAAGTCAAAGCTTTACATCAAAAGCATGCTAAACCAGAGGAGCTCATCAGTGTAACATCACCTTGGCCATTCGCAAAGTGGGGACTCGACCTCCTCGGACCCCTTTCCCAAGGATCGAGACAAGTCAATTTCCTCATTGTAAGGGTGGATTACTTCACAAAATGGATTAAGATAGAACCCCTAGCTAATGCCACTGCTCAAAGTAGTCGGAAATTCTTGTACAGAAACATTGTTACAAGGTGTGGGGTTTCTTACTCCATCATCACAGACAATGGCACTCAATTCACAGACACAGGTTTCAGGAAGTTGGTGGCTGACTTGAAAATAAAGCACCAATTCACATCTGTAGAACACCCACAAGTCAATGGACAAGCAGAAGCTGCCAACAAAGTCATACTAGCTGGGTTAAAACGAAGACTACATGACGCAAAGGGAGTTTGGGCTGAAGAGCTCCCACAAGTCCTATGGGCATATCGGACAACTGCACACTTCACCACAGGGGAATCACCCTTCCGATTGGCTTACAGAATGGAGGCAATAATCCCAGTAGAGATCGAAGAAAGATCCCTCAGAATGATCCTCTATAATGAAGAGGTCAACTCCCAAAACCAAAGGGAAGAACTCGACCTACTTCAAAAAATCCGAGAAAGAGCTCGGATCAGGGAGGAAGCATTAAAACGTCGAATGGCCTCAAGATACAATCAGAAAGTAGTCTAGCAAAGTTTCACCAACAACGATCTCATCCTAATTTGAAATGACGTCAGAACAGGTCGGTCAGGAGAAGGGAAGATAGCAGCCAACCGGAAAGGACCATACCAAGCCGTTCAGAAGTATTGGGGAAAGGTCACCACAAAGTACCTGACCTCGAAGGGCGAGAGCTACCAAGGTCATGGCATGCCTGCAATCTAAAAAGGGCTCCAGGCCGAAGATCTAAAAGATTGCCCGACCTGGAAGGTTAAGTACTAACATATACACACTCTTATTCATATCTTTATTTTACTGTTTAAAAGTTTACAGATTCCCTAAAAAGTTTCTTACCAAGACGCATTAATCTGAAAACGCAAAAATTCATCGCCCGATTATAAAGATACAGATCGGCAAAGTGAAAACCAAATTCACTGCCCGATAAGGTCGACAAAATGAAAACCAAATTCATCCAAAGTCGGCCAAGCAAAATGCACTACCCAATTTCTACAAAATTGGCAAAAGATGAAAAGCGATGAAAATAGAATAATGCAAGAAGTTATCAAAAGTGATCCATAGGAAAGGCCCTGACGAGGTCTTAACAAAAATGGGTTGCTAGAAATAACTTAAAGACGGACCGACATAAAGAAGTCGGACCAGTCAAATAGCAAAACTTATAAAAAGTAAATCCATAGAAAAGAGGCATGGCCATCCCTGAAAATGGATTACTAGAAATAACTGAGAAAGGACCGACATGACGAAGTCGGCCAAAAAAGCTACAAAAAGTTATATAAAATAATCCATAAAAAGAGACCTGACAAGGTCCAAATAAAATGGATTACAAGAAATAACTTAGAAAGGACCGACATGACGAAGTCGGCCAAAAAAGCTACAAAAAGTTATAAAAAGTAATCCATAAAAAGAGGCCTGACAAGGTCCAAATAAAATGGATTACTAGAAATAACTTAGAAAGGACCAAGACGAAGAAGTCGGCCCAAGCCAATTAAAGCGACAGAGTTATAAAAAGTAAACCCAAGGGATTACCAAAAACAACTCAAGACAGTCCAACGAAAGGCGTGCGCTAGAAGAGACACAGTTCTGCCCAAAAAGCCACGACTCAACGACAAGGCTATCAAAATTATTCAGACTAACTAAAAAGGGTTCTACGAGAATACTAAAAAGTTGTCGGACAAATTAGCCCCAAGGATCGTCTCGACAAACAAAAAGAGGTCGGACACCAAAAGTACCAACACTCTACAAAAGATCCACAAAAGGGACAAAGACATCTCGCAACGGCCAAAGGAAGGCCAAGAATGCTTTGCTGAAAGGTAAGAAGTCTTGAAAAAAGACACTACTTAAAAGGCAAGAGCACAAATCAAAACGGTGCTAAAAAGTCATCCAAACAAACTATAAAAAGGTTCCCCATCGGAAAACTACCTAAAAAGTTGTTGAATTATGACTAAAAAGCCCGAACAGTGAAGACAAACAAGTTGGAAGAAGGCTGAAAAGCCCCCTCAACAAGCTAAAAGGGGCAATACCAGACTCGCACAAGGAGAAACAACTCAAAGTCAGGATGCTTGAGCACGAGTTCCCTGGTGCACGAAATTTTGATCATCAACAATGGCGCCAAAAACTTGGTAGCGCTCTCAAACGTGAATCACACTTAGTCACAACTTCGCACAACTAACCAGCAAGTGCACTGGGTCATCCAAGTAATACCTTACGTGAGTAAGGGTCGATCCCACAGAGATTGTTGGTATGAAGCAAGCTATGTTCATCTTATAAATCTTAGTTAGGCGGATAATAAATGTTATAGATTTTTCGAATAATAAATAAAGCAGAAAATAAAGATAGAGTTACTCATGTAATTCAATGGTGGGAATTTCAGATAAGTGTCTGGAGATGCTTGTCCCTGTTGGATCTCTGCTTTCCTATTGCCTTCCTTCAATCCTTCTTATTCCTTTCCATGGCAAGTTGTATATAGGGCATCACCGCTGTCAATGGCTACATCCCATCCTCTCAGTAAAAAAGGTCCAAATGCTCTATCACAGCACGACTAATCATCTGTTAGTTCTCAATCGGGTTGGAATAGAATCTAGTGATTCTTTTGCGTCTGTCACTAACGCCCAGCCTTCAGGAGTTTGAAGCTCGTCACAGTCATTCAATCCTGGAATCCTACTCGGAATACCACAAACAAGGTTAGACTTTCCGGATTCCCATGAATGCCGCCATCAATTCTAGCTTATACCACGAAGATTCTGATTAAGGAATCCAAGAGATTTGCGCCCGATCTAAGGTAGAACGGAAGTGGTTGTCAATCACGCGCGTTCATAGGTGAGAATGATGATGAGTGTCACGGATCATCACATTCATCAAGTTGAAGTGCAACGAATATCTTAGAATAAGAATAAGTCAAATTGAATAGAAAATAGTAGTAATTGCATTGAAACTTGAGGTACAGCAGAGCTCCACACCCTTAATCTCTGGTGTGTAGAAACTCCACCGTTGAAAATACATAAGTGATGAAGGTTCAGGCATGGCCGAATGGCCAGCCCCCAAAGCGTGATCACAGGATCAAAAATACAATTCAGGATCCAGGATGTCTAATATGATAGTAAAAAGTCCTATTTATACTAGACTAGCTACTAGGGTTTACAGAAGTAAGTAATTGATGCATAAATCCACTTCCGGGGCTCACTTGGTGTATGTTTGGGCTGAGCTTGATCTATCCACGAGCTGAGGCTTCTCTTGGAGTTGAACGCCAAGTTTTAACGTGTTTTGGGCATTCAACTCTGGTTCGTGACGTGTTTCTGGCGTTTGACTCCAGAATGCAGCATGGAACTGGCGTTGAGCGCCAGTTTACATCGTCTAATCACGAATAAAGTATAGACTATTATATATTTCTGGAAAGCTATGGATGTCTAATTTCCAACGCCATTGAGAGCGCACCATTTAGAGTTCTGTAGCTCCAAAAAATCCATTTCGAATGCAGAGAGGTCAGATTCTAACAGCATCAGCAGTTCTTTGTCAGCCTCCTATCAGAGTTTTGCTCAGGTCCCTCAATTTCAGCCAAAAAATACCTGAAATCATAGAAAATAACACAAACTCATAGTAAAGTCTAGAAATGTGAATTTAGCATAAAAAATAATGAAAACATCCCTAAAAGTAACTAGATTATACTAAAAACTACATAAAAACAATGCCAAAAAGCGTATAAATTATCCGCTCATCACAACACCAAACTTAAATCCCAAGCAACTGAAATCAATTAGGATAAAAAGAAGAGAATATACTATAAATTCCAAAATATCAATGAATATTAATTCTAATTAGATGAGCGGGACTTGTAGCTTTTTGCTTCTGAACAGTTTTGGCATCTCACTTTTTCCTTTGAAGTTTAGAATGATTGGCTTCTCTAGGAACTTAGAATTTAGGATAGTGTTATTGATTCTCCTAGTTAAGTATGTTGATTCTTGAACACAGCTACTTTTATGAGTCTTGGCCTTGGCCCTAAGCACTTTGTTTTCCAGTATTACCACCGAATACATAAATGTCACAGACACATGACTGGGTGAACCTTTTCAGATTGTGACTCAGCTTTGCTAGAGTCCCCAGTTAGAGGTGTCCAGAGCTCTTAAGCACACTCTTTTTGCTTTGGATCACGACTTTAACCACTTAGTCTCAAGCTTCTCACTTGGACCTGCATGCCACAAGCACATGGTTAGGGACAACTTGATTTAGCCGCTTAAGCTTGGATTTTATTTCCTTGGGCCCTTCTATCCATTGATGCTCAAAGCCTTATATCCTTTTTACCCTTGCCTTTTGGTTTTAAGGGCTATTGGCTTTTTCTGCCTGCTTTTTCTTTTTCTTTCTGATTTTTTTTGCCAAAAATTTTTTTCGCAAGCTTTTGCTTTTTCACTGCTTTTTCTTGCTTCAAGAATCAATTTCATGATTTTTCAGATTATCAATAACATTTCTCTTTGTTCATCATTCTTTCAAGAGCCAACAATTTTAACATTCATAAACAACAAGATCAAAATTATGCACTGTTCAAGTATTCATTCAGAAAACAAAAAGTATTGTCACCACATCAATATAATTAAACTAAATTCATGGATAAATTTGAAATTCATGTACTTCTTGTTCTTTTGAATTAGAAACATTTTTCATTTAAGAGAGGTGAAGGGTTTATGGAATTATTTATAGGCTTAAGACATAGTTACTCAATACTGATGATCATGAGGCAGAGACACAAAACATAAACAAACATGTAGCATAACAAATCGAAAAATAGAAAAATAAGAACAAGGAATGAGTCCACCTTAGTGAGGGTGGCGCCTTCTTGAAGGACCAATAGTGCTTTTTGAGCTCCTCTATGTCTCTTCCTTGCCTTTGTTGCATGATCCCTAATGATTTTGGTGCTCTTATCCTTAGTTGCTCCCAATAATTGTGTTGAGGAAAATTTATTTCCTGAGGTATCTCAGGGATCTCTTGATGAGGGAATTCCTCATGCTCTCTTGATGTGCAGTCAAATGCTCTTCTACTGAGCTATGGACCCTTGAGATGAATCTCTCCATCTCCCATGACTCAGAGGTGGAAGCTTTTTGTCTTCCCTTTTCTCTTCTTTTTTTTTTTGAGGTTTCTCTGGCCTTAGGTGCCATTAATGGTTATGGAAAAACAAAAAAGCTATGCTTTTACCACACCAAACTTAGAATGTTGCTCGCCCTCGAGCAAAGAAGAAAGAATGGAGGGAGAAGAAGATATGGAGGAGAGGGAGAGATGTGTATGTTTCGGCCATAGGGGTGGGATTGGGTGGGGAAGAGATGAAGAGATGGATGGATGTGAGTGGTGAAGAGGTGATGGGGAAGAGTGTTTATTGGAAAGAGAGGATGAATGTTGAGAAGATGGGAGAATATGGTAGGTGGGGATCCTGTGGGGTCCACAGATCCTGAGATGATCCTGTGGGGTCTACAGATCTTGAGGTGTTAAGGATTTACATCCTTGCACCAATTAGGCATGTAGAATGCCTTTGCATCCAATTCTGGCGTTTAAACGCCGAAGTGATGCGCATTGTGGGCGTTCAACGCCCATGTGCAGCATATTTCTGGCGTTGAACGCCAAGTCCATGCTTGTTTCTGGCGTTCAACGCCAGCTCTCCTCAGGGTGCATTCCTGGCGTTTGAACGCTGGGATGTTGCTTGTTTCTGGCGTTCAACGCCAGATCCATGCTCTGTTCTGGCATTTAAATGCCAGTAAGTCCTTCCTCCAGGGTGTGATTTTTCTTCTGCTGTTTTTAATTCTGTTTTTAATTTAAATATTTTTTTCATGACTCCACATGATCATGTACCTAATAAAACATAAAAGAACAATAAAATAAAAAATAAAATTAGACAAATAAAAGTTAGGTTGCCTCCCAATAAGCACTTCTTTAATGTCAATAGCTTGACAGTGGGCTCTCATGGAGCCTCACAGGTAATTAGTTCAATGTTGTAGACTCCCAACACCAAACTTAGAGTTTGAATGTAGGGGCTCTGTTTGACTCTACATTGAGAGAAGCTATTCATGCTTCCTCTCATTACCAAATAACTTGGTATTTAGCTTCATGATGGCTCCTAGATATTGAGCAACTTGCTCTTCAGTTACATTTTCATCCTCTTCAGAGGAATAATAGTTCTCAGAGCTCATGAATGGTAGAAGGAGATTTAATGAAATCTCTATGGTCTCTATATGAGCCTTAGATTCCTTTGGATCCTCAATAGGGAACTCCTTCCTGCTTGAGAGACGTCTCATGAGATCTTTCTCGTTGGGATTCGCGTCCTCCCCCTCCTCCTTACATTCGACCATATTGATTATATCAATGGCCTTGCACTCTCTTTTTGGATTCTCTTCAGTATTGCTTGGGAGAGTACTTGGAGGGGTTTCAGTGATTTTCTTACTCAGTTGGCCCACTTGTGCCTCCAGATTTCTGATGGAGGACCTTGTTTCATTCATAAAACTTAAAGTGGCCTTAGACAGATCAGAGACTATGTTTGATAAGTTAGAGGAGCTCTGTTCAGAATTCTCTGTCTGTTGCTGAGAAGATGATGGAAAAGGCTTGCTATTGCTAAACCTGTTTCTTCCACCATTATTAAAGCCTTGTTGAGGCTTTTGTTGATCCTTCCATGAGAAATTTGGATGATTTCTCCATGATGAATTATAGGTGTTTCCATAAGGTTCACCCATGTAACTTACCTCTGCTATTGTAGGGTTTTCAGGATCATAAGCTTCTTCAGAGGCTGCCTCTTTAGTACTGTTGGATGCATTTTGCCATCCATTCAGACTTTAAGAAATCATGTTGACTTGCTGAGTCAACACTTTTACTGAGCCAATATGGCATTCAGAGCATCAATTTCAAGAACTCCCTTCCTCTGAGGCGTCCCATTATTCACGGAATTCCTCTCAGAAGTGTACATGAATTGGTTATTTGTAACCATGTCAATGAGTTCTTGAGCTTCTGCAGGCGTTTTCTTTAGGTGAATGGATCCACCTGCAGAATGGTCCAATGACATCTTGGAAAACTCAGATAGACCATAATAGAATATATCTATTATGGTCCATTCTGAAAACATGTCAGAAGGACACTTTTTGGTCATCTGCTTGTATCTTTCCCAAGCTTCATAGAGGGATTCACCATCTTTTTGCTTGAAGGTCTGAACATCCACTCTAAGCTTGCTCAGCTTTTGAGGAGGAAAGAATTTACCCAAGAAGGCCGTGACCAGCTTATCCCAGGAGTCCAGGCTATCTTTAGGTTGTGAGTCCAACCATGTTCTAGCTCTGTCTCTTACAGCAAAAGGGAAAAGCATGAGCCTGTAGACTTCAGAATCTACTCCATTAGTCTTAACAGTCTCACAGATCTGCAAGAACTCAGTTAAAAATTGGTAAGGATCTTCTGATGGAAGTCCATGAAACTTGCAGTTCTGTTGCATTAGAGCAACTAGTTGAGGTTTTAGCTCAAAATTGTTTGCTCCAATGGCAGGGATTGAGATGCTTCTTTCATGAAACTTGGACGTTGGTTTAGTGAAATCACCAAGCATCCTCCTTGCATTATTGTTGTTGGGTTCGGCTGCCATCTCCTTCTCTTGTTCGAAAATTTCAAAAAGGTTGCCTCTGGATTGTTGTAATTTAGCTTCTCTTAGTTTCCTCTTCAGAGTCCTTTCAGGTTCAGGATCAGCTTCAACAAGAGTGCCTTTTTCCTTGTTCCTGCTCATGTGCAAGAGAAGAGAACAAGAAAAGAAGAGGAATCCTCTATGTCACAGTAAAGAGGATCCTTATTATTAGTAGAAGAAGAAAGGAATAAAAGTGAAGAAGAATCCAAACACAAGGGTGAGGATAGAGGCAGTGATTGGAGATGAAGAGAGGTGAAGAGAAGTGTTAGTAAATAAATAAATAAATAGGAGAAGATGAGGGAGAGAGAATTCGAAAATTAATTTAGAAAAGGAGTTAAATAATTTTCGAAATTAAAAGGGAAGATAAAATTAAAATTAAAATTTAAAACAATTAATTAATTAAAAAGAATTTTGAAAAAGGGATGAGATATTTTCGAAAATTAGAGAGAAAAAAGTAGTTAGGTGGTTTTGAAAAAGATAAGAAACAAACAAAAAGTTAATTAGTTAGTTGAAAAAGATATAAAATCAAATTTGAAAAGATAAGAAGATAAGAAGTTAGATAAGATATTTTGAAATCAAATTTTTGAAAAAGATAAAATTTTGAAAAAGATATGATAAAAAGATAAGATTTTTAAGAAAAAGATATTTTGAAAAAGATTTAATTTTTAAAATTAAAATTGATTACTTGGCTAACAAGAAACTAAAAGATATGATTCTAGAATTTAAAGATTGAACCTTTCTTAACAAGAAAGTAACAACCTTCAAATTGTTGAATCAATCATATTAATTGTTAGCATAATTTTCGAAAATTTGAAATAATATTAAGAAAAAGATTTTTGAAAAATATTTTAAAATTTTCGAAATTAATAAGATAAAAATGAAAAAGATTTGATTTTTGAAAAAGTTTTGAAAAGATAGGATTTTTAAAATTGAAAATTTGACTTGACTTATGAGAAACAACTAATTTTAAAATTTTTTGACTAAGTCAACTCAAATTTTCAAAAATTTTGAGAGAAATAAGGAAAAGATAATTTTTTTTTATTTTTTAATTTTTAATGATGAGAGAGAAAAACAACAAAAATGACTCACAACATGAAAATTATGAATCAAAACTCATGATGCATGCAAGAACACTATGAATGTCAAGATGAACACCAAGAACACTTTGAAGATCATGATGAACATCAAGAACATATTTTTGAAAAATTTTTGATGCAAAGAAAACATGCAAGACACCAAACTTAGAAATCTTTAATACTTAGACACTATGAATGCAAAAATGCACATGAAAAACAACAAAAGACACAAAACAAGAAAACATCAAGATCAAACAAGGAGACTTACCAAGAACAACTTGAAGATCATGAAGAACACTATGAATGCATGAATTTTTGAAAAATGCATAAAAATTTTTAAAACATGCAATTGACACCAAACTTAAAAATTGACTCACGACTCAAACAAGAAATACAAAATATTTTTGGTTTTTATGATTTTCTAATTTTTTTGTATTTTCTTTTATTTTTTTCCAAAATATTCTTTAGAAAAACGAAAATAAAGAAAAATTTTTTGAAAGATTTTTGAAAACTTTTTTGAAAAGAAAATAAAAAGAAAATTACCTAATCTGAGCAACAAGATGAACCGTCAGTTGTCCATACTCGAACAATCCCCAGTAACGGCGCCAAAAACTTGGTGCGCGAAATTGTGATCATCAACAATGGCGCCAAAAACTTGGTAGCGCTCTCAAACGTGAATCACACTTAGTCACAACTCCGCACAACTAACCAGCAAGTGCACTGGGTCGTCCAAGTAATACCTTACGTGAGTAAGGGTCGATCCCACGGAGATTGTTAGTATGAAGCAAGCTATGGTCATCTTATAAATCTTAGTTAGGCGGATAATAAATGTTATGGAGTTTTCGAATAATAAATAAAGCAGAAAATAAAGATAGAGTTACTCATGTAATTCAATGGTGGGAATTTCAGATAAGTGTCTGGAGATGCTTATCCCTGTTGGATCTCTGCTTTCCTACTGCCTTCCTTCAATCCTTCTTATTCCTTTCCATGGCAAGTTGTATGTAGGGCATCACCGCTGTCAATGGCTACATCCCATCCTCTCAGTGAAAAAGGTCCAAATGCTCTGTCACAGCACGGCTAATCATCTGTCGGTTCTCAATCCGGTTGGAATAGAATCTAGTGATTCTTTTGCGTCTGTCACTAACGCCCAGCCTTCAGGAGTTTGAAGCTCGTCACAGTCATTCAATCCCGGAATCCTACTCAGAATACCACAGGCAATGTTAGACTTTTCGGATTCCCGGAATCCTACTCGGAATACCACAGACAAGGTTAGACTTTCCGGATCCCCATGAATGCCGCCATCTATCTAGCTTATACCACGAAGATTCTGTTGGGGAATCTAAGAGATATGCGCCCGGCCTAAGGTAGAACGGAAGTGGTTGTCAGTCATGCGCGTTCATAAGTGAGAATGATGATGAGTGTCACGGATCATCACATTCATCAAAGTGTTGTGCAACGTATATCTTGGAAAAAGAATAAAAGAGGATTGAATAGAAAGTAATAATAATTGTATTGAAACTTGAGGTACAGCAGAGCTCCACACCCTTAATCTATGGTGTGCAGAAACTCCACCGTTGAAAATACATAAGTGAAAGGTTCAGGCATGGCCGAATGGCCAGCCCCCATAATCTGAGAACTATGCACCCCCAGATGTTCCTTAGATCTAAAGTGATCAAAAGATAAGACGTCTAATACAATAGTAATTTATCCTGTTTATACTAGACTAGCTACTAGGGTTTACATGAGTAAGTAATTGATGCATAAATCCACTTCTGGGGCCCACTTGGTGTATGCTTGGGCTGAGCTTGATCTATCCATGAGCTGAGGCTTTTCTTGGAGTTGAACGCCGAGTTATAACGTGTTTTGGGCATTCAACTCCGGATCATGACGTGTTTCTGGCGTTTAACTCCAGACAGCAGCATGTACTTGGCGTTCAATGCCAAGTTACGTCGTCAATTTCCGAATAAAGTATGGACTATTATATATTTCTGGAAAGCTCTGGATGTCTACTTTCCAACGCCGTTGAGAGCGCGCCATTTGGAGTTCTGTAGCTCCAGAAAATCCATTTTGAGTGCAGGGAGGTCAGATTCCAACAGCATCAGCAGTCCTTTTGTCAGCCTTTTTCAGAGTTTTGCTCAAGTCCCTCAATTTCAGCCAGAAATTACCTGAAATCACAGAAAAACACACAAACTCATAGTAAAGTCCAGAAATGTGAATTTATCATAAAAACTAATGAAAACATCCCTAAAAGTAGCTTGAACTTACTAAAAACTACCTAAAAATAATGCCAAAAAGCGTATAAATTATCCACTCATCAATAAGCTGTATAGGCAAGGATATACTCATCCTCTATTAAAGTGTCTAAACAGGTCAGAAGCCAACCTTGCCTTGGCGAGGTCCATGAAGGAATATGCGGCATGCATACAGGAGCACAAAACTTATCATCCAAAATTCTCTGAGATGGTTTTTTTCGGCCGAGCTTACACAAAGACTGTCATCAAAAGGTGAAAACCTGTACAAAATTTTTGAAAACACGCTCCAATAATACATCTACCAGCCGAGCTATTACATCACTCCGAGGTAAGTTGGCCATTCTATCAGTGGAGGATTGACATCCTTGGTCTATTTCCTATTGCATTAGGACAGGTAAAATTTTTAGTTGTGGCTATTGACTATTTTTCCAAGTGGATTAAGGCGCAACCACCGGCCAAAATCACATCATAACAAATAATTTTATTTGTTTGGAGACACATTATGTGCAAATTTGGTATACTTCATCATATTATTACTGACAATGGTCGTCAGTTTGCCGACAATAATTTCGCATCTTTTTTACAGAACTTAAAAATCCAACAACACTTCTCTTCAGTTGAACATCCACAGATTAACAGATTAGCTGAAGCCGCCAACAAAATTGTCTTACATGCTTTAAGAAAGAAATTGGATGATACAAAAGGACTTTGAGCCGAGCTGATTCCAAAAATTCTTTGGGGCTATAACACCTCTACACGTTCTACTACTAAGAAAATCCCATTTTGTTTAGACTATGGGTTTGATGCAATGATTTCTTTGGAGATCTCTCAATCTCACTCAGAACACAAGCAACCAAAACATAGCTCGACAGTACAATCAAAAGGTCAATCCTCACCCATTTCAAGTTGACAACTTGGTAATCAGAAAGACTGTAACACCCCGTTACCCTAAGCCTTACCTATAGCTGTAAAGCAAAGAATAACAAAGTGCCATGATAGTTCAAAAACTTATAATATATATAATATATGTCCAAAAATTTATATAACTAGAAGCTCGATGAAGGAATAAAGCTCAAAGTCGCATAAAACGGAATTAAGAAATGCAAAGCGTTCACACACGATAACTAAATACGTAGGCATGGATAGAACAAGACATAATATATATGAAACCTTGTAGATAGCTCTAGGATACACAAGGTAATACTTAAATTAACAAGATATATATATATATATATATATATATATAAGTATGAAATACAAAAAAGAGAACTAGTCACAGCCTACGGAGTTTAGGCCGGCTAGTCAAACTGAAATACAAAAGAGTTTTGAAAGTTTAAAACAACTTATACAACTTATCTCTCAAATCAAGCCTCTAAGTTCGTCAAGTCTAAAATACAAAAGGTGAGAGAATACTACAACAAAAATAAAGTGAAATAAGACATAAGGGTGATCACCCTCCGCTCTGTCACCATATCCGTAAACTTACCATGGTGGGTTGTGACCTGCATCTGAAAAACAACAACAACATATGGTGTAACACCCTAATATCCAAATCCTTATGCTCGAGTCATAAGTCAATGATATTACGGTGGTACGACTCTCAGGTGGATTTTTAATATATAAATATAGGTAATTTTGAAAGGAGTATTAATCAAGAAGCCTGAAAAGAGTAGAAATAAAATCGCGAAGACGTATCACTCACGTTTCGACAACGAAAAGATAAAACGTGAAGCCGAAAGCGATATACGGATAAGGCATAAAGGAGATTAAGAGATAGATAACAGATAGATATATATAACATAAGTAAATAGCCACTAGTCGCGACCCGCGAAGTTTAGGCCGGCTAGGGTACAAAATGAAAGTAGTTGACAACAGTACATCCTAATCTCTCCCAAAGGAAACATAAGAGCCTCTATAGGCAAGTTCCAAAAGAGTTCAATACATAAAATAATCTTTTCAAAACGAAGATGGAGAGATTCTAAGCAAAACACAAAGTAGAGAAAATAAAGATCTTCGCCGTCTCTCAGACGTACCACAGCTCACTTCTGAGCACTTGGACCTGTATCTGAAAAACAAGAGATATACGGAATGAGAACCCCGGGCCCATGGGTTCCCAGTACGGTAAAAGTGCCAAATAAATACAATGCACTGCAATAAAAACTCACTAAGCATCCTAAACTCCTTTTCACCAAGTATCCAGCCTAGATTCTCACTAATCAATAAATAGGCACCTGTCGTAAGGGGATACTAAATCTAGTTCATGTTACACATGTTTTCCAACTCGCTGATTCTTCCACGAATCAGACTCAGAATCATAAGCAAAACCATCACCAGTTGTTCTGCCTCAGCAACTCTGTATCAATACATCATACCCTCGCCTGGAGCTAGTGAAATCACATCACTGCGTCTACCCAGGGGGCTCAAATGATCTCATTCGAAAATCGTCATCATTATGCAATCGCATTATCAATTCATCTCATCAAGAACAGCCCCCAACATCCACCAACACCATCATGAGGGATCTCTCAGTTGTACAAACACAAGCAATACAGACAAGTAATACGCAAATAAGGTACAAGTAGAACGAGTAGCATGTAATCAGGTAACATAGCATATATGATATAGAAATCCAAGACAAATAGGCAAACCCAAACAATTCAAACATATGCAAATGATGTATGCCTGCCCTATGGCTGATGATATCATCTGTCGGTTATATAGCCAACCCGACACGTCCTGGTAGCTAACCATGGACAGAAACACCCCTTGCGGAGCAAGTAGGTTTGAGCTACAACCCCCTTGCTACTACCCGCTCAGCCCAGAGCCAGTGGAACAACCACTACTGCGGCTACTACCCAGGCGGGTGTTTAACAGCTCAACCTGGAGCCAGTGGAACAACCACTACTACGGCTACTACCCAGGCGTCACAATCTCTGACCTGGAGCAAGTGGGACAAACCACAACCCTTGCTACTGCCCAGGTATCTCAAGCATTAACCCGGAGCAAGCGGGACGAACCACAACCCTTGCTACTGCCCAGGTATCTCAAGCACTCACCCGGAGCAAGCGGGACGAACCACAACCCTTGCTACTGCCCAGGTATCTTAAGCATATATTCATTCAATCTCAATTCAAATTATCAATCCTTATTGTTATCAAATCTCAAACATTAACCTGGAGCAAGTGGGACGAACCACAACCCTTACTACTACCCAGGTATCACAAATACATTCATTCAAAACTCCATAATTAAACCCATTTATCATAAACATCCTTTTCCGTCTCACACCCGGAGCAAGTGGACTAGCCACTGCTACTACCCAGGGAAACTCGCATCTCAGATAGTGGAAGTGCAAATCACAATTATCAATAATTCAGCATAAACATGCATGAATTCTCATCCATGGATCAACATCCATATCAGCCATCCGGCTCACGGTTAAATCCATAACCAGCCAATATTCATAGCATACACAGCTATTCCGGCTCACGGTTCAATCCAGAACCAGCCAATATTCATAGCATACACAGCTATTCCGGCTCACAATTCAATCCAGAACCAGCCAATTCATACACAATTACGGCCCTTCGGCCAATGGCACAACAAGCACTTCCACCACCATCCTCCACATCTCACATAATCATCAATGATCCTCATTGATTATTCATTTTCCCCTTGCTTCACTCGCAAGTTACCTCATTCACTAGCCCTTTTCTAATAGCTAGGCATATCATAATGATTTAGGATATAAGTGGTGAGATCGGAGGCTTAGAAGTATGAGATTTGGCTTTTAAAACTCAAATATCAACTTTGGCATGAAAACAATGCCACGCGTACGCGTACTCCACGCGCACGCGTGGATGTCCTTAAAAACTCATCGACGCGCAAGCGTCATGCACGCTAACGCGTGGATTAAAAAGTTGCCAAATCGACGCGCACGCGTCAACCACGCGTACGCATGGATACTCTCGTGCCCCAGGCACAAAGCTGGCACAGTTCTGGCACAACTCTCTGGAAAATGGCTGGGCATTGGGTGCAGCACTATCGGCGCGCCCGCACACCTCACGCGCACGCGTGGATGGCGTTTTCTGGAAGATCGGCGCGTACGCGCCAAGTGCGCATACGCGCAAGGGGTTATTCTGCTAAAAATTTTCTAAGTTAAAAACTGCAGAATTCATAGCTTCAACCCCCAATCTTCCGACGGACATAACTTCCTCATTTTAAATCGTTTTTCACCCGTTCTTCGAACGGTATGGACATCCCGGATCCAATTTCATTTATAAACAGATTTGGCACAAAACAAAGATCCGTAGTCCAAGTTATGTCCCGTCAAAGTATGCCCAAAAACCATATTTCCATATAAAACTACAAAGTGCCATTTTCAAAACAAGCCATTTTCAACTCTTTTCAAAATCAACCAAAACATGCCAATTTCAACCCTTTTTGAAACCAATCAAAATATACCAAAATCAACATCAAGCCTCCTCAACTCATACATTAACACCTTGCCACAATTCACAAACCGCCATATAACCATCTTTACCCATTTCAAACAAATGGCTAAATTACAAACATATCAACATGTCATACATCCTTCCTCATCTCAATTTCCAACAATACTATTTCCAATCAACCACCATTATACATAGTCAATATCATAATCACTATCACGTGGTTTCACCCACAAATCAACCTTAATCATTCCTCAAGCATATATCACAACATACTTATCTCTCATGCATTATCATACCATCAAGGCATCAATAATCATACTCACATATATGACCACATAATATATCTCAACCAAATCAAACATACCTAATCTATACTATTTCACCCAAAATTACCAATTTCCACACTTCAACTCCTCAAACATCATTATTCAATAACCAACCCAATCATTCATATATTCATTATTTGAAATTCATCCAATCACTTGTGTCATCATACAATGCACACATCAACTTACCTTCCTTACCTCTTTCCGGCCTCCGGCCCAAAATATACGGCCTCCGGCCCAATTTCACAAATCAATACTCATTACCCAAAACATCAAATTTTCAATACACCAAGCATACAAGGCCACACAATTCTCAACCCAATCATTAATTCACATTACATACCAACTATGCATATTAGCACCAACCATTTACACAATCCAAACTTAATCCTAGGGGCATCTAGCCTAGGAATTCTCATCACACCACACGGTACTTAAATGAAACTTAAACCGTACCTCTTGTAGCCAAATCAATTGAGCCTCTTCTTTGGAAGTCTCCACCAACCCTTAGCTCCAAGCCTCACCAAAGCTCCACAAGTAATACCAACCTCCCAATTGTGCATCAAAATCACCAAATACACTAACATAACCAATATCACATACATACATCAACCTAGGGCTCATAAAGATGATAAATCACAAGGGTTTGAGCACTTCTTACCTCAGCTCATATGAAGTAGGGATAGAACCCACTTAGAATCCATGTTGGAGTATCCCTAAACACCCAAAATCACAAGATTTCAACACTAACTTCCCAAAAACGTGTAACAGTGGGGAATTTCGAAAACTGGGCAGAGATGAATGGAATACTCACCACAAAACTTAGATAGAATTGTAGAGGATGAGAAGAGCGACGCGTGGCCGCAAACGGCTCGTCAATCGGAGCTCCGTAGCTCAAGTTATGGTGATTTGAAGATCAAGAGAGTTAGGTTTTCTCTCTTCTCTTCTCTCTCCCAATTTCAGCGCCCAACACCCCTTCTTTAGGGCAAAATGAGCTGAAATGCTCATAACTAATGTTTATATATGTTGGGTCTTGGGCCCACTTAGGCCCAGTTCACTTATTTTTGTCCGTTGGCCCAATTTTGGACCAAAACCTTTAACATTAGCGCTCTAAAGCGCACTTCAAATATTTCTGCCTCCCCTAATTATAATTCCTCATTTCTTAATCTTATTTACTCATAATCAACTTTCTCAGCTGCAGTACCAGGCAGATCTCAGCCAGTACTTCCGGTCAAAATTCCACTGCGCGCTTTTACGCAGAAAACTATGTTTTCTGACTCAGAAAAATTCACTGAATCCAAATATCATATTTAAATCATCAAATTCCAATTGCCAAATCTTCCAACCATATTCGCTCCTATTTAACTTATTATTTAACCAATTTCGGTTAAACCGGGTATTACATTCTACCCCCCTAACAGAAATTTTCGCCCTCGAAAATTCCATCCATCCCTACGAGTACGCGCACGTAGTGTGCCTTTATATCCAACGCATAACAGTTCCAAGGTCTTTTTACTCTATGCGCTTTCGTTGCCGCGCTCTGATTTCTCTATCTTCGAGGGTCTCGGCCATTCGTTCAACACCGACCAACAGCCTCGTTCCTTACTCTTATCGTCTCATGAACTCACACCCTATTAAATCTCATCAATAATATTGCTATCATCGTTAATCATAGCCATCATCCCACATCACTATAATCAATCAAAGCTTTCTTCGTTTTCAGAACCCAATGAGTTTGTACTAACAAGCTGACAAACTCTTATGAATCCGCTTTCCTTTAATAATCTATAAAAGCTTTCGAGGCACATCTCTTTTGTTGAAGTTACTCAGATCAAAAATCATTTTCAAAATATAACCAACACTCCTTCAAATTCTTGGGAGAATTTTCAACAGCACCTCCCTAAAAATTGGAGTTTACCACCCGTCACGGGTTCCCTCAAACCAATCTCAGTACTGCATCAACATTTCAATTTAAATGTTTCCAAACGATTCCTCTGAAACCGATCATTACAAATCTTGATCTAAATCCAAGGTCACCATGACTAAACATCATAGCACTCATCTCTCGAACACAACAACTTGCACTCAATCCTCATCTAAATCCGACTACGCATCAATGATAATTTCCTCATCCGTTTCAGAACCATCAAGGCTCACAGCCGCAATTAATTCCAATTATCTAGAATCATTATCTGTATAAGCTCACTAAACTTTTAAGTACTCAAAGCATAAAGCATTTCTAATCATACCCCACTTTTCCTTATTATTACCATACTATGCTAACGCTTTTAGCGAGCTTCCGCTATGCCACTTTGATTTCTCGTCAAGTATTAGCTCCATCACTTATTTCCTCAAGTACCCAACCACAACTTAGCATGACTGGCATTTCAAATCAACGTTTTCAAACCCATCATTTAGGACCATTTCTTATCTATTTAAATCAAAGGATCTAAAAGTCACAGGTTCAATCCGTTTTACCAAAATCTAGAAATCAACCAACTACATAACAAACACAACACATCATTCTCAACAGAAAATCATTTACATCATAGGCATTTATCCATTTGTATCAAGGTAAATCCTTACTCGGACCATCCGGTTTGCTTCTCAGTCTAATATTAAGTTCGACAGTCCCAGTTCTACTGTACAGGCGGTATTATAAAAGCATGCACTGTCCTTTAACCTTGATGATAATAATTACCTCAATCTTACTGTCGCAATCGGCCCGTATCCTGACTCCCTCCTTGTTGGCAATTTCTTGATACATGCCCTGGTAACCCGCACTTGTAACATACGCCTAACCCCAATCGGCATGGCCTATTTGGGTGATGACTTCCACATCTCCGACAGCTCAGAACATTAGAAGCAGCCGCTGCTCGTTTTCCCTTACCATCCCTTTGGGACTCCTCACTCGTCGCAAGGTCATTTCGCCTTTGAGGAAAACGTTGTGGGTATCCTCTTCTCTTAAACTCTTGACCCCTTGTTGGGTATTCTTGATTGTGCTCCCTGCGGTGGGACTCCCGACGGTCATTCTTTGCCTCAACAGCCTTCCTCACACATTCTTCAGCAATACGGCTCTTGTTCACAAGTTCAGAGAAGACCCTAATCTCCATCGGTCCAACGGAGCTTAGGATTTCACTTCGAAGTCCTCCCTCATACTTAATACACTTCCATTCCTCGAAGTCTCCCGGAGCTCCCTGACACATGCGGGAAACCTGAATAGCTCCTCAAATTTGTCTGTATACTCAGATACGGACATAGCACCTTGCTTCAACTGTAGTAACTCCAATTCCTTGGCTGTTCTGGCGGAATTCGGAAAGTACTTCTTATAGAATTCCACTTGGAAGGCATCCCAAGTGATAGGATCACTCCCCTGTTGCAGGAGACGTCGAGCCCCTTGCCACCAATGCGATGCTTCCCCTTTGAGCAGATAGGTAGCAAATTCAACACGCTGCTCTTCAGGCACCAACTGCGCTTGCAGCGCTCGCTCCATGGCCTGAAACCAAGTATCAGCTTCAGTCGGATTGGTGGTCCCCTTGAACTTAGGTGGATTAACCTTTAAGAAAGTTGCCAGTGTCATCGGGCCCTGAGCTTCCCTTCCGCCATTGCCATTATTGTTTATCTGTTGCCCAAGAGCCTCCGCAGTGGCTTGCATAGCAGCAGCCATATTCTCCAACGCCGCCATAAGGTTTACCGGGTTATTCGGGTTGACTTCCGGTTCCTGCGTACTAGTACGATCTCTCTCACGTCCCTGACTGGGTCCACGAGGCGCCATCTGGTTCCTATACACACCAAACAATCGATATCAAGTTGATCAGTCTCAATATCGGAAGTATAGTGCTTCAAAGTACCAAAGGTACACTCATGGACTTCATGCTAGATGTATCGGTTAGATACCCTAACTAGCACAGGCACAGACTCAGAGTATGCATTGAAGCATAAGCAGTTCCATCCCTCAGGCTCACGAGGACGAACTGCTCTGATACCATAATGTAACACCCTAATATCCAAATCCTTATGCTCGAGTCATAAGTCAATGATATTACGGTGGTACGACTCTCAGGTGGATTTTTAATATATAAATATAGGTAATTTTGAAAGGAGTATTAATCAAGAAGCCTGAAAAGAGTAGAAATAAAATCGCGAAGACGTATCACTCACGTTTCGACAACGAAAAGATAAAACGTGAAGCCGAAAGCGATATACGGATAAGGCATAAAGGAGATTAAGAGATAGATAACAGATAGATATATATAACATAAGTAAATAGCCACTAGTCGCGACCCGCGAAGTTTAGGCCGGCTAGGGTACAAAATGAAAGTAGTTGACAACAGTACATCCTAATCTCTCCCAAAGGAAACATAAGAGCCTCTATAGGCAAGTTCCAAAAGAGTTCAATACATAAAATAATCTTTTCAAAACGAAGATGGAGAGATTCTAAGCAAAACACAAAGTAGAGAAAATAAAGATCTTCGCCGTCTCTCAGACGTACCACAGCTCACTTCTGAGCACTTGGACCTGTATCTGAAAAACAAGAGATATATACGGAATGAGAACCCCGGGCCCATGGGTTCCCAGTACGGTAAAAGTGCCAAATAAATACAATGCACTGCAATAAAAACTCACTAAGCATCCTAAACTCCTTTTCACCAAGTATCCAGCCTAGATTCTCACTAATCAATAAATAGGCACCTGTCGTAAGGGGATACTAAATCTAGTTCATGTTACACATGTTTTCCAACTCGCTGATTCTTCCACGAATCAGACTCAGAATCATAAGCAAAACCATCACCAGTTGTTCTGCCTCAGCAACTCTGTATCAATACATCATACCCTCGCCTGGAGCTAGTGAAATCACATCACTGCGTCTACCCAGGGGGCTCAAATGATCTCATTCGAAAATCGTCATCATTATGCAATCGCATTATCAATTCATCTCATCAAGAACAGCCCCCAACATCCACCAACACCATCATGAGGGATCTCTCAGTTGTACAAACACAAGCAATACAGACAAGTAATACGCAAATAAGGTACAAGTAGAACGAGTAGCATGTAATCAGGTAACATAGCATATATGATATAGAAATCCAAGACAAATAGGCAAACCCAAACAATTCAAACATATGCAAATGATGTATGCCTGCCCTATGGCTGATGATATCATCTGTCGGTTATATAGCCAACCCGACACGTCCTGGTAGCTAACCATGGACAGAAACACCCCTTGCGGAGCAAGTAGGTTTGAGCTACAACCCCCTTGCTACTACCCGCTCAGCCCAGAGCCAGTGGAACAACCACTACTGCGGCTACTACCCAGGCGGGTGTTTAACAGCTCAACCTGGAGCCAGTGGAACAACCACTACTGCGGCTACTACCCAGGCGTCACAATCTCTGACCTGGAGCAAGTGGGACAAACCACAACCCTTGCTACTGCCCAGGTATCTCAAGCATTAACCCGGAGCAAGCGGGACGAACCACAACCCTTGCTACTGCCCAGGTATCTCAAGCACTCACCCGGAGCAAGCGGGACGAACCACAACCCTTGCTACTGCCCAGGTATCTTAAGCATATATTCATTCAATCTCAATTCAAATTATCAATCCTTATTGTTATCAAATCTCAAACATTAACCTGGAGCAAGTGGGACGAACCACAACCCTTACTACTACCCAGGTATCACAAATACATTCATTCAAAACTCCATAATTAAACCCATTTATCATAAACATCCTTTTCCGTCTCACACCCGGAGCAAGTGGACTAGCCACTGCTACTACCCAGGGAAACTCGCATCTCAGATAGTGGAAGTGCAAATCACAATTATCAATAATTCAGCATAAACATGCATGAATTCTCATCCATGGATCAACATCCATATCAGCCATCCGGCTCACGGTTAAATCCATAACCAGCCAATATTCATAGCATACACAGCTATTCCGGCTCACGGTTCAATCCAGAACCAGCCAATATTCATAGCATACACAGCTATTCCGGCTCACAATTCAATCCAGAACCAGCCAATTCATACACAATTACGGCCCTTCGGCCAATGGCACAACAAGCACTTCCACCACCATCCTCCACATCTCACATAATCATCAATGATCCTCATTGATTATTCATTTTCCCCTTGCTTCACTCGCAAGTTACCTCATTCACTAGCCCTTTTCTAATAGCTAGGCATATCATAATGATTTAGGATATAAGTGGTGAGATCGGAGGCTTAGAAGTATGAGATTTGGCTTTTAAAACTCAAATATCAACTTTGGCATGAAAACAATGCCACGCGTACGCGTACTCCACGCGCACGCGTGGATGTCCTTAAAAACTCATCGACGCGCAAGCGTCATGCACGCTAACGCGTGGATTAAAAAGTTGCCAAATCGACGCGCACGCGTCAACCACGCGTACGCATGGATACTCTCGTGCCCCAGGCACAAAGCTGGCACAGTTCTGGCACAACTCTCTGGAAAATGGCTGGGCATTGGGTGCAGCACTATCGGCGCGCCCGCACACCTCACGCGCACGCGTGGATGGCGTTTTCTGGAAGATCGGCGCGTACGCGCCAAGTGCGCATACGCGCAAGGGGTTATTCTGCTAAAAATTTTCTAAGTTAAAAACTGCAGAATTCATAGCTTCAACCCCCAATCTTCCGACGGACATAACTTCCTCATTTTAAATCGTTTTTCACCCGTTCTTCGAACGGCATGGACATCCCGGATCCAATTTCATTTATAAACAGATTTGGCACAAAACAAAGATCCGTAGTCCAAGTTATGTCCCGTCAAAGTATGCCCAAAAACCATATTTCCATATAAAACTACAAAGTGCCATTTTCAAAACAAGCCATTTTCAACTCTTTTCAAAATCAACCAAAACATGCCAATTTCAACCCTTTTTGAAACCAATCAAAATATACCAAAATCAACATCAAGCCTCCTCAACTCATACATTAACACCTTGCCACAATTCACAAACCGCCATATAACCATCTTTACCCATTTCAAACAAATGGCTAAATTACAAACATATCAACATGTCATACATCCTTCCTCATCTCAATTTCCAACAATACTATTTCCAATCAACCACCATTATACATAGTCAATATCATAATCACTATCACGTGGTTTCACCCACAAATCAACCTTAATCATTCCTCAAGCATATATCACAACATACTTATCTCTCATGCATTATCATACCATCAAGGCATCAATAATCATACTCACATATATGACCACATAATATATCTCAACCAAAATCAAACATACCTCATCTATACTATTTCACCCAAAATTACCAATTTCCACACTTCAACTCCTCAAACATCATTATTCAATAACCAACCCAATCATTCATATATTCATTATTTGAAATTCATCCAATCACTTGTGTCATCATACAATGCACACATCAACTTACCTTCCTTACCTCTTTCCGGCCTCCGGCCCAAAATATACGGCCTCCGGCCCAATTTCACAAATCAATACTCATTACCCAAAACATCAAATTTTCAATACACCAAGCATACAAGGCCACACAATTCTCAACCCAATCATTAATTCACATTACATACCAACTATGCATATTAGCACCAACCATTTACACAATCCAAACTTAATCCTAGGGGCATCTAGCCTAGGAATTCTCATCACACCACACGGTACTTAAATGAAACTTAAACCGTATCTCTTGTAGCCAAATCAATTGAGCCTCTTCTTTGGAAGTCTCCACCAACCCTTAGCTCCAAGCCTCACCAAAGCTCCACAAGTAATACCAACCTCCCAATTGTGCATCAAAATCACCAAATACACTAACATAACCAATATCACATACATACATCAACCTAGGGCTCATAAAGATGATAAATCACAAGGGTTTGAGCACTTCTTACCTCAGCTCATATGAAGTAGGGATAGAACCCACTTAGAATCCATGTTGGAGTATCCCTAAACACCCAAAATCACAAGATTTCAACACTAACTTCCCAAAAACGTGTAACAGTGGGGAATTTCGAAAACTGGACAGAGATGAATGGAATACTCACCACAAAACTTAGATAGAATTGTAGAGGATGAGAAGAGCGACGCGTGGCCACAAACGGCTCGTCAATCGGAGCTCCGTAGCTCAAGTTATGGTGATTTGAAGATCAAAGAGAGTTAGGTTTTCTCTCTTCTCTTCTCTCTCCCAATTTCAGCGCCCAACACCCCTTCTTTAGGGCAAAATGAGCTGAAATGCTCATAACTAATGTTTATATATGTTGGGTCTTGGGCCCACTTAGGCCCAGTTCACTTATTTTTGTCCGTTGGCCCAATTTTGGACCAAAACCTTTAACATTAGCGCTCTAAAGCGCACTTCAAATATTTCTGCCTCCCCTAATTATAATTCCTCATTTCTTAATCTTATTTACTCATAATCAACTTTCTCAGCTGCAGTACCAGGCAGATCTCAGCCAGTACTTCCGGTCAAAATTCCACTGCGCGCTTTTACGCAGAAAACTATGTTTTCTGACTCGGAAAAATTCACTGAATCCAAATATCATATTTAAATCATCAAATTCCAATTGCCAAATCTTCCAACCATATTCGCTCCTATTTAACTTATTACTTAACCAATTTCGGTTAAACCGGGTATTACATATGGTATGAGAACCGAAGGTTCTCAGTATGGTAACAGTGCCCAATATATAAGATGTAAAGTTCCAGGACGCCAAAGGCAATCCTAGAACTTCACATTAAAAACAAATATTCAAGCTTAAAACAAATAATTAACCTAATTCGTAAACAGGGTATTCTAACTTAAGGGGATTTCTAACTAACATAGCACCACTGTCCCACAGCCTTGGCCAACCTAATCTCCATGCAATCCCATTGCCACTACCTACCGAACCTCTTCAATCCTAGCAGAAGATACAGGTAATGCAGACAAGTAAAGCATAATTAATATACATATGCAGCAAGTAGACGTGTGATTCATTTAGGCATAACTGAAGTTAAGCAAAGCAAACAAGCGTATAGAAGATGCATATGATGAATGTCTGTCCTATTGGCTCGTGATATCACTTGTCGCTCTATAAATGCTAACCCAATACATCCTTCGAGATGTAGCCTTCCTGCCACGCCAAAGATATAGGCTTTGCACACTCATGCAGCAGGGAGTCTGCTGCACCAGAGATATAGGCTCTGCACACTCATGCAGTAGAGAAAGAAATAATAACAACTGTCTCATCATAAATCATTCCAAGGATAGAGTGCCTGGTATACTCTTGCAGCAGAAAAACTGTCATGCCAAGGATATAGGCCCCGCACACTTTCATATAATCTAATAATTTCATCATTCCTTTTCAAGTTCTCAACTCATCATAACCATCACTAGTTTCGAAATTCTCAAAGTCATCATAAGCATTCCCATTTCTCAAAAATCTCCTCAACCATATACTTCACAACTCAGCATTCACCAATTCAAGCTAGGATTTACACAATTCTTCCAAAACCTATGTCACCAGCTCTAAACTCATAACTAAAATGCCTTTTTTTATTCATTTATTGTTTTCTTCCTTGATTCAAGACCCTAAAACAGGCAAAAACGATTTAAACAAGTGTTATGGAAGTTTGCAAGCTTGCTGGAAAGGTAAAGCGGTTAAAAACAAGGTATTCATTGAAAAACAGGGCAGTGTGTGTACGCACTCCCCGAAGAGTTTTCTCAAAGTGCGAGTATGCATAGAGGTGCGTGTACGCACAGAAGGTAAAATTTTCCTTTTTACGTGTACGCATGGATACGTGTGAACGCCCTCAACAGAATGCACTTCCCAACTTGTGCATACGCATGATGTTGTGCGTATGCATAACTTGCAAATTTCACCAGGTATGCGTCCACACCAGAGTGTGCGAATGCTCGCAACACTAGGCATATCCCTGTGTGTGCGTGCGTGATAAGCGGATAATTATACGCTTTTTGGCATTGTTTTTAGGTAGATTTTAGTAGGATCTAGCTACTTTTAGTATATTTTTATTAGTTTTTAAGTAAAATTAATATTTATGGACTTTACTATGAGTTTGTGTATTTTTCTGTGATTTCAGGTATTTTCTGGCTGAAATTGAGGGACCTGAGCAAAAATCTAATTTAGAGGCTGAAAAAGGACTGCTGATGTTGCTGGATTCTGACCTCCCTGCACTCAAAATTTATTTTTTGGAGCTACAGAAACCCAAATGGTGCGCTCTCAATTGCGTTGGAAAGTAGACATCTAGGTCTTTCCAGCAATATATAATAGTCCATACTTTTCTCGAGTTTTGACGATGCAAACTAGCGTTTAAATGCCAATTTCCATCCCTATTCTGGTGTTTAACGCCAGAAACAGGATAGAAACTGGTGTTAAACGCCCAAACTGGCATAAAAACTTGTGTTTAACTCCAAGAAAAGTCTCTACACATGAAAGCTTCAATGCTCAGCCCAAGCACAAACCAAGTGGGCCTGGAAGTGGATTTCTGCATCATCTACTCATTTCTGTAATCCTAATAACTAGTTTTAGTATAAATAGGACTTTTTACTATTATACTCACAATCTTTGGACATTTAGTCCTGGGATCATCTTGGATCAGTTTCATGCTATCTTAGACTTTTATGGGGGTTGGCCATTCGGCCATGCCTAGACCTTGTTCTTATGTATTTTCAACGGTGGAGTTTCTACACACCAAAGATTAAGGTGTGGAGCTCTGCTGTTCCTCTAGTATTAATGCAAAGTACTATTGTTCTTCTATTCAATTCAAGCTTATTCTTATTCGAAGATGTTCACTCGCACTTCAACCTGATGAATGTGATGATCCGTGACACTCATCACCATTCCCACTTATGAATGCGTGCCTGACAAACACTTCTGTTCTACCTGCGAAAGCAATAGTGTGTATCTCTTGGATTCCTGGTCTACAATGCATGGTTGCCTCTCCTGACAACAGAGCCTTCCATTTCATGAGATCAGAGTCTTCGTGGTATAAGATAGAAACAATTGGCAGCATTCCTGAGATCCGGAAAGTCTAAACCTTGTATGTGGTATTCCGAGTAGGATCTGGGAAGGGATGACTATGATGAGCTTCAAACTCACGAATGTTGGGCCTAGTGACAGACGCAAAAGGATCAATGGATCCTATTCCAACACGAGTGAGAACCGACAGATGATTAGCCCTACGTAACCCGTAGCTGGACCATTTTCATTGAGAGGATGGACGGTAGCCATTGACAATGATGATCCCCCTACATACAGCTTGCCATGGAAAGGAGTATGAATGATTGAATGAAGACAGTAGAAAAGCAGAGATTCAGAAGGAACAACGCATCTCCATACGCTTATCTGAAATTCTCACCGTTGAGTTACATAAGTATCTCTATCTATATTTTATGTTTATTTATCTTTTAATTATCAAAGCTTCATAACCATTTGAATTCGCCTGATTGAGATTTACAAGATGACCATAGCTTTCTTTAAGCCGACAATCTCTGTGGGATCGACCCTTACTCACGTAAGGTTTATTACTTGGACGACCCAGTGCACTTGCTGGTTAGTTGTGTGAAGTTGTGAAAAAGAGTTGAGATTACAATTGTGCATACAAGTTTTTGGCGCCATTGAGATCACAATTTCATGCACCAAGTTTTTGGCGCCATTGTCGGGGATTTTTCGAGTTTGGACAACTGACGGTTCATCTTGTTGCTTAGATTGGGTAATTTTATTTTATGTTTAAGCTTTTTACTTTTTATTCTCGAAAAAAATTAAAATAAAAATTTTATTTTCTTCAGAATTTCTAAGACTGAATTCTAGAGTTTCATGATGATATGTTGAAGCTTGGCTGGCTGTAAAGCCATGTTTAATTCTTTTGGACTGAGGCTTCCACTTATCATTGCAAAAGCTTGTTAGTTGGTTCCCATCAATTTGGCTGTTGTATGCAATGCTCTGCTAAAGCTTGGCTGGCCTTTGGCCATGTCTAATCTTTTGGACCGAGGCTTTCACATAAAGCTTGGTTGGATATTAAGCCATGTCTAAATTTTTGGACCGAAGCTTTAGACTAACATTGCATGATTCCTGATAAGCGGATATTTTATACGATTTTTGGGGGTAATTTCATGTAGTTTTTAGTATGTTTTAGTTAGGTTTTAGTATATTTTTATTAGTTTTTAGGCAAAATTCATATTTTTGGACTTTACTATGAGTGTGTGTGTTTTTCTGTGATTTCAGGTATTTTCTGGCTGAAATTGAGGGAGCTGAGCAAAAATCTGATTCAGGCTAAAAAAGGACTGCTGATGCTATTGGATTCTGACCTCCCTGCACTCGGAATAGATTTTTTGGAGCTACAGAAGTCTAATTAGCGCGCTCTCAATTTGGTTGGAAATTAGACATCCAGGTCTTTCCAGCAATATATAATAGTCCATACTTTGCTCAAAGATAAGCAACGTAAACTGGCGTTTAACGCCAGTTCCATGTTCCATTCTGGCGTTAAACGCCAGAAACATGTTGCAATTTGGAGTTAAACGCCCAAAACAGGTTACAACCTGACGTTAAACTCCAGAAACAGCCCAGGCACGTGAAAAGCTCAAGTCTCAGCCCCAGCACACACCAAGTGGGCCCCAGAAGTGGATTTCTGCACTATCTACCTCAGTTTACTCATTTTATGTAAACCTAGGTTACTAGTTTAGTATTTAAACAACTTTTAGAGATTTATTTTGTACTTCATGACATTTTTAGATCTGAACTTTGTACTCTTTGATGGTATGAGTCTCTAAACTCCATTGTTGGGGGTGAGGGGCTCTGCTGTGTCTCGATGGATTAATGCAATTATTTCTGTTTTCTATTCAAACACGCTTGTTTCTATCTAAGATATTCATTCGCACTTCAATATGATGAATGTGATGATCCGTGACACTCATCACCATTCTCAATCTGTGAATGCATGCCTGACAACCACCTCCGTTCTACCTTAGATTGAATGAGTATCACTTGGATTCCATAATCAGAATCTTCGTGGTATAAGCTAGAATCCATTGGCAGCATTCTTGAGAATCCGAAAAGTCTAAACCTTGTATGTGGTATTCCGAGTAGGATTCAGGGATTGAATAACTATGACGAGCTTCAAATTCAGAAGGGTTGGGCGTAGTGACAGACGCAAAAGGATCAATGGATCCTATTCCAGCATGAGTGAGAACCGACAGATGATTAGCCGTGCGGTGACAGCGCACCTGGACCATTTTCACTGAGAGGACGGATGGTAGCCATTGACAATGGTGATCCACCAACACACAGCTTGCCATAGGAGGAATCTTGCGTGCGTGAAGAAGAAGACAGGGGGAAAACAGAGATTCAGAAGACAAAGCATCTCCAAAACTCCAATATATTCTCCATTACTGCATAACAGGTATTATTTAATCCATGCTTTTTATTTACTACCAATCAAAACTGAGAATTATTATTATCCTGACTAAGAGTTACAAGATAACCATAGCTTGCTTCAAGCCAACAATCTCTGTGGGATTCGACCCTTACTCACGTAAGGTATTACTTGGACGACCCAGTGCACTTGCTGGTTAGTGGTACGAGTTGTGAAAAGTGTGATTTACAATTTTGTGTACCAAGTTTTTGGTGCCATTTCCGGGGATTGTTCGAGTTTGAACAACTGACGGTTTATCTTGTTACTTAGATTAGGAAAAATTTGTCTTTTTGGTTTAGAGTCACTAGGATTGCATCTTTTATTATTCCTTTTAAAAATCTTTCAAAAATATTATTTTTCTTCATTAGTTTTTAATTTTTCTTTGAGTCTTTTGTTTGAGTTTAGTTTCATATCTTAAGTTTGGTGTCAATTGCATGCTTTTCTTTGTCTTTCAATTTTCGAATTGCATGTTCTTTGTTCATCCTTGATCTTCAAGTTGTTCTTGTCTATTTTCCTTGTTTGATCTTTGGTTTGTCTTGTTTTGTGTCTTTTCTTGTTTTTCTTGTGCATTTTAAAATTTTTAGTTTTCAAAAAAATTTTATATATTAAAAATACCTTTTTAAAACACGTTAAATTTATAGCTCAGTTGGCTAGAGCATTGTGCTTGTGTTCTTGGTAATTGGGTATCTTCCTTTTAAAAATTTTTCAAAAATAATTTTTCTTTGATTAAATCTTGTGCCAAATTTTAAGTTTGGTGTTCTCTTGTTAATTTTCCTTTAGTTTTCGAAAATTTTATTTTGGTTTTCTAAAAATTTTAAGTTTGGTGTTCTCTCCTTTGTTCTTGTTGTGCTTGTGAGTCTTCAAAGTGTTCTTGAGTCTTCTTTGTGTTTTGATCTTAAAATTTTTAAGTTTGGTGTGCCTTGGTGTTTTCCCTCCAAAATTTTCAAAAACAAGGAGCATTGGATCTAAAAATTTTAAGTCTTGTGTCTTTTGTGTGTTCTTCTCTTTCAGAATAAAATTAAAAAAAATCAAAAAATATCTTTTTCGTTTATTGCTCATAATTTTCGAATCCCTTGGGTTGACTTGGTCAAAATTTTTAAAATCATATCTTTTTCAAAAATATCCTAACTACTTTCTCTCTCCTCACTATTTCGAAAATCTTCATAAAATATTTTCAAATCTTTTTTTTTATTTTTATATTAGTTTTTATTTTATTTTATTTTATTTTTTCAAAATTTTTTTAATATAATAAAATAAATCCACGTCATCTCCCTTTCTCCATCATGGACCTAAGTGGAAATGAACAGTCCAGAAGGACTCTGGGGTCATATGCTAACCCCACTACTGCTTCATATGGGAGTAGTATCTGTATATCCTCCATCGGAGTCAGTAGTTTTGAGTTGAATCCTCAGCTCATTATCATGGTGCAGCAAAGTTGCCAGTATTTCGGTCTTGCACAAGAAGAACCTACAATGTTTCTGGCACAGTTTTTACAAATTGCTGACACAGTACATGATAAGAAAGTAGATCAGGATGTCTACAGATTATTACTGTTTCCATTTGCTGTAAAAGACCAAGCTAAGAGGTGGTTAAATAACCAACCTAAGGCTAGCATAAGGACATGAAAACAGCTGTCAGAAAAATTTTTAAATCAATATTTCCCTCCAAAATGGATGACACAGCTAAGGCTGAACATCCAAGTTTTAAATAAGGAGATAATGAATCTCTTTATGATTCTTGGGAGAGATACAGAGAGATGCTAAGAAAATGCCCCTCTAAAATGTTTTCAGAGTGGGTACAGTTAGACATCTTCTATTATGGGCATACAGAGAAAGCTCAGATGTCTTTGGACCACTCAGCTGGTGGATCTATACACATGAGAAAGACAATTGAAGAAGCTCAAGAGCTCATTGATACAGTTGCCAGAAATCAGCATCTGTACCTAAGTAGTGAACCTTCCGTGAAAGAAGAGGCTAAAACAGTAACTGCTTATCTTTTCCGTTAATTGCTCCTAATTTTCGAATCCCTTGGGTTGACTTGGTCAAATTTTTTAAAATCATATCTTTTTCAAAAATATCTTAACTACTTTCTCTCTCCTCACTATTTCGAAAATCTTCATAAAATATTTTCAAATCTTTTTTTATTTTTATATTAGTTTTTATTTTATTTTATTTTATTATTTTAAAATTTTTTTTAATATAATAAAATAAATAAAATAAATCCACGTCATCTCCCTTTCTCCATCATGGACCTAAGTGGAAATGAATAGTCCAGAAGGACTCTGGGGTCATATGCTAACACCACTACTACTTCATATGGGAGTAGTATCTGTATATCCTCCATCGGAGTCAGTAGTTTTGAGTTGAATCCTCAGCTCATTATCATGGTGCAGCAAAGTTGCCAGTATTTCGGTCTTGCACAAGAAGAACCTACAGTGTTTCTAGCACATTTTACAAATTGCTGACATAGTACATGATAAGAAAGTAGATCAGGACGTCTACAGATTATTACTGTTTCCATTTGCTGTAAAAGACCAAGCTAAGAGGTGGTTAAATAACCAACCTAAGGCTAGCATAAGGACATGAAAACAGCTGTCAGAAAAATTCTTGAATCAATATTTCCCTCCAAAATGGATGACACAGTGGTGGACGAAATTGTGATCTATTGTCTTTGTACTTGTATGAATTTTAATAATTGGCTCTATTTGAATTCACAACTCCGTTCAACTAACCAGCAAGTGTACTGGGTCGTCCAAGTAATAAACCTTACGTGAGTAAGGGTTGATCCCACAGAGATTGTTGGTATGAAGCAAGCTATGGTCACCTTGTAAATCTCAGTTAGGCAGATTAAATTGGTTTATGGTTTCGAAAATTAATAATAAAATAGAAATAATAAAAGGGATAGAATACTTATGCAGATTCATTGGTAGGAATTTCAGATAAGCGAATGGAGATACTGTATGGCTCAAGAACACCTACTTTCCTACTGCTTCAACTCAATCCTTCTTACTCCTTTCCATGGCAAGCTGTGTATAGGGGTTCACCGTTCGACGATGGCTACTTTGTATCCTCTCTGGAAAATGGTCCTCTGCGCTGTCACTCGCATGGCTAATCGTCTGGAGGCATCACACTGGCCGAGGGCTACATCCCATCCTCGCAGTGAAAACTACGCTCACGCGCTCTGTCACAGCACGGCTAATCACTGGTTGGTTCCCGCTCCTGCTGGAATAGAATCCCTTGATTCTTTTGCGTCTGTCACTAACGCCCAGCACTTGCAAGTCTGAAGCACGTCACAGTCATTCATTACCGGAATCCTACTCGGAATACCACAGACAAGGTTAGACTTTTCGGATTCCCAGGATCCTACTCGGAATACCACAGACAAGGTGAGACTTTCCGGATCCTCATGAATGCCGCCATCTATCTAGCTTATACCACGAAGATTCTGTTGGGGAATCTAAGAGATACACATTCAAGCTCGGTTGCATGTAGAACGGAAGTGGTTGTCAATCACACGCGTTCATAGGTGAGAATGATGATGAGCGTCACATAATCATCACATTCATCATGTTCTTGGGTGCGAATGAATATCTTGGAATAAGAATAAGATAGAATTAAATAAAAAGTAATAGTAATTGTATTGAAACTTGAGGTACAGCAGAGCTCCACACCCTTAATCTATGGTGTGCAGAAACTCCACCGTTGAAAATACATAAGTAAAAGGTTCAGGCATGGCCGAATGGCCAGCCCCCATGATCTGAGAACTAATCGTCCCAAGATGTCTAATACATTAGTTAAATGTTCTATTTATAATAAACTAGCTCCTAGGGTTTACATGAGTAAGTAATTGATGCATAAATCCACTTCCAGGGCCCACTTGGTATATGTTTGGGCTGAGCTTGATCAATCCACGAGCTGAGGCTTCTCTTGGAGTTGAACTCCAAGTTATGACGTGTTTTGGGCGTTCAACTCCGGATCATGACGTTTTTCTGGCGTTTAACTCCAGACAGCAGCATGTACTTGGCGTTCAACACCAAGTTACATCGTCAATTTCCGAATAAAGTATGGACTATTATATATTGCTGGAAAGCTCTGGATGTCTACTTTCCAACGCCATTGAGAGCGCGCCATTTGGAGTTCTGTAGCTCCAGAAAATCCATTTTGAGTGCAGGGAGGTCAGATTCCAACAGCATCAGCAGTCCTTTTTGTCAGCCTTTTTCAGAGTTTTGCTCAAGTCCCTCAATTTCAGCCAGAAATTACCTGAAATCACAGAAAAATACACAAACTCATAGTAAAGTCCAGAAATGTGAATTTAACATAAAAACTAATGAAAACATCCCTAAAAGTAGCTCGATCTTACTAAAAACTACCTAAAAATAATGCCAAAAAGCGTATAAATTATCCGCTCATCACACAGCTAAGGCTGAACATCCAAGGTTTTAAACAAGGAGATAATGAATCTCTTTATGATGCCTGGGAGAGATACAAAGAGATGCTAAGAAAATGCCCCTCTAAAATGTTTTCAGAGTGGGTACAGAGAAAGCTCAGATGTCTTTGGTCCACTCAGCTGGTGGATTTATACACATGAGAAAGACAATTGAAGAAGCTCAAGAGCTTATTGATACAGTTGCCAGAAATCAGCATCTGTACCTAAGTAGTGAACCTTCCATGAAAGAAGAGGCTAAAACAGTAACTGCTGAACTCAGTCCTGCAGAACAAGTTACTGAATTCAATCAGCAATTAGATTTTCTAACAAAACAGCTAGCCGAATTCACGGAGATACTACAAGACACAAGAATGGCTAATATGAATATGGAAGAACAGCTGAAGCAAACAGAACAGCAGTTATCAAAACAAATAACAGAAGAGTGCCAAGTAGTTCAATTAAGAAGTGGGAAAACATTAAATACCTCACTTCAAAGCAACAGGAAGCCAAGAAATGAACAAACTGCTACTCAAAATCCCTCTGAGGACAGTAAGAGCCCAGAGAGGAATAATTCTGGCACTTAAACGCCAGAAAAGGGTGGAGAGCTGGTGTTAAACGCCCAACCCATGCTCAGTTCTAGTGTTCAAACGCCACAAACAGGCAAGGAGTTGGCGTTAAACGCCCAAGGGAAGCTTAGTTCTAGCGTTCAAACGCCAGAAACAGGTAAGGAGTTGGCATCCAACGCCACTCCAGCTTCTAACCCTGGCATTCAAACGCCAGTGAGGGATCAGACACATACAAGTGCTGATAGCAACCCCTCTAAAAAGGCTTCTCCAACCACATCTGTAGGAAATAAACCTGCAGCAACTAAGGTTGAGGAATACAAAGCCAAAATGCCTTATCCTCAGAAACTCTGCCAAACGGAATAGGATAAGCAATTTGCCCGCTTTGCAAACTATCTCAGGACTCTTGAAATAAAGATTCGGTTTGCAGAGGCACTTGAGCAAATACCCTCTTATGCTAAGTTCATGAAAGAGATCTTAAGTCATAAAAAGGATTGGAGAGAAACTGAAAATGTTTTCCTCACTAAAGAATACAGTGCAGTCATTCTAAATAGCTTATCAGAGAAGCTTAAAGATCCTGGAAGCTTCATGATACCATGCACATTAGAGGGTACTTGTACCAAGAAAGCTCTATGTGATCTTGAAGCAAGTATCAACCTAATACCTGCATCCACTATCAAAAAGCTTGGTTTGACTGAAGAAGTCAAACCAACCCGGATATGTCTCCAACTTGCTAATGGCTCCATTAAATACCCATCAGGCGTGATTGAAGACATGATTGTCAAGGTTAGGCCATTTGCCTTTCCCACTGACTTTGTGGTGCTAGAAATGGAGGAGCACAAGAGTGCAATTTTCATTCCAAGAAGACCTTTCCTAGTAACTGGACGAACCCTCATTGACGTCCAAAAAGGGGAATTAACCCTGAGAGTCAATGAGGACGTGTTTAAGTTGAATGTTGTCAAAGATATGCAGTATCCAGACATCCCAAACGACTGCATGAGCATTGATATTATTGACTCTCTGGTGGAAAAGGTCAATATGACTGAGAGTCTCGAATCAGAGCTAGAGGATATCTTTAAAGATGTTCAGCCTGATCTGGAGGAACCAGAGAGAATAATTAAACCTCTGAAAATCCCTCAGGAAGAAGAGAAACCTCCTAAACCCGAGCTCAAACCATTGCCACCATCCCTGAAATATGCATTTCTGGGAGAAGGTGACACTTTTCCTATAATCATAAGCTATGCCTTATAGCCACAAGAAGAGGAAGCACTAATTCAAGTGCTAAGGACACACAAGATAGCTCTTGGGTGGTCCATCAGTGATCTTAAGGGTATTAGCCCAGCCAGATGCATGCACAAGATCCTATTGGAGGATGACGCTAAGCTAGTGGTTCAACCACAGAGGCGGTTGAATCCAGCCATGAAGGAGGTGGTGCAGAAGGAGGTCACTAAATTACTAGAGGCTGGGATTATTTATCTTATTTCTGACAGCCCCTGGGTGAGCCCTGTCCAAGTCGTCCCTAAGAAGGGTTGCATGACAGTGGTTCATAATGAAAAAAATGAACTGGTTCCTACAAGAACAGTAACATGGTGGCGTATGTGTATTGATTACAGAAGACTCAATACAGCTACCAGAAAGGATCATTTTCCTTTACCATTCATAGACCAGATGCTAGAAAGACTAGCAGGTCATGACTACTACTGCTTTCTAGATGGATATTCAGGTTATAATCAAATTGCATTAGATCCCCCAGGATCAAGAGAAAACAGCATTCACATGTCCATCTGGAGTATTTGCATACAGAAGGATGCCATTTGGTCTGTGCAATGCATCTGCAACCATTCAAAGGTGCATGCTCTCTATTTTCTCTGATATGGTGGAAAAATTTCTAGAAGTCTTCATGGATGACTTTTCAGTATTTGGAGACTCATTCAGCTCCTATCTTGACCATCTAGTACTTGTTTTAAAGAGGTGCCAAGAGACTAACCTGGTTTTAAACTGGGAGAAATGTCACTTTATGGTGACTGAAGGAATTTTCCTTAGGCATAAAATTTCGAACAAGGGAATAGAGGTGGATCAAGCTAAGGAAGAGGTGATTAAAAAATTACCATCACCTGCCAATGTTAAGGCAATCAGAAGCTTTCTGGGGCATGCAAGATTCTATAAGAGGTTTATAAAAGATTTTTCAAAAATTGCAAAACCTTTGAGTAATCTGCTAGCTGCTGACACGCTATTTATCTTTGATAAGGAATGTCTGCAGGCGTTTGAGACCCTGAAAGCTAAGTTGGTCACAGCACCAGTCATCTCTACACCAGACTGGACATTACCATTTGAGTTAATGTGTGATGCCAGTGACCATGCCATTGGTGCAGTGTTGGGACAAAGGCATGACAAGCTTCTGCACGTCATTTGTTATGCCAGTCGTGTTTTAAATGACGCATAGAAGAACTACACAACCACAGAAAAAGAGTTACTTGCAGTGGTTTATGCCATTGACAAGTTCAGATCTTATTTAATAGGATCAAAAGTGATTGTGTACACTGACCATGCTGCTCTTAAATATCTACTCACAAAGCAAGATTCAAAACCCAGACTCATAAGATGGGTGTTGCTTCTGCAAGAATTTGATATAGAAATAAGAGACAGAAAAGGGTCAGAGAACCAAGTAGCAGATCACCTGTCTCGAATAGAACCAGTAGAAGGGGCGTCCCTCCCTCTTACTGAGATCTCTGAAAACTTTTCGGATTAGCAACTCTTTGCCATCTAGGAAGTACAATGATTTGCAGACATTGCAAACTACAAGGTTGTGAGATTCATACCCAAAGAGTATAGTAGGCAGCAATCAAAGAAATTGATCTCGGATGCAATGTACTATCTATGGGATGAACCATATCTCTTCAAGAGATGTGTACCTAAAGAAGAAGCACAGAAGATCCTCTGGCATTGCCATGGATCATAGTATGAAGGACATTTTGGAAGTGAGCGAACAGCCACAAGAGTCCTCCAATGTTGCTTCTACTGGCCTACTCTCTATAAAGACTCCCGAGAGTTTGTACGTAATTGTGACAGTTGCCAAAGATCTGGCAATCTGCCTCACGATTATGCCATGCCTCAACAAGGGATCTTGGAGATTGAGTTGTTTGATGCATGGGGTATTGACTTCATGGGGCCTTTCCCACTATCATACTCAAACACTTATATTCTGGTGGCAGTGGATTATGTATCCAAATTGGTGAAGGCTATTGCAACACCCACTAATGATACTAAGGCAGTGCTGAAATTCCTCCAGAAACACATCTTCAGCAGATTTGGTGTCCTTAAAGTACTAATCAGTGATGGGGGCGCTCATTTCTGTAATAAACAGCTTTACTCTGCTATGGTTTGATATGGAGTTAGCCACAGGGTGGCTGGTGCACAAAATTGTGATCATCAATGGCGCCATCAACATGGTACGCTCAATTGCAATCTCAACTCTTTATCACAACTTCGCACAACTAACCAGCAAGTGCACTGGGTCGTCCAAGTAATAAGCCTTACGCGAGTAAGGGTCGATCCCACGGAGATTGTTGGTATGAAGCAAGCTACGGTCATCTTGTAAATCTCAGTCAGGCAGATTCAAATGGTTATGGATGATTTATGAATAAAGCATAAAATAAAGATAAAGATACTTATGTAATCCATTGGTGAGAATTTTAGATAAGCGTATGGAGATGCTTTGTCCCTTCCGTCTCTCTACTTTCCTACTGTCTTTATCCAATCCTTCTTACTCCTTTCCATGGCAAGCTGTATGTTGGGCATCACCGTTGTCAGTGGCTACAGTCCCGTTCTCTCAGTGAAAATGTTCAACGCGCTCTGTCACAGCACGACTAATCATCTGTCGGTTCTCAATCAGGTTGGAATAGAATCCAGTGATTCTTTTGCGTCTGTCACTAACGCCCAGCCTTCAGGAGTTTGAAGCTCGTCACAGTCATTCAATCCTTGAATCCTACTCAGAAAACCACAGACAAGGTTTAGACTTTCCGGATTCTCTTGAATGCCGTCATCAATTCTAGCTTATACCATGAAGATTCCGATTAAGGGATCCAAGAGATATCCACTCAATCTAAGGTAGAACGGAGGTGGTTGTCAGGCACACGTTCATAGGTGAGAATGATGATGAGTGTCACGGATCATCACATTCATCAAGTTGAGGAACAAGTGATATCTTAGAACAAGAATAAGCCGAATTGAATAGAAGAATAATAGTAATTGCATTGATACTCGAGGTACAGCAGAGCTTCACACCTTAATCTATGGTGTATAGAAACTCCACCGTTGAAAATACATAAGAACAAGGTCTAGGCATGGCCGTGAGGCCAGCCCCCAAAATATGATCAAAAGATTCCAAGATCTAAAGATTCAAAGATCTAAAGATTCAAAATACAATAGCAAAAGGTCCTATTTGTAGAGAACTAGTAGCTTAGGGTTTACAAAGATGCGTAAATTACATAAAAATCCACTTTCGGGCCCACTTGGTGTGCGCTTGGGCTGAGCATTGAAGCTTCTATGCGTAGAGACTTTTATTGGAGTTAAACGCCAGCTTTTGTGCCAGTTTAGGCGTTTAACTCACATTCTTGTGCCAGTTGTGGCGTTTTACGCCAGAATTCTTGAGCTGACTTGGAACGCCTGTTTGGGCCATCAAATCTCGGACAAAGTATAAACTATTATACATTGCTGGAAAGTCCAGAATGTCTACTTTCCAACACAATTAAGAGCGCGCCAATTGGGCTTCTGTAACTCCAGAAAATCCACTTCGAGTGCAGGGAAGTCAGAATCCAACAGCATCTGCAGTCCTTTTCAGCCACTGAATCAGATTTTTGCTCAGGTCCCTCAATTTCAGCCAGAAAATACCTGAAATCACAGAAAAACACACAAACTCACAGTAAAGTCCAGAAAAGTGAATTTTAACTAAAAACTAATAAAAATATATTAAAAACTAACTAAAATATACTAAAAACATACTAAAAACAATGCCAAAAAGCGTATAAATTATCCGCTCATCACAACACCAAACTTAAATTGTTGCTTGTCCCCAAGCAACTGAAAATCAAATAAGATAAAAAGAAGAGAATATGCAATGAATTCCAAAAACATCTATGAAGATCAGTATTAATTAGATGAGCGGGGCTTTTAGCTTTTTGCCTCTGAACAGTTTTGGCATCTCACTCTATCCTTTGAAATTCAGAATGATTGGCTTCTATAGGAACTCAGAATCCAGATAGTGTTATTGATTCTCCTAGTTAAGTATGATGATTCTTGAACACAGCTACTCTATGAGTCTTGGCCGTGGCCCAAAGCACTCTGTCTTCCAGTATTACCACCGGATACATACATGCCACAGACACATAACTGGGTGAACCTTTTCAGATTGTGACTCAGCTTTGCTAAAGTCCCCAATTAGAGATGTCCAGGGTTCTTAAGCACACTCTTTTTGCCTTGTATCACAACTTTATTTTTATTATATATATATATATATTCGCATATACTCTTTTTTTTTTAGTTCACTGCTTTTTCTTGCTTCAAGAATCATTTTTATGATTTTTCAGATCCTTAATAACATGTCTCCTTTTTCATCATTCTTTCAAGAGCCAACATTCATAAACAACAAATTCAAAAGACATATGCACTATTCCAGCATACATTCAGAAGTCAAAGTATTGCCACCACATCAAAATAATTAATCTGTTATAAAATTCAAAATTCATGCAATTCTTCTTTTTTTTCAATTAAGAACATTTTTCATTTAAGAAAGGTGATGGATTCATAGGACATTCAAAACTTTAAGGCATAGACACTAAGACACTAATGATCATAAGACACAAACATAAATAAAACATAAAGCATAATTTTTGAAAAACAGAAAAATAAAGAACAAGGAGATTAAAGAACGGGTCCACCTTAGTAATGGCGGCTTGTTCTTCCTCTTGAAGATCTTATGGAGTGCTTGAGCTCCTCAATGTCTCTTCCTTGCCTTTGTTGCTCCTCTCTCATGATTCTTTGATCTTCTCTAATTTCATAGAGGAGGATGGAATGTTCTTGGTGCTCCACCCTTAGTTGTCCCATGTTGGAACTCAATTCTCCTAGGGAGGTGTTGATTTGCTCCCAATAGTTTTGTGGAGGAAAGTGCATCCCGGAAGTTAAATTCGATCTGAAAGAAGATGAATATCCGGAGATCCAAGAGCAAATTCGAAACAGGAGCTAGGAAATCCTAGTTAATCCTGAAACAAAGGTGAGAAGAAACATGGTTCAGGAATTCTACTCTAATCTGTGGCAAACAGACAGGAAGAGAATAGCTGGAACCGCCTTCTATGACTATCGGACTTTGGTCAGAGGAAAGATTGTTCACCTCCACCCTGACAAAATCAGGGAGATCTTCAAGCTACCTCAGCTGAAAGATGACCCAGACTCCTTTAATAGGAGAATTATGAGAACAAATATGGTCTTGGACGAAATTCTAGAGGATATATGCCTCCTGGAACCAAGTGGACAACCAATACAAAGGGTGTCCAAAATCAACTCAAGAGAGGAGATCTCAAACCAGTCGCCAGAGGCTGGCTGGACTTCATTGGGCATTCTATACTGCTCACTAGCAACTGCTCTGAAGTCACCATCAAAAGAGCAGTAATGATCCATTGCATTATGCTGGGAAAAGAAGTGGAAGTTCATCAGCTGATCTCTTGTGAACTTTACACAATTACAAACAAGAACTCCAAAGATGCAAAATTGGCTTATCCAAGCTTAATCTCTATGCTATGTAAAGATGCTGAGGTAAAGATGGGAGTAAATGAGTATATCTCAGTTGAGAAACCAATCACCAAAAAGTCAATGGAAGGACAACAAGTGCAGGACGACCCCATTAAGAGGAAAGCACAGGAGTTCCTCCCGGAAATCCCTCAAATTGAATACTGGGAGCGTCTTGAAGCATCTGTCACCAAGTTGCAAGAAGCTATGGACCAACTAAAGGAAGAACAACAAAATCAAAGTAGCATGCTTTGCAAACTGCTTGGGGAACAAGAAGAGCAAAGGCGTGAACTTAAGGAACTGAAGCGTCAGAAGCTATCTCTTGAAGGGCCAAGAACCCCACAGATTAAAGGAGCATCCACCTCCCAAAATAAAGGTTGTTGAGTCCTAATCATAGCCTTAACTCTGTGATAATTGTTCTTATTAGGAATTTACCTTAGAAGTTATATATGAGTAGTAGTAATTAGTATCTCTATTTTGATTTTATCTCCAATTAAGCTATAATTTATTTTTCTCATTTACGTTGGGATTTTTGCCAGTAAAGAATTTTATAAAAACAGTCGCGTTGTAGATATAGTCTCTAAACCGACAGAAATTCCTTCGTACAAACATTTTGGTTGTCACAAGTAACAAACCCCTTAAAAATTGTTAACTGAGTATTTAAACCTCGGGTCGTCTTCTCAAGGAATTGCAGGGAGGTATGTTCTTATTATTGGTTATGAAAATGTGTGTTTTGGGGTTTTGGATTAAGGTAAAAGGTTAGTAAAGCAATGGCAGAGGGAATAAAATAATAACAATAAACATAAACTTTTGGCAAGGTATTGGAAATTGAAAGTCCAGACCGAATTATCCTTATAAATGATAACTTCTGAGTTACTGATTTCTTAACCAAAACCAAAAGGAAAGGAAATTGAAGCTGCTGGAATAAAAATGCTTTTAGATGGGAAGCAATAATCATGTAAATAAAAGAAAGCAATATTAAACTGAAATACCTCAAATAACATTAATTTAAAAGAGTAATCTGTAACATGGAAGAGTTTATAAATTTAATTGGAAAAATAAATAAAAAGGAACATTGAACCTGAATCGAGAGTCACTCTTAAAAACCAAGAAAAGTCCTAAATCCTAGTTTCTAAAAATCCTAATTTCTAATCCTAATCCTAATCCTAAGAGAGAGAGGAGAGAACCTCTCTCAAACTAAATCTAAATCATGAAAAGTGAATTATGAGTACATGATCAGAGCATGATCATGAATGGATGCATTCCCTCACTTTATAGCCTCTAATCTGTGTTTTCTGGGCCGAGAACTGGGTCAGAAACAGCCCAGAATTCGCTGGTTGCGAATTCAAACACGCTGATTTTCGCCACTGTGACGCGGCCGCGTAGATGACGCATTCGCGTCACCTCTCATCAGAGCAACTATAACATATTATATATCAAATCGAAGCCCCAGACGTTAGCTTTCCAACGCAACTAGAACCGCTTTATTTGGATCTCTATAGCTAAAGTTATAGCCATTTGAGTGCGAAGAGGTCAGGCTGGACAGCTTAGCAGTTTCTCTAACTTCTTGTATTCCTTCCACTTTTGCATGCTTCCTTTCCATCCTCTGAGTCATTCCTGCCTTGTAATCTCTTAAATCACTTAACACACATATCAAGGCATCTAATGGTAATAAGAGAGGATTAAACATAGGGAACTTAAGGCCAAAGAAGCATGTTTTCAATCAAAGTACATAATTAGGATGGCAAATGTAAAACCATGCAAATAGTATGAATAAGTGGGTAAAGAGTTGATAAAAATCACTCAATTGAGCACAAGATAAACCATGAAATATGGTTTTATCAACCTCTCCACACTTAAACATTAGCATGTCCTCATGCTAAGCTCAAGAGAAGCTATAAAGGAATGAAGAGGAATGATAGAATGTATGAAATGCAACCTATGAATGCAACTAAATGCAAAATATTTCTACCTACTTGGTTAAAAATAAATAAATTCTTCAAGATAAATATGAACTGGATTTCACTAATTCAAATCACAAAATAAAGTACAAGTAAACTTGCAGAAGAAAATAGCTCATGAAAGCCGGGAACAAGGAATCGAGCATCGAACCTTCACTGGTAGTGTATATCACTCTAATCGCTCAGGTGTTTGAGGTTCGATTTTCTCAATTCTCTACTAATCTTGCTTTCTAAGACTTTCTCTTTATCTACCAATCAACAAAAATTTAATGCACCAATACACAAATCAAGAGGTCTTTTAAGGGTTGTAATGGGGTTAGGGTCAAGGTAGGATTGTATTTGGCCAAGTAGACTAAAATTTGAATCCTTAATTAACATAAACTTTTCGACCTAGCTTAGGACAATCCATGTAATCATAATATAAAATCTGACTTCCCATTAACTATGTTTTCCACATATTCATGCATTCTAATTTCAAGTACAACTCATATGCATTGCTTTCACCACTTACTTTGGGGCATTTTGTCCCCTTTCACTTATTTTGTTCTTTTTTTTATATATTTTTTTTGTTTTTCTCAATGCATATGATTAATTTATTGAATGCATGAACATGTCCTAAACATTTTTTTCACATTTTCAGAAAATTCAACATACTCGATTGAAAAAGTCGTGATCCAAAGAAAAAGAGTGTGCTTAAGAACTCTAGACACCTCTAATTGGGGACTTTAGCAAAGCTAAGTCACAATCTGAAAAGGTTCACCCAGTTAAGTGTCTATGGCATTTATGTATCCGGTGGTATTACTGAAAAACAAAGTGCTTAGGGCCACGACCAAGACTCATAAAGTAGCTGTGTTCAAGAATCAACATACTAAACTAGGAGAATCAATAATACTATCTGAATTCTGAGTTCCTATGGATGAATTCTGAATTTCAAAGGATAAAGTGAGATGCCAAAACTGTTCATAAGCAAAAAGCTACTAGTCCTGCTCATCTAATTAGAATCTGAGCTTCACTTAAACTCTGAGATATTATTGCTTCTTGATTTCTTTTTATCCTATTTTATTTATCTAGTTGCTTAGGGACAAGCAACAGTTTAAGTTTGGTGTTGTGATGAGCGGATATTTTATACGCTTTTTGGGGTTAATTTCATGTAGTTTTTAGTATGTTTTAGTTAGTTTTTAGTATATTTTTATTAGTTTTTAGGAAAAATTTATATTTCTGGACTTTACTATGAGTTTGTGTATTTTTCTATGATTTCAGGTATTTTCTGGCTGAAATTGAGGGAGTTGAGCAAAAATCTGATTCAGGCTGAAAAAGGACTGCTGATGCTGTTGGATTCTGACCTCCCTGCACTCGGAATAGATTTTTTGGAGCTACAAAAGTCCAATTGGCACGCCCTTAATTGGGTTGGAAAGTAGACATCCAGGGCTTTTTAGCAATATATAATAGTCAAATACTTTCCATGTTCATAAACTGGCGTTTAACGCCATTTCCATGTTCCATTCTGGCGTTAAACGCCAGAAACAGGTTATCAGTTGGAGTAAAACGCCTATAACAGGTCACAACCTGACGTTTAACTCCAGAAACAGCCCAGGCATGTGAGAAGCTCAAGTCTCATCCCCAACACACACCAAGTGGGACTAAAAAGAGGATTTCTGCACTATCTATCTGAGTTTACTCATTTTCTGTAAACCTAGGTTACTAGTTTAGTATTTAAACAACTTTTAGAGACTTATTTTGTACCTCATGACATTTTAGATTTGAACTTTGTACTCTTTGATGGCATGAGTCTCTAAACTCCATTGTTGGGGGTGAGGAGCTCTGCAGCGTCTCGATGAATTAATGCAACTATTTCTGTTTTCTATTCAAACAAGCTTGTTTCTATCTAAGATGTTCATTCGCACTTCAATATGATGAATGATGATCCGTGACACTCATCACTATTCTCAATCTATGAATGTATGTCTGACAACCACCTCCGTTCTACTTTCGATTGAATGAGTATCTCTTGGATTCCTTAATCAGAATCTTCGTGGTATAAGATAGAATCCATAGGCAGCATTCTTGAGAATCTGGAAAGTCTAAACCTTGTCTGTGGTATTCCGAGTAGGATTCAAGGATTGAATGACTGTGACGAGCTTCAAACTCACAAGGGTTGGGTGTAGTGACAGACGCAAAAGGATCAATGGATCCTATTCCAGCATGAGTGAGAACCGACAGATGATTAGCCGTGCGGTGATAGCACACCTGGACCATTTTTACTGAGAGGACGGATGTTATCCATTGACAACGGTGATCCACCAACACACAGCTTGCCATTGGAGGAACCTTGCGTGCGTGAAGAAGAAAGACAGGGGAAAAGCAGAGATTCAGAAGACAGCATCTCCAAAACTCCAACATATTCTCTATTACCGCATAATAAGTATTATTTAATCCATGCTCTCTTGTTCATTTGCAAGTCAACTGATAATTATAATTGATATCCTGACTAAGAGTTACAAGATAACCATAGCTTGCTTCAAGCAAACAATCTCTGTGGGATCGACCCTTACTCACGTAAGGTATTACTTGGACGACCCAGTGCACTTGCTGGTTAGTGGTACGAATTATGAAAAGTATGATTTACAATTTCGTGCACCACCTGCCAATGTTAAGGCAATCAGAAGCTTTCTGGGGCATGCAGGATTCTATAGGAGGTTTATAAAAGATTTTTCAAAAATTGCAAAACCTCTGAGTAATCTGCTAGTTGCTGACATGCCATTCATCTTTGATAAGGAGTGTCTGCAAGCATTTGAGACCCTAAAAGCTAAGCTGGTCACAGCACCAGTCATCTCTGCACCAGACTGGACATTACAATTTGAGTTAATGTGTGATGCCAGTGACCATGCCATTGGTGCAGTGTTGGGACAAAGGCATGACAAGCTTCTGCACGTCATTTATTATGCCAGTCGTGTTTTAAATGACGCATAGAAGAACTACACAACCACAGAAAAAGAGTTACTTACAGTGGTTTATGCCATTGACAAGTTCAGATCTTATTTAGTAGGATCAAAATTGATTGTGTACACTGACTATTCTGCTCTTAAATATCTACTCACAAAGCAGGATTCAAAACCCAGGTTCATAAGATGGGTGTTGCTTCTGCAAGAGTTTGATATAGAAATAAGAGACAGAAAAGGAACAGAAAACTAAGTAGCAGATCACCTGTCCCGAATAGAACCAGTAGAAGGGGCGTCCCTCCCTCTTATTGAGATCTCTGAAAACTTTTCGGATGAGCAACTCTTTGCCATCCAGGAAGTACCATGGTTTGCAGATATTGCAAACTACGAGGCTGTGAGATTCATACCCAAAGAGTATGGTAGGCAGCAATCAAAGAAATTGATCTCGGATGCAAAGTACTATATATGGGATGAACCATATCTCTTCAAAAGATGTGCAGACGGAGTAATCCGTAGATGTGTGCCTAAAGAAGAAGCACAGAAGATCCTCTGCATTGCCATGGATCACAATATGGAGGACATTTTGAAAGTGAGCGAACAGCCACAAGAGTCCTCCAATGTGGCTTCTACTGGCCTACTCTCTATAAAGACTCCTGAGAGTTTGTACGTAATTGTGACAGTTGCCAAAGATCTGGCAATCTGCCTCACGGTTATGCCATACCTCAACAAGGGATCTTGGAGATTGAGTTATTTGATGTATGGGGTATTGACTTCATGAGGCCTTTCCCACCATTATACTCAAACACTTATATTCTGGTGGGAGTGGATTATGTATCCATAGGGGTGGAGGCTATTGCAACACCCATTAATGATACTAAGACAGTACTGAAATTCTTCCAGAAACACATCTTCAGCAGATTTGGTGTCCCTAAAGTACTAATCAGTGATGGGGGTGCTCATTTCTGCAATAAATAGCTTTACTCTGCTATGGTTCGATATAGAGTTAGCCACAAGGTGGCAACTCCATATCATCCATAGACAAATGGGCAAGCTAAAGTCTCTAATAGAGAACTTAAAAGAATCCTGGAACGGACTGTGATTAACCGTAGAAGGGATTGGGCAAGAAGCTTGGATGATGCTCTGTAAGCATACAGAACAACATTCAAGACTCCTATAGGGACCTCTCCATACCAGCTTGTGTATGGAAAGGCCTGTCACTTGCCAGTGGAACTGGAACATAAGGCCTACTGGGCAACCAGATTCCTAAACCTTGATGCCAAGTTAGCGGGAAAAAAACGATTGCTCCAGTTAAATGAGCTAGAGGAATTCAGACTCAATGCTTTCGAAAATGCAAAAATTTACAAAGAGAAAGCCAAAAGATGGCATGATAAGAAGTTGTCATCCAGAGTCTTTGAGCCAGGGCAGAAAGTTTTGCTATTTAACTCTAGGCTCAGATTATTCCCTGGAAAGCTGAAATCCCGGTAGAGAGGACCATATGTGATTATAGGTGTGTCACCATATGGATATGTAGAGCTTCAGGATAATGAATCTAATAAAAAATTCATTGTTAATGGACAGAGAGTCAAACATTATCTTGAAAGCAATTTTGAGCAAGAATGCTCAAAACTGAGGCTTGATTAAAGCTCAGTAATAGTCCAGCTAAAGACAATAAAGAAGCGCTTGCTGGGAGGCAACCCAGCCATTAACAAAGCTTATTTGTTAATTAAATGGAAATTTTATCGATTCATATTAATTATCTTCAAGGTAAAATAGCAATTGCATGAGTTCACAGAGTTACAGAAGGATTCAGAGGATAAAACAGCAAAAAGAAGCTCACTGGTGCGAAAATGCCAGTAAAAGCTGTTTTAGGCGTTAAACGCCCAAAAGAAGCATCTACTGGGTGTTTAACGCCAGTAGGGATAGCCATTTGGGCGTTAAATGCCATAATGGATACCATTTTGGGCGTTTAATGCCAGATTTGCAGCATCCTGGGCGTTCAAAAAAATGCCCAGTGATAAAGGATTTTCTGGCGTTTAACGCCAGCCAGAAGCTACAGCTGGGCGTTAAACGCCCAGGAGAAGCAACAGATGGGCGTTAAACGCCCGCAGCAGTTGGGTGTTTAACGCCAGGATTATGGGGTGAAGGTAACTTTGTTTTCACTTCAAATTTTTTCCAATTTTCATGTTTCAATTCATGATTTCTTGCATAAACATGTTACAAACTCTCATCTCTCAACTTCATTTCGAAAAATTTTTAATCCTAAACATATTTCTCATTTTTTCTTCAATATCTTTTCAAACCTTTTTCAAAACTCATTTATCTTTTTGAATTCTTTTCAAATCTTTTTAAATTCTTTTCAAATCTTTTTAAACTCATCATATCTTCTTTCCAAATTCAGATTTATCTTTTTCTAATATCTTTCATATCTTTTCAATTTTAAATTACATCTTTTCCTATCATACTTATCTTTTACAAATCATATCTTCTATCCTATCTTTTTCAAAAATTTTCAAAAACCCACCCCCTTCCCTTTAAATCCGCGTTCGGCCTCCCTCCTCTCCTCCACAATTGGAACTTGGCTCTCCCTCTATGCCTCTCCTTTCCTTTCTTTTGCTTGAGGACAAGAAAACCTCTAAGTTTGGTGTGTTTATCCATGATCACTAAACCAATACCCACTAAGATCATAGCTCCTAAGGGATAACAAACCACTCCAAGAGGCAAGAAAGAGAATATTCTAAAACCACTTTAGAATCAAGGAAAGTTCTTAACCAAAGAACATTCAAACCATTACTACAAAATAATGGGTCTAAGGTCAGTGATCCCGGAAGTTAAATTCGATCTGAAAGATGACGAATATCCAGAGATCCAAGAGCAAATTCGAAACAGGAGTTGGGAAATCCTAGCTAATCCTGAAAAAAAGGTGGGAAGAAACATGGTTCAGAAATTCTACTCTAATCTGTGGAAAACAGACAGGCAGAGAATAGCTGGAACCGCCTTCTATGACTATCAAACTCTGGTCAGAGGGAAGATTGTTCACCTCCACCCTGACAAAATAAGAGAGATCTTCAAGCTGCCTCAACTGAAAGATGACCCAGACTCCTTTAATAGGAGAATGATGAGAACAAATAAGGTCTTGGACGAAATTCTAGAGGACATATGCCTCCCTGGAACCAAGTGGACAACCAACACAAAGGGTGTCCCAAACCAACTCAAGAGAGGAGATCTCAAACCAGTCGCCAGAGGCTGGCTGGACTTCATTGGGCATTCTATACTGCCCACTAGCAACCGCTCTGAAGTCACCATCAAAAGAAAAGTAATGATCCATTGCATTATGTTGGGAAAAGAAGTGGAAGTTCATCAGCTAATCTCTTGTGAACTTTACACAATTGCAAACAAGAACTCCAAAGATGCCAAATTGGCTTATCCAAGCTTAATCTCTATGCTATGTAAAGATGCTGGGGTAAAGATGGGAGTAAATGAGTATATCTCAGTTGAGCAACCAATCACCAAAAAGTCAATGGAAGAACAATAAGTGCAGGACGACCCCATCAAGAGGAAAGCACAGGAGTTCCTCCTGGAAATCCCTCAAATTGAATACTGGGAGCGTCTTGAAGCATCTATTACCAAGATACAAGAAGCTATAGACCAACTAAAGGAAGAACAGAAAAATCAAAATAGCATACTTTGCAAACTGCTTGGGGAACAAGAAGAGCAAGGGCGTGAACTGAAGCAGCTGAAGCGTCAGAAGCTATCTCTTGAAGGGCCAAGCCCCCCACAGACTAAAGGAGCATCCACTTCCCAAAATAAAGGTTGTTGAGTCCTAATCTTAGATTTAACTCTGTGATAATTGATCTTATTAGGAATTTACCTTAGAAGTTATATATGAGTAGTAGTAATTAGTATCTCTATTTTGATTTTATCTCCAATTAAGCTATAATTTATTTTTCTCATCATCATCAAACATGAATAAAATAGCAAATTTTTAGAATAAGGAGGCAATATTTTTTTTCGAGTTTTTAATAAGGAAAATTCTAATTATTTATATGTGGTAGCAATACTTTTTGTCTTCTGAATGAATGCTTGAACAGTGCATACTTTTGATATTGAATTTTATGAATGTTAAAATTGTTGGCTCTTGAAAAAATGATGAACAAGAGAAATGTTATTGATGATCTGAAAAATTATGAAATTGTTTCTTGAAGCAAGAAAAAGCAGTGAAAAAAAAAAGGAGCAGTAGAAAAAGCCAATAGCCCTTTAAACCAAAAGGCAAGGGCAAAAAAGATCCAAGGCTTTGAGCATCAATGGAAATGAGGGCCTAAAGGAATAAAGTCCTGGCCTAAGCGGCTAAATCAAGCTGTCTCTAACCATGTGCTTGTGTCATGAAGGTCCAGGTAAAAAGTTTGAGACTGAGTGGTTAAAGTCGTGATCCAAAGCAAAAGAGTGTGCTTAAGAACTCTGGACACCTCTAATTGGGGACTTTAGCAAAGCTAAGTCACAATCTGAAAAGGTTCACCCAGTTATGTGTCTGTGGCATTTATGTATCCGGTGGTACTACTGGAAAACAAAGTGCTTAGGGCCACGGCCAAGACTCATAAAATAGTTGTGTTCAAGAATCAACATACTAAACTAAGAGAATCAATAATACTATCTGAATTCTGAGTTCCTATGGATGCTAATCATTCTGAATTTCAAAGGATAAAGTGAGATGCCAAAACTGTTCGGAAACAAAAAAGCTACTAGTCCTGCTCATCTAATTAGAATCTGAGCTTCACTTAAAACTCTGAGATATTATTGCTTCTTGATTTTTTTATCCTATTTTATTTATCTAGTTGCTTAGGGACAAGCAACAGTTTAAGTTTGGTATTGTGATGAGCGGATATTTTATACGCTTTTTGGGGGTAATTTCATGTAGTTTTTAGTATATTTTAGTTAGTTTTTAGTATATTTTTATTAGTTTTTAGGCAAAATTCATATTTCTAGACTTTACTATGAGTTTGTGTGTTTTTCTATGATTTCAGGTATTTTCTGGCTGAAATTGAGGGAGCTGAGCAAAAATCTAATTCAGGCTGAAAAAGTACTGCTGATGTTGTTGGATTCTGACCTTCTTGCACTCGGAATGAATTTTTTGGAGCTACAGGAGTTTAATTGGCGCGCTCTAAATTGGGTTGGAAAGTAGACATCCAGTGCTTTCCAGAAATATATAATAGTTCATACTTTTCTCGAAGATAAATGATGTAAACTGGCATTTAACGCCAGTTCCATGATCCATTCTAGCGTTAAACGCCAGAAACAGGTTGCAATTTAGAGTTAAACACCCAAAACAGGTTACAACCTGAGGTTTAACTCCAGGAACAGCCCAAGCACGTGAAAAGCTCAAGTCTCAGCCCCAGCACACACTAAGTGGGCCCCAGAAGTGGATTTCTGCACTATCTACCTCAGTTTACTCATTTTCTGTAAACCTAGGTTACTAGTTTAGTATTTAAACAACTTTTAGAGATTTATTTTGTACTTCATGACATTTTTAGATCTGAACTTTGTACTCTTTGACGGCATGAGTCTCTAAACTCCATTGTTGGGGGTGAGGAGCTCTGCTGTGTCTCGATGGATTAATGCAATTATTTCTGTTTTTTATTCAAACACGCTTGTTTCTATCTAAGATATTCATTCGCACTTCAATATAATGAATGTGATGATCCGTGACACTCATCACCATTCTCAATCTATGAACGCGTGCCTGACAACCACCTCCGTTCTACCTTAGATTGAATGAGTATCTCTTGGATTCCTTAATCAGAATCTTCGTGGTATAAGCTAGAATCCATAGGCAGCATTCTTGAGAATCCGGAAAGTCTAAACCTTGTCTGTGGTATTCCAAGTAGGATTTAGGGATTGAATGACTGTGACGAGCTTCAAACTCACAAGGGTTGGGCGTAGTGACAGACGCAAAAGGATCAATAGATCCTATTCCAGCATGAGTGAGAACCGACAGATGATTAGCCGTGCGGTGATAGCGTATCTGGACCATTTTCACTGAGAGGACGGATGGTAGCCATTGACAACGGTGATCCACCAACACACAGCTTGCCATAGGAGGAACCTTGCGTGTGTGAAGAAGAAGATAGGGGGAAAGTAGAGATTCAGAAGACAAAGCATCTCCAAAACTCCAATATATTCTCCATTACTGCATAACAAGTATTATTTAATCCATGCTTTTTATTTACTACCAATCAAAACTGAGAATTATTATTATCCTGACTAAGAGTTACAAAAAAACCATAGCTTGCTTCAAGCCAACAATCTCCGTGAGATTCGACCCTTACTCATGTAAGGTATTACTTGGACGACCCAGTGCACTTGCTGGTTGGTGGTACGAGTTGTGAAAAGTGTGATTTACAATTTCGTGCACCAATTACTGGAATTCTTATTAAAAATTTTGAATTTTTTTATTTTCTTTTTCCAAAATAATTTCAAAAAATACAAAAAATTTTAATAAAATCATAAAACCAAAAAAAAATTTGTGTTTCTTGTTTGAGTCTAGAGTCAATCTTTATGTTTGGTGTCAATTGCATATTTTTATTTTTCTCAAAAATTTTCGAAAACTCATGCATGGTGTTCTTCATGATCTTCAACTTGTTCTTGCTAAGTCTCCTTGTTTGATCTTTAAATTTTCTTGTTTTGTGTCTTTTCTTGTTTTTCATATGCATTTTTGAATTCTTCGAGTCTAAACATTAAAAATTTTTAAGTTTGGTGTCTTACATGTCTTTCTTTTCTTAAAAATTTTCAAAAAATATGTTCTTGATGTTCATCATGATCTTCCAAGTGTTCTTGGTGTTCATCTTGACATTCAAAGTGTTCTTGCATGCATTATTTATTTTGATCCAAAATTTTTATGTCTTGAGTCATTTTGTTGTTTTTCTCTTTCCACATTAAATTTCAAAAATAAAAAAATCTTTTCTTTTAAATTACTCATAATTTTCGAAAGCTTTGGGTTGACTTAGTCAAAAAATTTTAAAATTTGGTTGTTTCTTGTTAGTCAAGTCAAAGTTTCAATTTCAAAATTTATCTTTTCAAATCTATTTCAAATCAAATCTTTTCTTTTTCCTTTTATTATTTTCAAAAATTCTTTAAAATTAATTTTCAAAAATCTTTTTCTTAATTTTATCTTTTATTTTCGAAATTATTAGTAACATTTAAGGATTTGATTCAAAAATTTCAAGTTTGTTACTTTCTGGTTAAGAAAGGTTCAATCTTTAAATTCTAGAATCATATCTTTTTAGTTTCTTGTTAGCCAAGTCATCAACTTTAATTTCAAAAATCAAATCTTTTTAATTTCTTCTTCAATCATATCTTTTCAATCATATTTTTTTTAAAAATAAATTTCAATAATATCTTTTCAATCATATCTTTTTCAAATCATATCTTTTTTTCAAATTTTAATTTCAAAATATCTTTTCTAACTTCTTATCTTTTCAAAATTGATTTTCAAATCTTTTTCAATTAACTAATTGACTTTTTGTTTGTTTTACTATTTCTTATCTTTTTCAAAACCACCTAACTACTTTTTTCTCTCTAATTTTCGAAAATTCTTTTAACTAACTAATTGTTTCAAATTTTAATTTTAATTTTATTTCTTCTCTTAATTTTCGAACTCTAACAAAATTTTGAAATAAAAACAAAAATATTTTCCTTTTCTTTTCAATTATTTTCGAAAACTCTCTCTCTCATCTCTTTCTATTTATTTATTTAATCACTACCACTCTTCTCTTCTACTCATAATTCGAACCCTCTTCTCTTCTCTCTCTGTGTTCGAATTTTTCCTCCTCTATTCTTCTTCTATTCTACTCACATAAAAGAATCTCTATACTGTGACATAGAGGATTCCTCTTCTTTTATGTTTTCTTCTTTTTCATATGAGCAGGAACAAGGAGAAGAACATTCTTGTTGAAGCTGACCCTGAACCTGAAAGGACTCTGAAGAAGAAGCTAAGAGAAGCTAAAGCACAACAATCCAGAGAAAACTTTACAAAGAATCTTGAAAAAGAAGTAATGGCCGAACCCAACAAAAATGCAAGGAAGATACTTGGTGACTTTACTGCACCAAATTCCAACTTCCATGGAAGAAGCATCTCAATCCCTGCCATTGGAGCAAACAACTTTGAGCTAAAGCCTCAATTAGTGTCTCTGATGCAACAGAATTGCAAGTTTCATAGACTTCCATCAGAAGATCATTTTCAATTCTTAACTGAATTCTTGCAAATCTGTGATACTATTAAGACCAATGGAGTTGATCCCGAGGTCTATAAGCTTATGCTTTTCCCTTTCGCTGTAAGAGACAGAGCTAGAATATGGTTGGACTCTCAACCTAGACATAGCCTGAAATCTTGGGATAAGCTGGTCATGACCTTCTTAGCCAAATTCTTTCATCCTCAAAAGCTAAGCAAGATTAGAATGGATGTTCAAACCTTCAGGTAGAAAGAAAGTGAATCCCTCTATGAAGCTTGGGAAAGATACAAGCAACTGACCAAAAAGTGTCCTTCTGACATGCTCTCAGAATGGACCATCCTGGATATATTCTATGATGGTCTGTCTGAATTATCTAAGATGTCATTGGACCATTCTTCAGGTGGATCTATTCACCTAAAGAAAATGCCTGCAGAAGCTCAGGAACTCATTGAAATGGTTGTAAATAACCAGTTCATGTACACCTCTGAAAGGAATTCTGTGAGTAATGGGACACCTCAGAGGAAGGGAGTTCTTGAAATTGATGCTCTGAATGCCATATTGGCTCAGAACAAAATGTTGACTCAGCAAGTCAATATGATTGATGAGCGGATAATTTGTACCCTTTTTGGCATTGTTTTTAGTATGTTTTTAGTAGTTTTAGTTAAGTTCTTAGTATATTTTTATTAGTTTTTAGTTAAAATTCACTTTTCTGGACTTTACTATGAGTTTGTGTGTTTTTCTGTGATTTCAGGTATTTTCTGGCTGAAATTGAGGGACCTGAGCAAAAATCTGATCCAGAGACTGAAAAGGACTGCAGATGCTGTTGGATTCTGACCTCCCTGCACTCGAAGTGGATTTTCTGGAGCTACAGAAGCCCAATTGGCGCGCTCTCAACGGCGTTGGAAAGTAGACATCCTGGGCTTTCCAGCAATATATGATAGTCCATACTTTGCCCAAGATTTGATGGCCCAAACCGGCGTTCAAAGTCACCCTCAGAAATCCCAGCGTTAAACGCCGGAACTGGCACCTAAATGGGAGTTAAACGCCCAAACTGGCATAAAAGCTGGCGTTTAACTCCAAGAAGAGTCTCTACACGAAATTGCTTCATTGCTCAGCCCAAGCACACACCAAGTGGGCCCGGAAGTGGATTTTTATGTCATTTACTCATCTCTGTACACCCTAGGCTACTAGTTTCTTATAAATAGGACCTCTTACTATTGTATTTTCATCTTTGGATTATTTTTAGATCCTTTGATCATCTTTGGACATCTAGTTCTTAGATCATTGGGAGGCTGGCCATTCGGCCATGCCTAGACCTCGTTCTTATGTATTTTCAACGGTGGAGTTTCTACACACCATAGATTAAGGTGTGAAGCTCTGCTGTACCTCGAGTATTAATGCAATTACTATTGTTCTTCTATTCAATTCCGCTTGTTCTTTGTCCAAGATATCACTTGTTCTTCAACTTGATGAATGTGATGATCCGTGACACTCATCATCATTCTCACCTATGAACAAGGTGACTGACAACCACTTTTGTTCTACAAGCAATCAAGGCTCTAGTGAATATCTCTTGGATTCCTGATACACGATGCATGGTTGATCACCTGACAACCGAGTGCTCGCCTGACAAACGAGCCAGCCATTCCGTGAGATCAGAGTCTTCGTGGTATAGGCAAGAACTGATGGCGGCATTCAAGAGAATTCGGAAGGTCTAACCTTGTCTGTGGTATTCTGAGTAGGATTCAATGATTGAATGACTGTGACGTGCTTCAAACTCCTAGCAGGCGGGGCATTAGTGACAGACGCAAAAGAATCGATGGATTTTATTCCGGCCTGACCGAGAACCGACAGCTGATTAGCCATATGCTGTGACAGAGCATAGGAACATTTTCACTGAGAGGATGGGAGGTAGCCACTGACAACGGTGAAACCCTACATAAGCTTGCCATGGAAAGGAGTAAGAAGGATTGGATGAAGACAGTAGGAAAGCAGAGAGACGGAAGGGAAGGCATCTTCATACGCTTATCTGAAGTTCTTACCAATGAATTACATAAGTACCTCTATCTTTATCTTTATGCTTTATTCGTATATCACTATACCCATTTGAGTCTGCCTGACTAAGATTTACAAGGTGACCATAGCTTGCTTCATACCAACAATCTCCGTGGGATCGACCCTTACTCGCGTAAGGTTTATTACTTGGACGACCCAGTGCACTTGCTGGTTAGTTGTGCAAAGTTGTGTTTATGCCATGGTATTGAGCACCAAGTTCTTGGGGCCATTACTAGGGATTATTTGAGTTGTGAAAAGTAGTGATCACAATTTCGCGCACCAATGATTTCTCAGAGTCTGAATGGTTTGTAGAATGCATCCAACAGTACTATAGAAGCATCTTCTGAAGAAGAAGCTTATGATCTTGAGACCCCTGCAATGGTAGAGGCGAATTACATGGGTGAAGCCTATGGAAACGCCTATAATCCGTCATGGAGAAATCATCCAAATTTCTCATGGAAGGATCAACAAAAGCCTCAACAAGGCTTTAACAATAATAATAGTGGAAGAAACAGGTTTAGCAATGGCAAGCCTTTTCTATCATCCTCTCAGCAACAGACAGAGAATTCTGAGCAGAATCCATCTAGCTTAGCAAATATAGTCTCTGATCTATCTAAGGCTACTCTCAGTTTTATGAATAAAATAAGGTCCTCTATCAGAAACTTGGAGGCACAAGTGGGTCAGCTGAGTAAAAGGGTTACTGAAACTCCTCCTAGCACTGTCCTAAGCCATACAGAAGGGAATCCGAAAAGAGAGTGCAAGGCTATAACCGTGACCAACATGGCCGAACCTAGAGAGAGTGACAAGGCAGTGATTCCCAGTGAGGAAGACCTCAGGGAACATCCACTGGCCATTAAAGAGTACCCCAATGAGGAACCAAAGGAATCTGAGACTCATATAGAGATCATAGAGATTCCTTTGACCTTCCTTTTATCATTTATGAGCTCTGATGACTATTCATCTTCTGAAGAAGATGAAGACATTGCTGAAGGGCAAGTTGCCCAGTATTTAGGAGTAATCATGAAACTGAATGCCAAGCTATTTGGTAATGAGACTTGGGAGGATGAACCTCCATTGCTCATTAATGAACTGAATACCTGAGTTCAACAAACTTTACCTCAAAAGAAACAAGATCCTGGTAAATTCTCAATACCCTGTACCATAGGCACCATGACCTTTGAAAAGGCTTTGTGTGACCTAGGGTCAGGTATTAACCTCATGCCACTCTCAATACTAGTAGAGGACGTGCTAGTGAAGGTTGAAGGCCTTTACATCCCTGCTGATTTCATAATCTTAGACACTGGGAAGGATGAGGATGAATCCATCATCCTTGGCAGACCTTTCCTAGCCCCAGCAAAAGCTGTGATTGATGTTGACAGAGGAGAGTTGGTTCTTCAATTGAATGGGGACTACCTTGTATTCAAGACTCAAGGTTATCCTTCTGTACACATGGAGAAGAAGCATGAAAAGCTTCTCTCAATACAGAGACAAACAAAGCCCCCACATTCAAATTCTAAGTTTGGTGTTGGGAAGCCACAACCAAACTCTAAGTTTGGTGTTGAGAGGCCACAACCATGCTCTGATTATCTGTGAGGCTCCATGAGAGCTCACTGTCAAGCTATTGACATTAAAGAAGTGCTTATTGGGAGGCAACCTAATTTTTATTTATTTATGTTATTTTATGTTTTTTTAGGTTTATGATCATGTGGAGTGACAAAAACAATTAAAAAATCAAAGCAAAATAAAAAACAGCATTAAAAATAGCACACCCTGAAGGAAAAACTTACTAGCGTTTAAATGCTAGTAAGGGTAGCAGGATGGGCATTAAGCGCCCAGTCTGGCACCATTCTGAGCATTTAATGCCAGAAATGGGCACTAAACTGGCGTTTAATGCCAGAAAAAAGCACCAGACTGGCGTTTAACGCTAGAAACAGGCTACAGCTTGGCGTTAAATGCCAGGAAAAGTATAAAAGCTGGCGTTTAACGCTAAAAACAGGCAGCAGTCTGGCGTTAAACACCAGAATTGCACTCTAAGGGCATTTTTGCACGCCTAAATGGAGCAGGGATGAGAAGTCCTTGACCTCTCAGGATCTGTGGACCCCACAAGATCCCCACCTACCCCATCTCTCTCTCTCCCCCTCACACATCTCTATAACACTCTACCCAAAACACCACTCACCTATCAAATCCTATTCTCTTCCCTATATTCTTTTCACCAATCACCACCATCCCTCTTCCCCAAAAAACCCCACCTACCTCAATTTTCAAGTTCAAACACTTTTCCCTCCCAAACCCAACCAATTCCATTCGGCCACTCTCCCTCTCTTTCCCTATAAATACCCCTCTTCACTCCTTCATTTTCACACATTACAACTACTCTCCTACCCCCTTGGCCGAACCTATCTCTCCCTTTATCTCCACTATTTTCTTCTTTCTTCCCCTTCTTTCTTTCTTCTTTTGCTCGAGGACGAGCAAACTTTTTAAGTTTGGTGTGGTAAAAGCCTTGCTTTTTATTTTTCCATAACTATTTATGGCACCTAAGGCCGGAGAAACCTCTAGAAAGAGAAAAGGGAAGGCAAAAGCTTCCACCTTCGAGTCATGGGAGATGGAGAGATTCATCTCAAAGGTCCATCAAGACCACTTCTATGAAGTTGTGGCCAAGAAGAAGGTGATCCCTAAGGTCCCTTTCTTGCTCAAGAAGAATGAGTATCTGGAGATCCGATATGAGATCCGAATAAGAGGTTGGGAAGTTCTCACCAACCCCATTCAACAAGTCAGAATCTTAATGGTTCAATAGTTCTATGCTAATGCATGGATCACTAGAAACCATAATCAAAGTATGAACCCGAATCCAAAGAATTGGCTTACAATGGTTCGGGGGAAATACTTAGATTTCAGTCTGAAAAATATAAGGTTGGCATTCAACTTGCCAATGATGCAAGAAAACGCATGCCCCTACACTAGAAGGGTCAACTTTGATCAAAGGTTGGACCAAGTCCTCATGGACATATGTGTGAAAGGAGCTCAATGGAAAAGAGACTCAAGAGGCAAGCCGATTCAATTGAGAAGACTGCACCTTAAGCCTGTGGCTAGAGGATGGTTGGAGTTCATCCAACGCTCCATCATTCCTACTAGCAACTGATCTGAAGTGACTGTAGATCGGGCCATCATGATCCATAGTATCATGATTGGGGAGGAAGTGGAAATTCATGAGATTATACCTCTAGAACTCTACAAGGTGGCTGACAAGTCCTCCACTTTAACAAGGTTAGCCTTTTCTCACCTCATTTGTCACCTATGCATTTCGGTTGGGATTGACATAGAAGGAGATATTCTCATTGAAGAGGACAAGTCCATCACTAAAAAAAGGATGGAGCAAACAAAAGATCCCCCTCATGGACCTCAACAAGAGCATGAGGAAATTCCTCATCGAGAAATTCTTGAGATCCCTCAAGGGGTGCATTTTCCTCCACATAATTATTGGGAGCAAATCAACACCTCTTTGGAAGGCTTGATTTACAACATGGACTAACTAATGGTGGAGCACCAAGAGCACTCCATCATTCTCCATGAGATTAGAGAAGATCAAAGGCAAGGAAGAGACATAGAGGAGCTCAGGCATTCCATTGGACCTTCAAGAGGAGGAACTAGCCGCCATCACTAAGGTGGACCCATTTCTTGATTTCCTTGTTCCAATTTTTCTGTTTTTTGAATTTGATGCTTTATGTGTTATCCATGTTTGTGTCTTTATTACATGATCATTAGTGTCTAGTGTCTATGCCTTAAAGCTATGAATAATTCCATGAATCATTCACCTCTCTTAAATGAAAAATGTGCCTAATTATAAAAGAATAAGAAGTACTTGGATTTCAAATTTTATCTTGAAATTAGTTTAATAATTTTGATGTGGTGGCAATACTTTTTGTTTTCTAAATAAATGCTTGAACAGTGCATATTTTTTATAGTGAAGTTTATGAATGTTAAAATTGTTGGCTCTTGAAAGAATGATGAACAAAGAGAAATGTTATTAATAATCTGAAAAATCATGAAATTGATTCTTGAAGCAAGAAAAAGCAGTGAAAAGGAAAAAGCTTACGAATATATTATATATATATATATATGGCGAAAAAAATAAAAAAAAAAGAAAGAAAAAGAAAAAGCAAGCTAAAAAAGCCAATAGCCCTTTAAACCAAAAGACAAGGGTAAAATGGATCCAAGGCTTTGAGCATTAATGGATAGGAGGGCCCAAGGAAATAAAATCCAGGCCTAAGCGGCTAAATCAAGCTATCCCTAACCATGTGCTTGTGTCATGAAGGTCCAAGTGAAAAGCTTGAGACTGAGTGGTTAAAGTCATGATCCAAAGCAAAAAGAGTGTGCTTAAGAACTCTGGACACCTCTAATTGGGGACTTTAGCAAAGCTAAGTCATAATCTGAAAAGGTTCACCTAGTTATGTGTCTGTGGCATTTATGTATCCGGTGGTAATACTGGAAAACAAAGTGCTTAGGGCCACGGCCAAGACTCATAAAGTAGCTGTATTCAAGAATCAACATACTGAACTAGGAAAATCAATAACACTATCTAAAATTCTGAGTTCCTATAAATGCCAATCATTCTGAATTTCAAAGGATAAAGTGAGATGCCAAAACCGTTCAGAAGCAAAAAGCTACTAGCTCCGCTCATCTAATTGGGACTAAATTTCATTGATACTGTGAGATTCATTGTATATTCTCTTATTTTTATCCTATTTTATTTTCAGTTGCTTGGGGACAAGCAACAATTTAAGTTTGGTGTTGTGATGAGCGGATAATTTATACGCTTTTTGGCATTGTTTTTAGGTAGATTTTAGTAAGATCTAGCTACTTTTTAGTATATTTTTATTAGTTTTTAAGCAAAATTCACATTTCTGGACTTTACTATGAGTTTGTGTGTTTTTCTGTGATTTCAGGCATTTTCTGGCTGAAATTGAGGGACCTGAGCAAAAATCTGATTCAGAGGCTGAAAAAGGACTGCTGATGCTGTTGGATTCTGTTCATACCATGGGTCAAGCTGTCCGACCCGGGATGTTCTACAGACAAAGCGACCGACCTCTTCAGGTCAGGATGACCTGACCTCTTCTCAAAGAGCTCGGCCAAGTCACAGGAAAGCCCAATAAAGGGCCCAAATAGAGGAACACGTCCCGAATCTAAGGGCAGCCCAAGCCCGCAGAGATAAAAGCGGTTCCCTTGAGGATACGAGGACCCCAGTCAAAGATAAAGATAAAGATAAGATAAGATAACTAACTTATCTCATCTAAAGAGGTCACTCTACACCATTATAAATACACTGGAGCACCCAGGTATAACTCATACTCTGATTCTACTCAATACCTGCTTAATACCCTTGCTAACTTAAGCATCGGAGTCCCTTGCAGGTACCCTCCACCCTCCGGGAACGAAGGATCAGCACCATCACCAAGTCGGACACAACAGCGCTGACCAGCACAGAAGATCTCGTCCGAGATCGACCCACAAATTCAGGTAACCCCTGGAACATTGGCGCCGTTACCGGGGACCTGGAAGTCATCCCAGCACCATGGCGGATGACCATGACAACAACCACGACGCAGATCTAGAAGATAGAATGTTGCACAAAAATGCGGACACTACACGAAAAGATACTCCCCAAATCAACAAAAAGAACTCCCCAAACGAGGGAGCCCTGGATGCATTTCAAGATCTGTTAAAACAACTTGAGGAAGAAGCTCTACGTCAACGAGAGACTGAGAAGGACCTGCAAAGAGAAATAAGGCGACGCCGGGAATTGGAGAACAAACTCCTAAAACTTGAAGCCGATGTCAAGACTAAAGCCAGCCAATCCACTCCCGAAGACAGCACCCGCAAGGAGCAAGATCCATTCACCAAGGAGATCATGAAGACCAGAATCCTAAAAGACTTTAAACTCCTAGACATGACCTTGTACGACGGCACTATAGATCCCAGCCATCATCTCAGCAACTTCAGGAGCAGAATGTATCTCACCGACGCCTCAGATGCCGTTCGTTGCAAAGCCTTTCCAACTACTTTAACAAAAACATCAATTAGATGGTTCAACAACCTCCCTCCTAGATCCGTATCGAGTTTCGACGACATGGCCAAGAAATTCCTGGCCAGATTCTCCATCCAAAAGGACAAAGCTAAACATGCGCCGAGCTTACTGGGAATTAGACAAGGAGAAAGGGAAACCCTGCACAACTACATGGAAAGATTGAACAAGACATGCCTAGATATACAAAACCTGCCAACAGAAGCCACTATCATGGGCCTCATTAATAGCCTGCGAGAAAGGCCTTTTAGTCAATCTATATCAAAGAAGTACCCCACGTCTCTGAACGAGGTGCAAGAACGAGCGGAAAAGTACATCAACATGGAAGAAAACTCCCGATTAGGAGAGACCTCAAAGGCCGGGTTCACCTCCTCAGGTGTCTCTTGTGGATGTCTACAGAGAGGTTTGCAACACAAAAAAAATACCACCAGCTCGACCGCTGAAAGGCAAAAAAGGAGGAGGAAATCGGGCTGAATATTGTGAATACCATCGGATCCGCGGGCACTCCACCAATGAGTGTTTTGACTTAAAAAATGTCATAGAAAAGCTCGTACGAGAAGGAAAGCTAGATCGATACCTGGCCACCCATGATGATGAACAGAGGAAAAGAAGAAGAGCAGAAGATGTCGGACCAACCGCGCGATCATCCCGGACTCCAGAAAGACATTTCCACAAGATACACGGCGGATTCGCCGGGGGAGGAATCTCCAAATCATCCCGCAAAAGACATCTCAAAGACGTATACCACGTCGCTGAAAAGGAGGAAGCACCTAACATCCCGGCGATCACTTTTACCAAGGAAGACGCATCTGGCATCGCGTTAGGGCATGACGATCCCATGGTCATCACTATTATACTGGAAAACGCAAACCTTCACCGCACATTGATAGACCAGGGGAGCTCTGTCGATATCTTATTCAAAACCGTTTTCGACAAACTCGGCTGGGAAGAAAAAGAACTCAGAGCATATCCGGACAGCTTGTTCGGGCTAGGAGATACCCCAGTTCAACCATTGGGATACATCTCGTTTCACACAACTTTTGGAAAAGGAAGTCAATCAAGAACACTCAAAATAGATTACATCATCGTCGATGTAAGCTCAGCCTACAATGCCCTAATAGGTCGGGCAACGTTAAATCAGCTCAGCGCAATAGTCTCGACTCCGCATCTATGCATGAAGTTCCCAACTGCAGGAGGAATAGCCACAGTAAAGGCGGATCAGAAGATGGCGCGCCGCTGTTACAACGAAAGTCTAAACCTCAGAGGCAGAGGAGAAGAATTCCACACAATCGAGCTCGGTGGAGTTCGGAGGCGGGAGGAGCTCCGCCCACAACCTGAAGGAGAAATTGAGAAAATCCATATCGGGAATACCCTGGACCAAACAACCAATATCGGCACACTCCTAAAAAGGGGCATAAAAGAATCACCCATACAGTTCCTACGCGACAACGCCGATCTCTTTGCGTGGAAGGCTGCAGACATGCCAGGCATAGATCCCAAACTAGTGTGCCATAAGCTAGCAGTCTACCCAGGATCTCGGCCGGTACAACAAAGGCGCAGAAGGCTAGGACCAGAACACTTTCAAGCAGTGGAAGAACAGGTACGAGCTCTACTAGAGGTAGACTTCATAAGAGAAGTCAAATACCCGCTATGGCTTGCTAATGTCGTTTTGGTAAAAATGTCAAATGGGAAGTAGAGAATGTGCATCGACTATACCGATCTCAACAAAGCTTGCCCGAAGGATCCTTTATAGACGCACTGGTAGATGCCTCCTCCGGATACAAATACCTCTCCTTTATAGACGCATACTCGGGATATAACCGAATCCCAATGTACCCACCCGACTAAGAAAAAACCTCTTTCTTAACCCCAAAGGCAAATTACTGCTATATTGTTATGCCATTCAGTCTCAAAAATGAGGGAGCCACTTACCAAAGATTAATGAACAAAGTTTTTTCGAATCACATCGGAAAGATCATGGAGGTCTATGTAGATGACATGCTAGTGAAGACGCAAAACGAAGAGATGTTATTATCCGACCTGACATAAGTATTCAACACCATAAGATGACACGGCATGCGACTCAATCCTATGAAATGTACCTTTGTAGTAGAAGCTGGTAAATTATTGAATTTTATGATCACACAGAGAGGAATCGAGGCAAACCCGAACAAGTGCAGGACCGTACTCAACATGAAAAGTCTGACTTGTATCAAAGAGGTACAACAACTCAACGGGCGGTTGGCAGCCTTGTCCAGATTCCTGGCGAGATCAGCAATAAGATCTCTCCCCTTCTACGCCACTCTAAGGAAGGGAAAGGAGTTTGAATGGACAGCTGAATGTGAGCAAGCCTTCCAAGACTTCAAAAAATTTTTAGGACGGCCACCTATATTAAGTCGGCCACGGGAAGGAGAACCACTCATCTTATACCTCGCAGTGGGAAATCAGGCAATAGCCTCAGCACTAGTCTGAGAAGACAACGGTGGGCAACAACCCATATACTTTATCAGCAAAGCGTTACAAGGGTCCGAGCAGAACTACCAGAAAATAGAAAAGTTCGCTTACGCTCTTATAATAACATCTCGACGACTTCGCCCATATTTCCAGTCTCACACCATTAAAGTTCGGACCAACCAGCCCAAAAAAGGAATCCTACAGAAAACAGACTTGGTAGGCAGAATCTTGCAATGGGCAGCCGAGTTGTCTGAATTCGACCTTCAATACGAAGCCCGGACGGCCATCAAATCTCAATATTTGGCCAACTTCATTGCAAAATTTACGGACACACTGGAAATCCCTGTAGAATGGAATTTATATGTGGATGGCTCTTCAAATAAAATGGGAAGTGGCGCAGGCGTAATAATTGAAAGCAACCAGGGGACCCAAATCGAACTCTCCCTCAAATTCGGGTTCCCTGCCTCAAACAATCAAGCGGAATATGAGGCACTACTAGCCGGTTTGAAGCTGGCTAGGGAGGTTGGAGCTCAAAAACTTATCATCTTCAACGACTCACAAGTAGTGACTTCACAAATAACAGGAAGCTACCAAGCCAAAGATCCCACTATGAAAAAATATTTGGACAAAACCAGGGAATAGCTCGGACAGCTCAGAGAGCATGAGATTTGACACATACCCCGAGAACAGAATGCCCGGGCTGATGCACTCTCAAAACTAGCCAGCACCAAACCAGGAGGCAACAATAGAAGCCTTATCCAAGAAATTCTGCAGAAGCCATCAATCTCAGAAGAAGAAAATATCCTAGCCATAACAGGTCGTGATCAGGGATGGATGACCCCCATAATAAATTACCTCACAACAGAAGCCCTCCCTACAGATGAGAAAGAGGCAAAGAGGATAAAACAGGAAGCACAATACTACACCATCATAAATAATACTTTATACAAAAAAGAGATTTCAACACCATTGCTAAAATGCATGCCGACTTCCAACACTAAGGATATCCTAGAAGAAGTACATAGTGGCACTTGTGGCAGTCACCTCGGAGCGCAAGCACTCGCTAAAAAAGTACTTCGGGTGGGATTCTATTGGCCAACTCTACAAAAAGAAGCCACAGAATTTGTAAGGACATGTTCGCCATGTCAAAAGCATGCCAACTTCCATACCACTCCGCCAGAAGAACTTATCAGTATAACCTCACCTTGGCCATTCGCAAAATAGGGACTCGATCTCCTCTGACCTTTTCCTCAAGGATCGGGACAGGTCAAATTCCTCATAGTAGGAATAGACTACTTTATAAAACGGATTGAGGCAGAACCCCTTGCCAATGCCAGAGCTCAAAAAAGTCGGAAGTTTCTATACAGAAACAACGTCACAAGGTTCAGAGTTCCATACTCCATCACTACAGACAATGGTACCCAGTTCACAGATACAGGCTTCAGAAAACTAGCGGCCGACCTGAATATAAAACAACAATTCACCTCTGTCGAGCACCCCCAAGCCAATGGGCAAGCTGAAGCTGCTAATAAAGTTATACTAGCAGGGTTAAAATGGAGATTACAGGATGCAAAGGGAGCCTAGGCTGAAGGGCTCCCGCAAGTCCTATGAGCATATCGAACGACTCCACATTCTACGACAAAAGAGTCACCTTTCTGATTAGCCTACGGAATGGAGGCAATGATCCCAGTAGAGGTCGAAAAAGGATCATCCAGAGTAATCCATTTTAGCGAAAAAACCAATTCCCAACTTCAAAGGGAAGAGCTCGACTTACTTCCAGAAATCTGAGAGAAAGCTCGGATAAGGGAAGAGGTGCTGAAAAGACGAATGGCCTCCAGATACAACCGAAAAGCAATACAGCAGGCCTTTGCTGAAAATGACTCATCCTAATCCGAAACGACATAGGAACAACTTGACCTGGAAAAGGAAAACTAGCAGCAAACTGCAAAGGACCCTTCCGAGTCATAGAAGTATTGGGAAAGGGCTACTACAAGCTTTCCGAACTCGACGGGCCAGAGCTTCCTAGATCATGGCACGCCTGCAACCTAAGAAGGTACTATAGCTAGGGATGATAAAAGATCTTGGACAAGGCGCACTCTTTTTCCTGAAAAAGGTTTTTTAACGAGGCGCCCCGCCAAGACTTACAAATCCCCCGACTTAGGAAATTAACTCTTCTTGTATATTTGCATTCTTTTTTAATAAAATTTGTTCAGATTCTCTACAAACGCTCAAGTCGTATTATTCTGAAAATATTCATCGCCCGATTATAAAGCTACAGATCGACAGAAAGTGAAAACCAAATTCACTGCGCGATCACGATAAAAACGAGGGCTAAAAACCCAAATTCTATAAAATCGACAAAGATGAAAATAGAATAATGCAAGAAGTTATAGAAAGTGATCCATAGAAAGGACCTGACGAGGTCCTAATAAAATGAATTGCTATAAATAACTTAAAGACTGGCCAGCACAAAAAGTCGGACCAGTCACAACAACCCAAGTTATAAGTAAAGCCCTGGAAAGAGGTTTGGCCAACCCTATAAAAGAGGATTACTATAACTTCGAACAGCCCGACATGACGAAGTCGGACTCCTACAAAAAGTTATAAAAAGGTAATCCCTGAAAGAAACCTAAAATAAGGTCCAAAAAAGAGGATTATCAGGTAACTCGACAGGGCCCGACGTGACAAGGTCGGCCCGGAAAGAAAAAGCTACAAAAAGGTAATCATTGAAAGAGACCTAAAACAAGGTCTAAAAAAGAGGATTACCAAGTAACTCGACAGGGCCTGACGTGACAAGGTCGGCCCGAAAAGGAAAAGCTACAAAAAGGTCATCCCTGAAAGAGACCTAAAACAGGGTCCGAAAGAGAGGATTATCAAAGCAACTCGACAGGGCCCGACATGACAAAGTCGGCCTGGAAAGATAAAGCTACAGAAATAACCCAGAAGAGCCCGACATGACGAAGTCAGCACAAACAACAAAGAGTTATAAAGTAATCCCTGAAAGAGACTTGAACAAAGTCCAAGAAAGAGAATTACAGAAATAACTCGTAAGAGCTCAACATGATAAAAATGGCCACCCGAAAACCTTAGAAAGCAAATCCTAATAGAAACCACACAAAAGGTCTAACCGAAATGGATTGCTACAGATAAACTTCGGGACAAAGAAAGAAGACCAACACACAAGGTGGACTCATCCTTAACAGAAGTCGGGCTACAAACATAAAGCAAAAAGGTTTAACGAACTCAAGTCGCAGTAATAAACGAACTCAAGGAGCCATCAAAGTCAGCCCCAAGAGTTTGGAGACTATTTTGTTTAACGAAAATAAAGTTGCTAAAAAGAAATATCAAATTCAGAAGCATGCTTTACAAAATAAAAAGTTCAAAAGCCCACAGGCCGGGCCACGCCAAAATATACCAAGGATAATTAAAGAGAATTCGGAAGTCCCCCATTGGCGGCATCAACATGAGGTGAAGGAGGACGAGTCTGGAGAGGCACCACATCCACCGTCCCGTCACCTCGACTCAAGATCTGACAATAGGATCTGGCTCAACTACGGTCGAGGGGGCTGAAGAGACCGGCATAGCAGAAGCTTTAAGAGAAGGCGTAGGAGGAGGCTCAACGTCATCATCAGGATCATCCGGGACAATCTTGCCATCCTTTACTACATTATCAAGACTAAAGAGAGTCAAGTTGGCATCAGGGGCAATAATCCGGACCTGCTCCCTCAGGTTCTCATAGGCGGCAGTCACGCTGCCTACAAGGTGACCCTAGAGCTCGGCATAATCAACCCGAGCAGTTTCCAAGTCATCTCGGAGATGCATCAACTCCCTATAAGCTAAGACATAGCTATCCTTGTGCTTCAATGCCATGTCCTCAGCCAACTTCATGGAAGCCGCCAAGGCGATAGAACTAGCCTTCTCACCCTCCAATTCCTTTTCCACCTTCGCCAACTTCACCTCCAACTCCTCTTTCAGACCCTTGATCCGATCAAACTTCGACTTAGCCTCCTCCATGAAGGATTTCGTAGCATGAATCGGGATACCCTGAACAGTTCGAAAAATAGCCGCACCCATATGTGCCATCTTCACATTATTTTTGGTGATGAAATCTAGGTGCTGAAGAAGGGACACATCATCCATGGAAAGCCCACCATAAGGGGCAATTTGCTGGTCGACAAACTCGACCGCATCAAAATCCGGGGCATCCAGGTTAAAGGGCTCATATGTTTTCTACTTTTTCGAGGGAGGAGCACCAGAAGCAGCAGCAGAAGTTTGTGGAGGATCTGCCAGGCAAAACCCGAGGAGTAGGGATCACCCTCCTCGGCCCAGGGGAACTCAGCACGAGCGGCTTCATGATGGTTTGAGAAGACCCCTCCCCAGCCGCCTTGACCGAGATGTTTTGTCAGCGGCTGCCTTCTTGGCCTTTTTGAAAGCCTTCATAGAGTTGTTATTTTTTGACATTTCAGAAAAACAGAAAAGACAGAATCAACAAACAAAAGTCATGGATCACAGGGGTAAAATAGAATAAAATGAAAACACATCAATCAGTACCCAACATATTTTGGACCAAAGATGGATCCCCCAGAAATTTCTTAGTATCCAGATGCAGAGGCTCCCCCCAAATATCCTCCAATACACTCACAAAGGCCTGTTCGACCTCGTCCAACATCTCCCAAGTATACCGAGACACCATGACATTCTTTTGGCACTCAAAAGGAGATACAGGTTCATCATTTTCATCAAGAAAAAAGGGGCGAACCCCCTCAACAGCTCGAACTTTAAAGAAATAGTTTTTAAAGTCCTTAAAGGACTCGTCATACATGGCAAAGACTTTGTGCCCTTGAGCAGATCTAAAGGAAACCTAAGAAGCTTTCTTTTTTTAAGAGGCCCCAGGCTTGGCCGAAACAAACAAATAGAGGAAAAGAGTTAGAGAAGGCTTGATGCCTAACTCTTGACATAGTAGCTGAAAATTTTTTTATAAAACTCCACGAATTGGGATGAAGCTGGGATGGAGCAATGTTACAAAACCACAACAAGTCGGTCTTAAAAGTGGAAAAAGGAAAAATAATGTCCAACAGACTAAAGAAGTATTCATAAGCATAAAAATAGGGACGCTTCCCCTCAACTGAAGTAGGAAAACAAACTCTCTCATTGGAATCAGGCGCTACCAGCTCATAATTCCCTTCCTGGGCACCACTACCAGAAACCCTATGGTGTTTTAGCAGCTCTTTACAAAAGTCAGAGTTCACCACTGAAAGACATAGAAGAACCATGGAATCCACCCAATCGGCCATGCCCTCAGGGACTTGGGAAGACGTCTCAACAATATTCTTGCGAGAAGCCATAAGACCAACTAGTCCTACAATAAAGAAAAGAATATCGGATTACTAAAACACATCTCAGACAGCAGCAAAACAACTCGACCGCACAACCCAGCACATTACAAGCAACAAAAGGAGTCCCCAGGACTTACACTAAAAATCCTGGGGCACCATTTGGGGGCAGCCACTGTACAAGAACCCAAGAAGATTTACGAAGTCCACACCCCAGCAACAACCCCTTCCTTTCAAACCAAAAATAATACCTGAAGCAGAAAATCATCAAAACACCATCTTCATCAGAAATCATCAAAACATCATCTTCATCAAAAGAAAAACTACCAACAGAACCTAAACCTACTAAAGGAGCAACCTTTTTCAAGTGGCGGCAACATGCAAAACCCTAGAGACAATACACAGAAGAGCGAAAAAAATACCAGAACACGTACATCACAGCGAAATTCAAGCATGGCAATATGAAAAGATTCAAGCTTTCCAACATAGGTGCAGGCAAAATCAGAACTTTATTGAAGAATCACATTCCAAAGCAAGTAAAGAAGCAGGGAAAAGAACCAACCTGAGGAAAGAAGAAGTGCTGAAGAAAGTGAAGAAAGAAGGAAACCAGAATCGCACTCCAAGAGCAACACCAAACGATCACTGAGCAAAAATCGCAGAGGGAAATAAGAAATTCACAAAGAAAACAGAAAAGAGAGAAAGAGGGTTACGAAGAAGAGAAACCGTTCTTCAAATACGAAGTTTAAAAATAAAGAAACCCAGAGAAAGCGGAGCAATAAAAGCCCATTAATGAAGGAGTTAAAACCCTTGCACGTTTCCAAAAGCTAGAGCGCTAAAATGCAAGGGCGCGTGCTTTTAAAGAAACAGAAACGTTCCGCATTCAAGGAGAACTCTACAAAAAGGGATCGACAAAATGCCCGAGTTCGGCTTCACCAAAGAAGGATCGAAGTCCTAAAACTAAAGGCTCAACCTCAAAAAGGAAGACCGAGCTCGAGCAGGGGCACTGTTCATACCCTGGGTCGAACAGTCCTACCCGGGATGTTCTACAGACAAAGCGACCAACCTCTTCAGGTCAGGATGACCTGACCTCTTCTCAAAGAGCTCGGCCAAGTCACAGGAAATCCTGGTGCACGAAATTGCAATCACACTTTTGCAATCCGCACAACTAACCAGCAAGTGCACTGGGTCGTCCAAGTAATACCTTACGTGAGTAAGGGTCGATCCCACAGAGATTATTGGTTTGAAGCAAGCTATGTTTATTTTATTAATCTTAGTCAGGATGCCAAAAAGGTTATTTGGATTTAATTGTAAGAAGTAAAAGTGTTTGGAATAAGTAATTGTTACTTTATTAATGAAGAACATGTTGGGGTTTTGGAGACGCTTTGTCCTCTGAACTTCAACTCTTCCTTGAAATCCTTTTCCACACGCAAGGCTCCTTCCATGGCAAGCTGTATGTAGGGTGTCACCATTGTCAGTGGCTACCTCCCATCCTCTCAGTGAAAATGGTCTAGATGCTCTGTCACAGCACGGCTAATCAGCTGTTGGTTCTCGATCATGTTGGAATAGGATCCATTGATCCTTTTGCGTTTGTCATCATGCCCAGCAATCGCGAGTTTGAAGCTCGTCACAGCCATTCAATCCTTGAATCCTACTCGGAATACCACAGACAAGGTTTAGACCTTCCGGATCCTCAAGAGTGGCCGCCATCAATTCTAGCTTATACCACGAAGATTCTGATTAAGGAATCTAAGAGAAGCTCATTCAGTATGATGTAGAACGGAGGTGGTTGTCAGGCACACGTTCATGGATCTGAGGAAGGTGATGAGTGTCATGGATCATCACCTTCTTCATGTTTAAGCGCGAATGAACATCTTAGATAGGAACAAGCGTGTTTAAATGGAAAACAAAGGTAATTGTATTAATTCATCGAAACGCTGTAGAGCTCCTTACCCCCAACAATGGGGTTTAGACACTCATGCTGCCAAAAGGTACAAATTTCAGATCTAAAATGTCATGAGGTGCAAAGTAAATCTTTAAAAGTTGTTTAAATAGTAAACTAGTAACCTAGGTTTACAGAAAATGAGTAAACTATGATAGATAGTGCAAAAATCCACTTCTGGGGCCCACTTGGTGTGTGCTGGGGCTGAGATTTAAGCTTCTCACGTGCCTGAGGCTGTTTTGGGCGTTCAACACCAGGATGTAATCTGTTTCTGGCGTTGAACTCCAGCTTGTAACCTGTTTCTGGCGCTGGATGCTAGACAGCAGCATGATACTGGTGTTGAACGCCAGTTTACGTCGTCTATCTTCGCGTAAAGTATGGACTATTATATATTGCTGGAAAGCCCTGGATGTCTACTTTCCAACGCCGTTTAGAGCGCGCCAATTGGACTCCTGTAGCTCTAGAAAATCCATTTTCGAGTGCAGAGAGGTCAGAATCCAACAGCATCAGCAATCCTTTTTCAGCCTAACTTAGATTTTTGCTCAGCTCCCTCAATTTCAGCCAGAAAATATCTGAAATCACAGAAAAACACACAAACTCATAGTAAAGTCTAGAAATATGATTTTTACCTAAAAACTAATAATATTCTACTAAAAACTAATTAAAACATACTAAAATCTACATGAAATTACCCCCAAAAAGCGTATAAAATATTCGCTCATCACAACACCAAACTTAAACTGTTGCTTGTCCTCAAGCAACTAGATAAATAAAATAGGATCAAAAGAAATTAAGAAGTAATAATATCTAAGAGTTTTAAATGGAGCTCAGATTCTTATTAGATGAGCGGGGCTTGTAGCTTTTTGTTTCTGAATAGTTTTGGCATCTCCCTTTATCCTTTGAAATTCAGAATGATTGGCATCCATAGGAACTCAGAATTCAGATAGTATTATTGATTCTCCTAGTATAGTATGTTGATTCTTGAACACAGTTATTTTATGAGTCTTGGCCGTGGCCCTAAGCACTTTGTTTTCCAGTATTACCACTGGATACATAAATGCCACAGACACATGATTGGGTGAACCTTTTCAGATTGTGACTCAGCTTTGCTAAAGTCCCCAGTTAGAGGTGTCCAGAGCTCTTAAGCACACTCTTTTTGCTTTGGATCACGACTTTAACCACTCAGTCTCAAGCTTTTCACTTGGACCTGCATGCCACAAGCACATGGTTAGGGACAGCTTGATTTAGCCGCTTAGGCCTGGAACTACTTCCTTGGGCCCTCCTATCCACTGATGCTCAAAGCCTTGGTTCCTTTTCACCCTTGCCTTTTGGTTTTAAGGGCTGTTGGCTTTTATTCCTTTTCTTGATCCAATGACTCCTTGTAATTTTTTTTTCTGCTTTTTCTTGCTTCAAGAATCAAATTCATGATTTTTCAGATTATCAATAATATTTTTCGTGTTCCTCATTCTTTCAGGAGCCAACATTCGTCAAATTCAGGATAAAATATGCACTATTCAATCATTCATTCAGAGAACAAAATTTATTGCCACCACATATAATTAATTATAATTTTTATTATAAAGAACTCGAATAAATTACTCCTTTATTCTAAAAATCTACTATTTTATTCATGTCTGATGATGATGAGAAAAATAAATTATAACTTTAATTGGAAATAAAACCAGAATAGATATGCTAACTACTACTACTACTACTATATATATATTCTAAGGTAAATTTCTATAATAACACTATCACAGAGTTAAAGCTGAAATTAGAACTCAACAACCTGTGTTTTGGGAAGTAGATGTTCTTCTGATCTGTGGGGTGCTTGGTCCTTCAAGGATTAATTTCTGGCGCTTCAGCTCCCTTAAATCGCGCCCTTGCTCTTCTTGTTCCTTAAGCAGTTTGCAAAGCATGCTACTTTGATTGTTCTGTTCTTCCTTTATTTGGTTCATAGCTTCTTGCAATTTGGAAATAGATGCCTCAAGATGTTCCCAATATTCGAATTGAGGAAGTTCTGGGAGGACTTCTTGTGCTCTCCTCTTGATTGGATCATCCTGCAGCTGTTGTCTTTCCATTGATATTTTAGTGATTGGCCTCTCAACTGAAATATACTCTGTTATTCCCATCTTCACTCCGGCATCTCTACAGAGCATAGAAATTAAGCTCGGATAGGCCAATCTGGCATCCTTGGAATTCATGTTTGCTATTTTGTATAGTTCACACGAGATCAGTTGATGGACTTCTACTTCTTTTCCCAACATGATGCAGTGAATCATCACTGCTCTTTTAATAGTAACTTCAGAACGGTTGCTGGTGGGCAATATAGAATGCCCAATGAAATCCAGCCAGCCTCTGGCTACTGGTTTGAGATCTTCTCTTTTGAGTTGATTTGGGATGCCAGTTGTGCTGGTGGTCCACCTGGCTTCAGGGATGCATATATCTTCTAGAATCTTGTCCAGGCCTTTGTTTACCCTCATCATTCTCCTATTAAAGAAGTCTGGGTCATCTTTCAGTTGAGGAAGCTTAAAGATCTCCCTGATTTTGTCAGGATGGGTGTGAACAATCTTTCCTCTGACTAAGGTCCGATGATCATAGAGGGCAGCTCCAATTATTATTTGCCTGTCTGTCTGCCATAAATTTGCATAGAACTCCTGAACCATATTCCTTCCCACTTTCGTTTCAGGATTAGCTAGGATTTCCCAGTTCCTGTTTTGAATTTGTTCTTGGATCTCCGGATATTCATCTTCTTTCAGATCGAACTTGACTTCTGGGATCACTGATCTTAGACTCATTATTTTGTAGTAATGGTCTGAATGTTCTTTAGTTAAGAACTTCCCTTGATTCCAAAGTGGCTTTTGAATATTCTCTTTCTTTCCTCTTGGGTTGGGTTGTTTTCCTTTAGGGGCCATGATCAAAGTGAGTATGTTTTTGTGATCACGGATAAGCACACCAAACTTAGAGGTTTGCTTGTCCTCAAGCAAAAGAAAAGAGAGAAGAGGGATAGAAGGAGAGCAGGTGTGGAATGGTGGATGATGAGAGGGGCACCGAAAGTGGATATAAAGGGAGGGGGATGGGTTTTCGAAAATAAGAAAAAGATATAAGATAAAAGATATGATTTATAAAAGATAAATATGACAAGAAAAGGATATAATTTAAAAAGATATGAATGATATTTAAAAATAAATTTATAATTTATAATTTGAAAAAGATTTTAAAAGATAATTAAGTTTGAAAAGAAATTGGAAAAAGAGTTGGATTGGATTGGGAAAAAGGTTTATGTTTATGTATGAAGCTACATTTGATATTTTTGAAAAAGGGATTTTAGAAATTAGGGTTTTTAGAAATTAGGATTAAAAATTTTAGAATTGAAGGATGATATTTTGAAACATGTTTATGCAAGAAATCATGAATTGAAACATAAAAATTAGAAAATGTGTGAAGAAAAACGAATTTTACCTCCTCCCCACCATTCTGGCGTTAAACGCCCAACTGCTGCATGTTTTGGGCGTTTAACGCCCAATTGTTGCTTCTCCTGGGCGTTCAACGCCCAGCTGTTGCTTCTTTCTGGCGTTGAACGCCAGGAAGTCCTTTGTCACTGGGCGTTTTTCTAAACGCCCAGGATGTTGTAATTCTGGCGTTAAACACCCAGAAGGAGCTTCTTTATGGCGTTCAACGCCCAGAAGATGCTCCTTTCTGGCGTTCAACGCCCAGATGGCTATCCTTACTGGCATTGAACACCCAGTGGATGCTTCTTTTGGGCGTTCAACGCCCAAAACGTTTCTTACTGGCCTTTTTCACGCCAGTGAGCTCCCAAATTTCCCTGTAACTCTGTGAATTCAAGCAATTGGTATTTTACCTTGAAGATACTTTGACATATACCTGTGAAAATTAATTAATTAACAAAAAACAAATAAAATTAAATTTTGTGAATGGCTGGGTTGCCTCCCAGCAAGCGCTTCTTTAATGTCGTTAGCTGGACTATTACTGAGCTTTAATCAAGTCTCAGTTTTGAGCATTCAAACTCACAAAATTGCCTTCAAGATAATGTTTAACTCTCTGTCCATTAACAATGAACTTTTTATTAGAGTCATTATCCTGAAGCTCAACGTATCCATATGGTGATACACTTGTAATCACATATGGACCTCTCCACCGGGACTTCAATTTCCCAGGGAATAATTTGAGCCTAGAATTGAATAGCAGAACTTTCTGCCCTGGCTCAAAGACTCTGGATGACAATTTCTTATCATGCCATCTTTTTGCTTTCTCTTTGTATATTTTTGCATTCTTGAAAGCATTGAGTCTAAATTCCTCTAGCTCATTTAACTGAAGCAATCGTTTTTCTCCAGCTAACTTGGCATCAAGGTTCAGGAATCTGGTTGTCCAGTAGGCCTTATGTTCCAGTTCCACTGGCAAATGACATGCCTTTCATTACACAAGCTGGTATGGAGAGGTCCCTATAGGGGTCTTGAATGCTGTTCTGTATGCCCACAGAGCATCATCCAAGCTTCTTGCCCAATCCCTTCTACGGTTAATTACAGTCCGTTCCAGAATTCTTTTGATTTCTCTATTTGAGACTTCAGCTTGCCCATTAGTCTGTGGATGATATGGAGTGGCCACTCTATGGCTAACTCCATAACGAACCAAAGCAGAATAGAGCTGTTTATTGCAGAAATGAGTGCCCCCATCACTGATTAGTACTCTAGGGGTGCCAAATCTGCTGAAGATGTATTTCTGAAGGAATTTTAACACTGTCTTAGTGTCATTAGTGGGTGTTGCAATAGCTTCCACCCATTTGGATACATAATCCACAGCCACCAGAATATAAGTGTTTGAGTATGATGGTGGGAAAGGTCCCATGAAGTCAATACCCCATACATCAAACAACTCAATCTCTAAGATTCCTTGTTGAGGCATGGCATAATTGTGAGGCAGATTACCAGATCTTTGGCAACTGTCACAATTAAGTACAAACACTCGGGAATCTTTATAGAGAGTAGGCCAGTAGAAGCCACATTGAAGGACTCTTGTGGCTGTTCGCTCACTTCCAAAATGTCCTCCATACTGGGATCCATGGCAGTGCCATAGGATCTTCTGTGCTTCTTCTTTAGGCACACATCTACGGATTACTCCGTCTGCACATCTCTTAAAGAGATACGGCTCATCCCAAAGATAATACTTTGCATCCGTGATCAGCTTCTTTGATTGCTGCCTACTGTATTCTTTGGGTATGAATCTCACTGCCTTGTAGTTTGCAATGTCTGTAAACCATGACACTTCCTGGATGGCAAAGAGTTGCTCATCCAGAAAGTTTTCAGAGATCTCAGTAAGAGGGAAGGACGCCCCTTCTACTGGTTCTATTCGGGACAGGTGATCTGCTACCTGATTCTCTGTCCCTTTTCTGTCTCTTATTTCTATATCAAACTCTTGCAGAAGCAACACCCATCTTATAAGTCTGGGTTTTGAATCCTGCTTTGTGAGTAGATATTTAAGAGCAGCATGATCAGTGTACACAATCACTTTTGATCCTACTAAATAGGATCTGAATTTGTCAATGGCGTAAACCAATGCAAGTATCTCTTTTTCTGTGGTTGTGTAGTTCTTCTGTGCGTCATTTAGAACACGGCTGGCATAGTAAATGACGTGCAGAAGCTTGTCATGCCTTTGTCCTAACACTGCACCAATGGCATGGTCACTGGCATCACACATTAGTTCAAATGGCAATGTCCAGTTTGGTGCAGAAATGATTGGTGCTGTGACCAATTTAGCTTTCAGAGTCTCAAATGCCTGCAGACACTCCTTATCAAAGACAAATGGCGTGTCAGCAGCTAGTAGATTGCTCTGAGGTTTGGCTATTTTTGAAAAATCCTTTATAAACCTCCTATAGAATCCTGCATGCCCCAGAAAGCTTCTGATTGCCTTAACAATGGCAGGTGGTGGTAATTTTTCAATTACCTCTACCTTAGCTTGATCCACCTCTATTCCCTTGTTCGAAATTTTGTGCCCAAGGACAATTCCTTCAGTTACCATAAAGTGACATTTCTCCCAGTTTAAAACCAGGTTAGTCTCTTGGCATCTCTTTAGAACAAGTGCTAGATGGTCAAGACAGGAGCTGAATGAGTCTCCAAATACTGAAAAGACATCCACGAAGACTTCCAGAAATTTTTCCACCATATCAGAGAAAATTGAAAGCATGCACCTCTGAAAGGTTGCAGGTGCATTGCACAGGCCAAATGGCATCCTTCTGTATGAAAATACTCCAGATGGACATGTGAATGCCGTTTTCTCTTGATCCTGGGGATCTACTGCAATTTGATTATAACCTGAATATCCATCCAGGAAGCAGTAGTATTCATGACCTGCTAGTCTTTCTAGCATCTGGTCTATGAATGGTAAAGGAAAATGATCCTTTCTGGTGGCTGTATTGAGCCTTCTATAATCAATACACATACGCCACCCTGTAACTGTTCTTGTAGGAACCAGTTCATTTTTTCCATTGTGAACCACTATCATGCCACCTTTCTTAGGGACAACTTGGACAGGGCTTACCCAGGGGCTGTCAGAAATAGGATAAATAATCCCAGCCTCTAGTAATTTAGTGACCTCCTTCTGCACCACTTCCTTCATGGCTGGATTCAGCCGCCTTTGTGGTTGAACCACTGGCTTGGCGTCACCCTCCAATAGGATCTTGTGCATGCATCTGGCTGGGCTAATACCCTTAAGATCACTGATGGACCACCCAAGAGCTGTCTTGTGTGTCCTTAGCACTTGAATTAGGGCTTCCTCTTCCTGTGGCTCTAGGGTAGAGCTTATGATTACAGGAAAGGTATCACCTTCTCCCAGAAATGCATATTTCAGGGATGGTGGTAATGATTTGAGCTCGGGTTTGGGAGGTTTCTCCTCTTCCTGAGGGATTTTTAGAGGTTCTATTATTCTCTCTGATTCCTCCAAATCAGGCTGAACATCTTTAAGGATGTCCTCTAACTCTGATTCGAGACTCTCAGCCATATTGACCTCTCTTACCAGAGAGTCAATGATATCAACACTCATGCAGTCATTTGGGGTGTCTGGATGTTGCATGGCTTTGACAACATTCAACTTGAACTCCTCCTCATTGACTCTCAGGGTTACTTCCCCTTTTTGGACGTCAATGAGGGTTCGGCCAGTTGCTAGGAAAGGTCTTCCTAGAATGAGAGTTGCACTCTTGTGCTCCTCCATTTTCAGCACCACAAAGTTAGTAGGAAAGGCAAATGGCCCAACCTTGACAATCATGTCTTCAATCACGCCTGATGGGTATTTAATGGAGCCATCAGCAAGTTGAAGACATATCCGGGTTAGTTTGACTTCTTCAGTCAAACCAAGCTTTGTGATAATAGATGCAGGTATTAAGTAGATACTTGCCCCAAGATCACATAGAGCCTGCTTGGTACAAGTACCCTTTAATGTGCATGGTATCATAAAGCTTCCGGAACCCTTAAGCTTCTCAGGTAAGCTTTCCAGGATAACTACACTGCATTCTTCAGTGAGGTAAACTTTTTCAGTTTCCCTCCAATCCTTTTTATGACTTAAGATCTCTTTCATGAACTTGGCATAAGAGGGTATTTGCTTGAGTGCTTCTGCAAACGGAATCTTTATTTCAAGAGTCCTGAGATAGTCTGCAAAGCGGGCAAATTGCTTATCCTGTTCCGCTTGGCGGAGTTTTTGAGGATAAGGCATTTTGGCTTTGTATTCCTCAACCTTAGTTGCTGCAGGTTTATTACCTGTAGAAGTGAGTTGGAAAGCCTTTTTAGAAGGGTTGTTATCAGCACTTGTATGTGACTGATCTCCTACAGGCGTTTGAATGCCAGGGGTGGAAGTTGGAGTGGCGTTAGATGCCAACTCCTTATCTATTACTGGTGTCTGAACGCCAGAACTGTGCTCCCTTTGGGCGTTCAACGCCAGATTCATGCTTGTTTCTGGCGTTGAACGCCAGGAATGAGCATGGTTTGGGCGTTCAGTGCCAGCATTATTCCTCTCTGGGCTCTGATTGTCCTCAGAGGGATTTTGAGTAGTCATTTGTTCATTTCTTGGCTTCCTGCTGCTTTGAAGTGAGGTATTTAATATTTGTCCACTTCTTAATTGAACTGCTTGGCATTCTTCTGCTATTTGTTTTGACAGTTGCTTTTCTGTTTGCTTTAACTGTACTTCCATATTCCTGTTAGCCATTCTTGTTTCCTGTAGTATTTCCTTGAATTCGGCTAGCTGCTGAGTTAGAAAGTCTAATTGCTGATTGAATTCATTAGCCTGATCTACAAGACTGAGTTCAACAGTTACTATTTTAGCTTCTTCTTTCATGGAAGATTCACTGCTTAGGTACAGATGCTGATTTCTGGCAACTGTATCAATAAGTTCTTGGGCTTCTTCAATTGTTTTTCTCATATGTATAGATCCACCAGCTTAGTGATCTAAAGAAATCTGAGTTTTTTCTGTAAGTCCATAGTAGAAGATGTCTAATTGCACCCACTCTGAAAAAATCTCAGAGAGGCATTTTCTTAGCATCTCTCTGTATCTCTCCCAAGCATCATAAAGGGATTCATTATCTCCTTGTTTGAAGCCTTGGATGCTTAGCTTTAGCTGTGTCATCCGTTTTGGAGGAAAATAGTGATTCAGGAATTTTTCTGACAGCTGTTTCCATGTCTTTATGCTGTTCTTAGGTTGGTTATTTAACCACCTCTTAGCTTGATCTTTTACAGCAAATGGAAACAGTAGTAATCTGTAGACATCCTGATCTACTTCCTTATCATGTACTGTGTCAGCAATTTGTAAAAATTGTGCCAGAAACTCTGTAGGTTCTTCGTGTGGAAGACCGGAATACTGGCAGCTTTGCTGCACCATGATAATGAGCTGAGGATTCAACTCAAAGCTATTAACTCCAATGGAGGGTATACAGATACTACTCCCATATGAAGCAGTAGTGGGGTTAGCATATGACCCCAGAGTCCTCTTGGACTGTGCATTTCCACTTAGTTCCATGATGGAGCAAGGGAGATGGTATGTATGTTGATATTATTTATTTTATAAAAATTTATTTTATAAAATAAAATAAATATGAAATTAATAAAAACGGAATAAATAAAATAAAAAAAAAATTGGAAATATTATGTGAAGATTTTTGAAAAATTTGAGGAAAAGGAGAAAGTGGTTAGGATAAAATTTTTGAAAAAGATAATAAAAATATATATTAAAAAGATAAGAATTGAAAAATTTCGAAATTGAAATCTGAATTTTTATATAAAAATTTCGAAAATATAGTTTAAAATTAGTTAGAAAAGATATTTTTTTTTTTGAATTTTGAATTTTATGATGAAAGAGAAAAACTCACAAAAGACACAAGACTTAAAATTTTTAGATCTAATGCTCCTTATTTTCGAAAATTTTGGAGGGAAAACACCAAGGAACACCAAACTTAAAAATTTTAAGATCAAAACACAAGAAAGACTCAAGAACACCTTGAAGATTCACAAGAACACCAAGAACAAAAGAAAGAACACCAAACTTAAAATTTTTAGAAAACCAAGATAAATTTTCAAAAATTAAAGAAAGATCAACAAGAAAACACCAAACTTATAGTTTGGCACAAGATTAAATTAAGAAAAATTATTTTTGAAAAAAAGATTTTAAAAAGAAGATGCCCAATTGCCAAGAACATAAGCCAACGCTATAACCAACTGAGCTAAAAATGTAACGTATTTTAAAGATGTATTATTTTTATGGATAAAAGTATAATTTTTGAAAGTTAATGTTTTGAAAAAAAACACGAGAAAAACAAGAAAAGACACAAAACAAGAAAAACTCAAGATCAAACAAGAGAAATTGACAAGAACAATTTGAAGATCAAGGAAGAACAAGAACATGCAATTCAAAAATTTTAAAGGAAAATATAAAATATGCAATTAACACCAAACTTATAACAAGACACTAGACTCAAAGAAAAATTAAGAATTAATAAAGAAAAATAATAATTTTGAAAAAAAAAATTTGTGAAAAGAAATTATCCTCTCAGAATTTAATGACCCTATAGCAACAAAAATAAATTATTCCTAATCTAAGAAATAAAATAAACCTTTAGTTGTTCAAACTCGAACAATCCCCGGCAACGGTGCCAAAAACTTGGTGCACGAAATTGCAATCACACTTTTGCAATCCGCACAACTAACCAGCAAGTGCACTGGGTCGTCCAAGTAATACCTTACGTGAGTAAGGGTCGATTCCACAGAGATTATTGGTTTGAAGCAAGCTATGTTTATTTTATTAATCTTAGTCAGGATGCCAAAAAGGTTATTTGGATTTAATTGTAAGAAGTAAAAGTGTTTGGAATAAGTAATTGTTACTTTATTAATGAAGAACATGTTGGGGTTTTGGAGATGCTTTGTCCTCTGAACTTCAACTCTTCCTTGAAATCCTTTTCCACACGCAAGGCTCCTTCCATGGTAAGCTGTATGTAGGGTGTCACCATTGTCAGTGGCTACCTCCCATCCTCTCAGTGAAAATGGTCCAGATGTTCTGTCACAGCACGGCTAATCAGCTGTTGGTTCTCGATCATGTTGGAATAGGATCCATTAATCCTTTTGCGTTTGTCATCACGCCTAGCAATCGCGAGTTTGAAGCTCGTCACAGCCATTCAATCCTTGAATCCTACTCGGAATGCCACAGACAAGGTTTAGACCTTCCGGATCCTCAAGAGTGGCCGCCATCAATTCTAGCTTATACCACGAAGATTCTGATTAAGGAATCTAAGAGAAGCTCATTCAGTCTGATGTAGAACGGAGGTGGTTATCAGGCACACGTTCATGGATCTGAGGAAGGTGATGAGTGTCACGGATCATCACCTTCTTCATGTTTAAGCGCGAATGAACATCTTAGATAGGAACAAGCGTGTTTAAATGGAAAACAAAGGTAATTGTATTAATTCATCGAGACGCTGCAAAGCTCCTCACCCCAACAATGGGGTTTAGAGACTCATGCTGCCAAAAGGTACAAATTTCAGATCTAAAATGTCATGAGGTGCAAAGTAAATCTCTAAAAGTTCTTTAAATAGTAAACTAGTAACCTAGGTTTACAGAAAATGTGTAAACTATGATAGATAGTGCAGAAATCCACTTCTGGGGCCCACTTGGTGTGTGCTGGGGCTGAGATTTAAGCTTCTCACGTGCCTGGGGCTGTTTTGGGCGTTCAACGCCAGGTTGTAACCTGTTTCTGGCATTGAACTCCAGCTTGTAACCTGTTTCTGGCGCTGGACGCCAGACAACAGCATGATACTGGCGTTGAACGCCAGTTTACGTCGTCTATCTTCGCGCAAAGTATGAACTATTATATATTGCTGGAAAGCCCTGGATGTCTACTTTCCAACGCCGTTAAGAGCGCGCCAATTGGACTCCTGTAGCTTTAGAAAATTCATTTCGAGTGCAGGGAGGTCAGAATCCAACAGCATCAGCAGTCCTTTTTCAGCCTAACTCAGATTTTTGCTCAGCTCCCTCAATTTCAGCCAGAAAATACCTGAAATCGCAGAAAAACACACAAACTCATAGTAAAGTCCAGAAATATGATTTTTACCTAAAAACTAATTAAAACATACTAAAATCTACATGAAATTACCCTCCAAAAAGCGTATAAAATATCCGCTCATCAAAGCCCAATAAAGGCCCAAATAGAGGAACACGTCCCGAATCTAAGGGCAGCCCAAGCCCGTAGAGATAAAGGCGGTTCCCTTGAGGATACGAGGACCCCAATCAAAGATAAAGATAAAGATAAAGATAAGATAAGATAACTAACTTATCTCATCTAAAGAGGTCACTCTACACCATTATAAATACACTGGAGCACCCAGGTATAACTCATACTCTGATTCTACTCAATACCTGCTTAATACCCTTGCTAACTTAAGCATCGGAGTCCCTTGCAGGTACCCCCCACCCTCCGGGAACGAAGGATCAGCACCATCACCAAGTCGGACACAACAGCTCCGACCAGCACAGAAGATCTTGTCCGAGATCGACCCACAGTTTCAGGTAATCCCCGGAACAGATTCTGACCTCTCTGCACTCAAAATGAATTTTTTAGAGCTACAGAAACCCAAATGGTGCGCTCTCAATTGCGTTGGAAAGTAGACATCTAGGACTTTCCAGAAATATATAATAGTTCCTACTTTGCCCGCTTTTTGATGACATAAACTGGCGTTCAAATGCCAACTTCCTGCCCTATTCTGGCATTAAATGCCAGAAATGTAACGACCTAACTTCCAGAACGTCATGATCGTACCAAAAGTAAGGCGTTACCAACCTGCTTTCCTTTATCAACTATTTACTTTTGAGCCTTTAGTTTGATATCGTGATTTAGTTTTATAGAAAATCCCAGAAAAATTTTGCTTTTATTAATTAAAATCACATAGCAAAGATCACTAAGTAACAATAATCACATAATCATTAATAATAATATCTTTCATCCAAAAGATTTCAAATAAAACTCAGATACAAATCATATCCCTCTGTATAAAATAAAAATAATAAGGGCGAGGGAATTCTATGAAAGCAAATTAACTCACACTTAACTCATAAATAAATTCTATAATCGCCCACGCTTTACACTGTGTCTACGAACCTGTGTCACTGAAAAGGTGGAGGATTTTGGCGTGAGAACAAACCACACGTTCTCAGTAGAGAATGGGAATGCCATAAAAGTAATGAAATAAAATGCAAATAATAAACATGCTCTAGGAAAACTATATTTCATCAAACCTTTTGGATATACTCTTAACTTTACTTTAACTAATTGATCACCTCTTTCGAAGACTCTAAACTCAAAACAGATCTCAATGACAAGATTAATTATATCAATCATTTTTTTCAGTCACTTAATTAATTCTCAATCACAACGTCAATTACTAATCTCTTTAAAACATTCAGAAACTAAAAGTACAAGCAAGAGATTTAATTCAACATACAAACAAATTACAACAAGACAAGCAGCACATTTACAAAGAAATAAGACAAGCAAACACAATCAAATGCAGATGCGCAAATAAGGATGATGCATGTCTAGCCCTAGCGCAGGTAATAAGCTCATTTGTCGGTTACATACCCGCTCCCGACGTTACCCAGCAACCTCTGTCTGGATAAGGCTTTCCTATTGGCAATACCCACTGCGAGCAACCTTTGTCTTGCAGGGTATCCATTGCAAGCAACCTTTGTCTTGCAGGGCGGCACTTATTAGCCAATATACGCCCAACACACTCACTGTAAGCAACCTCTGTCTTACAGGAGCACAACACACTCACTGTAAGCAACCTTTGTCTTACAAGAGCAACAACACACTCACTATAAGCAACCTTTGTCTTACAGGAGCAACAACACACTCACTGCAAGCAACCTCTGTCTTACAGGAGCACACTAATCTCGATACCTCTGTAAGCAACCTCTGTCTTACAGCAAAGCATTATAGCAAGGTATCCCAGGAAAGCGTTCTCAGTGGTCGTACCACCATCTATCTGACTGCCTCTCTACAGCAGATTCTTACATAATCATTCTCATTATCATCATTCATTAACATTCTCATTATTCATCATCACTTTCACATTCTTATGCATTACCTCTTTCATTCTCTGTTCAATTATACTATACACATTCAATCATACTATACAAACTTCACATCTTTCACTTTTACAACATCTTAGCTCAAACCATTTCTCTTTATCATTCGGATTCAAATATTATAAAATTCACCAAACTCCTGAAAAGTAATTCTTTGTTTCAAGCCCAAAACATAACTCCTTTCTTAAATAATTCAAACTTGAAACATAAACCTTTCCTTGATAATTCCAAATTCAAAATAGTATAACTCTTCTCTTATTTAGATAAAACGCAAATAATATAATTTTTCAAGTTCAAATATTTTAAAATGACTTTTCGAATAAAACCTCAGATTTTTATAAAATTTTGACAACACCTCCCCTAAAACTCAGACTTAACCACCCTTACGGGTTCCCTCTTTCTCAACATCTCATCAAACCTTTTTCAACAATTGCCACAACAATATATTCTCAAAAACTTTTAATAATAGTACAGGAAATCTATTTCTCAAATTCCATATCCAAGTAATCACTAAAACAATATTGGCAGTCTAATTTCAGTTTTATTTTGAAATATCAAACAAATTCAGAATTACACAAACCTTATATCCATGCGACCGTCTTGAATTAGGCTTTCTGTTAAACTAAAATCACAATTTTTTGCTGAATCTAGCTTCGGGAATATAAGCAAAACCGTAACTGCTCTGTAGTACCTTAAAACTAGAAAACAGCAGCAGCATATAACATTCGAAATTTCATATAAAATCCAAAGTAAATCCAATCACTTTCAAAATTAATGTGGTTAAACATAACTTATTCAAATTTCTTTCTCAATTGGTTCCAGGGTCATACCGTTTTTAATGAAGGAGTTACGTAGCTTGGAAGGTAGGTAATTTTCTGCTGAAGTCTGTTTACAAATCATTGAGCACAACCTCTTCCAAGTTCCATAACTCACTTATTAAAACATGGAAAACCCTAAAATTTAGATCATATATACTAAACATACTCAAATTTCACCTTCAATTGGTTTCATCTCAATATCATTCCAGAATTAAAAATTATAAAGTCTCAAAGTTACTGACTTAGAAAACAAAACCTGATTTTTATTGCATAATACATCTTACTTTAAAAATCCATATCTTTAAAACCACAACTCTAACAATTCTAAATTTTTATGAAATTAAAGTACCAGAACCAGAGTTTTATTTAAAATTGGTCCCATTTCAAAATTCAAACTCGAGAATTTCTAATAGAGGAAACAAGTTGCTGCTGTGTTAAGCATTCTGCAGAAAACCAGATTTGAAATCCATAATCCAAAAATTCACCATAAATCATAAACTAAATGAAAAAGTCTCAAATTCACCAGTCCAGCTTTCTATATTCCCAAGCTTAATCCAGACTTGGTCCCACGCAATTCCAATCATCATAGAATTAGTTATAGATTTTCAAAGTTTTCGGCTTCTTTTGAAAGTAATGCAGAAAATCAAGTTTTACATTTTAACTTTGAAAAATCATAACTAATTCTATAGTTAATTCAAACTTATCAAAATTGAATCCAACAACTTCTTTTATTATAGTTTACTCAGCCTCAAATCAAAGTAAATCTCATAAGTTAATTACTCCCGACAACGAAGCCATTCAATATCACAGCTATAACCTAAACTCAATTCACATCCGCATCCAACTTCAATCATAACTCAGAATAATCATCACAACTAACTTTTCTCAAATACATTTCATTCAATAAGTAACTCATCATATTTAAATTTAATAAGTAACATTAAATGAATCACCACTTGCAGCCACATTTCAACCAGTTCCAACCCGTCACAAGTCCATTTCACAGCCATTCCAATAAATTAAAATTCCAATTCAATATCAAATAATTCAAAATAACTCACTCAAGATCAGAATCTCAGCCATCCCATCACAAAAATCAGTAATTCAAAATACAATTCACAACCAGATTCTAGCCAATTCAGCAATATCACATAAGATGAGAATTTCCAACAAATCTATCAAAATTAGAAAACCAATATCAATTACAGCTTCAAACACTCATAACAGCAAAGCCCAAAGACATTCACAGCCATAATCAGAATTCAATAATCCAATTGAAACACTAATACATCATCAAACTTAATCCAAATTTCACAACCTCAAACCAAGCTTATTTCTATCAATTAATCATATTTATGAATTATTTGCAATTACTCACTAAACCTCATTGGTATTCATAAGTTAAAACTGTTAATTTTAAAATAAATCCCCTACCTCGATTAGCCGAAATTCGATAACGCAACAAAGCCTTCTTTTATTTTTAATTCGCAGTGGCAACAACCTTGAACCGAATTAACAGCAGTGGCTTTTTCTCATCACTTCTTAGCAGCAGCAGCAGGAGCATTAACCAGAATAACAGCATTCTCACTGTCCTAAGGCAGCGACGATAGTTGCAACAAGACAAAGGATTTGAATCGAATAGGAAGCAATAGCAAACACAACTCTAGAAAATTCAGGACAAGGAATATACTAAAAATTAAATCGTTAACAAGGATGGCAGTAACAAAGGAAGTGTGTAAATGAAACAGAATCAAATAAAGTAATAGACCAGAGCCAGAACAGCAACTCTGGTAGTCTTCTCCAGCAACAAGGACGACAGTTTGGCTTACCATCTTCAGCGGCGGCGTGGATTGGCGGCAATGGACCTTCAGTGGCAGTGAGACAGCAACATCCATAGTAGCTCCGCCGTGACTAGCGCGAAATAGAGGCTTTGCTCCTCAGTGGCGTCTTCTCCATCAATGGCGACTTGTACCATAGGAACCTAGGCAGCGGCGACGGCAACCACCATGGCGGCGTTCACGGCTCCTTCTCCCTCATCTCAGTCTTCCTTGATGACGGGACGGACTCCAAGGTTGCGGCAGGAAGATCAACGACGTTCGGTCTCCACATCGACAGCGGTGAGACGCCGGTGATAGCGAGCTAGACAAAGGCTGGGTGCAACGATGGAGTCTCCTTCAACGGCGAGCATGAGCTTTCCCTCTCTCCTTGGTGACAACGCATGCGGCTGTTTGATGGCAGACCGGCAGTAAGGCGCGACTCTACAAACGGCGACAAGGACGGCGGCGGTGGCAACAGCGTCTCCCTCCTCTCTGAATCTTTCGTCTCTCTCTCCGTGGGTGTGGGTGTTTTGTGCGTTGGTAGGCGAAGGAGAAAGGGGGTGAAGGCTATGTGTTTCAAAGGCTGAGGAAAGGGAAACAGTAGGGTTAGGGTTTCTGGGATTTGGGAATTAGGGTTTCTGATTCAATTTGGGAATTTGGGATTAGAAATTAGAATTTTATAAAAGAATAAAGGATAGCTATGAATAAATATTTTGATAAAATTGAAAGATAGGATACTTTTAAAATCAAATATACTCTCTTAAAAATATTTAAGAATATTCTTTATCAACATATTACTAAGTTCAATTAATTATTTCTAATTTAAATTATAAAATAACCATATTAATCATATTTTTATAAAATACAGTTTTAACTCAATATTAATTATTCAAATTAAATGATATACCTTTTCATTATTTTTCTATCTCCAAAACTTTACTTTCAATTTATAAAATAACTAATTATAATAAAAATTGTACACAAATATTAATTGACTTAAATTTAAAGTATTTATAAATATCAATCTAATCATTTCTAATAAAATAATTTCTAAGAGTTCAACATAGTTCATTCAAAATAGAAGTTATTTAAATTAAATTATACAATTCTTATTTTTCAATTATCAAAATTATAATTTCAATCATACCAAATATATAATAAAGATTATATAAAAAAATTCTAATTAATTTAAACTTCAATTATCATGAAACTCCATTTAATTATCTTTAGTAAAATAATTTTTTTAAAATAAAATTATCAACAAATAAAATAAATCACAAATAAGTATTTTATTTGATTTTTCAAAAACTAGGGTTGTTACAAGAAACAGGATAGAAGCTGGAGTTAAATGCCCAAACTGGCATAAAAACTGGCGTTTAACTCCAAGAAAAGTCTCTACATATGAAAGCTTCAATGCTCAGTCCAAGCACACACCAAGTGGGCCTGGAAGTGGATTTCTGCATCATCTACTCATTTCTGTAATCCTAGTAACTAGTTTTAGTATAAATAGGACTTTTTACTATTGTACTAACAATCTTTGGACGTTTAGTCCTGAGATCATCTTGGATCAGTTTTATGCTATCTTAGACTTTTATGGGGGCTGGCCATTCGGCCATGCCTAGACCTTGTTCTTATGTATTTTTAATGGTGGAGTTTCTACATACCATAGATTAAGGTGTGGAGCTCTGCTGTTTCTCGAGTATTAATGCAAAGTACTATTGTTCTTCTATTCAATTCAAGCTTATTCTTATTCTAAGATGTTCACTCGCACTTCAACCTGATAAATGTGATAATCCATGACACTCATCACCATTCTCACTTATGAACGTGTGCCTGACAAACACTTCTGTTCTACCTGCGAAAGCAAGAGTGTGTATCTCTTGGATTCCTGGTCCACGACGCATGGTTGACTCTCCTGACAACAGAGCCTTCCATTCTGTGAGATCAGAGTCTTCGTGGTATAAGCTAGAAATAATTGGCAACATTCCTGAGATCTGGAAAGTCTAAACCTTATCTGTGGTATTCCAAGTAGGATCTGGGAAGGGATGACTGTGACGAGCTTCAAACTCACGAATGTTGGGCGTAGTGACAGATGCAAAAGGATCAATGGATCATATTACAACACGAGTGAGAACCGACAGATGATTAGCCCTACGTAACCTGTAGCTGGACCATTTTCACTGAGAGGATGGACAGTAGCCATTGACAACGGTGATCCCCCTACATACAGCTTGCCATGGAAAGGAGTATGAATGATTGAATGAAGACAGTAGGAAAGCAAAGATTCAAAAGGAATAACGCATCTCCATACGCTTATATGAAATTCTCACCAATGAATTACATAAGTATCTCTATCTATATTTTATGTTTATTTATCTTTTAATTATCAAAGCTTCATAACCATTTGATTTCGCCTGACTGAGATTTACAAGATGACCATAGTTTGCTTCAAGCCAACAATCTCCGTGGGATCAACCCTTACTCACGTAAGGTTTATTACTTGGACGACCCAGTGCACTTACTGGTTAGTTGTGCAAAGTTATGAAAAAGAGTTGAGATTATAATTGTGCGTACAAGTTTTTGGCACCATTGAGATCACAATTTCGTGAACCAGTGCACACCAAAATGTGCGTACGCATATTTTTTGAAAATCACAGGGTGTGCGTGCGCACAAAGGTGTGGGTACGCACAAGTGAAAACTTGGCCCTTGTTCAGAGCATGCGCATAATAGTGTACGTGCGCACACAAACCAAAATTCATAATTTCTGCAATATCACAGAAATCAGATTTTTGACACCAACTTCCAACGGTCATATCTTTTTCTACAAAATTCTGATTTACACAAAATCTATACCGTTTTATCTTTAAAATATCTTTAATTTGATACAAAATTTAATCAATTTCAAAAACTATAGCTCAATATATGATCCACCAAATTTGGCCTAAAACCCATTTTTACCAAAAACACTAGAAACTCAAATTTCCCGAATCTCTCAATTCAAAACCAAATTATTCACTACCCAACAATACCAAAACTATTCACGAATCCATACCAAACGTTTCTTCACCATATCAATAATTCAATCTTCTAAACCATTTAATACTTGACTCATCCAACTCTAAATTCAACCTAATACACACAAAACTTATAAATTCCATCATTAGTCAACTATACAACCTACAACCTTTAATATCACAATTTATCAACTACCTCAACACTTATCAATCCAAGCATCACTTTATCATCATCAAAACTCATAATCCACATCATTTATAAACAATATCAACACTTGCCATCCATTATCAACAACATCAATATCCATAATTAATCCCCAACCAAAATCAAGAATCATTACCAACATCAACCAATATCGCAACTTATCATCAAAAGAGAATTTCATGCAACTCAATAATTCAATCGTATCTTAAAGGCCACTAGCCTAAGGTTCACAAAATATTACATATTACATTAAGGAAACCGAAACCATACCTTGGCCGATTCCCACGCAACTCAAAACACCAAGCTCAAACTCTAAGCTCCAAAACCATCAAGCTCACTCCAACAAACACCAAACCACAATCTAACATCATATAACATACAAAATGTAACAACCCTAATTTTTGAGTACGTGAGATCTTTTCTAAAGATACGGAGAACTCCGGAGGATCGGTAAAAGGAGAACCTTTGATATATCATCAAGTATCTCAATCCTCATTGTCATTATGTCATCTTTAAGCTAGAACCTTTTCCAAGGCAAGCTCGATAACGCGGACACGAAGAACATAGTTTTTGAACCGTATCGGTTAGGAGTTTTGATCCGGTTTTTCGTAGATAGTCTCAGTTTGACGAACTGGACTCGATTCATGAGAGAAGAGAGATAATAGGGTAATATTATCATTATATTATTAATAAAAGTTTCTTGAATGATATTATAAGGTTACCTGGTCAGTTTTAGTTAAAAACAGAAAATCGGTTTAACCGGGTTCACAGTTTACTGGTGCAGCTTAGCACCAGCACTCTCTGGTGACTTTAGCAATGCTAAGGCCTCATCATACATGTTTTATTCTCATAATAAATATGTTACTAGTGTCATTTATGCTAGTAGCTCAGAAAATGATTTTTAGAGATGTTTTTACAAGTGTTCCGATACACCTAGTTTTAGTAGTTATACACCTGAGATATTTTAATATTATTTTAATCCACCTCCAAGCCAACCAATCATAACTCACCTTACACCCCCAAGACCTCCAAGGCTGTCTCATTTTATCATTTTGGCCGAAAATAACAAGAGAGAAAAGAGAGAAACCTTCATGAACACTTAATCTTCAAAGCTTGATTTCTTTTGAACTAAAACTCAAATCAAAACTCCGATTTTACCAAAATGATCCTCTCTTCTTCCTCTACATAACCATATAACATATCAAGGCTAGAAATAAGGTGAGATGGCTGTCTCCCTCCCTTTTCAATTCGGTTTTCAAGGAAAACCATGTAAACATGTGTTTTCTTGATGTTTTTCCTTAGGAATCATGCTTAACTTGACTTGAGGGCCAAGAAACGTTAATTTCCAGCAAGTCTAAGGTGAGATATCTCTTCCTAACGTGCTGAGGGAGATTTGGTCAGTTGAGAGTTTGTGGATTTAAAGTTGTTTTTGATGTGATTTAGGAGGAAAAAGTGCTTAAGGACCACCTGAAAGTTTAACCAAATTAGGAGCAGCAAAACCAGGTAGGGTTTGACGAATTTAATCTTGATTGATTGTGTTTGAGTTGTGTGATTATGATATGGTTTGGCTGTGCTTGAAATTGATTGTTTGTATGAGTAATTCTTGTTGAAATTTTGGTGAAAAATTGATGAAATTTGATGAAATTCAAGCTATGAATGTGTGTTCTTATGGCTGCTGGAAAAATGAACCCTAGGCCCTAAATTGAAGTTCAATTTGTGTTGAAATCACGTGGAAAAGATGGGGTTTTAGTGGCTAGGAATTTATTATGAATTTTGGTAAAAATCAGTTGCTGAAAAGATTGAAAAACGGGTAAAAACAGAGAAAGAATTTGAAGAATATATGAAGAACATGAAGAACACTTTGAGTGTGGTGAAGAACATTGAAGAACACCTTTTAGATCTTAGAAAGGGCAAGGAAGTAATTATTTTGGTGTTTAAGGGGTTATTTGGTAATTTCTGAAAGTTAGGGTGGTTAAAGTAGAAATATTAAAAGTTACCGGGGTAAAAAGTGAATTTTAAAGGTAAAAGGTTAAAGGAAGGTAATTTTCGAAAATATATTAATAAAATAATAAATAATAATAAAATATTAAATAATAATATTTAATTAGAAATAATATTTTAATAAAAATAATAAAATAATACAGAAAAGGCAGTTTTCTGTAAAAGCTTTAGAAAGACAACTTTAAGTGCAGAATCTCATAATTACCTTCATAAAACACTTCGGGAGTGTTAATAACATATTAGTGAGGAAAAGATAAAGAAAAGATAAAGGTTGAAGAAAAGATAAAAGTCAAAAAAAAAAAAGTCTGTAAAGTTTTAATGACAGAAAACAGACAGAGATTAGTGAACGAACTAGGGCAACATAGTTAGTCCTTGAGTTGCGACTAGGGTTAAGTATTATATGAAAAGTTAAACTGTTTCAGTATAGACTTAATGAACCTATACTTGGGACAGGCGAACTATTCATACCGAGATTTACATAAGCTTTAAATACATACGTTAAGCAGAGAAAAGAGTAACTAGAGCAGAGTAAAAAGATACAGAGAACAGAGTAAAGAGATAATGAGAAAAGAGTAATATAACAAAAAGAATAGAGGAGAAGAGTATAAGAATAAAGAGTTAAGCCTTGTGGCACGATGTTCTGTTGTATGTTCATCTGCTACTTTTCCATTGGCCCTAGAGGTCCTGTAGGCCCAAGTTCACCTACAGTGAGTTGTTATTCCCGTAGGCCGAAGTTCACCTACAGTGAATATCAATTGTGCATCTCAGGGTGTTGCTCCTGTAGGCCGAAGTTTACCTACAGAGAGTTATGATACCTGTAAGCCGAAGTTCACTTACAGGGGCACCTTTTCTGTAAGCCGAAGTTCACTTACAGAGGTGCCATTTCTATAGGCCGAAGTTCACCTATAGAAAGTTGTTATGTTGTGATTGAACAGAGAAAGAAAGAGGTAATGTATAAGAATGTGAAAGTGATGATGAATAACGAGATTAATAATGAATGATGGTAATGATAATGATTATGTGATGATCTGCTGCATGAAGGCAGTCAGATAGATGGTGGTACGACCACTGAGAACGCTTTCCTGGGATACCTTGCTATAATGCTTTGCTGTAAGACAGAGGTTGCTTACAGAGGTATCAAGATAAATGTGCTCCTGTAAGACAGAGGTTGCTTACAGTGAGTGTGTTGTTGCTCCTGTAAGACAGAGGTTGCTTACAGTGAGTATGTTGTTGCTCCTGTAAGACAGAGGTTGCTTACAGTGAGTTTGTTGGGCGTATATCGGCTAGTAAGTTTTGCCCTGCAAGACAAAGGTTGCTTGCAGTGGATACCCTGCAAGACAAAGGTTGCTTGCAGTGGATATTGCCAACAGGAAAGCCTTATCCAGACAGAGGTTGCTGGGTAACGTCGGGAGCGGGTATGTAACCGACAGATGAGCTCATTACCTGCGCTAGGACTAGACATGCATCATACTTGGTTGTGCATTTTCTCTATTATGATTGTTGCATGAATGTATGCTTTCTTTGTTTGTATTCTATTCTCCGTGTTTGTGTCTGTGTTTTACTTTCTTGTATTCTTCTGTTTGCAATCTTTTTCTGTTTTCTCTATTTTCTCTATTTATCTGTCTTCTGTTTACTACTTCTCTATATTCTGGTATTAGTCTGCTAAATAACACAAAATTAATGAACGTAACTAATAACCCCGACCCTACTAAGAACTCCCCAGTTCTTACCCCTTCTCTCTCCCTTCCCCCTTCAGATGGAAGTAACAGTACCTTACCGTAGTTCGTTGATGATGGTTCTGCAAAGAGGATTCTGCTCTAGATAGTCTTCTGAGTCTAGGGTGAAAATCATTCTCTGTTTTTATGTATATACTGTGAGACCAGCCAATGTCCGCACCCCGTTTGTACGTAAACTTTAACCTAAATCCTGTGTACGAGACTCCTGTTGTGTGGCTACTTGATGAGGTACCAGAGAGACGTCATATGGCAATGTCTGATCGTGCAGAGGAGTAACAAATGATGTTCTACCTTTTGATGATGTTCCACCTGACTTGAGTTTTGAAGACTTAGAACATACTTTCCCTCGCTTTAGTAGTTTAGAGGGACTAGGTGAGTATAGAGTCTAGGCTAGCCTGGGTGCCAGCTTAGGGACCTCTTGAACAGGTCAGGACCTGGGATGTTGTATGTATATATATATATGTATATAGTTATTATCTAGCTATATCTAGGGGTGTTCTAACTAACAGTCTATATTCTAATAAAGGCTGAATCACCGAATGTTGTCAACTACTTGTGATGTGTTTATGTGTGGTTGTTTGTAAATGTTTTATATATTATTAGTTGTGAATTGATTATGAATGATACCGTTTGTTAATCCAAATGTCTTCAAAAAAAAAAGTACCTCGCAAAATAACTACGCTTTTAACAACGAATCAGGCTCATATAGTAAATAATAGATAATAATTAGGAAGACAAGTTGGTAGCGCTCAGTTTCTAGTATGATCATGACTTACCAGAAATTGGGTCGTTACACAAAACATCAAATCTAGGATTCACAAAACAACTAAACACAAGAATTTAGTGAAACCTTACCTTACTCATCGTTAATAGGGGAAAAATCTAACAATACTCCAAAACTAGATCACCTCTAAACAACCAAAAACACACAAAAACTCAAAAATCCAAAGTCATTTTTGAGTTTTGGACTAGGACAGAAAACTGTAGCTAGAGAAAGAGTTTCTTACCAACAAAACTTATTTGAAAATGACGGACTCAACGAGAGCGATGTGTGGCTGCAAACGGCTCGTCAATCGGAGCTCCGTGGCTCAATTTATGGCTTGAGGAAGATGGAGGTGAATAATGCCACCCTCCCCTCTCTCTCAATCCGCGTTTCTCTCTCTCTTTGGTGCTGAAATGAGGATGCAAATCCTCATTAAAAGGTCTTATATATGTTGAGCTTGGGTCCAACTTGGGCTCGGTCCAACTTGTTAGCATTTTTGGTCTGTTTGGCGCAACTTTGGGCAAAAACCTTTAAAGTTAGTGCCCGATTTTCAATTTTACATTATTTTTTTATCCTTTCAAAACAATAAATTAAATTTTCAAAATCTTATTTTACTAAAATACGTAGTACCAGACAGACTAGAGCCGGTACTGCCGGCTTAAGCACCGGTACGCATTTTTACAAAATTTTTTGCAAAAGATACTTTTTTCCACTCAAAAAAATTCATTGAATTCAAATTTCTCCTTTATTTTTTAAAAGAACATTTTTATATTTTTGAACCTATTTCGGACAATTAAATTATTATTTTTATTGAAACAATTTTACGTGAAAAACTCCGATTCTTACATCTTCCCCTCCTAATTAGGAGTTTTGTCTCCAAAATTCGGATCGCATGATATATCCTCCTCGATGTGTTCTACTACCAGCGTTGTCATTCCAAACGAGTCATCAAAGGCCCTCGTCCACCATAGCACTACCGTGTCGATGTTCTCTCTCACCTTCTGCTGCGTCACTCTAATTATTCGTCACTAATAACTCGTATTACTTCATTACATCAACCAGAAATTTTCCTTTAAACCAAATACCGCTTTCATAATATTTTTCAAAATCTTTAAAACAAGTTCAAACTAAATTATTTTATTGTTAAAACTTGTTCAAAAGAGTCAAAAATCATTTATTCGTAAATCAATCACTTTAAAGCATGATTTTCCTAAATTCATTAAAATCCTTAAATTTGAACCTTTCAATTTGAATTCCTTTTATTAAGTTAAGCTTCAAACCAAATTTACAAATTAACAAAATCATAGAACTCACTTTTCTTTTAAATCATTTTATTTAATCAAAGAGTTCCAACCTAGTTTCAAAACCAAATCATTTAAACCAAAGTTCCAAACCAAATTTGAAAATCATTCTATGCACGTGAAAGCTTCAATGCTCAGTCCAAGCACACACCAAGTGATCCCCGAAAGTGGATTTCTGCATCATTTACCTATTTCTGTAAATCCTAGGTGATGAGCGGATAATTTATACGCTTTTTTGCATTGTTTTTAGGTAGTTTTTAATATAATCTAGTTACTTTTAGGGATGTTTTCATTAGTTTTTATGCTAAATTCACATTTCTGGACTTTACTATCAGTTTGTGTGTTTTTTCTGTGATTTCAGGTATTTTTTGGCTGAAATTGAGGGACCTGAGCAAAACTCTTATAGGAGGCTGACAAAGGACTGCTGATGCTGTTGGAATCTGACCTCCCTGCACTCAAAATGAATTTTCTGGAGCTACAGAACTCCAAATGGCGCGCTCTTAATGGCGTTGGAAAGTAGACATCCAGAGCTTTCCAGAAATATATAATAGTCCATACTTTATTCGGGAATTGATGACGTAAACTGGCGCTCAACGCCAGTTCCATGCTGCATTCTGGAGTCAAACGCCAGAAACATGTCACGAACCGGAGTTGAACGCCCAAAACACGTTACAACTTGGCGTGCAACTTCAAAAGAAGCCTCAGCTCGTAGATAGATCAAGCTCAGCCCAAACATACACCAAGTGGGCCCTGGAAGTGGATTTATGCATCAATTACTTACTCTTGTAAATCCTAGTAACTAGTTTATTATAAATAGAACTTTTTACTAGTGTATTAGACATCTTTGATCATTCGGTCTTGTGACCACTTGGGGGCTGGCCATTCGGCCATGCCTGAACCTTTCACTTATGTATTTTCAATGGTGGAGTTTCTACACACCATAGATTAAGGGTGTGGAGCTCTGCTGTACCTCAAGTTTTAATGCAATTACTATTATTTTCTATCCAATTCGATTTATTCCTATTCTAAGATATTCGTTGCACTTCAACTTGATGAATGTGATGATCCGTGACACTCATCATCATTCTCACCTATGAACGCGCGTGATTGACAACCACTTCCGTTCTTACTTAGGCCGGGCGCATATCTCTTAGATTTCTTAATCAGAATCTTCGTGGTATAAGCTAGAATTGATGGCGGCATTCATGGGAATCTGGAAAGTCTAACCTTGTCTGTGGTATTCCAAGTAGGATTCCGGGATTGAATGACTGTGATGAGCTTCAAACTCTTGAAGGCTAGGCGTTAGTGACAGACGCAAAAGAATCACTGGATTCTACTCCAACCTGATTGAGAACCGACAGATGATTAGCCATGCTGTGACAGAGCATTTGGACCTTTTTCACTGAGAGGATGGGATGTAGCCATTGACAACGGTGATGCCCTACATACAGCTTGCCATGGAAAGGAGTAAGAAGGATTGGATGAAAGTAGTAGGAAAGTAGAGATTCAAGAGGAGCACAGCATCTCCATACGCCTATCCGAAATCCCCATCATTGGATTACATGAGTAACTTTACCTTTATTTTATGTTTATTTACTATTATTTGATTTTTGAAATTCCATAATCAATTATTATCTGCCTGACTGAGATTTACAAGGTGACCATAGCTTGCTTCATACCAACAATCTCCGTGGGATCGACCCTTACTCATGTAAGGTATTACTTGGACGACCCAGTGCACTTGCTGGTTAGTTGTGCAGAGTTGTGACTAAGTGTGATTCACGTTTGAGAGCGCTACCAAGCTTTTGGCGCCATTGTTGATGATCACAATTTCGTGCACCACTAGGTTACTAGTTCACTATAAATAGGACCTTTTACTATTATATTTTTATCTTTTGATCATCTTTGATCTTGGGATCAGGTCTTTGAACCCTTTTTCGATTGTTCATATTATTTGGGAGGCATGGCCATTCGGCCATGTCTAGACCTTGTTCTTATGTATTTTCAACGGTGGAGTTTCTACACATCATAGATTAAGGTGTGGAGCTCTGCTGTTCCTCATGAATTAATGTAATTACTACTATTTTCTATTCAATTCGAGCTTATTCTTGTTCCAAGATATCCATTTGCACTTCAACATGATGAATGTGATGATCAAGTGACACTCATCACCATTCTCACTTATGAACGTGTGCTTGACAACCACTTCCGTTCTACCTAAAAACAAGCTTGAATGCATATCTCTTGACCTCCTGGTTCACGACGCATGGTTGCCTCTCCTGACAACAGAGTCTTCCATTCCGTGCGATCAGAGTCTTCGTGGTATAAGCTAGAATCAATTGGCAACATTCTTAAGATCTGAAAAGTCTAAACCTTGTCTGTGGTATTCCGAGTAGGATCTGGGATGGGATGACTGTGACGAGCTACAAACTCGCGAGTGCTGGGCGTAGTGACAGTGCACAAAAGGATCAATGGATCTTATTTCGACATGATCGAGAATCGACAGACGATTAGCCATGCGGGAAACCGTAGAGGACCATTTTCACTGAGAGGACGGACGGTAGCCATTGACAACAGTGATCCCCCAACATACAGCTTGCCATGGAAGGGAGTACGCAAGATTAGATGAGGACAGTTGGAAAGCAGAGGCTCAGAGGGAACAAAGCATCTCCATACGCTTATCTGAAATTTCCACCAATAAATTGCATAAGTACCTCTATCTTATTTTATGTCTTATTCATCTTTTAAGTATTAAAACCCTATAACCATTTGAATCTGCCTGACTGAGATTTACAAGGTGATCATAGCTTACTTCAAGCCGACCATCTCCATGGGATCGACCCTTACTCACGTAAGGTATTACTTGGACGACCAAGTGTATTTGCTGATCAGCTGCGCGGAGTTGTGAGAAAAGTGTGAACTCACGATTTCGTGTACCATCACTCCAACAAACAGCAAACCACAATTTAACATCATATAACATACAAAACATCAAACCTAGGATTCACAAAAAAACTAAACACAAGGGTTTAGTGAAAGCTTTCCTTACCCATCGGTATTAGGGGCAAAATCCAACAATACTCTAATGCTAGATCACCTCTAAACAACCAAAAGCACAAAGAAACTCAAAAATCTAAAGCCATTTTTTAGTTTTGGGATAGGGCAGAAAACTGGAGTTAGAGAAAGAGTTTCTTACCAACAAAACTTAGTTGAAAATAACGGACTCGACAAGGGCGATACGTGGCCGTAAACGGCTCATCAATCGGAGCTCCGTAGCTCAAGTTATGGCTTGAGGAAGATGGAGGTGAATAGTGCCACCATCCCCTCTCTCTCAATCCGCGTTTCTCTCTCTCTTTGGTGCTAAAATGAGGATGCAAATCCTCATTAAAGGTCTTATATATGTTGGGCTTGGGCCCAACTTGAGCCCGGTCTAACCCGTTAGTATTTTTTGTCTGTTTGGCCCAACTTTGGGCCAAAACCTTTAAAATTAGCACCCGGTTTTCAATTCTAAATTAATTTTTTGTCCTTTCAAAACTATAAATTAAATTTTCAAATTCTTATTTTACTAAAATATGCAGTACCAGACAGACTAGAGCTGGTACTACCGGCTTAAGTACTGGTACGCATTTTTACAAAAAATTTTCGCCAAAGATACTTTTTCCCACTCAGAAAAATTCATTGAATTCAAATTTCACTTTTATTTTTTAAAAGAATATTTTTATATTTTTGAACCTATTTTGGGAAATCAAATTATTATTTTTATTAAAACAGTTTTACGTGAAAAACTCTGGTTCTTAGAAAGACCGAGCAAGCCAGACAACCTCGATCTCATGGGAAACTTGTAGCCGAGTGGAAAGGACCAGTTAGAATTTCTGAGTTCCTTGGAAATGGGGCTTATAAGCTCAAATCTCTAGAAGGCACAATGTTACCTAAAACTTGGAAAATTTTCTCTTAAAAGCAATATTATAGTTAAAAAGACAGGGACAGGCTTGTACTCTTTTTTCTACTCACAAGATTCTTTTCAAAGAGAGTTTTGTTTTGAGAGGTTTTAACGAGGCAAGCCTACCTGCACCTTTGAAAACAAAAGTCATATAAAAATTCATTATAGCTAAAGAAAGGCTGACCCACATCAATTATCTTTTTTCTTTTGATCTATATCAATCATAACTATGACTACCTACAATCAACTAACTTATTCAATCAAGTATTGTACAATCACAATCAGTTATCCACTTGTGATAACTTTTCAATTCGAAATCTCAATCATTAAACATGAACAATCAAATTTGATGATATTCAATTATCCAACAAAGTTCAATAAACGAAAAATTCTCGTCAAATATAAGTGTACTTCTATCAACCCTATGAAAAATAGGAATCAAATAATTGGTATAATACAATACCAACTCACAGCAATCTAAAATGGTCATTGCCAAGGGATTAAATCCACCAATCAAAAGTTCATAACTTATCAAATAGTTAGATATTATCCCAACAAGATAATTTCAAAAAACTATCTGTTACAATCCAAAAGTGCCAAAATAAATTAGCAAATGACAAGTCCAAATTTCATCAAAACATTGATGATTAAAAGTGCTTAAACTAAACTATGAACATCAATCAGCTAGGTTGTCATCTTCATCCTCGCCAGCATCATCGTCATCCACTAATAGCCCCTCTCGAATGACTTTTCCTGGATCCATCGCCTAGAAGTCATTATCGGAGGCTAATAGCTTCGCTTGCATAACAGCACGCTCAAATTCTTCAGCAAAGGCATCTAAAATTTCAGTTTTCCCACTATTCTCCAAATTTATCAACTTTATGGTCACCTCAATCATTTGAGTATTCATATTAGAGAGATCACTCTCCCTCTTTTTCAGCAATTCTACTTCTTTTTCATAACTTCTTTTAACAGATTTGAGCTCTTCTTCTTTCTCTGACAACTTTTTAAACTCAGTTATGATATCATTCTCCTTCTCCAAATCACCTTTCAATCCGGCTAACTCATCAATTTTCTCTAACAACTTCTTATGCTTCACCTCCCAACTTCGACCAATGCTCACCAGTCGAAATCCGGGCACCTAAATAAAGGAAATTTTCCCAACTAACTAATTTTTACAATTTCATTATATATATACATAGTAAACTCATACCTGTAGGTATTGATCAATTGCAACACCTCCAAGCTCATTCACTAAGTTCACATCGGATGAGGACTACAACGTCTCATCCGCAACAACCATGAAGGAAAAATTTTTGTTCCATACCGAGGAACCATCACCATCTTTGGCAAAACCGTGCAATTTTTCTTGATTACTTACAAAAGTGGGCAACTATTCCAAAGGAATCTCTTATGATTTTTCCAATAGGTCATTAGATGCATCAACATCAATAAGGTCAAATCTCTTCTTTTTAAAGATGATCTTCTTCCTCTCTTGGGATGGTTGATTGACCTCTCCTTTACCATCCCTTTTTCCAGGATTTGAAGACGAACCCTCCTTTTCTAAATTTTTTGTCTTGACATGAGCTCTCAAGCTTGCAGCCAAAAACTGGATATTTTTCAACTATAAAAGAAAACCACACATTAAAATACAAATACGAGCTATTTCGAACCATATATACATTTCCTATCAAACCTTACTAATTCACCACTGACATTTTGACCTCCTCTCATGGAAGCAAATCAAAAATAGAAATTAACTTTTTTCTACCAACAGCACCCAACAGATAGTATATTATACACTCATTTTTCGAATTTATTTCCTCTGGACCCAAAATATGTTGTGGTTGTGAACACCATCAGAGAGAAAACTTTTCGCCGAGATGTTCATCAAGATAAAACAAAAAATATTCTTTTGCTGATTTTATTTTCAAAAATATTTTTTTAAAATCTTTAAACGACGACTTATATAGTTTAAAAATTACAAATCTAGGCAAGCTATTCAAATTTACCCATACCCCCTTCCAAACCCCCTTAGCCTGAAACATCGAAAAGAACAACTCTAATGAAGGTATCACTTCCAGAAACTCCATCAATATTTCAAAACACAACAAAAGCACCCAACCATTTGGGTGCAACTGAGACGGCGCACAATTCAACTATTTCAACACACTATACTCAAAATCTATAAAAGGAAGCTTCACCCGAAACTCTTCCAGAATACAGCTATACATATAGAAATACTCAAAATGGTTCTCTCTATGAAAGACACGCTCATCCCATGTACATGGCAACAGTTCTACCCAAATCACAAACCTTACTATCTTTGAAGTATCAATTTCATCAACACTGTCTTTATCAATGAAGAAAGGCCCACGAATTCTAACATCTCACTCACCCATTTATAAGACCCATCATCATCAATCTTCTGCAATTCTTTTCCTTTTTTCTCAACCATTGTTTACCACATCACAGAAAAGAAGAAGATGAAGGGATCAAAATCAGAAATAGAAAGAGAAAAAAACTAACCTCTTTTACCCATATCTTACTTTTCTTCATATTTATTAACAAAACTGCACTTGTTTTAATGAAAACCCTCAGGATTCCAAATGAGTATGCCAACATTCAATAAAATGTTTCAGTTCAAATCAATCACAACCATTGGTTCTCTCAAAAACCAATGGCAATAAGCCTTATTGGAAACTAGAATTCTACCTACTCTTCATTTAATGAAAAGAGTTTTTATTTTCATTTTTCTTTTTAAGAAAATTAAAACTGCTACATTTAACTGTTTTAGATTTCATATTTATTTTGATAAAATATGTTGAATTAAAGACTCCATATCCTTATCAAAACACCGAGTTATAACTCAATAAAAGCTCAACCTGTTTTTATCAAAATACCACCAGGCCAAACTTGGGGGCTGTGATATGACCGTTATAAATCGGTTACACGTTATAACTCGGTCATGAATGTTATAGATCAGTTGTCAATAACGATCATCAATGCAAATACCAAAATGCTCAAATATGATATTACTCTCCCTTTAAAGTAAAATTACTCAGAGATATAATAACTGTTATCCTTCACTTCATATATAAAAGAAAAGGGTAAGAAGATTGTTCGGATTATTACAATTTGTAAATCCTCTTATTCACTTACTGACTTGAGCGTCAGAGTGCATTTTGCAAGTACTCACCTTTTGTTCTCTCGTTGCTGATATATAACTCATTCCGACAAAAAACTTGCAAATACTTATTAGTGGACGAGCTATACAGCGGCCAACTTCCGCAAGAACAGAATTAAATTTATTATTTTTTAATTTCTAAAAAGACTAATCAAAACATGACACATTGAAAAGTTGCTAATTTATTCTTAATTTATTTTAAGTACTCTAGCAATTAGCTTACCTTAATTATTAATGATAAAACATAAGTGTTAAGAAAAGTACAATTTTATTATCTTTGACATTTATTACCTAATATTCTTAATAATAATTTTTAACACTTTTTACTTGTTAAAAGTATTCTTTTGACAATTAGTGACCACAAATGCTAATTTTTCACTCATTCTATTGCGAGTCTTCGAGTTGATGTCTGGTCTGAGTATCAATTTTGATAAATCCAGCCTGATTCCAATTAATTGTGAGGAGCAATGGGTCGAGCGTATGTGCAATTTGCTGGGTTGCAAAGGAGATGCCCTTCCAGTGAAATACCTTGGAATCCCTCTAGGAGCTAATCCAAGGAGGGTGAAGACATGGAGGCCTATAATAGACAAGGTGGAGGAGAAACTCAGCTTGTGGAAAGCTAAAGTGCTGAACAAAGCTGGAAAGTTGGTGCTTATTAAATCAGTGCTGAACAGTTTGCCAGTATACTATCTGAGCTTATTCAAGATGCCGAAAGCTGTTGCTGAGAAATTGATTTCGCTTCAGAGGAGGTTTCTATGGAGTTCTGAAGAAGGTAGAACTGGAATGGCATTAGTAAAGTGGGAAGTGGTGCAGGCGCCGAAGAAATTAGGGGGCTTGGGAGTTGGGGACGCTATGGTTCGTAACACAGCGCTATTATTCAAATGGTGGTGGCGATTTGCAAAGGAAGAGTGTCCACTGTGAAAAAAGGTCGTATGTTCCTGTCATAATCTGAATCACAATGAGCCACTATCGACACAAGAACTGCCTGCTAGAGGGGGGACCATGGAAGGATATTTGCCAGCTACAAACTAGGAACCAACATTTAAGGGATAAGATGGTTGCAGGCCTGTCCATGGAGGTTGGTGACGGACGCCGGACTCGGTTTTGGGAGGATGTCTGGTTGGTTGGGGGGTCTCTAAAGGATCGTTTTCCGAGGCTCTTCTCTGTTTCAAATCAAGTTGGATCTGTTATAGGGGAGTGTGGTTTTTGGGATGGGTTTGAGTGGGTTTGGAGTTTCCAATGGAGGAGAGAGCTCTTCCAATGGGAGTTGGAACTTCTGAGTGCATTGCATGAGTCTTTGAGACCTGTGAAATTAATTAACAACAGAGAGGACAGAGTGGTATGGAAATATGATAGGCGAGGTATTTTTACAACTAACTCATTTGTGCAGGTGATGCAGGAGGAGCTGATCCCAGAGGAGGTAACTAGTTACAGCTTCACCCGGACTATTTGGAAGGGGTTGGTTCCGCCTAGAGTGGAGCTGTTTGTTTGGTTTGTTCTAATAGGAAGAGTGAATACAAAGGACAGGTTGAGCCGGTTGGGAATCATCAGCCAGGACGATATTACTTGTGTTCTTTGTAACAACGAGGTGGAAGATGTACGTCACTTGTTTCTAGGATGTGTATTTGCTTGGCAGGTGTGGAGCGCTTGGATCTTAGCTTTTGGCCGACGCTGGACTTATCCGGGATCAATGAAAGAACACTTCATTAGTTGGACAGAGGAACCGAGGAGGTTGGAAGAGCGTAATCACCGGTTGAGGTGCTTCTCCGCGATCGTTTGGAACTTATGGTTGGAAAGGAATAGACGGGTTTTTCAGCAAACGAGCAAAGGAGTTGAAGAAATTATCAACATGTCTTCAAATAGTGCTAAAGAGTGGAGCGATGGCGATCCCTTTAGTTGTTGATGGCTATGCCGAAGATGACATGGGGACGATTTAGTTTGGTTATTGTTTTTTATTTTTAGGTTTGTTCTTTTTTGAGAATTGGATGACTTTTGGCTCCACTACTATTGTGTTGAGCAATTTGCTTTCAAAAAAAAATCTCTGATTACTCTGAACTTTTCCTTTTACATATAAAATGGGAATACACATACACTTTCGCCGCACACATGGAAAGGAAAAAGGAGCGAAAATTCATTTCGTGAACTGTGAAGCTCTCTAGCTAGTTAGGTTATGCACTTCTTTAATCAACATATTTGATTATTCTAAATTTAATTAGTCGTGGTCAAATAATATAACACCACTCGCTGCCTCTAAGAATATAATGAAGTAACGGAAGTCTGCTTATGAGTTTGGTTAAGAATCATATATATGTGCATCATGCAATAATTTTCTTGCCAGGCGATATATCATTAGTCATTACTGATTACCAATCTCTAACGATTTTTATCCTCGGGTACGAAATGATGATATTAATATCATAAAGTTGTTCTTCAAGATATCATATAAAATACTAGCTAGCACGAATAAAAATCAACATACATGCATATTTCTCTAGTATTTAATCGACGCGTATGTATGCACCTAACTAATATGGTAGAGTGTAGGTTTAGCCTGAATTGCACATGCATGAGTTCTAGAAAAGGTTTGTGTCCAAATTCCACTATCTCCTGGCCTCCTGCTTTGGCCTATTCTTATTTATTGTATAGAAATGTTGGTGTATTTCGGGAGAAGTAATCCTACATGTATAAGTATTTTTATAATTAAATTTAATTAAATTTAACAAAGACAAACAAGTATATGTATTACTGTATTTTTTTTATATTTTTTTTAGCATAGAAATTTTTGTTAGATAAAGTACAATAACTTATTAACCTAGCACATAAAATTTACACTTAATACACAAATTTTTATATATTGCATATTTATCAATATAACAGATATTTTTATACATCGCATAAAAAATTTTATTCATAACATAAAAATTTTGTACATAACACATAAATTTTTACTGTAAATATATTTTATTAATTGAGAAAATTAATTGTGAATCTTCAAAAATTTATGTGTTGTGCATATAAAATTTTTGTATTATAGACTTAAATTTTTATATTGTATATATTTTGTTTGTTGGATGTAATATTTTACACATTTAATCTTTAAAACATTTTTGTGTTACGCATCATAACTTATGCGATGTGCAGCAAATTTTTTGTACCGTATATCAGAATTTCTGTGCTGTACATATTTTGTTAATTAGATTTTAATATTCTAGATATGTGATTCTTTAAATATTTGTGTTGTATATTAATATTTTTATACTATGAACAAAATTTTTGTACTGTGAATCAAAATTTTTGTGTTTTAATTCTCTAAACACATAAAAAAAAGAAAAAAATAAAGAAGATGTTGAAAAAAATAAGAGTGTTGAATGTTAATATTCTATGTATGTGATCTTTTAAAAATTTATGTTATGTACTAAAATTTTTGTGTTATAAATTAAAATTTTTATGTTTTAATTTTTTAAACATATATAAGAGAAGAAAAAAAAGATAAACAAAATATTGAAGAAAAACAAAAGATCGAAAAAAAAGAAAAAGAAGTTGATAACAACGTTGTTAAAAAAAAAATTGTTGAAAATGACGATAACCTTATTAAAAAAAAAACGAAGGCGATAAACACATAAAAAAAATGCGCATATCTAATTTAGTTAGAATTTGGTCGGTAAAATTATTTAGCCATGAATTTTATTGATCACTACTGAAATATAAAATCCCAATTTGAGCGGACTGTTGATTGGATTTTGTGATGAATATGGATAATATTTAATAATAATTATTTAGGTATAAGGCAAATATAGGTAATAGTCACTCCATTTTATACCTACTTTAATCACGAATGTTTTAAATAGATGATCATATTTTATAAATTTAGTTCGATAAATTTATAATTCTTTATAATCACTTACAATATGTAATGTTGATGCCTTCAAATATATTTGGAATTTACGTGATTGTTTTCATTAAAAAAAATCTGTTTTAGTTATGTCATCGTTAAGAATAAAGTAATCGACTTTAAACAAAAAACATAAAAAATGATTATTTTATCACTGCTGTTTATCCTTATAAATACATGTGCAACCCTTATCACATTTATGCTAAAAGTTGTTCGTCAATAAGATTTCCAATGATGATGCCCATTATAGTAGGAACTACTACCTTGTAAGCAAGCCATGATTATAGGGCCAAGAGATTCTCTTTATTATTTCATTCTTTCTTTGACTTTTCTCTAGAGATAACCCAACGGAGAATATAATCTCTTTTCACATATATTGATTTCTATTGAGTTAAACTTTAAAGTAAATTTTCAAATTGTATTTGAGGTGTATTTTTCAAATTGTATTTTTCAAATTTATATTTATCTAATTTTGTCTTAAAATTTTTATTTCAGAATTCATAGTAGTTATTCATTCAATTTTCGCCCAACAGTAGCGATTAGAAACACTACAAAAAAAAAATGGTATAAAATGGAATCAACATAATGATAATCTTACAAAATTGCCGTTATATTTATAAATTGAGGCGGTTTATGTAACTATCATAATTTGCTTGCTGAAAGCAGCGATTTTTAGTAATTTTAGTGGTTTTAAAGGCCATTATCTTATTATCTATTTCACTAGTCACTACTAGAAAATTAGTTATTACAGACGGATATTTCCGACGGATTTTATCCCACGGAAATACAGACGGAATTTCAGAAGGATTTTTTTGTCGGAAAATAAAAAAAATGAATTAGCATAAATTATAGATAGAAAACAAAATCCGTCGATAATTCTGTCGGTAAAATTAATTTTTTTTGGTAGAAAATAATTACAGACGGAAAATCCGTCTGTAATTCAATAAACAAAACGCTACGTTTTATTAAAATATTACAGACGAAAAATCCGTCTGTAATTTAAAATTTTTCGTCGAAAATATTGAGTTAACCCTGGTTATATTCCTACTATCTCGATCCATTCACACTCCACACAAATCTCCCTCACCGATTTTCTCCTTCTCTCCGTCGCACCAGCTTCTTCCGCCCCTGTCGTCGCCGCTCGCGTCGCAGGATCTATCTCTGTCATCCCTTGCGTTGCACAGACTCCCTCCTCCGCCGCTCTCGTCGCGTCTGCAGCGATTCGTGAAACTCATCTCAACTCGATGGAAACTCGGTGGTTATTGTTGAATGGCGAAGCTTGAAGCGAAGCTCGGAATGATAGTTGACTCCGTTGGTAACTTCTTCTCCGGCAAAGACCAGCTTCTCCACTAACCGAATCAAATCGAATCAAACACTTTATATATAGGGTTGCATAGATCTTCAATCTTTTGATCTATTCGCACTCCACTAACCAGGTTAGCCCTAACTCCATCCCTTGTTTCTCTCGCTAATTTTTCATTCCAAATGCGTTATTGTGCAGTGTCTTACTCTGGTCTCGAAATTTGGTTTGAAACAGTGCCGATTAGTGGTTAATTGCTATCAATTTTGTATAATTGAACATATCTCGAGATCCTCTGCTTCAAATTCGAGTGATCAATTAATCGATCCTCTGTTTGCATTTTTTTTCACCCTCCAAGTTGGAATTGAAATGCAGAGAAAAGCAGTATTGCTGTTGAGGGACGCAAAAAGCGGCAATGCGAACCAGATGAAGGCTCTGTGCAGCAAGGAAGCTTTGGTGAAGCTTCTGCGATGGCATTTTGGTGAAGCTTCTGTGTTGTTCTCTCAGGTTTATTTTTGCAAAAATGTCTCCTTTTTTTATTTTTTGGTTTCCGTTACTGTTTGGTTGCTGAGAAATCATAGGAAATTGAATTCTGCATTTTTTTTATAGGTCTCACTTTTCAGTTTGATTGGTTAAATTATCTTGACACTTTTCTTTTAACAATGTTTTGGTTGCAAATATAAAAAGAAGAAAGTAAAGAACATGAAGCAAGTTTTATATCAGTGTCCTACTCTGATAAACGGTTTGGATATGAAAGAAAAGAAATTAAAAAAGGATCTGAAATCATGAACTCATGTTCTTTGAATTTGGTAAATGGATAAGTTGGGATTTTCATTTTTTGATGGAATGCCAATTACCTTCCCACCCCCTCTTTTGGTGCAGGAAGAGATTTTTTTGTCTTATGCCTACTGGAGGAGGTAAGTCGATGTGTTATCAGATTCCTGCACTGGCCAAAACAGGAATTGTGCTTGTTGTTTGTCCTTTAATAGGTGAATCATGTTCATATTTCCTAATATATACAGTTGTGCATCTTATTTGAAGTTTTTGAGTGACAGTATTATCCCAGCTCTGGTGGACGCTTTACATAAGGTATTTCGTATACAAGTTTATCTGTTTTTGGATGTATCTATATGGAATTCATTAGGCTTTTACAGCATGAGTAAGTTGTTATTAATTTATTATGATCTGAACCCTTAGGGGGTTGTTGATCAGTCTCTAAATATCATATAAGCTGAGGTGTTCCTTTGTGAGTGCAGTATGGACATTTTTGTTAGTTTAGGAGACCTAGTCTAGGCATGGATTTGATAACCAAGCTTAATATAGGTTATATTGGGTGGATTTTGCCTGGCCAGGCTCTACAACGGCATTTGTGGTGCTGAAGTTTTCCCTCTTTTGTTTTCTTGCAAGAACCAGATACAGAAATTTATGCAAGCATGTTGGATTCATTGAATGAATGCTTACAGGTTAGTATCATTAGATGATAAATATTATACAAAATTAGGGGGTGTTACGCTCGAAGTTTGATACTTAACATTCTAGTTGGAAATAAAATCTAGCTTCGCATATATTAGCTAATATCATAAGTGATGCTAATAAAGCCAAAACTAAAAGATTTTGTTTATTTCATGTTTCATAATTGATCTAGAATTATATATATATTTGTTGAATTGGTTATTAATCTGTTCAACCATTGCCCCTCATTTTCACGTGATAGCAAGTCTGTTCCACTTTGTAATTATTGTAGTTTTTGTAGTCTTATTTTTAAAAATAATCATATATTATTATGCAAGAATTTTCACTCCCCTTCAATATTAAGGTGGATGCCTATTGCTTGCTTCCTTTTGAATACCCTTTTTGTTGTCACTTATTTATTTTATAATCAAATTATTACAAGGAAAGAGTAATTCCTGTGTAGCCTCAATCCAGTATGTGTTCTGATCTTTTTGTGTACTTCAGATTTTTGGGATGCTTTTGGATGAAAGCCAGGTCAGGTCCATTGTTGTCGAGATAAAACAAGTGATCATAGCTAGTTCAAGTAGGAAAAGAGAGAGGGCAGAGAGGACCAAAGCTAAAGATTTTGATGCTGAAGAGAGTGAGCTGATTAAAGAGGAAAATGAACAAGAGGGAGAAGTTTTTGATCAAGTTAGTTGTTTAAATTCGTTTTTAAAAAATCCAAGTTATGTTGATTGCTGGGCTACTGTCTTTGTATTATGTTTGTACAGATCAATTCTTTGGTCATCCTTTCAAAACATTTATGTGTCCCAGGTGGGAGAGATATTGGGAACTTTGATTAAAACCTTCAAAGCCTCCTTCTTACCTTTCTTCGATGAACTGTCATCATATTTGACACCTATGTGGGTATGTTCCTACCAGAAGCTGTCACTTCTCTTCTCTAATTAGTTTTTCTGTTGATATTAACTGCATTTTTATTATTGAGCTGGTCATTTAGCATTTTGATTTGGGTACTAGATCATACTTGAAGTATATGTAACTGTTTATACTTTTCTGTTTTCTAAGTTTTAGCTGCACTGAATTGTAGTGATGGCTCTAAAATGTAGGATCTGTGTGATAGCAGCAATCTCTGACCATATTATTTTTGGAATATTCCTGAATTCTTCAAGTCACACTGTTGAAAGCTTTAGTTCAACAATGAATATTCATTCTTGCTTTGGGAATTTAATTTGGCTGTGGGTTATGTTCAAATAAATTAGGAGTTAGAGATGAGCCATTCATTCTGCAGGGTTAATTCTTCAGGGCAATAAAATTGCGCACGCGCACACACACACACACATGAGCTCACATATTGATTTTATATTAAATCATAATCTTTTCTCAACTGTTGGATATAGGGAAGGGACAAGACACCTGAAGAGAGGAGAATTGCCATTTGCATTTTTGACGACGTTGCAGAGCAGTATCGTGAAGCCGCTATAAAGTAAGTGCTGTCTTCTACTCTTGATTATTATCAAAATGTTTTGCTGAATTAGTCATCGTATCCACCAATTGACCAGGTATTATGATACATATCTCCCATTCTTGTTGGAGGCTTGTAATGATGAGACTGCTGATGTCCGGCAGGTCAGGCATTAGACATGTTCCGTTGTTTGACCTTTTGAGTTCCATTTTACTGATGGGACTGCGGAGTTTGGTGGATCCGTGTTCAAACCTCTGGTTGGAGGTACTGCTTCGTTCTGTAATAAAATTTGTTGATCTGTATTGCATTACATTAATTAACAAGTTAGTGGCTCATTGCAGAGGCTCTGTCGAGGTTAAATGCTGTGATCCAGCATCCTAATGCTTTTCATTCAGATAATGTAATGGCATATGATAATGTTGTTTCAGCTCTGGAAAAAGTTTGCCAATTTCATCGAGATAGTATTGATTCTGCCCAGGTCTTTACATTTTTTCTGTTATTGGTCACTCTTATTGTTTGGTTTGTTCATCAACATCTTGCCTTATCATGGTCTAATCTCTGTGGAGGCTGAGTTTTTTAATTATCAGGTTGAGATGGCATATGCTTATTTAATCTTTTTGCAATCTTCTGTTATGTTTACAGGTGATTCCTGCATGGTTGAACTATTTGCCAATAAAAGGTGATTTGATTGAGGTCAAAGTTGTCCATGATCAACTTTGTTCCATGGTTGAAAGGTAAGGAACTCAAATTTTCCTTTTTAGTTTCCTAATGCAGTCCCGCATTTACTCTTTTTGTTCTAATTCTTATTTTTGTTTACCTGTAGGTCTGACAGTGAACTTTTGGGTCCAAACAATCAGTACCTTTCTAAAATAGTTTCAGTTTTTGCTGAGGTTAGTTTTTATCAAGCATTTGCTACTTTGATGTGCCAATACATATTTGATTTTATTTAATTTGATTTTCTATTAATGTTGCCCATTTTTTTCATGCATTTTTCTATTTAATATTGCAATTAATAATTTTTTTTCATGCATTTGGTTGACTATGTTGCCAATGGTTTATTTTTCTTTTTAAATTGATTTCACAAAATTAAAGATTAAATTATAATATTTTCTGTCTTATGTTCAGGCTAATCAAACACCAAGGAAAAGAAGCTGTGAGAGAACACCAGCCACTAGTATGACTCTGTTCTTCACCAAGTGTCATATCTTGATGAACAATAGAGTTGTCCTGGGAACACAATTATCTTTCTGATACCATCACTGCACTAATTTTCTCGACTAGTTAATTGAGTAGAGTCTTTATTAGTCTGATGTCAGATTATTTTAATCTTTAAGTTAAGGTAAAAATTTACCCAAAAGTTTGTGATAAGGTCTATGTTCTCACTCTGGGCATTTTTATTGAGGAACAAAAAGGCAAAATTTTCTTGTGAGAAAAGCAGTGATGATGAAGAAGAAGCAGCAGCAGAAAGAGCAAGTGAAGAATTTTGCAAATGAGATAAGTGGAATTAACACAGGATCTCCTTCACCAACTTCATCTATTAATTATTAGAGCAGCGAAAATTGTTCAAATAAGTTAGGAAATTGAATAGAAGTTGCTTGCAACATAGGTCTTTCAATTTACTAGTATGAGGAAAATCATTTAGAGCCCTTTGGATACCCATTAACAACTTTTAATTTACTCAATAGACTTTGTTGATGTATGTTTGTTACTTATTATTATAGTTGATGTATCAATACACTTTGTTTATATTTTGAATTATATTGACTTGTTTGTTTATAGTACTTTTCTTTTAGTTTGATAATACGATGAATTTGTTTATTTTTTTAAATATTATAAATATTTGAATACACATTAGATAAAAATTTGTATTAAATTTATATTTATTTTGTATGAAAATAAGTTTATTTTGTAATTGAAAAAGTAAAAAATATATATTTTACCTTACTGGCGGATTTACAGACGGATTTTCTGTCTGTAATCAGAGTGTGAGATGATTTTCCAAAGTTCAAATTACAGACGGAAAATCCGTCTGAAAATCTGTCTGTAATTACAGACGGAAAATCCGTCTGAAATCCGTCTGTAATTACAGACGGAAAATCCGTCTGAAAATCCGTCTGTAATTACAGACAGAAAATCCGTCTGAAAATTCGTCTGTAATTTACAGACGGAAAATCCGTCGGAAAGTTCGTCGTCTTCGGGAAATGGATGGAGAATTTACAGAGGGAAAATCCGCCGGTAACTGGTAAAAATCCGTCTGTAATTTTCCGGCGGAAAAAAAATCCGTCGATAAATAATTTCCGACGGGGCTTTTACAGAGGGACAAAATCCGTTGGTAATTTCGTCGGTAACCAAAAATCTGTCTGTAATAAAGACTAAATCTGCCTGTAAATCTGTCTGTATTAATCCATTTTCTAGTTGTGAGTATAGAAACCGAATTCTTGTATTCACTAATAAATGCTGTACTACTCGATCGAAACTCCATCGCAAGAAGAAATTCCATCGCAGCGTGAGATCTGCGATCTCACCACAAAAAAGAGTTTAAAATTTCATTTATATTAAGGCAGTTTTAAAGACCTATCATAATATTTAGATATTGTGGCATATTTTGTTGTTTCGATAATTAATTTGTATTTTGTGGCAGTGTTTGGTTACTCTGACGGGTTTGAACTACCATTGTGATTAGTTATATTTCAAATGCACAAATAGACTGAACCCTCATTTCAAAAACGCTATCCTGTATCTCTATCTTCGAGAAAAAAGTTAAAACACTACGCAATCTCCTCCTGCGTTCTCCTTCGACGGCGATCTCCTCCGGCGATATCTGCTTCGGCGACGATCTCCTCCGACAGCGATATCCTTCGGCGACGTCTGGTCTAGCAATGATCTCCTCCTGCGACATCTGCTCCAGCGACGATCTCCTCCTGCGACATCTGCTCCAGCGACGATCTCCCTCCTCCGACGTCTCCTCCAGCGACGATCTCCTCCGGCTTCCTCCTTGTTGTCCTTTATGTCCTCTCTGCCAAATCTTCAATGTCTCCCTTTTGTTCTAGATCGGTAGGTCAGCTTGCTACTTTTTCACATTCTAGGGTTCAAAAGTACGAATTATTTCTATGCTTTGCTAGATTTTTTGCCAATTTGATTTAAACATGAGAGTGCATGAATATGTGGATATAAATTCCTTGTGATTTTCGTTGTTATTCATTTGGTACTGGTTTTTAAGCTTTTTTGAATTTGTTATTATTGGAGAAAAGCAAAACTGTGTATTTTGATTTTCTTATTTTTTTCAATGTGCTGTGAGGTTTTGGTAGTGTGTTTGTATTTTAGCTTGTAAATACTAAGTGGAGTATGTGAGAATGGCGCAGGAAAGTGGAAAATCTTTGTGTCACTTATAAATGAGGTATTGGATCCGGCAAAGACTGAAGCTTTGCTGATTGTCTTGCGTGCTATTTTGAATTATATATTATCATTATTTTCAGAAAATTCTCAAAGAAAAGTAATGGAGGTGATACATATATTATAAGGGTAATTCCTATATTTTATCTGCAAATTAATTGTGTGGTAAATAGCATTTTATGATTAAGCTTTTTAAGGAAATACTCACATAAGAAACTAATATTGCTTTATTCCAAATGACTATATGTCCCTCTTCATATCAATCATTAAAGATTGAGATTTTGTATGAATAGTGAAGAATTGAAGATTGATGGTTTAGAAGTTATAGTAAACTCTCGTTGTAAGTATAGTTACTAAACCAAGCAATCAACCTTTCTTACAAACGTTTTGGTTGTCATAAGTAACAAACCCCTAAATAAATTGATAACCGAAGTATTTAAACCTCGGGTCGTCTTCTCAAGGAATTGCAGGGAGGTGTTCTTATTATTGGTTATGAGTTTTGTAAATTGGGAGTTTTGGAATTTGGGTAATGGGCACAGATATAAAGGAAAATAAATTAATAATTATAAAATCTCTTGGCAAGGTATGAGAAATTGGAAGTCCTATACTAGTTATCCTTATCAATGATGATAAAAATTGAATCTTAATTCCACTTAGTTAACCTCTGCTGGTGCGAAGGAAGGTCAAGTGGCTAATTAGTTTGATCTTCAAATCCTAATTAATTCCTAGAAAAAGATTGGGATTATAGAAGTTCAAGCTAATTAGCAAAGATAGCGATTATCGATCACGTTGAGTTTGATAACTCAAGAGTTACTGATTTCTTAACCAAAGCCAGGAATGTAGAAAGCTAAATTAAAATCATAAATATCTGGAATACCTCAAATAACATTCATTCAAAGCAGTCAAATCTAACATGGAAAATATTCATAAGCCAATTGGGCAACATAAATCAAACATAAATAAAAGCATTAAAGTATCTCAAAGTAGAAGAGAGGTCAAAATAAAGGAATATTGAACCTGGAGCTCAGAAGAATTGCAACTTGAAATAATAATAATAAATCCTAAATCCTTTAAGAGGAATCCTAATCCTAAATCCTAAGAGAGAGGAGAGAACCTCTCTCTCTCAAAACTACATCTAAAACCTAAAATTGAATTATGAAAGCCTTGTTATGAATGGATGCATTCCCCCACTTTATAGCCTATAATCTGTGTTCTCTGGGCTGAAAACTGGGTCAGAAACAGCCCAGAAATCGCTGATTGTTAAATCTGGTCCGTACAGGTCGCGGCAAAGTGACGTGGAGGCGTCATCCACGCGTTTGCGTGGAATGAGATTCGCAAATGCGATGCGTCCGCGTGGAGCGCATGTTCGTATCGCCTATCTGTACGGCCACTATGGCAAATTATATATGAAATCAAAGCCCCAGACGTTATCTTTCCAACACAAGTAAAATTGCATCATTTGAATCTCTGTAGCTCAAGTTATGATCATTTTAGTGCGAGAGGGTCAGGTTGACAGCTTTTCAGTTCCTTCAACTTCTTGTATTCCTTCCACTTTTGCATGCTTCATTTCCATCCTCTAAGCCATTCCTGCCCTGTAATACTTGAAATCACTTAACACACATATCAAGGCATCTAATGGTAATAAGAGAGGATTAAATAAAAGAAAATAAAAGCCAAAGAAGCATGTTTTCAATCATATCATAGAATCAGAAAGGAAATATAAAACATGCAAATCATATGAATAAGTGGGTAAAGAGTTGATAAAAACCACTCAATTGAGCACAAGATAAACCATAAAATAGTGGTTTATCACATAGCATTATGTTATTTTGAGAGGCCCCTTGATTAGTTGACCTTAAGGAAATTGACTTGGGTTTTCAAAATTTAGCAATACCTTTTGGAGTTTGATATTTGTGAATTATATAGTTACATTGTTATTATTGTGACACATTTTTCTTAGAGAATGATTTTGGTTCTCAAATACATTTTTGGAAAATGGGTTGGAAGATAATTATGTCTTTGCTTTTGATGTTCTTTTGGCTGGAATGGAGCTAGTGCTGTAGAGGCTTTGCTAATTCTCCGTTTGAACTTATCAAACTTCATGAACAGGTTTCCTCATCTTCATACATTTCGAACTCTACTTTTGCTTTGGGAAAGGGAGCCCAACCACCTTTAATTTCAAGATTACTGAGTGGCTGTTATCCTGACAAGAGATCCTTGAACCAATATGTCGATCTCATCTCTACCTTATCTATCAAAAATACTAATGTGACAAGTGCATTGCTAGAGTATCCTTGGATGATGGCAGGACCAAATGCCTGAATTCATCATACAAATTCCCCAAAATGAATTTAGCTAGATTAAATTTGTGGCCTTCTGATGAGCGGATAATTTATACGCTTTTTGGCATTATTTTTAGTATGTTTTTAGTATGTTCTAGTTAGTTTTTATTATATTTTTATTAGTTTTTAGTTAAAATTCACTTTTCTGGACTTTTCTATGAGTTTGTGTGTTTTTCTGTGATTTCAGGTATTTTCTGACTGAAATTGAGGGACCTGAGCAAAAATCTGATTCAGAGGCTGAAAAGGACTGCAGATGTTGTAGGATTCTGACCTTCCTGCACTCGAAGTGGATTTTCTGGAGCTACAGAAGCCCAATTAGCGCGCTCTCAATTGCGTTGGAAAGTAGACATCCTGGGATTTCCAGCAATATATAATAGTTTATACTTTGCCCGAGATTTGATGGCCCAAACAGCCGTTCCAAGTCAGCTCAACAATTCTGGCGTTTAATGCCGGAACTGGCACAAGAATGGGAGTTAAACGCCCAAACTGGCACAAAAGCTGGCGTTTAACTCCAAAAAAAGTCTCTACACATGAAAGCTTCAATGCTCAGCCCAAGCACACACCAAGTGGGCCTGGAAGTGGATTTTTATGTCATTTACTCATCTTTGTAAACCCTAAGCTTCTAGTTCTCTACAAATAGGACCTTTTACTATTGTATTTTCATCTTGGTTCTTCTGGTTCCCTCTCTGGGGCCGAAGCCAATGATCACTATTATCACTTATGTATTTTCAACGGTGGAGTTTCTACACACCATAGATTAAGGTGTGGAGCTCTGCTGTACCTCGAGTATCAATGTAATTACTATTGTTCTTCTATTCAATTCAGCTTATTCTTGTTCTAAGATATCACTTGTTCCTCAACTTGATGAATGTGATGATCCATGACACTCATCATCATTCTCACTTATGAACGTGTGCCTGACAACCACCTCCGTTCTACCTTCGATTAAGTGTGTATCTCTTGGATTCCTTAATCAGAATCTTCGTGGTATAAGCTAGAATTGATGGCGGCATTTAAGAGAATCTGGAAGGTATAAACCTTGTCTGTGGTATTCTGAGTAGGATTCAAGGATTGAATGACTGTGACGAGCTTCAAACTCACGATTGTGGGGCGTTTGTGATAGACACAAAAGAATCACTGGATTCTATTCCGACATGATCGAGAACCGACAGATGAATAGCCGTGTTGTGACAGAGCGCATTGAACATTTTCACTGAGAGGACGGGACTGTAGCCATTGACAACGGTGATGCCCAACATACAGCTTGCCATGGAAAGGAGTAAGAAGAATTGGATGAAGACAGTAGGAAAGCAGAGAGACGGAAGGGACAAAGCATCTCCATACGCTTATCTGAAATTCTCACCAATGAATTACATAAGTATCTCTATCTTTATTTTATGTTTTATTTATCTTTTAATCATTAATCCTCCATAACCATTTGAATCCGCCTGACTGAGATTTACAAGATAACCATAGCTTGCTTCATACCAACAATCTCCGTGGGATCGACCCTTACTCGCGTAAGGTTTATTACTTGGACGACCTAGTGCACTTGCTGGTTAGTTGTGCGAAGTTGTGATAAAGAGTTGAGATTGCAATTGAGCGTACCATGTTGATGGCGCCATTAATGATCACAATTTCGTGCACCAAGTTTTTGGCGCCGTTGCCGGGGAATTAAATGTCCTAACTACAATTTCGCATTTGTTCCCTGCAATAACAGTGCCAAATTTTGATCCGGCAACAACACCAAGTTTTTGGCGCCGTTGCCGGGGATTGTTTGAGTTTGGACAACTGACGGTTCATCTTGTTGCTTAGATTAGGTATTTTTCTTCAGAATTTTTAAGAATGAATTCTAGAGTTTCAAGATGATGTTCTTATCATCACCAAAGCTGATTGATTCTCATTAATTTAGCTCTTGAATGTAATGTCCTGCTGAAGCTTGGCTAGCCATGTCTAATTTCTTTAGACTAAAGCTTTAGACTAACATTGCATGATTCTTGGAATTCTTATTAAAAGTTTTGATCCTCTTTATTTTCTTTTTTCACATAATTTTCGAAAAATCCAAAAAAAATTACAAAATCATAAAAACCAAAAATATTTCTTGTTTGAGTCTAGTGTCTCATTTTAAGTTTGGTGTCAATTGCATGTTTCTATTCTTCTTGCATTTTTCGAATTCAATCATGTGTCTTCATTGATCTTCAAGTTGTTCTTGATGATTTCCTTACTCTGATCTTTAAATTCTCTTGTCTTGAGTGTTTTGTTGTTTCTCATATGCATTCTCAATTTGTTAGTGTCAATAGTATACAAGCTTCTAAGTTTGGTGTCTTGCATGCATTGTTTATTTGATCTTAGTTGTATTTTGATTATTCCTCATTATTAAAAAGTCAAAAAAATTTTTAAATTTGTGTCTTTTCAAGTCAATAATACAGAGAATTGAAGATTCAGAACATTCAGCAGAGGAATTACACAGAAAAAGTTGGGCGTTCAAAACACCCAGAGAAGAAGGAAAACTGGCGTTTAAACGCCAGCCAGGGTACCTGGCTGGGCGTTTAACACCCAAAAGGGTAGCATTTTGGGCGTTAAATGCCAGAATGGATACCATTCTGGGCGTTTAACACAAGGATGGCACAAGAGGGAAGATTTTGTTTTTAATGCCAATTTTTTTAAGTTTTCAAAATTTTTCAAAATCAAATCTTTTTCAAATCATATCTTTTCAATCATATATTTTCAAAATCAATTTCTTTCCACTCTCAAAAATACTTGCTAACAGTTAATGATTTGATTCATCATTTCAAGTATGTTGCCTTTTCTGTTGAGAAAGGTTTAATGTCTGAATCATATCTTTTAAATTTCTTGTTAGCCAAGTCATTAATTTTAAAAATCAAATCTTTTCAAATTGTTTTTCAATCATATCTTTTCAATTATATCTTCTTAATCACATCTTTTTCAAAATAGTTTTCAATCATATCTTTTTGATTTCTACTTTCAAAAATCTTTTTCAAAAATCACTTAATTTCTTTCCCACTCTTAGTTTTTGAAAATCATCAATCAATTTTCAAAATTGTTTCAAAATCTTTTACTTTAATTTCAAAAATTCTTCCCCTCTTCTCACATCCTTCTATTTATGGACTAACACTCCTCCTCAATGCACAATTTAAACTCTATCCCTCTTGATAAGTTCGAATTCTTCTACCTCCTCCTTCTATTCTTCTTTTCCTCTGACACCTCAAGGAATCTCTATCCTGTGACATAGAGGATTCCATATTTTCTTGTTCCCTTCTATTTCATATGAGCAGGAGCAAAGACAAAAGCATTCTTGTTGAGGCTGACCCTGAACCTGAAAGGACCTTGAAGCGAAAGCTAAGAGAAGCTAAAGCACAATTCTCTGTAGAGGACCTAACAGAAATCTTTAAAGAAGAAGAACCCATGGCAGTCGAAAATAACAATAATGCCAACAATGCACAATTCTACTGGAGGATCTCTTCATCTGAAGAAGACGCCTGCAGAAGCTCAAGAACTCATTAAAATGGTTGCAAATAACCAATTCATGTACACTTCTGAAAGGAATCCTGTGAACAATGGGACGAATCAGAAGAAAGGAGTTCTTGAGATTGATACTCTGAATGCCATATTGGCTCAGAACAAAATATTGACTCAGCAAGTCAATATGATTTCTCAAAGTCTGTCTGGAATGCAAGATGCACCAGGCAGTACTAAGGACGCTTCATCTGAAGAAGAAGCTTATGATCCTGAGAACCCTTCAATGGAAGAGGTGAATTACATGGGAGAACCCTATGGAAACACCTATAATCCTTCATGGAGAAATCATCTAAATCTCTCATGGAAGGATCAACAGAGACCTCAACAAGGTTTCAACAACAATAATGGTGGAAGAAACAGGTTTAGCAATGGCAAGCCTTTTCCATCATCTTCTCAGCAACAGACAGAGAATTCTAAGCAGAGCCACTCTGACTTAGCAACCATGGTCTCTGATCTAATCAAAGCCACTCAAAGTTTCATGACTGAAACAAGATCCTCTATTAGAAACTTGGAGGCATAAGTGGGTCAGCTGAGTAAGAAAGTTACTGAACTCCCTCCTAGCACTCTTCCAAGCAATACAGAAGAGAATCCAAAAGGAGAGTGTAAGGTCATCAACTTGGCCAAATTTGGAGAGGAGGAAGAGGCAATGATCGCCACTGAGGAAGACCTCAATGGACGTCTACTGGCCTCCAATGAATTCCCTAATGAGGAACCATGGGAATCTGAGGCTCACACTGAGACCATAGAGATTCCACTGGATTTACTTCTGCCATTCATGAGCTCTGATGAGTATTCTTCCTCTGAAGAGGACGAAGATGTCACTGAAGAGCAAGTTGCTAAGTACCTTGGAGCAATCATGAAGCTAAATGACAAGTTATTTGGTAATGAGACTTGGGAGGATGAACCCCCTTTGCTCACCAAAGAACTGGATGACTTGACTAGACAGAGATTACCTCAAAAGAGACAGGACCCTGGGAAGTTCTCAATACCTTGTACCATAGGCACCATGAACTTTGAGAAGGCTCTGTGTGACCTAGGGTCAAGCATAAACCTCATGACTCTCTCTGCAATGGAGAAGCTAGGGATCTTTGAGGTACGAGCTGCAAGAATCTCACTAGAGATGACAGACAATTCAAGAAAACAAGCTTATGGACTTGTAGAGGATGTTCTGGTAAAGGTTGAAGACCATTACATCCCTGCTGATTTGATAGTCCTAGAGACTGGGAAGTGCATGGATGAATCCATCATCCTTGGCAGACCCTTCCTAGCCATAGCAAAGGCTGTGATTGATGTTGACAGAGGAGAATTGATCATTCAAGTGAATGAAGAATCCCTTGTGTTTAAGGCTCAAGGATATCCCTCTGTAACCATGGAGAGGAAGCATGAAAAGCTTCTCTCAAAACAGAGTCAGACAAAGCCCCCACAGTCAAACTCTAAGTTTGGTGTTGGGAGGCCACAACCAAATTCTAAGTTTGGTGTTAAACCCCCACATTCAAACTCTAAGTTTGGTGTTGGAAGGTTTCAACATGGCTCTGAGAATCTGTGAGGCTCCATGAGAGCCCATTGTCAAGCTATTGACATTAAAGAAGTGCTTGTTGGGAGGCAACCCAATGTTATATTTATCTATTTTCCATTGTTATTTTATGTTTTCTGTAGGTTGATGATCATGTGAAGTCACAAAATCAATTGAAAAAGCAAAAACAGAATGAAAAACAAAAAGAAAAACAGCACACCCTGGAGGAAAACTTGCTGGCGTTTAAACGCCAGTAAAGACAGCAAAATGGACATTTAACGCCCAGTCTGGCACCATTCTGGGCGTTTAACGCCAGAAAGGGGCACCAGACTGGCGTTCAATGCCAGGAATGGGCAAGAAGCTGGCGTTAAACACCAGAAATGGGCACCAGCCCGGCGTTTAACGCCAGGATTGGCAGAAGGAGCATTTTTTTCTCGCCACTTGGTGCAGGGATGAATTATCCTTGACACCTCAAGATCTGTGGACCATACAGGATCTCCACCTACCCCACCACTCTCTCTCTTCTTCACCCATTCACCAATCACCTCAACACCTCTTCCCCAAAAACCCCTCACCTATCAAATCCCACCATTCTCTTAATCACTCACATCCATCCTTCATAAAACCCTACCTACCTCACCATTCAAATTCAAACCACTTTCCCTCCCAAACCCACCCATACATGACCGAACCCTACCCCTCTCTCTACCCCTATATAAACCCATCTTCACCCCGTCATTTTCACACATCATACACACTACTTCTCCTCCTTCTCCATCTCCTCTATTTCTTCTTCTTCTACTCTCTTCTTTCTTCTTTTGCTCGAGGACGAGCAAACTTTCTAAGTTTGGTGTGGTAAAAGCATTGCTTTTTGTTTTTCCATAACCATTTGTGGCATCTAAGGCCGGAGAAACCTCTAGAAAGAGGAAAGGGAAGGCAAAAGCTTCCACCTTCGAGTCATGGGAGATGGAGAGATTCATCTCAAGGGTGCATCAAGACCACTTCTATGAAGTTGTGGCCATGAAGAAGGTGATCCCCGAGGTCCCTTTCAAACTCAAAAAGAGTGAATATCCGGAGATCTGACATGAGATCCGAAGAAGAGGTTGGGAAGTTCTTACCAACCCCATTCAACAAGTCAGAATCTTAATGGTTCAAGAGTTCTATGCCAATGCATGGATCACCAAGAACCATGATCAAAGTGTGAACCCGGACCCAAAGAATTGGCTTACAATAGTTCGGGGGAAATGCTTAGATTTTAGTCCGGAAAATGTAAGGTTGGCATTCAACTTGCCCATGATGCAAGGAGATGAACACCCCTACACTAGAAGGGTCAACTTTGATCAAAGGATGGATCAAGTCCTCATAGACATTTGTGAAGAGGGCGCTCAATGGAAGAGAGATTCAAGAGGGAAGCCGGTTCAACTGAGAAGGCATGACCTCAAGCCCGTGGCTAGGGGATGGTTGGAGTTTATCCAACGCTCAATCATTCCCATTAGCAACCGGTCCGAAGTTACTATAGACCGGGCTATCATGATTCATAGCATCATTATTGGAGAGCAAGTAGAAGTTCATGAGGTTATATCCCAAGAACTTTATAAGGTGGCAGACAAGTCCTCTACCTTGGCAAGGTTAGCCTTCCCTCATCTCATTTGTCACCTTTGTAATTTAGCTGGAATTAACATAGAGGGAGACATCCTCATTGATGAGGACAAGCCCATCACTAAGAAAAGGATGGAGCAAACAAGAGATCCCACTCATCATGAAATCCCTGAGATACCTCAAGGGATGCACTTTCCTCCACAAAATTATTGGGAGCAAATTGACGATTGGATTTTTGACGGTTTAGAATTTCTCAAATAAAATCTCGTCGAAGTATAGTTTCTAAACCAAACAATAATCCTTTCATACAAAAGATTGTTTGTCACAAGTAACAAACCCCTAAAATCTATAAACCGAAGTATTTAAACCTCGGGTCGTTCTCCCTAGGATTTACAATAAAGTGTCTTGTTATTGGTTGTGAGTTGTTTTGGGGTTTTTGGGATTATAGACAAGAATTATAAATGGCAAAGGAAATAAACTAACAACTAACAAAGCTCTTGGCAAGATATGAGAACTAGAAGTCCTATCCTAGTTATCCTTCTCAATTGTGATAACAAATTGTCCATTGCTCCCACTTAGTTATCCTCTAACCATGGAGGAAAGTCAAGTGGATGAATCAATTTGATTCCTCAAGTCCTAATCAACTCCTAAAGGAAAGACTAGCTTTAGAGGCATTCAAATCAATTAGCAACTTCTAATTATCAATCAGCAAAGGAATTAGATAACTCAAGAGTCACTAATTACTCTACCTAGGCCAAGAGGAACAAAACCTACACTAAAATCCAACCAAGCATTTCATCAAACACCTGGAAGGCACAAAAGAAAAGCAAGGCAAATTGACAACAAGAATAGAATCTAACAACATTTATTGAAAGAATTTCAACAACAACAATCAAAAGAAACACATTTATTATGAATTACCTTTTATTGAATTGGAAGAAAGTAGAATGAACAATACTAGATCTACAACAAAATATAAGAACAACATAAAGGAAATTGCAATAAAGGAATGGAAGAAGAATGAATGTAACAACAAGGAATTGAGAAGATAGAAGTAGAAGAGGATGAATCTAAATCTAAATCTAAGAACTAAACCTAATCCTAATCCTAATTCTAGAGAGAAGTGAGAGCTTCTCTCTCTAGAAACTAGTTCTAACTACTAAACTAAACTAATGGTCTAAAATTAGTCTATGGATGTGTGTGTGTGAATGTCATGTCAATCCCCTTCAATCCTTGGCTCTTATATGCATTTTGGCGCCAAAGTTGGTTGCTGAAACCTTCCCAAAATTGCCAGGCACGTGTTACCTTAGTGAGGTCATGTGCCATCATCGGCGCGTGCGCGCATTGTACGCGTGCGCGTCCTTGGCCTGTTTCGCAATGTGCGCGCGAGCGCCTTGTGCGCGTGCGCGTGCTTGGCTGACTTTGCTTCTTTGACTTTTTATGCTTCTCTCCACTTGCATGCTTCCTTCCTTGCTTTCTTTGATCCATACTTAGCCTATTTCATCCTGAGATTACTAACAAACACATCAAGGCATCTTATGGAATCAAAGAGGAAATAGAATTCATCAAAAATAAAGCTTAAAAAGCATGTTTTTACACTTAAGCACAAATACGGGAGAGATAACAAAACCATGCTAATTCCTAGGCTAAATGTGACAAAAGACTATCAAGATGCTCTAAATTCAATACAAAACAAACCGTCAAATTGGGGTTTGTCACAAATCAACACCTCCCTAGGAGAATTGAGTTCCAACATGGGACAATTAAGGGTGGAGCACCAAGAACATTCCATTCTCCTCCATGAAATTAGAGAAGATCAAAGAATCATGAAAGAGGAGCAACAAAGGCAAGGAAGAGACATTGAGGAGCTCAAGCACTCCATAAGATCTTCAAGAGGAAGAACGAGCCGCCATCACTAAGGTGGACCTGTTCTTTAATTTCCTTGTCCTTTATTTTTCTATTTTTTCGAATTTTTATGCTTATGTTTATCTATGTTTGTGTCTTATGATCATTAGTGTCTTAGTGTCTATGCCTTAAAGTTGTGAATGTCCTATGAATCCATCACCTTTCTTAAATGAAAATGTTCTTAATTGAAAAAGAGAAGAATTGCATGGATTTCAAATTTTATAACAGATTAATTATTTTGATGTGGTGGCAATACTTTGACTTCTGAATGTATGCTTGAACAGTGCATATGTCTTTTGAATTTGTTGTTCATGAATGTTGGCTCTTGAAAGAATGATGAAAAAGGAGACATGTTGCTGAGGATCTGAAAAATCATAAAAATGATTCTTGAAACAAGAAAAAGCAGTGAATTCAAAAAAAAAAAGAGAGAGAGAGAGAAAGCAAGCAGAAAAAGCCAATAGCCCTTTAAACCAAAAGGCAAGGGTAAAAATAAAGTTGTGATCCAAGGCAAAAAGAGTGTGCTTAAGAACCCTGGACACCTCTAATTGGGGACTCTAGCAAAGCTGAGTCACAATCTGAAAAGGTTCACCCAGTTATGTGTCTGTGGCATGTATGTATCCGGTGGTAATACTGGAAGACAGAGTGCTTTGGGCCACGGCCAAGACTCATAAAATAGCTGTGTTCAAGAATCATCATACTTAACTAGGAGAATCAATAACACTATCTGGATTCTGAGTTCCTATAGAAGCCCATCATTCTGAATTTCAAAGGATAGAGTGAGATGCCAAAACTGTTCAGAGGCAAAAAGCTAAAAGCCCCGCTCATCTAATTAATACTGATCTTCATAGATGTTTTTGGAATTCATTGCATATTCTCTTCTTTTTATCTTACTTGATTTTCAGTTGCTTGGGGACAAGCAACAATTTAAGTTTGGTGTTGTGTTGAGCGGATAATTTATACGCTTTTTGGCATTGTTTTTAGTATGTTTTTAGTATGTTCTAGTTAGTTTTTATTATATTTTATTAGTTTTTAGTTAAAATTTACTTTTCTGGATTTTACTATGAGTTTGTGTATTTTTCTGTGATTTCAGGTATTTTCTAGCTGAACTTGAGGGACCTGAGCAAAAATCTGATTCAGATGCTGAAAAGGACTGCAGATGCTGTTGGATTCTGGTATCCCTGCACTCGAAGTGGATTTTCTGGAGCTACAGAAGCCTAATTGGCGCGCTCTCAATTACGTTGGAAAGTAGACATCCTGGGCTTTCCAGCAATATATAATAGTCCATACTTTGCCCGAGATTTGATGGCCCAAACAGGCGTTCCAAGTCAGCTCAAGAATTCTGGCGTTTAACGCCGGAACTGGCACAAGAATGGGAGTTAAACGCCCAAACTGGCACAAAAACTGGCGTTTAACTCCAAGAAAAGTCTCTACACATGAAAGCTTCAATGCTCAGCCCAAGCACACACCAAGTGGGCCCGGAAGTGGATTTTTATGTCATTTACTCATCTTTGTAAACCCTAAGCTACTAGTTCTCTACAAATAGGACCTTTTACTATTGTATTTTCATCTTGGTTCTTCTGGTTCCCTCTCTGGGGCCGAAGCAAATGATCACTATTATCACTTATGTATTTTCAACGGTGGAGTTTCTACACACCATAGATTAAGGTGTGGAGCTCTGCTGTACCTCGAGTATCAATGCAATTACTATTGTTCTTCTATTCCATTCACCTTATTCTTATTCTAAGATATCACTTGTTCCTCAACTTGATGAATGTGATGATCCGTGACACTCATCATCATTCTCACTTATGAACGTGTGCCTGACAACCACCTCCATTCTACCTTCGATTAAGTGTGTATCTCTTGGATTCCTTAATCAGAATCTTCGTGGTATAAGCTAGAATTGATGGCGGCATTCAAGAGAATCCGGAAGGTCTAAACCTTGTCTGTGGTATTCTGAGTAGGATTCAAGGATTGAATGACTGTGACGAGCTTCAAACTCGCGATTGTGGGGCGTTAGTGACAGACGCAAAAGAATCACTGGATTCTATTCCGACATGATCGAGAACCGACAGATGAATAGTCGTGCTGTGACAGAGCGCATTGAACATTATCACTGAGAGGACGGGACTGTAGCCATTGACAACGGTGATGCCCAACATACAGCTTGCCATGGAAAGGAGTAAGAAGGATTGGATGAAGACAGTAGGAAAGCAGAGAGACGGAAGGGACAAAGCATCTCCATACGCTTATCTGAAATTCTCACCAATGAATTACATAAGTATCTCTATCTTTATTTTATGTTTAATTTATCTTTTAATCATTAATCCTCCATAACCATTTGAATACGCCTGACTGAGATTTACAAGATAACCATAGCTTGCTTCATACCAACAATCTTCGTGGGATCGACCCTTACTTGCGTAAGGTTTATTACTTGGACGACCCAGTGCACTTGCTGGTTAGTTGTGCAAAGTTGTGATAAAGAGTTGAGATTGCTATTGAGCGTACCATGTTGATGGCGCCATTGATGATCACAATTTCGTGCACCACCTTCACGCAAAAGACCAGCCAAAGGAAGAAATAACTTTTGCATTTGAATACTCCTCGAACAGTAGTACAAGAACGTCATGCTTTTCTCATCAGTTACAGGATCGTTCTCATGTCCCATATGCTAATTGATGAAGTCGCTGTAAGAGTTCTTCTGTGTTATCTTGTAGGTCCGATTTGGCTTCATATCACAAGTTACTTCAGAGAAATTTGCTGGAAGGCCAGTAATGGCAGCTATATAAAGTAATGTGGTCCCTACCATTCCATAGGAGAGGTGAAAGATATTTGTTGTTTTGTTCCAAAACCATACAGCTGCCCCAATCATCCAATGGTGAGTGGTAAAAGAGAAATGAAAAAGCCAAAAGAGATCATGGATACCTAGAGCCTTCCAAGCATCACTCTTTATTGTTTCGAGACGTTGATGCCAAACTCGAAAATTAGCTCTTTGAGGAGTAACTTTGGGATTATTCCTGAAGGATTTTTTGGGGTCGATAAAAGGGGCAATGAAGGGATCCTGTTTGATGAGTAAATCTTCTCTTTCAGCGTTAGGAAAGAAATTGAGTTTCTTACTGGCACGCTCCAAATTATGAATATGGCCAACAAAACAGCACGCTATATCGTCAACAGTGAAAGGAATAAGAATCCTTTTGTCATCAGGCAAAAGTTGAGGATCCTTAAAAATTTTGTCGTTAGATTGATTCACTACTTGTAGGTTTGGTGGTTTCTGGGTTTGAGTTGTAGGACCTTTGCCCTTATCTTGGGCAGTGGGGATTTTTTGAACTGAGGATGAAGCCATTGATGGGCAAAAACAAGCTCTGGTGGTGATAGAGTTTAAAGTAGAAATGTGTGAAAAGTTCAGAGTAAAAGGGAGATGAAGATTGAAAATAGGAAAGTTAATGATGAGTGATGAAGGAAGTTTAATTCAGTAAAATACAGGGATGCTCTGCCATTTCGTATAATGTAGTTTAAAATTTGAAATTGGTTAAACTTCCTAGAGAAGGTGAAGTGGTGGAGAGAGATACTAAGAGTAGTGGGAAACGTGTCGGGATAGGCACAAATAAATGAAAGATAGTAAATTTCATTTATGATTAATTAATGTCTTATGATGGCATAATAAGAGCATGTTAGGATTAAGTGTTATTGTTTTAAGATGATATCGAAAATAACACATTAATCCTAGGGGACAATTTATTGGTCGAAAATAATTTATAATGAAGAAAAGGGAGCATTCGAGAATCAGTAAGCGTGTGTCTTCGAAGAGAGGTTTACATCGAGAGAGAGTCTTTTGGCAGGGAAATCGAGTAAGAGTCAGACCGTCATGATAAGTCAAAACGTTTATCGATATGTCTAATCGAAGATTCCAAGTTTTATAGGTTGCTTCTGAACGTTACCCTTGTCAAGCAAAATAAGCGGAAATGGTTACTAATGGATTAATGAACGTGGGAGTTGCACTTCAATTTGATTGCTCAAGGATTTTTATAAATAGGAAAATACTCAAGGGCACAAAAGTTACAACTTTGCTTCAGAAATTACTCATGCACACTCACATCCTAGCGACTTATTGAGTCTGCTTTGAGTCAATTTTCTATAGGATTCCTTCCACTTGATTTTACATTTTCATTTACATTTCCTGCAAACTCTACTTTTTCTTGCAAGTTTATCTTTCAAGCAACATTTAATTTTCTTGTCCGATTCGAAGGCATTTTACTATTTTATTTAAATTCAATGCAAATTATTTCAAATTCAGTCAATTTATTTTCAAAATCATTATTGATTGATTTCAGATTTCTTTAAGATTTTTGTCTGATGCGTGAGCATCTTTCCTATCTTTTCCTAGTGAATTTGCATTCAAAATGTGTAGTTTAATCAAGAATTAATGATCTCTTTGCCACTATGGATGCTACTTTGAGTCGTGTGTAATTCTGTTTATTTCAGGTGACATTCGAATGTATTTGATGGAGTTTCTATAGAAAAAGAGAAGAAAGCAAATGATGTTGTCAACCCTGACCTCCTTGCATTCTAACGTAGATAACTTGAGCTTTGTAGGTCTAATTGACGTGACTCTAGTAGCATTGGAAAGCTAACTTCTAGAGCTTTCTAACAATATAAAATAGTATACCCTTTTCTTCCATTTCGTTCGGCCTCAATGGCGCCAAACTTGGGATTTCTCAAGTTTGGTGCCACACTCACCTACCTCCAGGAATGCTTGGCATCGAACCAAAGCCAAACTTGAGATTTCTCAAGTTTGGTGCCAAAGGTGCATAATATTGAAGATATATTCGGACTGGTCCCCAATTGTCCAAGGAGTAGCACAATATGTCTTTAATTAATTTTGATTAAAACTTTATTTTATTTTAAAATAGGAAAAGATATTATTTAGTTTTAGAAAATATATTTTACATTAATTAGTATTAGATATAAAAGAGAAAAGATTCAGCTCTTTGACATTTCTGCTCTTTTACCTCATTCCACATTTTACAATTTTAGAGAATCCTTGTTTTCTCCCTGAACCATGAGCAATTAAACCTACAGTGTTAAGGTTAGGAGCTTTGTCTGTTGTATGGATTGATACTATTACTTTTCTATTTTAATTCATATATTGATTTCAATTTCAAGAATTGTTTTCGTTCTTTATCCTATGAATTTGGGTGGAACAGAAGTATGACCCTTGTTCTAATTGAGTTCATGTATAACATAGAAAAGCTCTTTACTTGAACAACAGTTTGAAAATAATTTCTCCTAAATTTCTAATTATCTGGACTTAACGAGATACGTGACATATAATCCTCTTATATTTGGGTAATTAGGGTTTCTGTGGCATATAAACTAAATTTGAACTTAACCCTCTAATTGGAATCAAGTGACCAAGAAATTGGTTGTTGATGAAGATTAGAGGAGACTAAAAAGGTCTAAGGAATTAAGGTTTAGTCACATATAGTTTGCCATGAATTGAATCTTGCATGATTAAAATAGTTAGAAAGAAAAGTCAATCTGGAAGATAGATATCTCTAAAGCCTTAACTGTTTCTCCATATATACTTCCTAACTTATTTACTGCTTTTTTTTCGGGTTCTATGAATTACTGTTTGATGCATTTAAACTCTCAACACTCTTTTCTGTTTGTGTAACTAAGTAAATCACTTAACCATTGTTGCTTAGTCCATCAATCCTCGTGGGATCGACACTCATTCACTTGAGGTACTACTTGGTACGATCCGGTGCACTTGCCGGTTAGTTTGGGGTTATAAATTTCGCACCAAGTTTTTGACGCCGTTGTTAGGGATTGACTGTGATTGACAACTACTGGTTGTTTGATTACTTAGATTAGGCGTTTTTGCTTTTGTTTCTTTTAACTTATTTATTTAAATTTTCGAGAAAAATTGATTTATTTTATTTTTTTCTCTTAATTTTGGAATTAAGTTTGGTGTCCCCTTAGTTGTTTTATTCTCCCTAGTTATTTTACTTATTGAATTTAAATTTTATACTTCTTTTTGCTTATTAGTTATTTTATTTTGTTAATTATTCAGTTTATTTTCTTTATTTTATTTTTGTTTTCTTTTATATTTTATTTTATTTTCCTTTATGTTCTTTCTTTTTGGCTTGCTTATTTACCACATGATGCATTTAATTCTGTTTGGTGCTTTGTGCTAAGGAAAAATAATGGAGAGAGATCACATGGGTTACTACTCACACCCAAGGAGTGATTCTTATTATTGTGGATGGAGGAACTAACCGAATTTCGGTTGATAAATTCAAAACCAAAGAAACTTCAGTGCTCCATATTCCAACTATCAAGAACCACCATCTCCATATTAACACAAAGAGCCACCACCTCTCTATCCATATCAAGAACCATCATCTTTCTACCCGTATCAAGAGCCACCATCTCCCTATTCATACCAAGAACCATCCTCTTTTTACTCTTATCAAGAACCATCATCTCCTCCTTATTCATATCAAGAGCCACCATCTCCTTATCCATATCAAGAACCATTAGCTCTTGAGCTTCTCATGAAGGAATCCATACATGATATGAGGACGAGTGATGAGCGGATAATTTATACGCTTTTTGGCATTGTTTTTAGTATGTTTTTAGTATGTTTTAGTTAGTTTTTATTATATTTTTATTAGTTTTTAGTTAAAATTCACTTTTCTGGACTTTACTATGAGTTTGTGTGTTTTTCTGTGATTTCAGGTATTTTCTGGCTGAAATTGAGGGACCTGAGCAAAAATCTGATTCAGAGGCTGAAAAGGACTGCAGATGCTGTTGGATTCTGACCTCCCTGCACTCGAAGTGGATTTTCTGGAGCTATAGAAGCCCAATTGGCACGCTCTCAATTTCTTTGGAAAGTAGACATCCTGGGCTTTCCAGAAATATATAATAGTTTATACTTTTCCCGAGATTTGATGGCCCAAACAGGCGTTCCAAGTCAGCTCAAGAATTCTGGTGTTTAACGCCGGAACTGGCACAAGAATGGGAGTTAAACGCTCAAACTGGCACAAAAGCTGGCGTTTAACTCCAAGAAAAGTCTCTACACATAGAAGCTTCAACGCTCAGCCCAAGCACACACCAAGTGGGCCCGGAAGTGGATTTTTATGTCATTTACTCATCTTTGTAAACCTTAGGCTACTAGTTCTTTATAAATAAGACCTTTTGCTATTGTATTTTTATCTTTTGATCATGTTTTTATGATTGAACCCTCTTTGGGAGGCTGGCCATTCGGCCATGCCTAGACCTTGTTCTTATGTATTTTCAACGGTGGAGTTTCTACACACCATAGATTAAGGTGTGGAGCTCTGCTGTACCTTGAGTATTAATGCAATTACTATTGTTCTTCTATTCAATTCAGCTTATTCTTGTTCTAAGATATTCATTCGCACCCAAGAACTTGATGAATGTGATGATTATGTGACGCTCATGATCATTCTCACTTATAAACGCGTGCCTGACAACCACCTCCGTTCTACAAGCAAACAAGGCTTGAATGTATGTCTCTTGGATCCCTTAATCAGAATCTTCGTGGTATAAGCTAGAATTGATGGCGGCATTCAAGAGAATCTGGAAGGTCTAAACCTTGTCTGTGGAATTCTGAGTAGGATTCAATGATTGAATGACTGTGACGAGCTTCAAACTCCTGAAGGCTGGGCGTTAGTGACAGACGTAAAAGAATCAATGGATTCTATTCCAACCTGATTGAGAACCGACAGATGATTAGCCATGCTGTGACAGAGCACGTTGAACATTTTCACTGAGAGGACGGGTCTGTAGCCACTGACAATGGTGATGCCCAACATACAGCTTACCATGGAAAGGAGTAAGAAGGATTGGATGAAGACAGTAGGAAAGCAGAGAGACGGAAGGGACAAAGCATCCCCATACGCTTATCTCAAATTCTCACCAATGAATTACATAAGTATCTCTATCTTTACTTTATGCTTTATTCATATATCATCCATAACCATTTGAATCTACCTGACTGAGATTTACAAGGTGACCATAGCTTGCTTCATACCAACAATCTCCGTGGGATCGACCCTTACTCGCGTAAGGTTTATTACTTGGACGACCCAGTGCACTTGCTGGTTAGTTGTGCGAAGTTGTGAAATTATATTTAGACCATGGTATTGAGCACCAAGTTTTTGGAGCCATTACCAGGGATTGTTTGAGTTGTGAAAATTAGAGATCACAATTTCGTGCACCAAGTTTTTGGTGCCGTTGCCGGGGATTGTTTGAGTTTGGACAACTGACGATTCATCTTGTTGCTTAGATTAGGCATTTTTCTTCAGAGTTCTTAAGAATGAATTCTAGTGTTTCAAGGTGATGTTCTTATCATCACCAAAGCTGATTGATTCTCATCAATTTAGCTCTTGAATGTAATGTCCTGCTGAAGCTTGGCTAGCCATGTCTAATTTCTTTAGTCTGAACCTTTAGACTAACATTGCATGATTCCTGGAATTCTCATTAAAAATCCAAAAAAATTATAAAATCTTAAAATCAAAAATATTTTTGTGTTTCTTGTTTGAGTCTAGTGTCTCATTTTAAGTTTGGTGTCAATTGCATGTTTTTATCCTTCTTGCAATTTTTGAATTCATGCATGTGTCTTCATTAATCTTCAAGTTGTTCTTGATGATTTCCTTATTCTGATCTTTAAATTCTCTTGTCTTGAGTGTTTTGTTGTTTCTCATATGCATTCTCAATTTGTTAGTGTCAGTAGTATATAAACTTCTAAGTTTGGTGTCTTGCATGCATTGTTTATTTGATCTTAGTTTTATTTTGATTATTCTTCATTATTAAAAATCCAAATTTTTTTTTAATTTGTGTCTTTTCAAGTCAATAATACAGAGAATTGATGATTCAGAACATACAGCAGAGGAATTATACAGAAAAAGCTGGGCGTTCAAAACGCCCAGTGAGGAAGGAAAACTGACGTTTAAACGCCAGCCAGGGTGCCTGGCTGGGCGTTTAACGCCCAAAAGGGTAGCAATTTGGGCGTTAAACGCCAGAATGTATACCGTTCTGGGCATTTAACGCCAGGATGGCACAAGAGGGAAGATTTTGTTTTTAATGCAAATTTTTTTTCAAGTTTTCAAAATTTTTCAAAATCAAATCTTTTTCAAATCATATCTTTTCAATCATATGTTTTCAAAATCAATTTCTTTTTTTTTCAAAAATACTTGCTAACAATTAAGGATTTGATTCAACATTTCAATTATGTTGCCTTTTCTGTTGAGAAAGGTTTAATGTCTGAATCATATCTTTCTTGTTAGCCAAGTCATTAGTTTTCAAAATCAAATCTTTTTAAATTGTTTTTCAAATCATATCTTCTCAATCATATCTTTTTAAAACTATATCTTTTCAATCATATCTTTTAATCACATCTTTTTCAAAATAGTTTTCAATCATATCTTTTTGATTTCTAATTTCAAAATCTTTTTCAAAAATCACTTGATTTCTTTCTCCACTCTTATTTTTCGAAAATCAATTAGTGTTTTTCAAAATGTTTTTAAAATCCTTTTAATTTATTTTCGAAAAATTTCTTCCCCTCTTCTCACATCCTTCTATTTATGGACTAACACTACCCCTCAATGCACAATCCGAACTCTATCTTTCCTTGATAAGTTCGAATTTTCTATCTCTTCCTTCTATTTTTCTTTTCCTCTGACAGCTCAAGGAATCTCTATACTGTGACATAGAGGATCCCATATTTTCTTGTTCTCTTCTCTTTCATATGAGCAGGAGCAAAGTCAAAAGCATTCTTGTTGAGGATGACCCTGAACCTGAAAGGACCTTGAAGCGAAAGCTAAGAGAAGCTAAAGCACAACTCTCCGAAGAAGACCTAACAGAAATCTTCAAACAAGAAGAAGACATGGCAGCCGAAAATAACAACAACGCCAACAATGCAAGGAAGGTGATGGGTGACTTTACTGCACCTACTCCCGACTTCTATGGGAGAAGCATCTCTATCCCTGCCATTGGAGCAAACAACTTTGAGCTTAATCCTCAATTAGTTTCTCTAATGCAACAGAATTGCAAGTTCCATGGACTTTCATTGGAAGATCCTCATCAATTTTTAGCTAAATTCTTGCAAATCTGTGACACTGTCAAGACTCATGGGGTTGACCCTGAGGTCTATAGACTTATGCTATTCCCTTTTGCTGTAAGAGACAGAGCTAGGAAATGGTTGGACTCACAACCTAAAGAAAGCTTGAACTCTTGGGAAAAGCTAGTCAATGCCTTCTTGGCAAAGTTCTTTCCACATCAAAAATTGAGTAAGCTTAGAGTGGAAGTCCAAACCTTCAGACAGAAGGAATGTGAATCCCTCTATGAAGCTTGGGAAAGATACAAACAATTGATCAGAAAGTGTCCCTCTAACATGCTTTCTGAATGGAGCATCATAGGTATATTCTATGATGGTCTGTCTGAACTGTCCAAGATGTCATTGGACAGCTCTGCTGGAGGATCTCTTCATCTGAAGAAGACGCCTGCAGAAGCTCAAGAGCTCATTGAAATGGTTGCCAATAACCAATTCATGTACACTTCTGAAAGGAATCCTGTGAACAGTGGGACGAATCAGAAGAAAGGAGTTCTTGAGATTGATACTCTGAATGCCATATTGGCTCAGAACAAAATATTGACTCAGCAAGTCAATTTGATTTCTCAAAGTCTGTCTGGAATGCAAGCTGCACCAGGAAGTACTAAGGATGCTTCATCTGAAGAAGAAGCTTATGATCCTGAGAACCCTTCAATGGAAGAGGTGAATTACATGGGAGAATCCTATGGAAACACCTATAATCCTTCATGGAGAAATCATCCAAATCTCTCATGGAAGGATCAACAGAGACCTCAACAAGGTTTTGACAACAATAATGGTGGAAGAAACAGGTTTAGCAATGGCAAGCCTTTTCCATCATCTTCTCAGCAACAAACAAAGAATTCTAAGCAGAGCCACTCTGACTTAGCAACCATCGTCTCTGATCTAATCAAAACCACTCAAAGTTTCATGACTGAAATAAGGTCCTCCATTAGAAACTTGGAGGCACAAGTGGGACAGCTGAGCAAGAAAATTACTGAACTCCCTCCTAGTACTCTTCCAAGCAATACAGAAGAAAATCCAAAAGGAGAGTGCAAGGCCATCAACATGGCCGGATTTGGAGAGGAGGAAGAGGCAGTGAGCAACACTGAGGAAGACCTCAATTGACGTCCACTGGCCTCCAATGAATTCCCTAATGAGGAACCATGGGAATCTGAGGCTCACACTGAGACCATATAGATTCCATTGGATTTACTTCTGCCATTCATTAGCTCTGATGAGTATTCTTCCTTTGAAGAAGACGAAGATGTCACTGAAGAGCAAGTTGCTAAGTACCTTGGAGCAATCATGAAGCTAAATGACAAGTTATTTGGTAATGAGACTTAGGAGGATGAACCCCCTTTGCTCACCAAAGAACTGGATGACTTGTCTAGGCAGAAATTACCTCAAAAGAGACAGGACCCTGGGAAGTTCTCAATACCTTGTACCATAGGCACCATGACCTTTAAGAAGACCCTGTGTGACCTAGGGTCAAGTATAAACCTCATGCCTCTCTCTGTAATGGAGAAGCTAGGGATCTTTGAGGTACAAGCTACAAGAATCTCACTAGAGATGGCAGACAATTCAAAAAAACAAGCTTATGGACTTGTAGAGGATGTTCTGGTAAAGATTGAAGACCATTACATCCCTATTGATTTCATAGTCCTAGAGACTGGGAAGTGCATGGATGAATCCATCATCCTTGGCAGACCCTTCCTAGCCACAGCAAAGGCTGTGATTGATGTTGACAGAGGTAAACTGATCATTCAAGTGAATGAAAAATTCTTTGTGTTTAAGGCTCAAGGATATCCCTCTGTATCAATGGAGAGGAAGCATGAAGAGCTTCTCTCAAAACAGAGTCAAATAGAGCCCCCACAGTCAAACTCTAAGTTTGGTGTTGGGAGGCCACAACCAAATTCTAAGTTTGGTGTTGAACCCCCACATTCAAACTTTAAGTTTGGTGTTGGGAGGTGATGCGCATAAAGTTGATATGCTACGATTTAGGAAATTGCACGATCGGCAAAATTCCTTCCGGCAAGTGCACCGGTTATCGTCGTCAAGTAAAAACACACAATAGAGTGAGGTCGAATCCCACAAGGATTGGTTGTGAGCAATTCGAATTAGAAGTATGTTTAGTTGAGATGAATCAATTTTTGGATGTGAATTGCATAAAGTAAATGTGGCGGGAAATGTAAATTGCAAGGAATTGAAATTACGAAATCTTAAATTGCAAGAATTAAAGTGCGAGAAAGTAAATTGCTGAAAATAAAAGGGAATTGGGGTGATTGCATGTATTAAAAGTTGCAGAATGTAAATAGAAGTGTGGATCAGAGATGGGTAGTTCATTGGGTATTAGGAGATATTGAGATCTCCGAATCAAAACATTTTCATCTCTTCCTCAACCAATGCATTCATTGAATCTTGCTTGGCAATCTTATATGATTGGATCCCAATTCCTTGGCTCACCAATTCTCTCTAAAAACAAACAAATTCCCAATCCCTTGGTTTAAATGTTCATAAGAAGAGATGATGCTCGATCACTGATTATACCACACAGTTTCATGGACCACAATTTGGTAGGATTACATGTCACAATATCCATCCAAACCCCAATCCAATTCACTGTGAGAAAGTTTCTCTAGCATGAATCCATCATTCCTTTCCCAAGGTTCCGAAGGATTCCAATTATGGGTAGTTTCTTTCCCAAGACAACTACCCAATGGAATTAGATCGAGAAGCTTTCTAACAAAATTCAAGAGAAAAGATTGAAGAAGAAGATAAAACTATTATTGATTCATTGAATTACAATAGAGCTCCCTAACCCAATGAAAGGGGTTTAGTGAGTCATAGCTCTGAATTCAATTACAAAGTATGAAAAATAACAAAATGATCAAAAGTTCCAAAGTGTCCCAAAAAGTTCTTTCTAACTTAAATTCTATCCTATTTATACACTTTCTAAATTGAGCTTCTGGTGTGTTTCTTGGGCTTTGAGGCTTTTCCTTGATTTCCTTTTGCTTTGGGTTTATGGTCCATAATCCTGATGAGGCTGTGATCCAATTCTGTAACATTCATTGAGCAACTTAGTGATAAACAAGTAATGACACAATACTCAACAATTTGAAGTTCCAGACTCATCAATTCTTTAGGCCCAATCCCATAAACCATGATATTCAATTGGGTTTTATGCCTTAATACGTTTAAGTTAATAATTGTGCTCAATTGCTAACTTAAACTTCAATATTTTTGGCCCAGAAACCCTTTAAAAAGGTTGCGTTTAAGTTGAAGTTTAAGTTTCAGTTTAAGGCTAAACTGAAACTTAAACGTGGAATTGAAAGAAAGCAACCCAGGAGAGTGAATATATCGAACACGTTTAACCTCTAGTTTAAGGTTAAACTGGAGGTTAAACTTGGAAATGAAGAAAGCAACCCTGGAGGCAATTTGGGTCGAGCACGTTTAACCTCCAGTTTGAGGTTAAACTGGAGGTTAAACGTGGAATGAAGAAAACACCCTGGAGGAGAAAAAAAAACAATCGAACACGTTTAACCTCCAGTTTGAGGTTAAACTGGAGGTTAAACGTGGAACTCTCCTGGTGCCTCTCTTGCTTCTGGCGTTTAACCTCCAGTTTAAGGTTAAACTGGAGGTTAAACGTGGAAATGCTTCTTGGTGGGGAAAAGTGTCGAACACGTTTAACCTCCAGTTTGAGGTTAAACTGGAGGTTAAACGTGGAATGCTCCCTTGGTTCAAATCATCATTCTGGCGTTTAACCTCCAGTTTGAGGTTAAACTGGAGGTTAAACGTGGAATGCTCCCTTAGTTCCCTTTCTCATTCTGGCGTTTAACTTCCAGTTTAAGGTCAAACTGGAGGTTAAATGCCAGTTACAACATTTCCTCTCTTCTCATGATTTTGGCGTTTAAGCTCCAGTTTAACCTTAAACTGGAGCTTAAACGTCCCATTTGATATTCAAGCTTCCTTTATTGATTTTGTTGCTTCCTTGCCTAGCCTCTTCTTCCCTGAAATCATCCAAACAATTGCATCAAAGTCTTGCAAAATTTCATGAGAAATCATCCATTCATAGCATTCAAGCAATATAACTAAAAACTCATGAATTTGCATCATAATCATAATGTTTTGGATGGTTCATTGCTTTGTTGTTCATTTAACCATTCTTGGTTACTTTAAGCTCAAGAAAATGCATAAAACAACTAAAACTAACAGAAAAATGCTAGTGAAACTAGCCTAAGATGCCTTGGCATCACAACACCAAACTTAATACTTGCTTGTCCCTAAGCAAGTCCTGAAGGCAAAAGCTTCCACCTCTGAGTCATGGGAGATGGAAAGATTCATCTCAAGGGTGCATCAAGACCACTTCTATGAAGTTGTGGCCATGAAGAAGGTGATCCCCGAGGTCCCTTTCAAACTCAAAAAGAGTGAATATCCGGAGATCCGACATGAGATCCGAAGAAGAGGTTGGGAAGTTCTTACCAACCCCATTCAACAAGTCGGAATCTTAATGGTTCAAGAGTTCTATGCCAATGCATGGATCACCAAGAACCATAATCAAAGTGTGAACCCGAACCCAAAGAATTGGCTTACAATGGTTCGGGGGAAATGCTTAGATTTTAGTCCGAAAAATGTAAGGCTGGCATTCAACATGCCCATGATGCAAGGAGATGAACACCCCTACACTAGAAGGGTCAACTTTGATCAAAGGTTGGACCAAGTCCTCATAGACATTTGTGAAGAGGGTGCTCAATGGAAGAGAGATTCAAGAAGGAAGCCGGTTCAACTGAGAAGGCATGACCTCAAGCCCGTGGCTAGGGGATGGTTGGAGTTTATCCAACGCTCAATCATTCCCACTAGCAACCGGTCTGAAGTTACTATAGACCGGGCCATCATGATTCATAGCATCATGATTGGAGAGGAAGTAGAAGTTCATGAGGTTATAGCCCAAGAACTTTATAAGGTGGCGGACAAGTCCTCTACCTTGGCAAGGTTAGCCTTTCCTCATCTCATTTGTCACCTCTGTTATTCAGTTGGAATTGACATAGAGGGAGACATCCTCATTGATGAGGACAAGCCCATCACTAAGAAAAGGATGGAGCAAATAAGAGATCCCACTCATCATGAAATCCCTGAGATACCTCAAGGGATGCACTTTCCTCCACAAAACTATTGGGAGCAAATCAACACCTCCCTAGGGGAATTGAGTTCCAACATGGGACAACTAAGGGTGGAGCACCAAGAACATTCCATCCTCCTCCATGAAATTAGAGAAGATCAAAGAATCATGAGAGAGGAGCAACAAAGGCAAGGAAGAGACATTGAGGAGCTCAAGCACTCCATAAGATCATCAAGAGGAAGAACAAGCCACCATCATTAAGGTAGACCCGTTCTTTAATTTCCTTGTTCTTTATTTTTCTGTTTTTCGAAAATTATATTTATGTTTATCTATGTTTGTGTCATATGGTCATTAGTGTCTTAGTGTCTATGCCTTAAAGTTATGAATGTCCTATGAATCCATCACCTTTCTTGAATGAAAAATGTTCTTAATTGAAAAAGAGAAGAATTGCATGAATTTTGAATTTTATAACAGATTAATTATTTTGATGTGGTGGCAATACTTTGACTTCTGAATGTATGCTTGAACAGTTCATATGTCTTTTGAATTTGTTGTTCATGAATGTTGGCTCTTGAAAAAATGATGAAAAAGGAGACATGTTACTGAGGATTTGAAAAATCATAAAAATGATTCTTGAAGCAAGAAAAAGCAGTGAATTCAAAAAAAAAAGAGAGAACAAAAAAAAATAATAATAATGAAGTTGTGATCCAAGGCAAAAAGAGTGTGCTTAAGAACCCTGGACACCTCTAATTGGGGACTCTAGCAAAGCTGAGTCACAATCTGAAAAGGTTCACCCAATTATGTGTCTGTGGCATGTATGTATCTGGTGGTAATACTGGAAGACAGAGTGCTTTGGGCCATGGCCAAGACTCATAAATTAGCTGTGTTCAAGAATTATCATACTTAACTAGGAGAATCAATAACACTATCTGTATTATGAGTTCCTATAGAAGCCAATCATTCTGAATTTCAAAGGATAAAGTGAGATGCCAAAACTGTTCAGAGGCAAAAAGCTAAAAGCCCCGCTCATCTAATTAATACTGATCTTCATAGATGTTTTTGGAATTCATTGCATATTCTCTTCTTTTTATCTTATTTGATTTTCAGTTGCTTGGGGACAAGCAACAATTTAAATTTGGTGTTGTGATGAGTGGATAATTTATACGCTTTTTGGCATTGTTTTTAGTATGTTTTTAGTATGTTCTAGTTAGTTTTTATTATATTTTTATTAGTTTTTAGTTAAAATTCACTTTTCTAGACTTTACTATGAGTTTGTGTGTTTTTCTGTGATTTCAGGTATTTTCTGGCTGAAATTGAGGGACCTGAGCAAAAATCTGATTCAGAGGCTGAAAAGGACTGCAGATGCTGTTGGATTCTGACCTCCCTGCAATCAAAGTATATTTTCTGGAGCTACAGAAGCCCAATTGGCGCGCTCTTAATTGCGTTGGAAATTAGACATCCTGGGCTTTCCAGCAATGTATAATAGTCCATGCTTTGCTCGAGATTTGATGGCCTAAACAGGCGTTTCAAGTCAGCTCAAGAATTCTGGCGTTTAACGCCGGAACTAGCACAAGAATGGGAGTTAAACGCCCAAACTGGCACAAAAGCTGGCGTTTAACTCCAAGAAAAGTCTCTACACATAGAAGCTTCAATGCTCAGCCCAAGCACACACCAAGTGGGCCCGGAAGTGGATTTTTATGTCATTTACTCATCTTTGTAAACCTTAGGCTACTAGTTCTTTATAAATAAGACCTTTTGCTATTGTATTTTTATCTTTTGATCATGTTTTTATGATTGAACCCTCTTTGGGAGGCTGGCCATTCGGCCATGCCTAGACCTTGTTCTTATGTATTTTCAACAGTGGAGTTTCTACACACCATAGATTAAGGTGTGGAGCTCTGCTGTACCTCGAGTATTAATGCAATTACTATTGTTCTTCTATTCAATTCAGCTTATTCTTGTTCTAAGATATTCATTCGCACCCAAGAACTTGATGAATGTGATGATTATGTGACGCTCATCATCATTCTCACTTATGAACGCGTGCCTGACAACCACCTCCGTTCTACAAGCAAACAAGGCTTGAATGTATATCTCTTGGATCCCTTAATCGGAATCTTCGTGGTATAAGCTAGAATTGATGGCGGCATTCAAGAGAATCCGGAAGGTCTAAACCTTGTCTGTGGTATTCTGAGTAGGATTCAATGATTGAATGACTGTGACGAGCTTCAAACTCCTGAAGGCTGGGCGTTAGTGACAGACGCAAAAGAATTAATGGATTCTATTCCAACTTGATTGAGAACCGACAGATGATTAGCCGTGCTGTGACAAAGCGCGTTGAATATTTTCACTGAGAGGACGGGACTGTAGCCACTGACAACGGTGATTCCCAACATACAGCTTGCCATGGAAAGGAGTAAGAAGGATTGGACAGTAGGAAAGCAGTGAGACGGAAGGGACAAAGCATCTCCATACGCTTATCTGAAATTCTCACCAATGAATTACATAAGTATCTCTATCTTTACTTTATGCTTTATTCATATATCATCCATAACCATTTGAATCTGCCTGACTAAGATTTACAAGGTGACCATAGCTTGCTTCATACCAACAATCTCCGTGGGATCGACCCTTACTCGCGTAAGGTTTATTACTTGGACGACCCAGTGCACTTGCTGGTTAGTTGTGCGAAGTTGTGAAATTATGTTTAGACCATGGTATTGAGCACCAAGTTTTTGGAGCCATTACTGGGGATTATTTGAGTTGTGAAAATTAGAGATCACAATTTTGTGCACCAACGAGTGTCAAAAATATAGAGAAATATGTGGAGTTGATTATCAAGCCCCAGGAAGAGGAATAAGCAAATTCCTTTCCAAGAGATACAATGCAAGCTCCTATGGAAGAAAGTGAAAAAATCAATCAAAAGAGTTCATACTTCAGTGAATTAGAGAACTCTCTACCCTCACATATGGAAGAAGATGAAGATGCACAATCAAAGAAGGAAGATGCACAAATAAAGGAGGTTGTAATGGATGAGAATAATTATGGGAATCTACAATCCAATGAAGCATAGAGTGGCATAGTGGGTGAGTTTCTTGAACCACCAATTCAAGAAGTTCTTGATGAAGGGTACACTCCAACCATCATACAACACCCAAATTTTGAAATCAAAGAAGTGAAGGCAATCAAAGAAAGCACAAAAAAGGGGGTTGTGACCAAGAAACAGAAGACAATATCCATGAAAAAGAGAAGGTCAACAAATGCAATCCAACCTCTACCCCAACAAGCTAGGTGAATCAAGCTAATAACAATAAAAGAAAGCATGTTAGAAGAAATTCATGCCCAAGGGCACTAATTTTTGCCTCTCCTCCCTTGGAGTCATTTCTTTTAACCAACTGGAAGAAGAGGAGGAAAAAATTGACAATCAAGTGTCAAGCTAGTGACATTAAAGAAGCGCTTGTTGGGAGGCAACCCAATATTCTGTGTCCTTCGATTTTCTATTTATTTTTAATTTATTTAGTTTGTTTTAATTTCTTATAGTTTTCCTTCTTTTTAAATGTGCTTTGATCATGCAGAGTGTGTAAAATAGGAACATTTTTTCTTTGCTTAGGGACAAGCAAACATTTAAGTTTGGTGTTGTAGAGCATGCTCTCTGTTTATCTTATCATCACTGGCACCAAAGGGAGCTGAATCATCTTCACAGAGGAGCACAACCTGAGAAATGAGATATCTACCAAGATAACTGAGGTGGTTGAGTTCCTTTCATTCTATTTCCCCTTCTGTTCTTACTATGTTATATTCCTGTTTTCTGTTGTTTTGATTGCCTATATGATCTTTAGTATTTTTAGTTCTTAGATTTTAGTTTCATTCAGTTGCTTTTTATTTTGCTTTATTAAAAAAATTTTCCTCATGTACCACTCACTGAGCTTGAATCTAAAAAGAAAAAGAAAAGAAGTGATGTATTGCATGAGAAATTGAGTTTATATTAAAGAGTAGTTATATTTACTTAAATGCGGTGGTATTATCTGTGATTTTGAATGCATGATATGAACAGTGCATGTTTGAATTTGAATCAAAGGATGTTGATGTATGAAGAACAAGAATTTAGAGAACTCTTATGAATTCTCAGAAGTAAACAAAAGCTTAATCCTTGAAGCAAAAGAAATAGCAAAAGAAGAATAAAAGCAAGGTCCAAGGCTCTGAGCATCAATGACTAGGGAGGTCAGACATGATTAAAAGCTCAAAGAGTTGTTTCCCTAGTCATATGCTTGTGGTGTAAATGTGTCAAGTAATCCTTGAGACAGAGCACTAAGAGTCGAGATCAAATGCATTTAACAGAGTATGCCAAAGGCTATGAGCACCACTATTTGGGAGTAACTGAAGGAAAAATCAGAACCAAAAGAGAGTTTCCCAGTCAAGTGCTTGTGGTGTTTTTGTGTCAAGTAAAGCTTGAGACAAAGCATTTAAAGTCATGGCTAGGCACAAGGTGCAAAGCACCAAAGAAAAGAGAATGAAAGAAATTTTGCTGTGTTAAAGGATTAAACCAAAGTACAAAGGTCAGAGAATTCATAATATTATTCGAATTCCAGTTCCAAATGACGATAGTGACATTCCTCTAATTCAAAGGAGAGTGAGATGCCAAAAATATTCCGGATTGTAGAGTGTAAATCCCACTTTAAGAAGAGACATGAGCTTAATTGAACTCTCACTCTCAGGTAAATTCACATCTTAAGCCTGTATCAGTTTTGGTTGCTTAAGGACAAGCAACAATTCAAGTTTGGTGTTGTGATGCGTGAGCATCTTTCCTATCTTTTCCTAGTGAATTTGCATTCAAATTATTGAGTTTAATCAAGAATTTATTATCTCTTAGCCACTATGGATGCTACTTTGAGTCATTTGCAATTCTATTTATTTCAGCTGGCATTCAGATGGATTTGATGGAGTTTCTGTAGAAAAAGAGAAGAAAGCAAATGATGTTGTCAAGCCTGACCTCCTTGCATTCTAACATACATAATTTGAGCTACAGAGGTCCAATTGATGTGATTCTAACAGCATTGAAAACTAACTTCTAGAGGTTTCTAAAGATATAAAATAGTATATCCTTTTTTTCCATTTCATTTGGCCTCAATGGCGCCAAACATGGGATTCTCTAGGTTTTGCGCCACACTCACCTACCTCCAGGAATGCTTGGCATCGAACCAAAGCCAAACTTCAGATTTCTCAAGTTTGGCGCCAATGGTTCATAATATTGAAGATACATTCTGGCATGCTGGGGCCAAACATGGCTCAGCCCAAGTTTGGCACCACCTTTAGTGAAATTGGTGGTCCCCCAATTGTCCAAGGAGCAGCACGAGATGTATTTAATTAATTTTGATTAAAACTTTATTTTATTTTAAAATAGGAAAATATATTATTTAGTTTTAGAAAATATATTTTATATTAATTAGGATTAGATATAAAAGGAAAAAGCTTCAGGCCTTCGGGATCTCTTCTCTTCTACCTCATTCCGTAGTTTACAGTTTTAGAGAATCCTTGTTTTCTCTTTGAACCACGAGCAACTAGACCTCCATTGTTAATGTTGGGAGCTCTGTCTATTGTATGGATTGATACTATTACTTTTCTATTTTAATTCATGTATTGATTTCAATTTCAAGAATTGTTTTCGTTCTTTATCTTATGAATCTGGGTGGAACGGAAGTATGACCCTTGTTCTAATTGAGTTCTTGTATAACTTGGGAAAGCTCTTTACTTGAACAAAAATTTGAAACCAATTTCTCCTAAATTTCTAGTTATCTGGACTTAACGGGATACGTGACATATAATCCTCTTATATTTGGGTAATTAGGATTTCTGTGGCACATAAACTAGATTTGAACTTAACCCTCTAATTGGAATCAAGTGACCAAGGAATTAGCGGTTGATGAAGGTTAGAGGAGACTAAAAAGGTCTAAGGAATTAGGGTTTAGTTGTAACGACCCAATTTCTGGTACGTCATGATCATACTAGAAACTGAGCGCCACCAACCTATCTTCCTAATTATTATCTATTATTTATTATATGAGCCTGATTCATTGTTAAAAGCTTAGTTATTTTACGAGGTACTTTTTTTTAAAAAAAATGTTTGGATTAACAAAAAGTATCATTCATAATCAATTCACAACTGATAATATATAAAACAGTTATAAAAAACCACACATAAATACATCACAAGCAATTGACAATATTTAGTTATCTAACCTTTATTAGGGTAAAGATCTTTAGTTAGAACACCCCTAAATATAGCTAGGTAATAACTATATACATATATATACATACAACATCCCAGGCCCTGACCTGTTCAAGAAGTCCCTAAGCTGGCACCCAGGCTAGCCTGGACTCTATACTTACCTAGTCCTTCTAAACTACTAAAGCGAGGGAAAGTACGTTCTATGTCTTCAAAACTCAAGTCAGGTGGATCGTCATCCAAAGGTGAAACATCTTCTACTACTCCTCTGTATGATCATACATCGTCTTAGAGCATATCACTGGTACTTTATTGAGTGGCCGCATAACAGCAACATCGTACGGAGGACATAGGTTAAAGTTCGTAAATAAACGGGGCATGGATGTCGGCTGGTCCCACGGTATATACATATAAACAGATAACGGAGTTCACTCTAGACTCAGAAGACTACCCAGAGCATAACCCTTTTGCAGAACGATCATCAGTGGACTACGGAAGGATGCTCTTACTTCCATATGGAGGGGGAAGGGAGAGAGACGGGGTAAAAACTGGGGAGTTCTTAGTAGGACCGGGGTTATTAGTTACGTTCATTAATTCCATGATGTTTAGCAGATAAATACCAGAATACCGAGAAGCAGTAGACAGAAGAAATAGATAAATAGAGAAAATAGAGAAAACAAAAAGCAAAACACAAACAAAAGAATACAAGAAAACAAAACAGAGACACAGAGAATAGAATGAAAACAAAGAAGACATACATTCAAATAACAATCATAACAGAAGAAATGCGCAACCAAATATGATGCATGTCTAGCCCTAGTGCAGGTAATGAGCTCATCTGTCGGTTACATACCCGCTCCCGACGTTACTCAGGAACCTCTGTCTGGATAAGGCTTTCCTGTTGGCAATATCCACTGCAAGCAACCTTTGTCTTGCAAGGCGGCACTTATTAGCCGATATACGCCCAACACACTCACTGTAAGCAACTTCTGTCTTATAGGAGAACAACACACTCATTGTAAGCAACCTCTGTCTTACAGGAGCAACAACACACTCACTGTAAGCAACCTCTATCTTACAGGAGCACACTAATCTTGATACCTCTGTAAGCAACCTCTGTCTTACAGCAAAGTATTATAGCAAGGTATCCCAGAAAAGCGTTTTCAGTGGTCGTACCACCATCTATCTGACTGCCTCTCTGCAGCAGATTCTTACATAATCATTCTCATTATCATCATTCGTTAACATTCTCATTATTCATCATCACTTTCACATTCTTATGCATTACCTCTTTCTTTCTCCGTTCAATCATACTATACAAACTTTATAGCTTTTACTTTTACAACATCTTAACTCAAACCACTTCTCTTTATCAGATTACTCTTTTCTCTGTATCCCTTTATTCTACTCTGGTTACTCTTTTCTCTATATCTCTTTACTTTTCTCTAGTTACTCTGTTCTCTGTGTTTTTCTACTCTGCTTTGATTTCTCTATTTAACGTATGTATTTAAAGCTTATGTAAATTTCGGTATGAATAGTTAACCAGTCCCAACTATAGGTTCATTAAGTCTATACTGAAACAGTTTAACTTTTCATATAATACCTAACCCTAGTCGCATCTCAAAGACTAACTATGTTGCCCTAGTTCGTGCACTAATCTCTGTCTTTTTCTATCATTAAAACTTTACAAACTTTTTCTTCGACTTTTACCTTTTCTCCAACTTTTTATCTTTGCCTCACTAACATGTTATTACCACTCCCTAAGTGTTTTATGAAGGTAATTATGAGATTCTGCACTTAAAGTTGTCTTTCTAAAGCTTTTACAGAAAACTGCCTTTTTCGCATTATTTTATTATTTTTATTAAAATAATATTTTTAATTTAATATTATTATTTAATATTTTATTATTATTTATTATTTTATCATTAATTTTTCGAAAATTACCTTACTTTTACTTTTAACCTTTAAAATTCACATTTTACCACCCGTAACTTTTAATATTTCTAATTTAACAATCCTAACTTTCAGAAATTACAAAATAACCCCTCAAACACCAAAATAATTATAACCTTGCCCTTTTCAAGATATAGAAGGTGTTCTTCATTGTTCTTCCCCACACTCAAAGTGTTCTTCGTGTTCTTCGTAAATTCTTCAGATTCTTTCTCTGTTTTTACCCTTTTTCAGTCTTTTCAGAAACCGATTTTTACCATAATTCATAATAAATTAGCAGCCACTAAAACCCCATATTTTCTAGATGATTTTAACACAAATTGAACCCCAATTTTAGGGTTAGGGTTTCGTTTTCCAGCAGCCACAAGAACACAAGTTCATAGCTTGAATTTCATCAAATTTCATCAAAATTTCACCAAATTTTCAACAAGAATCACTCATATAAACAATCAATTTCAAGCACAGACAAACCATATCATAATTACACAACTCAGACACAATCAATCAAGATTAAATTCATCAAACCCTACCTTGATTTGCTGCTCCAAATCCGGATACTCTTTGAAGTGTTGGTGCTAAGTTGCACTAGTAAACTGTGAACCGAGTTAAACCGATTTTCTATTTTTAACTAAAACTGACCAGGTAATCTTATAATATCATTCAAGAAGCTTCTAATACTCATATAATGATGATATTATACTATTATCTCTCTTCTCTCATGAATCAAGTCCAGTTCATCAAATTGAGACTATTTACAGAAAACAGAATCAAAACTCCTAACCGATACGGTTCAAAAACTAAGTTCTTCGTGACTGCGTTATCGAGCTTGCCTTAAAAAGGTTCTAGCTTCAAGATGACATAATGACAATGAGGATTGAAATACTTGATGATATATCAAAGGTTCTCCCCTTACTGATCCTCCGGAGTTCTCCGTACTGTCAAAAAAGATATCGCGTACTCGAAAACCTAGGTTGTTACATTCTACCCTCCTAAAAGAAAATTTTGCCCTCAAAATTTCAGGCTCATGCAAGAATCCATCTTCAAGCAATCTATTTCCTTCAAGCCATCCTGACGATGAGATTGATCCGTTCCTTACAACATCCAAATCTCACACAGCCATAGCCATGAACATCATAACAGCTATGAAAATAGCTGTGGCTCACATCGATTCATCGTTCAGAGATCGATTAAACCATGCCTATTCACAGTCATTGAGGTCTTATCTCCACCAAACAATCAATATTAAGGTGATCAATCTTAATATCTCAAGTTAAGCATGAACATTCCCAAAATGAGCGCTCATAGACATTCATGCCTAATGTATCTTAAAGATACCCTAACGGCATGAGACACACAAGCAAAGTATGCAAAGAAGCATAGTCAGTCAACTCCCCAGGCTCCACTAGAAACGAAATGCTCTGATACTAAATTGTAACGACCCAATTTTTGGTACGTCATGATCATACTAGAAACTGAGCGACACCAACCTATCTTCCTAATTATTATCTATTATTTATTATATGAGCCAGATTTGTTGTTAAAAGCGTAGTTATTTTACGTGGTACTTTTTTTAAAAAAAACATTTGGATTAACAAACAGTATCATTCATAATCATTTCACAACTGATAATATATAAAACAGTTATAAACAACCACACATAAATACATCACAAGCAGTTGACAATATTTAGTTATCTAACCTTTATTAGGGTAAAGATCTTTAGTTAGAACACCCATAGATATAGCTAGGTAATAACTATATACATATATATACATACAACATCCTAGGTCCTGACCTGTTCAATAAGTCCCTAAGCTGGCACCCAGGCTTAGTGTGTGTGCGCATAGATGCTATTTTGGGCAAAAAATTTTATTGCACCTTGAATTAAGCCCCCTCTATCCCTCTCTTCTCTTACTTTTTCCCTCTTTTCTACTTATTCTAGTTGCTTTTAATTGCATTTCATTTTCGTTTTAGTAATTATATTGGTTTTGGTTTAGTTATTTGTTAATTGAATAAATTGCAAGTGTTTGATTGATGTTGATTGGGTTGCTTCTTGATAAAATTTTGGTTTAATTATTTATGAATATGTGCACTGAGCATTAAGTCTTTGTTTGATTGCCTAAATGAATTTTGAGTTTGATTCATATGTTGTAGCTGCCATATACATTAGACTATATCCTTGTTTGGAATCTTAACCATTAATTGTGCACTTTTACTTAAGTGAATTGAGTTGAAATTACTTGTTCATAATAATTTTTCATATCAAATTCATCACATGACCGGTACTTGTTTCATGTTAATGCTTTGCATTTGTTTCAGTGACTTGACCTAATTGTTATCAAACTTGTCACTTTTTGCAACAAGTACCTTTGCCATGTGACTATTTTGTTATGTTTCATGAGGAATAAGGAGTTTTCTTTTCCTTGTTGGATTGGTTATTGTTGATTGTGCCATTTTACATTCATCTTGCGCTTTCCCTTGTACAATTTTAATATCTAATATCTCATATATTCAATTCATTTTAGTTGTGGTTACCTAGGTTTGCTTTTGCCTTATCTCTTGCTTATCTTTACTTGTAACCTAGGCTACTTAATTGAGGAACACATGTTTTTCTTTTGATTGTGAGGTTGCTGTTTTTACCCGGCCAATGTGTGTGTTCTAAACCGTTCACACTTAGAATACACACATTGTCTTTTATCATACCGCACTACTATGACTTATTCCTCAATTGTTATTTATTTATTTATATAGCAACCCGGAGTCTCGGTGCCCACCAGCTGAAGGTGGAGCCTCGTAGTTCTTTACCCCCAGATTGAGTGTGTAATGATGCGTGAGCATTTTTCCTATCTTTTTCTAGTGAATTTGCATCTAATTTGTTGAGTTTAATAAAGAATAAATTATCTTTTAGCCAATATGGATGCTACTTTGAGTCTTTTGTAATTTTGGTAATTTTGTTTATTTTAGGTAGCATTCGGCTGGATTTGATGGAGTTTCTGCAGCACAAGAACAAAATGAGATGGCAGCGAGGAGCGACGCGCACGCGTGAATCTTTCCATGGCGACGCGTGCGCGTGACTGACGCGTACGCGTGATTTGAAGATTTGCTCAGCGACGCGTGCGCGTGACAGACGCGTCCACGTGACTTGCGGAAAAAAACCATCAACGCGAATGTGTGCTGACGCGTACGCGTGACATGCGCCACGAGCAGAAAATGCAGAAAATGATGGGGGTGATTTCTGGGCCCCATTTTAGCACCCAAGTTAGGCGCGGATCCAGTAAAGTCAAGTGGTCCCCACGTTACAAGACGCGGAGTAGTTAGTTAATTCTGATTTAAATTCAAATTTGATTTTAAAATAGGAAAAGATATTATTTTAATTTTAAAAATTAGATTTAAAATTTATTAGGATTAGTTATAAAAAAGGGATTCCATTAGTTAACTGAGGAGAATGCCATCAGATTGGAACTCTGTACATTTGAGGAGAATCCTATTTTTCTCTGAACCATGAGCAATTAATCCTCCATTGTTAAGGTTATGAGCCCTATCTATTTGTATGGATTGATTTTATTGCTTTTTCTATTTTGATTTATGTATGGATTTATAATTTAAGAATTGTTTTTGCTATTTATTTTATGAATTTGGGTGGAACGGAAGCATGACCCTCTTTCTATTTGAGTTCCTGTAAAACTTGGAAAAGCTCTTTACTTGAACAACAGCTTGAAAATATATTCTCCTAAATTTTAATTATCTGGATTTAACGGGATATGTGACATATAATCCTTTTATTTTTGGGTAATTAGAGTTTTTGTGGCATATAAACTAGAATTTGATCATGTAGCTTCTAATTGGAATTAATTGACCAAGGAATTGGCAGTTAATGAATTTTAGAGGAGACTAGAAAGGTCTAAGGAATTAGGGTCTAGTCACATATAGTTTGCCATAAATTAAATCCTACATAATTAAAATAGTTAGTAAGAAAAGTTAATCCGGAAAAATAGATAACTCTAAAGCCTTAACTATTTCCCCATATATATTTCACAACTCATTTACTGCTTGTTTTCTGAAATTCTTAATTACTTTTTAATGCTCTTTGAACATTCAAACACTATTTTCTGTTTGCCTGACAAAGCCTATCACTCAATAACTGTTGCTTAATCCATCAATCCTCGTGGGATCGACCCTCACTCACGTAAGGTATTACTTGGTACGACCCGGTGCACTTGCCGATTAATCTGTGGGTATAAATTACCGTACTATATAACACCCTAATTAGCCTAAGCTTTACCTCGCGTCGTAATGCAAAAGTTAATCAAAGGTTACGACAATTCTAAGCTCATACATATAATATAAAAAAAATAATAAAATCTAGAAGCCTGATGAAGGATATAGCTCAAAACAGGATTTACAAAACGCAAAACGTACTAATGAAGCTTCTAACTTAAGCACAAGAAACAGATACAACATAACAAAAGATAATAGTATAATATCATAAGAATCTAGGCACGGCTCGTGAAGTTTAAGCTGGCTAGGTATATATACAGATAAAACAGAATCTGAAGTTATAAAATGGCTTATACAAGTTTTGTTCTCTCACATACAAGCCTCTAAGCAAAACAAAATACAAAAGTGAGAGATGTATAAACAAAATAAACAAAAGACTCCAAAAGTAATAGGATCCTCTGCTTCTGTCACCATCCAAGCAACTCATCGAGGTGGGTTGCGACCTACGTTTGAAAAACACAACAGAAATATGGTATGAGAACCGGAGGTTCTCAGTATGGTAACAATACCCAGTGATGTAGGATATAAGACCTCGGGACGCCAAAGGCAATCCTAGACTTCATATCCATCACAAGATTTATCTTAAGGCATAACTAAAACAATAAAGCATATATATATATATATATATATATATATATATATATAGTCCTAACATAATTAAACAGGATACTCTATCTTAGAGGATTTCTATTCTAACCAAACACAGTTGTCCCATAGCCTTCACCAACCTATCCTCCACGCGATCCCATCGCCACCGCCTTCCAAACCTCCTCAATCCCAGTAGAAAATCACAATTATATACAATGCAAGTAAATCACAAGTAAAAGAATATAAAGCAAGTAACTCAGGTAGCAATTAAATATGTTATACAAATAGTGCTCGGATCACTGTCCAGGGTTTTGCGCCTGCACGCTCTATTGATCCGAAGGGATACGAGTGGGATACTCTTGCCACGGACCTCACATCTCAACGCAAGCGGGACGAACCACCGCCTTTACGCCGCCGCCGCTACCTCGACAGGCAGGATCCAACCACCATCCCTGCCGGGTGCATATCATCTCATAATCTCAATATAAAATAGTAGTTCTGTGGTTTTTAAGAAAACGTTTTCAACACATCAATGAATCATCATTGCACATTCGATTCCTCGACTCATCTCAACCACTGTCCAATCAACATTTCCATTCCGAGTCCTCGACTCAGCTCAAGTACTGTCAATTCACTTTTCAGTTTCGAACTCAATAGTTCATAAGTTCTCATTTCACATACCAGTCTATCTTCACATACCATCAAACCACCCTCAGTGCACTAGAAACCTAGGCCTCCTTTTTCTAATTTTTTTTCCAAGTAATATCATCTAAAACCCTTAAGTTCTTTCCCATGTTTTAAATGTCCAAAACTACGCCCAAGAGTCTTAAAATGATGTTATAGAAGCTTACAATCTTGTTGGGAAGGTGGAATAGTTGAAAACAAAGTTAAAATTTGAGAAACAGGGCGTGTGCGTACGCACAGGGGTGTGCGCGCGCATGCCTTGGAGAAATTTTAAAACGCGTGCGTACGCATAGAGGTGTGCATACGCACAGGTTCAAAAATTCACAATGTCTATTCGCTCACACAACATGTGCTAGCGCCCTCAATAGACTGGCCGTCCCAACATGTGCATGCGCACAGGCCTGTGCGTATGCACAGGATGCAAATCCTCATTGGTATGTGCGCGCACAAGCTGTGCTAGCGCTGTAAACAGATTGCCTGCCTCTACATGAGCGTACGCACAGGTCTGTGCATGCACACTGGTTAAAAATTTTGTAGAGGTGTGCATGCGCACAAGGCTGTGCGTACGCACATAATAGAAATCACAAAATTCTGCAACTTTGTAGAATTTCATATTTTAACACCAATCTTTGATTGATCATAACTTCCTCTTCAAATTTCCAAATCTTACAAAATTTATATCATTTCGAAGAGTTTTCAATGAATTTAAATTCTAAACAAATTTCAACAAAATTTGAAAATTGAGACATAAGTTATGATCAGACAAACTTCACCAAAAATCAACTTTTACCAAAATTCACAATTTCTTGTAAAACACAACCAAAACCATACCAACCGATTCCAAACTCCATTTTTCATCAAAATTTACCCTTGTGTCATAATACACAAAACTTACCACATTTTCCTTCACATTTCATCATCCCCAACCTCAACATCCATATATCACATTATAATCAATCCTCATTCACATTTTTCCAACCACATTACCAATTCATGAATCTCAACATCACATATATCATCACCATTCATTTTTCAATTCACACAATCAATCATCATCATCATATCATCATCAATCATCATAATTACTCAACTTTATCAACTCATCATAAATCATCATACATCATCATTCAACAACTCATCAATTATTTTAATTCAAACCTATCCTATGGGTCACTAGCCTAAGTGTCCATGAATATTAAATACTATATAGAACAAACCAAAATTGTACCTTTGCCGATTCCCAATATGTCCTCAACCCAAAATGAGCACAACAATGATCACCAACAAGCTTTCCAACACAATCCGAGCTACCAACAATCACCAAAGGCCTCCAAACTCACAATAATCAAGCTATATATGTATAAACCATAAAAAATCAACCTAGGGCTCAATATAAACATAATCTACAAGGGTTCAATGCCTCCTACCTTGTCCAACAGTTTTGGTAGCAAAAACCCAATGCTAAGCAAGGATTAGAGTGAACCTAAACACCAAAAATCACAAAATCTCACTTAATCAAAAACCCTAAAACTAGAAATTTTGAAGAGAAGAACCAGGAAGATTTTGTGGTTACCTCTCCAGTTTCTTGTATGGGAAGATTTCCAGTTTCTTCACAGTTTTTCACAGAAAATACATTTTCTAACTCAAAAAGACCTATTGAGTCCAAAAATCATATTTAAATTCCCAAATTCTCACTCTAATTTTTTGGAACCTAGTTTAGGCAATATTGATTTCTTAATTAAACGGGTAATTAAGTTCGGTTCTTACAGAATGCATGCACGGAGGACCGTGCAACGTTTAAGTGTGGGGGAGGATCCGCAATTTTGGGGCGTAAATTTCTTCTTCTCAATATTTTGCACTACTTTTTAATAGTTATATTTTTGTGAATATTTGTTGATATTTCATTACATTGCATTTTGCTTAGTTTGCTTGTATATATCTTAGTTTGCTTATAGTTTTATAGTAGTAAGTATTTGCATGTTGCCTAGTATAGGAAATAAGTGGTAAAAACAACATCAAATTTTCAAGAAATCTCTTCTAGGGCATTACATTGATTAGATTTGAAAACTTGTTTTTCAAATTGCTTGAAGTATTCTTTTTATGAAACATAGAAAAGAGCTTCAACAAAATACCTAGTGAGATTTAAACTTTAATTGTGTGGTTGCACATTTTTAACCACAAAATTTTGTTCTTGTGTGTTATACTCCTTTCATGATTGTAATCTTAGATTTGCTTAAATCTTTATGTCCTATATTTGATGTTTTGAATGCATTTAATATGATTGAGGCCATTTTTTGAAGTTGAACTCACTTAACCCATATGGCCAACCCTTACATCTACCTTTGTAAACCACTTTTGAGCCTTTAATTCTCCTTTGTTCTAATTTTAAGCACATCATTCACCCTAAGTGAAAAACCATTATGTCCATGTATTGTATCTTTGATTAGCTTGGGTTGAGAAGTTTTCTTTGGGGAATAAATGACCATTTGTACCCATGAGAGATGAATAGCTGACATTTGTACCCATGATAGCTCGAAACAAAACTTATACCCATAATAGATGCCCTCTGTGTCACAAAAGTGCCCTGGCTTAGATCTGAGCTTGGTTCGTGGGTTTCCAAACCTATGTGGCACTCCCTTCCTTATCTTCAACCCCTCCTCTCTCTCTCTCTCTCTCTCTCTCTTCTCTCTCTCTCTCTTCTCTCTCTCTCTCTCTCTCTCTCTCTTCACTCTCCAAGCCCCTTCTTCCTCAACACTCCGCTCCCTCCTGGAGGCGACATTGCCGTCACATGCGTGAGGGCGCTTCCTCGACGGGGATCTGTTGCTGTTCCACTTATTATTCTTCATCATTGTTGTTGTATCCTCCCTGATGCTTCTTTTGCTGGTTACTTCTTCTTCTTTCTTCTCCGTAACTGTGGTAGCGGTGGAGAAGCTTCCGCTGATGCTGCATGGTTCTTCTGAGAGCTGAAACACTACTTCTAAGACTTCACCTTCTTTTTTGTTGATGATAATGGGGTTGGGAATGGGATGTGGGTTTTTTTATTCGATTTTGTCATCAGGGTTTTGAAGAGGAGGCAGAAGGGTGTCCAATTCTGACTTCAAAATTGGAACTTGATTTCATTTGGCAATGGGTGTTTCTGATAGGACCTCTTTCACAGACTCTTCCTCTAACACTGGTGGTGGTTGCCGCTGTGGTATATGTTGGTTAAGGTTTGAGTTAGGGAGAGAGGGTGTAAGGTACTATTGTGGGGTTTGATTATTTTGGTGAACCACGTCCATTGCCAGAACCAAAACCCCTCTTTCCAAAACTCTATTTTTTCTCAGCAGCCTCCTTAATCTTCATGCTCTCAAGCTGCTCATCAATCTTCTTCCAATCCTGCCTCTTCTCTGCCAGCAACTCCTCCCTCGGTCTCACCTTGCCGGATGGGCTTGGACCCTTTGGTTTTACCACATTACCATTACCAGCACCCTCCTGGCTCTCATTGTTCACAGGCGCTGTACGAGGTTCCAAAACAAGCCTAGATCTCCCACCACCACCCTCACTCCTCTCACTTCCACCGTTAAATTCAACATTTTTCTTATTCCAATTATCAGAATCTGCACCGCCGCTAGACCCAAACCCTACCTTCCTCTCTCTTTCAAACCCAAGACCACCAGAACCGCTGTTGGAACCAAATTGGAGGAATCATCACCACCACCGGAGCTTCTGTTGGTACGGTCACCGTCGTAGTACCTGAAACCACCGCTAAGATAGTTGCGGTCGCGATCGAGCTCCTCGGCAGTGCGGTGGCGCGGACAGGTGGGGAGCACAATAGGATCTTGGGAGTTGGTTTTGGTGGCAGTGAACTCAGCAAGGGAAAAGGTCTGGCCTTTCTTCTTCTTGGGTATTGGAAAGTGAAGAGAGAGAGAGAGAGAGAGAGAGAGAGAGAGAGAGAGAGAGTGTGTGTGTGTGTGTGAGAGTGAGAGAGAGGGGTTGAAGATAAGGGAGGGAGTGCAACGTACGTTCGAAAACCCACAAACTAAGCTCAGATCCAAGTCAGGGCACTTTTGTCACACGAAAAGCATCTATCATGGGTATAAGTTTAGTTTCGAGCTATCATGGGTACAAATGTCAGCGTATTCATCTCTCATGGGTACAAATGGTCATTTATTCTTTCTTTGGGTATTCATTGAGAAAATTTGGGAAAATGGGTAAACAGTCATGCATCTATTACTTAAAACATATGCATCTCTTTTTAATAATAAAAGAAAAGATTTTGGTGTACATACTTTGTAAAAAGAAAAAAAAGAGAGAAAGAAAAGAAAATAAAAATAAAAATAAAGAATGCATATGTGGTTGAATTAGAAAAGAATTGCATGAGTGAATGTTTGAAGGGAAATGAATGGGAAGTTAGGTTGTTTTCTCTTGTGTAAATAGGTTAATATAGGATTAGGTGGGATACTTGAGCTAATCAAAGATCCAATCTACTAGCCCACTTAACCATATTAATCTTACCCTTACCCTAGCCCTAATACAACCCTCTAAAGTCCTCATGATATTTGCATTCATGCATCAAGTATTTGTTGATTGTTGGATGACTAGCAAATCCTAGAAAACATTATTAAAGGAGGATTGAGTGATTAAGCCCTAAACACTGAGCGACTAGAGTGTAAACACATCCGGTGAGGGGTTCGATCGCTCAAATCTATGATTCTATCTCATATTGTATCTTCTTGCAAGTTGCTTGTTAGTTTTTGAAAATTTCAAATCAATTCTTTGGACATTGATCATATTGCATTAATTTCTTTATTTTGCCCCTAAGTTTCTACTTTGGATTGATTGAAGTTCTATTGTGTGTTTTTGCCAAACTCAATAGGAATTATAGTATAGATATAGATAGATAGCATTTAGTATAATTGCATGCATATAAGTAGTTGCATTGAATAAATTGCTTGCCCTTTTACCCTTCTCCTTTGATTGTAATTAGCATGAGGACATGCTATTGTTTAAGTGTCAGGGAATTGATGAATCTATATTTAACGATAAATTTTGGATTGATTTGAGTAGATTTCATCATATAACCCCACATTTATTCATCCAAATAGCATACTTTTGTGTCCTCTTTCCAAATTATGCTTGATTATGAAAACATGCTCTTTTGTGCTTAATTTAGTCAATTTTTATTCCATTTACATTCCATTCAATACCTTGATGTTCTTTGTGAGTGATTTCAAAGGTATAAGGTAGGAATAGCTCAGTAAAGATGGAAGAAGAGCATGCAAGAGGGAGAGAACATGAAGAAAACAAGGAAGAAGCACACACTGGAGTGTGCGTACGCACAACCTATTATGCATACGCACAAGAAGCATTCAGCCAGGTGTCCGTACGCATAAGAGAAAATTTAGCACATGTGCGTATGCACACATCTGTGCGTATGCACGCATCAGCGCACGTGACCTCATTAATGCAAATCGCTGGGGGCAATTTTTGGGGCTCCAGAGCCCAGTTTTTTGACTTTCTGAAGCTGATGAGTGCTATATCAAAGGGTCATCATTCCATGTGAAGAGTGAAAGCAATTAGGGTTAGTTTAGCATCATGTAGGTCATTTTCTAGAGAGAAAAGCTCTCCCTTTTCTCTGGAAATTAAGGTTTTTAGCTTAATTTCTTTGTATTCTATTTTTAATTCTTGTTTTCATCTAGTTTCTTCTACCTTTCTTTGTTCTATTGTCTTAATTTTCTTAGTTTATCTTGTTAATTTCTCATTTTGGTTACTTTGTATGTTGATGAACACTCTTGTTATTTTGATTTTCATTTAATGCAATTTATATTTCATGCTCTTTTATTGTTGAATTGAGTTGCTATTCTTACTTTCCTTGTTTGATAGTTGTAGAATTTATTATTTTTTGTTATTTTACCATGTTTTTCTTCTATACCTCCCAAGTGTTTGATAAAATTCTTGGTTGGATTTTTGCTTAGTTTTTCATACCCTTGGTTGGGAAATTGGGTAATTGGGTGAACTTGAGTTATAGATGTCCATTCTACATTGTGTTATGATTATTAGTTGATTTGGTTTCCACTAACTCTATGCCTTCCATTAATAAAGTTGGATAGGACTTGTGGATTGAGATCAATTATGCCCCTTTGACTTATTCTCGATGTTAGCATAGACTAATTGGCATTAATTCTACACAATTACCATGTTTATGGTCCATAACTAGGATAGGAACCCTTAATTCCCCAATTCTTCCCAAGATCTCTTTTTGTCATTTAATTTCCATTTCCATTGCTTTTAGTTGCTTTCAACTTAATTACTTGCCATTTTAATTCTTGCCTTTTATAATCAAAATTCCCCAATCCCCTATAGCCAATAATTGATCATTTCATTGCAACTCCTAGGGAAGACGATCCGGGAGTCTAAATACTCTCGGTTATTGTGTTTTGATTTGTGACATCTTTGGAATTTAAAATTTGATTTGAGCATTACTTGTCGGTTTGGAACTATACTTGCAACGAAGTTATTTCCTCTAACCGAGAAGAAAATTCTAAGCCGATGATGAGCGGATATTTTATACGATCTTTGGAGGTATTTTCATATAGTTTTTAGTAGGATCTAGCTACTTTTTAGTATATTTTTATTAGTTTTTGTGCAAAAATTACATTTCTGGACTTTACTATGAGTTTGTGTGTTTTTCTGCGATTTCAGGTATTTTCTAGCTGAAATTAAGGGACTTGAGCAAAAATATGATTTAGAGGCTAAAAAAGGACTGCAGATGCTGTTGGATTCTGATCTCCCTCCACTCAAAATGAATTTTCTTGAGCTACAAAAGCCCAATTGGCGCGCTCTTAATTGCGTTGGAAAGTAGACATCCTAGGCTTTCCAGCAATATATAATAGTCCATACTTTGCCCGAGTTGTGATGACACAAACTGGCATTTAACGCCAACTTTTCACCTTATTCTGGCGTTAAACGCCAGAAACAGGATACAAGCTGGAGTTAAACGCCCAAACTGGCACAAAAGCTGGAGTTAAATGCCAGGAATAGCCTGTACACGTGAAAGCTTCATTGCTCAGTCCAAACACACACCAAGTGGGCCCCGAAAGTGGATTTCTGCACAATCTATCTTAGCTAACTCATTTTCTGTAAAGAAGCTATGGACCAACTTAGGAAAGAACAGCAAAATCAAAATAGCATGCTTTGCAAACTGCTTATGGAGCAAGAAAAACAAGGGCGTGAGCTACAGGAGCTGAAGCGCCAGAAGCTCTCCCTTAAGGGACCAGACACTTCACAGATTGAAGGAGCATCCATCTCCCAAAATAAAGGTTGTTGTGTCCTAATCTTAAATCTGTGATAACTTTTATTATTAGAAACCTATCTTAAGAATTACATAAGTATTAGTAATTAGGGTCCTTATTTTATTTTTATTTTTATTATCTCCAAGTAAGCTATAAATTGTTCCTCTCATCATCACTAAACATGAATAAAATAGTAGATTCTCTTTAGAGTAAGGAGGCAATTATTTCATGTTTTTAATAAGGAAAATTCTAATTATTATTTTTTATGTGGTGGCAACACTTTTTGTCTTCTGAATGAATGCTTGAACAGTGCATATTTTTTATAGTGAAGTTTATGAATGTTAAAATTATTGGCTCTTGAAAGAATGATGAACAAAGAGAAATGTTATTGATAATCTGAAAAATCATGAAACTGATTTTTGAAGCAAGAAAAAGCAGTGAAAAATAAATAAATAAATTTTTGCGAAAAAGAAAAAGAAAGAAAAAGAAAAAGCAAGCAGAAAAAGCCAATAGCCTTAAAACCCAAAAGGTAGGGGTAAAAAGGATCCAAGGCTTTGAGCATTAATGGATAGAAGGGCCCAAAGGAATAAAATCCTAGCCTAAGCGGCTAAATCAAGCTGTCCCTAACCATGTACTTGTGGCATGAAGGTCCAAGTGAAAAATGTGAGACTGAGTGGTTAAAGTCGTGATCCAAAGCAAAAAGAGTGTGCTTAAGAACTCTGGACACCTCTAACTGAGGACTTGAGCAAAGCTGAGTCACAATCTGGAAAGGTTCACCCAATCATGTGTCTGTGGCATTTATGTATCCGGTGGTAATACTGGAAAATAAAGTGCTTAGGGTCACGCCCAAGACTCATAAAGTAGCTGTGTTCAAGAATCAAGATACTGAACTAGGAGAATCAATGACACTATCTAAAATTCTGAGTTCCTATGGATGCCAATCATTCTAAGCTTCAAAGGATAAATTGAGATGCCAAAACTGTTCAAGAGCAAAAAGCTACTAGCCCCTCTCATCTAATTAGAATATGAGCTTCACTTAAAACTCTGAGATGTATTACCTCTTGATCTTCTATTTATCCTATTTTATTTATCTAGTTGCTTAGCGACAAGCAACAGTTTAAGTTTGGTGTTGTGATGAGCGGATATTTTATACGCTTTTTGGGGGTATTTTCATATAGTTCTTAGTTGGATCTAGCTACTTTTTAGTATATTTTTATTAGTTTTTATGCAAAAATCACATTTCTGGACTTTACTATGAGTTTGTGTGTTTTTCTGTGATTTCAGAAATTTTATGGCTGAAATTGAGGGACCTGAGCAAAAATCTGATTCAGAGGCTGAAAAAGGACTCCAGATGTTGTTGGATTCTGACCTTCCTGCACTCGAAATGGATTTTCTGGAATTACAGAAGCCCATTTGGCGCGCTCTTAATTGCGTTGAAAAGTAGACATCCTGGGCTTTCCAACAATATATAATAGTTCATACTTTGCCTGAGTTGTGATAACGCAAACTGGCGTTTAACTCCAACTTTTCACCCTATTCTGGCGTTAAACGCCAGAAACAGGATACAAGCTGGACTTAAATGCCTAAACTAGCACAAAAGCTGGAGTTAAATGCCAAGAATAGCCTCTACACATGAAAGCTTCATTGCTCAGCCCAAACACGCACCAAGTGGGTCCCGAAAATGGATTTCTGCACTATCTATCTTAGCTTACTCATTTTCTATAAACCTAGGTTACTAGTTGAGTATAAAAACTACGGGATGAGTCTCTAATCCCCATGGTTGGGGGTGAGGAGCTCTGCTATGTCTCGATAAATTAATGCAATTATTTTTGTTTTCTATTCAATCACGCTTGTTTCAATTCTAAGATATTCATTCGCACTTCAACATGATGAATGTGATGATCGGTGACACTCATCAACATTCTCAACTTATGAACACGTACCTGACAACCACCTCCGTTCTACCTTAGATTGAATGTAAATCTCTTGGGTTCCTGGTTCGCGAGTTTGACTGCCTCTCCTGACAACAAAGCATTCAAATTCGTGAGATCAGAGTCTTCGTGAAATAAGCTAGAATCAATTGGCAACATTCCTGAGATCCGAAAAGTCTAAACCTTGTCTGTGGTATTTCGAGTAGGATCCGGGAAGGGATGACTATGACGAGCTTCAAACTCATGAGTGCTGGGCGCAGTGACAGTGTGCAAAAGGACCAATGGATCTTATTCCAACAGTAGTGAGAACCGACAGATGATTAGCCATGTACATTGATGAGCGGATATTTTATACACTTTTTGGGGGTAATTTCATGTAGATTTTAGCATGTTTTAATTAGTTTTTAATAGAATTTTATTAGTTTTTAAGCAAAAATCATATTTCTGGACTTTACTATGAGTGTGTGTATTTTTCTGTAATTTCAGGTATTTTCTGGCTGAAATTGAGGGAGCTGAGCAAAAATCTGACTTAGGCTGAAAAAGGACTGCTGATGTTGTTGGATCCTGACCTCCCTGCACTCGAAATGGATTTTCTGGAGCTACAGGAGTCCAATTGGCGCGCTCTCAATGGCGTTGGAAAGTAGACATCCAGGGCTTTCCAGAAATATATAATAGTCCATACTTTGCGCAAGGATAGACGACGTAACTTGGCGTTGAACGCCAAGTTCATGCTGCTGTCTGGAGTTAAACGCCAGAAAAACGTCATGATCCGGAGTTGAACGCCCAAAACACGTCATAACCTGGAGTTTAACGCCAAGAAAGGCCTCTACTCGTGGATAGCTTTAATCTCAGCCCCAGCACACACCAAGTGGGCCCCAGAAGTGGATTTCTGCACCAATTATCTTAGTTTATTCATTTTCTGTAAACCTAGGTTACTAGTTTACTATTTAAACAACTTTTACAGACATTTCTTGTACCTCATGACATTTTCAGATCTAAATTACATACTTTGTGACGGCATGAGTCTCTAAACTCCATTGTTGGGGGTGAGGAGCTCTGCAGCGTCTCGATGATTTATCACAATTCCTTTGTTTTCCATTCAAACACGCGTGTTCTTATCTAAGATGTTTATTCGCGCTTAATTGTGAAGAAGGTGATGATCCGTGACACTCATCACCTTCCTCAATCCATGAACGTGTGCCTGACAACCACTTCTGTTCTACATCAGACTGAATGAATATCTCTTAGATTCCCCAATAGAATCTTCGTGGTATAAGCCGGATTGATGGCGGCATTCATGAGAATCCGGAAAGTCTAAACCTTGTCTGTGGTATTCCGAGTAGGATTCTGGGATTGAATGACTGTGACGTGCTTCAAACTCCTGAGGGCTGGGCGTTAGTGACAGACGCAAAAGAATCAATGGATTCTATTCCAACCTGATTGAGAACCGACAGATGATTAGCCGTGCTGTGACAGAGCATAGGAATGTTTTCACTGAGAGGATGGGAAGTAGCCACTGACAACGGTGACACCCTACATAGAGCTTGCCATGGAAGGAGCCTTGCGTGTGTTGAAGGATTTCAAGGAAGAGTTGAAGTCAAAGGACAAAGCATCTCCAAAACTCCAACATATTCCCCAGTACTGCAAAACAAGTAACTCTATTGTTCAAGTAATAACTATTTATTTTATGCCCTTTTTCTTTATTAAAATACGAGGCTAAAGAATCCTATTGATATCCTGACTAAGACAAATAAAATAAACATTGATTGCTCCAAGCCAATAATCTCCGTGGGATCGACCCTTACTCACGTAAGGTATTACTTGGACGACCCAGTGCACTTGCTGGTTAGTTGTGCGAATCACAAATTCGTGCACCAAGTTTTTGGCGCCGTTGCTGGGGATTATTGAGTTTGAACAATTGAAGGCTTATTTTATTTCTTAGATTAGGAATAATTTATTTTTGTTGTTATAGAGTCATTAAATTTTGATAGGATAGTCTCTTTTCAAAAAATTTTCTTTTCAAAAATATTATTTTTCTTAATTAAGTGTTAATTTTTCGTGAGCTTAGTGTCTTATTCTAAGTTTGGTGTTAATTGCATATTTTATATTTTCTTTGAAAATTTCGTGTTAGTGTTCTTGGTTCTTCCTTGATCTTTAAGTTGTTCTTGATAATTGGTTATACCCTTTGGAACCTTTTTCAAAAATAATTTTTCTTGGATTGAATCTTGTGCCAAACTTTAAGTTTGGTGTTTTCTTGTTAATCTCTTTATAATTTTCGAAAATTTTTAAAGTTTTCTAAAAATTTTAAGTTTGGTGTTCTTTCTTTTGTTCTTGGTGTTCTTGTGAATCTTCAAGGTGTTCTTGAATTTTTCTTGTGTCTTGATCTTAAAATTTTTAAGTTTGGTGTTCCTTGGTGTTTTCCCTCCAAAAATTTTCGAAAATAAGGAGCACTAAATCTAAAAATTTTAAATCTTGTGTCTTTGTGTGTTTTTCTCTTTCATCATAAAATTCAAAATTCAAAAAAAAAAAATTTATTTCCTAACCAATTTTAAAACTACTTTTTCGAAATTTTTAATATAAAATTCAAATTTCAATTTCAAATTTTTCGAAAAATTTTTCACAAAATATTTTCAAAATATTTTTTTATATATTTCGTTTTATTTATTCCACTTTTATAAAATAAATAAAATCAACATATAAATTATCTCTTGTGATCTAGTATGGAAGCAAGTAGGAATGAACAATCCAAGAGGACTCTGGGGTCATATGCTAACCCCACTACTGCTTCATATGGGAGTAGTATTTGTATACCCTCCATTGGAGTTAGTAGCTTTGAGCTGAATCCTCAGCTCATTATCATGGTGCAGCAAAATTGTCAGTATTCTGGTCTTCCACATGAAGAACCTACAGAGTTTCTGGCACAATTTCAGCAAATTGCTGATACAGTACATGATAAGGAAGTAGATCAGGATATCTACAGATTATTACTGTTTCCATTTGCTGTAAAAGATCAAGCTAAGAGGTGGTTAAATAACCAGCCTAAGAACAGCATAAAAACATGGAAACAGCTGTCAGAAAAATTCCTGAATCACTATTTCCCTCCCAAACGGATGACACAACTAAGGCTAAACATCCAAGGCTTCAAACAAGGAGATAAGGAATCCCTTTATGATGCCTGGGAGAGATACAGAGAGATGCTAAGAAAATGCCCCTTTGAAATGTTTTCAGAATGGGTGCAATTAGACATCTTCTACTATGGGCTTACAGAAAAAGCTCAGATTTCTCTAGACCACTCAGCTGGTGGATCTATACACATGAGAAAAACAATTGAAGAAGCTCAAGAGCTTATTGATACAGTTGCCAGAAATCAGCATCTGTACCTAAGCAGTGAATCCTCTATGAAAGAAGAAGCTAAAACAGTAACTGCAGAACTCAGTCCAGTGGATCAGGCTAATGAATTCAATCAGCAATTAGATTTTCTAACTCAGCAGCTAGCCGAATTCAAGGAAATATTACAGGAAACAAGAATGGCTAACAAGAACATGGAAGTACAATTAAAGCAGACAGAAAAGCAACTGTCAAAACAAATAACAGAAGAATGCCAAGCAGTTCAATTAAGAAGTGGGATAACATTAAATACCTCACTTCAAAGTAGCAGGAAACCAAGAAATGAAAAGGTGGATACTCAAAATCCCTCTGAGGACAATCAGAGCCCAGAGAGGAATAATGCTGGCGCTGAACGCCCAGCCTATGCTCATTCCTGGCGTTCAACGCCAGAAACAAGCATGGATCTGGCGTTGAACGCCCAAAGGGAACATGGTTCTGGCGTTCAAACGCCAGTAACAAACAAGGAAATGGCGTCTAACGCCACTCCAGCTCCCACCTCTGGCATTCAAATGCCAGTGGGGGATCAGTCACCTACGAGTGCTGATGATAACCCTTCTAAAAAGGCTTCCCAACCCACTTCTGTAGGTAATAAACCTGCAACAACTAAGGTTGAGGAATACAAAGCCAAAATGCCTTATCCTCAAAAACTCCGCCAAGCGGAACAGGATAAGCAATTTGCCCGCTTTGCAGACTATCTCAGGACTCTTGAAATAAAGATTCCGTTTGCAGAAGCACTTGAGCAAATACCTTCTTATGCTAAGTTCATGAAGGAAATTTTAAGTCATAAGAAGGATTGGAGGGAAACTGAAAAAGTCTACCTCACTGAAGAATGCAGTGCAGTCATTCTGAAAAGCTTACCTGAGAAGCTTAAAGATCCTGGGAGCTTTATGATACCATGCACATTAGAAGGTAATTGTACCAAGCAAGCTTTATGTGATCTTGGGGCAAGTATCAACTTAATACCTGCATCTACTATCAGAAAGCTTGGTTTAACTGAAGAAATTAAACCAACCAGGATATGTCTTCAACTTGCTGATGGGTCCATTAAATACCCATCAGGCGTGATTGAAGACATGATTGTCAAGGTTGGGCCATTCGCCTTTCCTACTGACTTTGTGGTGCTGGAAATGGAGGAGCACAAGAGTGCAACTCTCATTCTAGGAAGGCCTTTCCTAGCAACTGGCCGAACCCTCATTGATGTCCAAAAAGGGGAAGTAACCTTGAGAGTCAATGAGGAGGAATTTAAGTTGAATGTTGTCAAAGCCATGCAACATCCAGACACCTCAAATGACTGCATGAGTGTTGATATTATTGACTCTCTGGTAAGAGAGGTCAATATGGCTGAGAGTCTCGAATCAGAGCTAGAGGACATCTTTAAAGATGTTCAGCCTGATTTGGAGGAATCAGAGAAGATAATAGCACCTCTGAAAATCCCTCAGGAAGAGGAGAAACCTCCTAAACCCGAGCTCAAACCATTACCACCATCCCTGAAATATGCATTTCTGGGAGAAGGTGATACCTTTCCTGTAATTATAAGCTCTACCTTAGAGCCACAGGAAGAGGACGCACTAATTCAAGTGCTAAGAACACACAAGACAGCTCTTGGGTGGTCCATCAGTGATCTTAAGGGCATCAGCCCAGCTAGATGCATGCACAAGATCTTGCTGGAGGATGACGCCAAACCTGTGGTTCAACCACAAAGGCGGCTGAACCCAGCAATGAAGGAAGTAGTGCAGAAAGAGGTCACTAAATTACTAGAGGCTGGGATTATTTATCCTATTTCTGACAGCCCCTGGGTGAGCCCTGTCCAAGTTGTCCCTAAGAAAGGTGGCATGACAGTGATTCATAATGAAAAAAATGAACTAGTTCCTACAAGAACAGTTACAGGGTGGCGTATGTGCATTGATTATAGAAGGCTCAATACAGCCACTAGAAAGGATCATTTTCCTTTACCATTCATAGACCAGATGCTAGAAAGACTAGCAGGTCATGAATACTACTGCTTCCTGGATGGATATTCAGGTTATAATCAAATTGCAGTAGATCCCCAGGATCAGGAGAAAACGGCATTCACATGCCCATCCGGAGTATTTGCATACAGAAGGATGCCGTTTGGGCTATGCAATGCACCTGCAACTTTTCAGAGGTGCATGCTCTCAATTTTCTCTGATATGGTGGAAAAATTCTTGGAAGTCTTCATGGATGACTTTTCAGTATTTGGAGACTCATTCAGCTCCTGCCTTAACCATTTAGCACTTGTTCTGAAAAGATGCCAAGAGACTAACCTGGTTTTAAATTGGGAAAAATGTCACTTTATGGTGACTGAAGGAATTGTCCTTGGGCACAAAATTTTGAACAAGGGAATAGAGGTGGATCAAGCTAAGGTAGAAGTAATTGAAAAATTACCACCACCTGCTAATGTTAAGGCAATCAGAAGCTTTCTGGGGCATGCAGGATTCTATAGGAGGTTTATAAAGGATTTTTCAAAAATTGCTAAACCTCTGAGCAACCTGCTAGCTGCTGACACGCCATTTATCTTTGATAAAGAGTGTCTGCAGGCGTTTGAGACTCTGAAGGCTAAATTGGTTACAGCACCAATCATCTCTGCACCAGACTGGACATTACCATTTGAATTGATGTGTGATGCCAGTGACCATGCCATTGGTGCAGTGTTGGGACAAAGGCATGACAAACTTCTACACGTCATTTACTATGCCAGCCGTGTTCTAAATGATGCCCAGAAGAATTACACAACCACAGAAAAAGAGCTACTTGCAGTGGTTTACGCCATTGACAAATTCAGATCCTATTTAGTAGGATCAAAAGTGATTGTGTACACTGATCATGCTGCTCTTAAATATCTACTCACAAAGCAGGATTCAAAACCCAGACTCATCCGATGGGTGTTGCTTCTGCAAGAGTTTGATATAGAAATAAGAGACAGAAAAGGGACGGAGAATCAAGTAGCAGATCACATGTCCCGAATAGAACCAGTGGAAGGGGCATCCCTCCCTCTCACTGAGATCTCTGAAACCTTTCCGGATGAATAACTCTTTGCCATCCAGGAAGTACCATGGTTTGCAGACATTGCAAACTACAAGGCAGTGAGATTCATACCCAAAGAGTACAGCAGGGTGCAATCAAAAAAATTAATCACAGATGCAAAGTACTATCTTTGGGATGAACCATATCTCTTCAAGAGATGTGCAGACGGAGTAATCCATAGATGTGTGCCTAAAGAAGAAGCACAGAAGATCCTTTGGCATTGCCATGGATCACAGTATGGAGGACATTTTGAAAGTGAACGAACAGCCACAAGAGTCCTCCAAAGTGGCTTCTACTGGCCTACTCTCTATAAAGATTCCCGAGCATTTGTGCTTAATTGTGACAGTTGCCAAAGATCAGGCAACCTACCTCACAGTTATGCCATGCCTCAACAAGGAATCTTGGAGATTGAGTTGTTTGACGTATGGGGCATTGACTTCATGGGACCTTTCCCACCATCATACTCAAACACTTATATTCTGGTGGCAGTGGATTATGTATCCAAATAGGTGGAGGCTATTGCAACACCCACCAATGACACTAAAACAGTGTTAAAATTCCTCCAGAAACACATCTTCAGCAGATTTGGTATCCCTAGAGTGTTAATCAGTGATGGGGGCACTCATTTCTGCAATAAACAGCTTTATGCTGCTATGGTTCGTTATGGAGTTAGCCACAGGGTAGCTACTCCATATCATCCACAAACTAACGGGCAAGCTGAAGTCTCAAATAGAGAACTCAAAAGAATCCTGGAACGGACTGTAATTAACCGTAGAAAGGATTGGGCAAGAAGCCTGGATGATGCTCTGTGGGCATACAGAACAGCATTCAAGACCCCTATAGGGACCTCTCCATACCAGCTTGTGTATGGAAAGGCATGTCACTTGCCAGTGGAACTGGAACACAAGGCCTACTGGGCAACCAGATTCTTAAACCTTGATGCCAAGTTAGCTGGAGAAAAACGATTGCTCCAGTTAAATGAGCTAGATGAATTTAGACTCAATGCTTTTGAAAATGCAAAAATTTACAAGGAGAAAGCAAAAAGATGGCATGATAAGAAATTGTCATCCAGAGTCTTTAAACCAGGACAGAAAGTTCTACTATTCAATTATAGGCTCAAATTATTCCCTGGGAAATTAAAATCCCGGTGGAGAGGTCCATATGTGATCACAAGCGTATCACCATATGGATACATAGAACTTCAGGATAGTGACTCTAACAAAAAGTTCATTGTTAATGGACAAAGAGTTAAACACTATCTTGAAGATAATTTTGAGCAAGAATGCTCAAAACTGAGACTTCATTGAAGATCAGTGACAGTCCAGCTAATGACATTAAAGAAGCGCTTGCTGGGAGGCAACCCAGCCATTTACAAAGTTTATTTACTAATTAAATAAATTTTCTTTTTTTACAGGTTTATGTCCAAGAATCTTCAAAGGTGAAATAGCAATTGGTTGAAGTCACAAAGTTACAGGGAAATTTGGAAGCTCACTGGCGTGAAAAAGCCAGTAAGAAATACTTTGGGCGTTAAACGCCCAAAAGAAGCTCCCACTGGGCGTTTAACGCCAGTAAGGGTGGCCATGTGGGCGTTAAACGCCAGAAAGGAGCATCTTCTGGGCGTTAAACGCCAGAAAGATGCACCTTCTGGGCGTTTAACGCCAGTCAGCTAGCATCCTGGGCGTTCAAGAAAATGCCCAGTAAAGAAGGACTTTCTGGCGTTCAACGCCAGAAAGAAGCACCAGATGGGCGTTGAACGCCCAGAAGAAGCACCATGTGGGCGTTCAACGCCAGGATGATGGGAGGAGGTACAATTCGTTTTTCTTCATAATTTTTCAAAATTTTTATGTTTCAATTCATGATTTCTTGCATAAACATATTTCAAATTATCACTTTCAATTCCAAAAGTTTTTATCCTAATTTCTAAAATCCAATGCTGCAAATGTTTTAGATATATCTTAACCCAAAAGAACAAATGGCTTTCCAATCCAATTCATCATCTTTTCAAATTTGTTTTCAAAACTTGATTATATTTTTTTCAAAAGTAAATTTCAAATTTATCTTTTAAATTATTATTCATATCTTTCTATTTTAAAAATTATATCTTTTTCTGATCATATCTTTTAAAATCATATCTTCTATCTTATCTCTTTCTTATTTTTCGAAAAATACCCACCCCCTCCCTATATCTTGTATTCGGCGCCCTCCTCATCATCTCCATTCCACATTGCTCTCTTCCTATCCCTCTTCTTTCTTCTCTTTTGCTTGAGGACAAGCAAAGCTCTAAGTTTGGTGTGTTTTACCCGTGATCACAAAAACTATTGTGTCTCTTGATCATGGCTCCTAAAGGGAAACAACCCAACCCAAAAGGCAAGAAAGAAAGCACTCCAAAGCCACTTTGGAATCAAGGGAAGTTCTTAACTAAAGAACATTCAGACCATTACTACAAGATAATGAGTCACAGATCAGTGATCCCGGAAGTCAGATTCGATCTGAAAGAAGATGAATATCCGGAGATCCAAGAGCAAATTCGAAACAGGAATTGGGAAATTCTGGCCAATCCTGAAACGAAAGTGGGGAAGAACATGGTTCAGGAATTTTATGCTAATCTATGGCAGACAGAAAGGCAAAGAATCGTTGGAGCCGCCTTCTTTGACCATAAGACAGTAGTTAGAGGAAAGATCATTCATACCAATGCTGACAAGATCAGGGAGATATTCAAGATTTCTCAACTGAAAGATGACCCAGACTCCTTTAATAGGAGAATGATGAGGGTCAATAAAGGGCTGGACAAAGTTCTGGAAGATATATGCATCCCTGGAGCCAAGTGGACTACCAGCACGACTGGCATCCCAGTTCAACTAAAAAGGGAAGATCTAAAACCAGTAGCCAGAGGCTGGCTGGATTTCATTGGGCGTTCCATATTGCCCACCAGCAACCGTTCTGAAGTTACCATCAAAAGAGCTGTCATGATTCACTGCATCATGTTGGGAAAAGAAGTGGAAGTCCATCAGCTGATCTCATGTGAGCTATATAAAATAGCAAACAGGAATTCTAAAGACGCCAAATTGGCTTATCCAAGCCTAATTTCTATGCTTTGCAAAGATGCTGGAGTAAAGATGGGAATAACTGAATATATCCTAATTGAAAAGCCCATTACTGGAATATCAATGGTCAGACAACAGCAACAAGATGATTCAACCAAGAGGAGAGCACAAGAAGCCCTCCCAGAACTGCCCCAATTCGAATACTGGGAACATCTTGCGGCTTCTATTTCCAGACTGCAAGAAGCTATGGATCAAATAAAGGAAGAACAGACTAATCAAAGTAGCATGATTTGCAAACTGCTCAAGGAACAGGAGGAGCAAGGGCGTGATCTAAGGGAGCTGAAGCGCCAAAAGATTAATCCATGAAAAAGCACCACACATATTAGAGGAGCACCTACTCCTCAAAACAACAGGTTGCTGAGTTCCAAATTTTTTTTTCTTTTCCTGCTTTTAACTTAGTGATAGGATAATTATAGAAATTTACCTTAGGAGATATTTAGTTTATCTATTTTGATTTTATTTCCAATTAAGCTATAATTTATTTTTCTCATCATCATCAGGCATGAATAAAGTAGTAGATTTTTTAGAATAAAGAAGTAATTTATATTTTCGAGTTCTTAATAATAAAAATTATAATTAATTATGTGTGGTGGCAATACTTTTTGTTTTCTGAATGAATGCTTGAACAGTGCATAAATTGTATTTTGAATTTGATGAATATTGGCTCCTGAAAGGATGAGGAACACGAAAAATATTATTGATGATCTGAAAAATCATGAAATTGATTCTTGAAGCAAGAAAAAGCAGTTCACAAAAAAAAAAAAAAACAAGCCATGAGCACTAGCCAAGAGTAAAAAGGATCCAAGGCTTTGAGCATCAATGGATAGGAGGGCCCAAGGAAATAAAATCCAGGCCTAAGCGGCTAAACCAAGCTGTCCCTAACCATATGCTTGTGGCATGCAGGTCCAAGTTACAAGCTTGAGACTGAGTGGTTAAAGTCGTGATCCAAAGCAAAAGAGTGTGCTTAAGAGCTCTGGACACCACTAACTGGGGACTTTAGCAAAGCTAAGTCACAATCTGAAAAGGTTCACCCAGTTATGTGTCTGTGGCATTTATGTATCTGGTGGTAATACTGGAAAACAAAGTGCTTAGGGCCACAGCCAAGACTCATAAAATAACTGTGTTCAAGAATCAACATACTACACTAGGAGAGTTAATAATACTATCTGAATTCTGAGTTCCTAAGGATGCCAATTATTCTGAAAATTTAAAGATACAGGGGGATGCCAAAACTGTTCAGAAACAAAAAGCTACAAGCCTCGCTCATCTAATAAGAATATGAGCTTCATTTAAAACTCTAAAATATTATTACTTCTTAATTTCTGCTAAAGCCTATTTTATTTATCTAGTTGCTTGAGGACAAGCAACAGTTTAAGTTTGGTGTTGTGATGAGCGGATATTTTATACGCTTTTTGGGGGTAATTTCATGTAGATTTTAGCATGTTTTAATTAGTTTTTAATAGAATTTTATTAGTTTTTAAGCAAAAATCATATTTCTGGACTTTACTATGAGTGTGTGTATTTTTCTGTAATTTCAGGTATTTTCTGGCTGAAATTGAGGGAGCTGAGCAAAAATTTGACTTAGGCTGAAAAAGGACTGCTGATGCTGTTGGATCCTGACCTCCCTGCACTCGAAATGGATTTTCTGGAGCTACAGGAGTCCAATTGGCGAGCTCTCAACGGCGTTGAAAAGTAGATATCCAGGGCTTTCCAGAAATATATAATAGTCCATACTTTGCGCAAGGATAGACGACGTAACTTGGCGTTGAACGCCAAGTTCATGCTGCTGTCTGGAGTTAAACGCCAGAAAAACGTCATGATCCGGAGTTGAACGCCCAAAACACGTCATAACCTGGAGTTTAACGCCAAGAAAGGCCTCTACTCGTGGATAGCTTTAATCTCAGCCCCAGCACACACCAAGTGGGCCCCAGAAGTGGATTTCTGCACCAATTATCTTAGTTTATTCATTTTCTGTAAACCTAGGTTACTAGTTTACTATTTAAACAACTTTTACAGACATTTCTTGTACCTCATGACATTTTCAGATCTAAATTACATACTTTGTGACGGCATGAGTCTCTAAACTCCATTGTTGGGGGTGAGGAGCTCTGCAGCGTCTCGATGATTTATCACAATTCCTTTGTTTTCCATTCAAACACGCGTGTTCTTATCTAAGATGTTTATTCGCGCTTAATTGTGAAGAAGGTGATGATCCGTGACACTCATCACCTTCCTCAATCCATGAACGTGTGCCTGACAACCACTTCTGTTCTACATCAGACTGAATGAATATCTCTTAGATTCCCCAATAGAATCTTCGTGGTATAAGCCGGATTGATGGCGGCATTCATGAGAATCCGGAAAGTCTAAACCTTGTCTGTGGTATTCCGAGTAGGATTCTGGGATTGAATGACTGTGACGTGCTTCAAACTCCTGAGGGCTGGGCGTTAGTGACAGACGCAAAAGAATCAATGGATTCTATTCCAACCTGATTGAGAACCGACAGATGATTAGCCGTGCTGTGACAGAGCATAGGAACGTTTTCACTGAGAGGATGGGAAGTAGCCACTGACAACGGTGACACCCTACATAGAGCTTGCCATGGAAGGAGCCTTGCGTGTGTTGAAGGATTTCAAGGAAGAGTTGAAGTCAAAGGACAAAGCATCTCCAAAACTCCAACATATTCCCCAGTACTGCAAAACAAGTAACTCTATTGTTCAAGTAATAACTATTTATTTTATGCCCTTTTCTTTATTAAAATACGAGGCTAAAGAATCCTATTGATATCCTGACTAAGACAAATAAAATAAACATTGATTGCTCCAAGCCAATAATCTCCGTGGGATCGACCCTTACTCACGTAAGGTATTACTTGGACGACCCAGTGCACTTGCTGGTTAGTTGTGCGAATCACAAATTCGTGCACCATACATGGACCATTTTCACTGAGAGGACGGATGGTAGCCATTGACAACGGTGATCCACCAACATACAGCTTGCCATGGAAGGAACCTTGCGTGCGTGAAGAAGAAGACAGTAGGAAAGCAGAGATTTAGAAGACAGAGCACCTCCAAAACTCCAACCTATTCTCCATTAATGCATAACAAGTATTTATTTCATGCTCCTTTACTTTTCGCAATTAAAACTAAGAACCACTATTGATATCCTGAGTAAGAGTTACAAGATAACCATAGCTTGCTTTAAGCCAACAATCTCCGTGGGATCGACCCTTACTCACGTAAGGTATTACTTGGATGACCGAGTGCACTTGCTGGTTAGTTGTGCGGAAGTGCAAAATTGTAATTGTAATTTTCGTGCACCATGTTTTTGGCGCCATTGCCGGGGATTGTTCGAGTTTGAACAACTGACGGTTTATTTTGTTGCTTAGATTAGGAAAAATTGTCTTTTGTTAGTTTAGAGTCTCTTTATTTTCTTTTCAAAATTTTTCAAAAATCTTATTTTTCCTAGTTAATTTTCTATTTTTACTTGAGTCTAGTTTCATGTTTTAAGTTTGGTGTCGATTGCATGTCCTTATTTGTTCTTCATATTTTCGAATTTGTGTCCATTGTTCTTTCTTGATCTTTGAGTTGTTCTTGTTTATTTTTTGTTTGATCCTTAGTTTTTCTTGTTTTGTGTCTTTCTCTGTTTTTCTTGTGATTTTCAAAAAGTTCAAAAAATTTTTCAAGAAAATACTTTTTCTTTCACAACTCAGTTGGTTAGAGCGTTGGCTTATGTTTTTGGTATCTTCTTTTCAAAAATAATTTTTCTTTGATTAAATCTTGTGTCAAATTTTAAGTTTGGTGTTTTCTTGTTAATTTTTCTTTAGTTTTCGAAAATTTTATTTTGGTTTTCTAAAAATTTTAAGTTTGGTGTTCTTTCTTTTTATTCTTGTTGTTCTTGTGAGTCTTCAAAGTGTTCTTGAGTCTTCTTTGTGTTTTGATCTTAAAATTTTTAAGTTTGGTGTTCCTTGGTGTTTTCCTTCCAAAATTGTCAAAAACAAGGAGCATTAGATCTAAAAATTTTAAGTCTTGTATCTTTTGTGTGTTTTTCTCTTTCATAATAAAATTCAAAAATCAAAAAATATATTTTCCTTTAATTGCTCATAATTTTCGAATTCATTAGGTTGATCTGGTCAAAATTTTTAAAATCATATCTTTATCAAAAACTCCTAACCACTTCCTCTCTCCTTATTCTTCTTCGAAAATCCTCATAAAATATTTTCAAATTCTTTATTTTATTTTATTTTATTATTTTAATATCTATTTTATTATATAATAAAATAAATAAAATAATCCACATCATCTCCCTTTCTCCATCATGGACCTAAGTGGAAATAAATAGTCCAGAAAGACTCTGGGGTCATATGCTAACCCCACTACTACCTCATATGGGAGTAGTATTTGTATACCCCCCATAAGAGCTAACACTTTTGAGCTAAATCCTCAGCTCATTATCATGGTGCAGCAAAATTGCCAGTATTTCGGTCTTCCACAGGAAGAACCTACTGAGTTTCTGGCACAGTTCTTACAAATTACTGACACAGTACGTGATAAGAAAGTGGATCAGGATGTCTAGAGATTATTCCTATTTCCATTTGCTGTAAAAGACCAAGCTAAGAGGTGGTTAAATAACCAACCCAAAGCCAGCATAAGAACATGGAAACAGTTGTCAGACAAACTCCTGAATCAATATTTCCCTCCAAAGAGGATGACACAGCTAAGGCTGGACATCCAAGGCTTTAAACAAGAGAATAATGAATCTCTTTATGATGCCTGGGAGAGGTACATAGAGATGCTAAGGAAATGCCCCTCTGAAATGTTTTCAGAGTGGGTGCAGTTAGACATCTTCTACTATGTGTTTACAGAAAAAGCTCAGATATCTCTAGACCACTCAGCTGGTGGATCTATACACATGAGAAAGACGATTGAAGAGGCTCAAGAGCTTATAGATACGGTTACTAGAAATCAGCATCTGTACTTAAATAGTGAGTCCTCCATGAAAGAAGAAGCTAAGGCAGTATCAACTGACTTTAGTCCTCAGGAACAAGCTGCTGAACTCAATCAGCAACTATCTTCTATAACAAAATAGTTAGCAGAATTTAAGGAGATGTTACAAGAAACCAAAAATGCTAATAAGGCTATGGAATCACAATTGAATCAGACAAAATAGCAGTTATCAAAATAGATAACAGGAGAGTGCCAAGTAATTCAATTAAGAAGTGGAAAAATATTAAATACCTCAACTCAAAGCAGCAGAAAACCAAGAAAAGAACAACTGACAGAGGATGAGCAAACTGCCACCCAAAATCCCTCTGAGGATAGTAAGAGCCCAGAGAGGAATGATTCTAGCATTCAAACGCTAGAAAAGGGTGAAAAACTGGCGTTAAACGCCCAGTGGATGCCCAGTTCTGGCGTTCAAACGCCAGAAAAGGGTGAAAAGTTGGTGTTAAACGCCCAACCCATGTCCAGTTCTGGCGTTCAAACGCCAGAAAAAGGTAGGAATCTGGCGTTAAACGCCCACCCCTCCTCCCATCCTGGTGTTCAAACGCCAATGAGGGATCAGACACTTACAAGTGCTGATAATAACTCCCTCAAGAAGGCTTCTCAACCTGCCTCTGTAGGAAATAAACATGCAGCAACCAAGGTTGAAGAATACAAAGCTAAAATGCCTTATCCTCAGAAATTCCACCAAGCGGAACAGGGTAAACAATTTGTCTGCTTTACAGACTATCTCAGGACTCTTGAAATCAAGATTCCGTTTGTAGAGGCACTTGAGCAAATACCCTCTTATGCTAAGTTCATGAAATAAATCTTAAGTCATAAGAAGGATTTGAGAGAAACTGAAAAAGTCTTTCTCACTGAAGAATGTAGTGCAGTCATCTTAAAGAGCTTATTAGAGAAGCTTAAGGATCCTGGGAGCTTTATGATACCATGCACATTGGAGGGCACTTGTACCAAGACAAATTTATATGATCTTGGGGCAAGTATCAACCTAATCCATGCATCCACTATTAGAAAGCTTGGCTTGACTGAAGAGGTCAAACCAATCCAGATTTTTCTTCAACTTGCTGATGGCTCCATTAAATATCCATCAGGCATATTTGAGGACATGATTGTCACAGTTGGGCCATTTGCCTTTCCCACTGACTTTGTAGTGCTGGAAATGGAGGAGCACAAGAGTGCAACCCTTATTCTAAGAAGACCTTTCCTAGCAAGTGGATGAACCCTCATTGACGTCCAAAAAGGGGAAGTGACCCTGAGAGTCAATGAGGATGAGTTTAGGTTGAATGTTGTTGAAGCAATAAAGCATCCAGACACATCAAAGGACTACATGAGAGTTGATATTATTGACTCCCTAGTAAAGGATATCAGCATGGCTGAGAGTCTCGAATCAGAGCTAGAGGACATCTTTAAAGATGTTCAGCCTGATCTAGAGGTACCAGAGGAAATAAAAGAACCTCTGAAAACTCCTCAAGAAGAGAAGAAACCTCCTAAACCCGAGCGCAAACCATTACCACCATCCCTGAAATATGTATTTCTGGGAGAAGGTAACACTTTTCCTGTAATCATAAGCTTTGCTTTAGAGCCACATGAAGAGAAAGCACTAATTCAGGTGCTAAGGACACACAAGACATCTCTTGGGTGGTCCATTAATGATCTTAAGGGCATTAGCCCAGCCAAATGCATGCACAAGATCCTACTGGAGGATAATGCCAAGCCAGTGGTTCAACCACAAAGGCGGCTGAATCCAGCCATAAAGGAGGTGGTGCAGAAAGAGGTCACTAAACTAGTAGAGGCTGGGATTATTTATCCTGTTTCTGATAGCCCCTGGGTGAGCCTTGTCTAAGTTGTACCCAAAAAGGGAGGCATGACAGTGGTTCATAATGAAAAGAATGAACTGGTTCCTACGAGAACAGTTACAGGGTGGCGTATGTGTGTTGACTACAGAAAGCTCAATACAGCCACCAGAAAGGATCATTTTCCTTTACCATTCATAGACCAGATGCTAGAAAGACTAGCAGGTCATGACTATTACTTCTTTTTGGACGGCTATTCAGGTTATAACCAAACACTACAAGAAAAAAGGCCTATGGCCACGCTTTTTTCTTGCCACGCTTCAAAAGCGTGGCCAAAAGTGGTCAATGGCCACGCTTTTATGAGGGTGGCGGTAGATTAGAGATTTCGCCACTTTTTTTTTGCCACGCTTCAAACACGTGGCGAAAAGGATCAACGGCCACGCTTTTGTAAGGGTGGCAATTGATTAGAGAAACGGCCATGTTTTTTTCTGCCACGCTTCAAAAGCGCGGCCATAGGGGAAACAAGGACGTTTTAAAAGCGTGGCGACATAGTTTCATTACGGCTACGCTTATAAAACGTGGCCATATCCTGGTACTCTTTTGGCACGCTTTAAAAGCGTGGCCAAAAGATTTTTTCTACCACACTTCAAAAGAGTGGCCGTAGAGAGCTACAGGGACGGTTGAACCGGACAGAGAACCGACCGGTTTAAAAGAAACTGGGTCGTCGAACTGCTCACACAACACCAACCCGTGCGCTCCACCTAGCCGTCGAACTGCTCTCTTATGTCGCCGCCGTGAGTTCCCTAAACCCACCACCAGACAATACACTCACACAACACCAATACTCTGCTTGAAACTCTGCAACTTCTTATTTCTATTATAATAAGTAACTATTTGATTTGGCAGTGGTTTGGATTTTTTTGATAGACTAAATTAAAGTATACAATAGTTATGTTCTCTTCTCTATCACATTGATACTAAGCTTTGAATTCTCTTATTTCGTTTCAAGTTTATCGCACTCAACATGTTTGATGAAATGCTTTAACCATATTTCGGGTTGGTTTTATCATTTCTAGCTTTTAGAAACTTAGTAAGTTGATTGCATGTGAAATTAGAATAATAGGATCTTAGTAATTAGAAAATTTTAGCTGCACAAATAGCATTTTTGTAGATAACATATTAGCATGATGATTCCACCTGCATTAGTGTTCTTTTGTAAATTTTAACTGTTAGTGTGAACTTGTTAATTTGCTAATTGTTCTTGTGTTGTTGTTCTGTTGTTCTTCTGTTATTTTTATTTTATTTTTTTTGTTGTGATTTTCTGTTTTTGAACCTATTAAGTTGATAATTTGCTAAATTATTGGGCTGCTGTTGTTTTAATTTGCTAAATTGTTAGGTTTTTGTGATTTAATTTGTTGGATTTTCTATTTAGGTCTTGTTCTTGTTTATTTGCTAAATTGTTGTTGTGTATTTATTGTTGTCTTTGAGATACTTGCTGGATATTGGTGATCATTGATTTATTATATGCTTCATGTTTTCATTGTTTTCTTCTTCTGAAGGAAAACAAATTCTGTTTTCATTGTTTTGTTGATTGTTTGTTTTGTTTCAGAAATTTTTTTTTGTGATCAATGCTCAAACTCTAAATGCTATTCTGTTGGTTTTGCAGTATTTGTTTTGGTGTTGAATTCTGGACTTGTGATTGCTGTTTATTGTATTTTTTTCGTTGTCCAAATTAGATGCTGTGAAAGTGTTACTGTTTCATTAATTTTTCTTGGTTTGTTGTTGCTAACTGCTGCTCTGCTTGGAAATGGGTCGCGAGGTCAGTGCCGGCGGTGGTCAAAGCTCTTTGGGCTATCTCTTTGGCAGTGGAGAAACCGCGGCCGCAAGCAATATTTAAAGAGCAAGCAATCAAGGTCAGCCTGCAAATGGTGGACATACTCCTTCTAATGTGCATGCTGCATCACCACCATCCGAGAAGCAAATTCCGGCCGGAATTTCAGGGACTCTTACCAACAATTACCACTGGGCCGAAGGACAGAACTACGGGAATTTTCTCACAATACACCCCTTGTCAACTTTTTATTAAATTCTTTTCAATTGGACTGCATAATTTACTTCACGGTAGAGTTTGTTAGCCTTGAAACTTCTAGAATACTTGGCAGTTTTCTGGTATAATAGATAGGATTGAAAATTTCTTATTGTTCATTTTATTCTCATCTTATTGAAAATTTCTTATTGTTCAATGAGTATTTTCATTTTTTTTAATCTTAAAAAATCTAAATGAGTGATTTCTTTGTGGTGAAATGATCTGGTTGGGGAGCCCTGCTACGCCGAATATGGATGTCAAAGCTGAAAGTAAGGTTAGAGCATTTCCATGATAACTTGTTATTATTTTTATTATGTTTCTTAAATCGAGATTTTAAGTATTGTTTTGCTCTGATTGTTTTAAATTTTGTGGGAATCTCACTCTTCGTGTTCATCTGCTTGAAGTTGTAAATTGTACTTGTATATATGTGATACGTGAGAAGGACTGGTTTTGGTTATGGTTAGAATTTTCTGAGCTGCCTGGTTTAGGGTTGTTCTTATCTTTCTTAATGTTAAGTGTATAGTCTGAGAACAGCACCGATAAATAAGAAATATACTTTGCAGATTAGAAACTTGGATCTGGAATGATTGATAGGTCATTATGAGGCTTTCTGTTTTCATTTTTTCTTTGAAAAATATAAGTGGATGCCTATAAACTTCTTGTTAAGCATAATAAGGAATTTAAACTTGCCCTGCTAAATACTTGTTGATTGATCCCATACAAATGAGGAAATTTAATAATGACGGTTTAAGAATGTAATATATGAAATTAGTTTTCTTAAATCCATGTCCCACTTCTCTTGGACCTCCAAGTATGCTTCTTTTTCTTTAACTCTTCCTCAAGTTTCTTTCTTTCTTTCTGAACCTGGGGTTTTATTCATAGGTGGAGGAACCCAAGTTCTTGTTCGAAGCCAAGACAGTTCAGAGAATGGAGCTTCTTGTGTTGTCTACACTCCAATAGAGGATGAACCCTGTCACCCCAATTTCCTTCTTTGAACACATTGTTAGAAGGATTGGTTTGAAGACCCTTTTGCATTGGGAGTTCTTATGGAGGTGCCAACGTGTTCTTCTTTCTGTCATTCCCAGTAAGCATTTATTTATGCTACACCATTTTCTATTAATTATATACACATTCATATACTTATTATCATTGTATTCAGATTCAAGGTTCATGGGTGATCTCCCTTCTACATTGGCTGCTGCTACCATGATCCATGTTATTAAAGAGATTGAACTGTTAAATGCAATGGAATACATAAATCAACTCATGGGGTTACTCAAGACTAGTAAGGTTTGTGTTCTTGGTTAAGTTCAATTGTTAATTTGTCAAATATAACTAAGGATTTGGTGAGTAATTGGGGAATCGGAAATGGTTGGTAACAAAAAAAAATATTAGCCAAAACATGGTAGGTTTCTTTGGCATATATATCTAGAATTCTGATATTCAAATAAACTGTATCATGTTCTTAATTTTACACATTGCTTCTAAAACATTTGAAATTCAATGAGGTTTGAGTGGAACATGGATATGATATTGAGTAGAAAGATGAATTGTAGTTTTTAAGTTTAACTTTGTTTCTTTACTTTCTTACTATCATCTGCCAATGTTATCTCATGTTTGTGCAGAATAAGATCTAGATATTGGAGATTGTTAACAAATAATTACTTTTAGGTTATTTGAACAAACAACAAGATGGAGACTTGGCATTACAGATGAAGATCAATGTATGTTACTCTTGGATTTTCCAATGTAAGTTGATTAAAATTTATAAAAACTGAATGTGACTATAATTTATACTTCTTTTTCAATTTGCTGAAGTTATTTTCTATTAAGCTTTTCGTTTGTGCTTGATATATGTTGGATGAAACTTTGTTTTTCTAATAAAAAACCAAGCTGTATAACAAACTTAACTAACTTAAATATTTGTATCTATTTTTGCCATCTTTTGTAGGTAAAAAAGTTCACAAATGTTTCTGAAACAATAATATGTATGATCTAAGGGAAGGAAGTTTAAGAGGGCTAGAGGAATGAGGAACAGCAAAGGGCTTAGGATTTAAGTCGTATTTGTTTTTGTATTGAACTCGAGATTTATTTTGTATTTGAGTATTAGTTTTTAATGTATAAAACAATTATAGCAAAAATTATATGTCACTAATATTATTTGATTTGTCTTGTAACAAAAATTGCATACTATATTTATAAGTTTGGTAATAAAAAAGAACTGAAAATTTTATATTTTGTATAGACAAAGGTAAAAATTAGAAAAATGATTTTTTTTTAATTTTATAAGGCTATTGCCACGATTTTAAAGCGTGGCCGTATCTCTGCCTAAAAGTGTGGCCATATCTCGCTATCGCCGCGCTTTTGAAGCGTGGCCATATCTCTTTATCACCACGCTTTGAAAGTGTGGCCATATCTCTCCCTATCGCCACGCTTTTAAAGCATGGCCATATCTATCTATCGCCACTGGTGCACGAAATTGCAATAACACTTTTGCAATTCCGCACAACTAACCAGCAAGTGCACTGGGTCGTCCAAGTAATACCTTGCGTGAGCAAGGGTCGATCCCACGGAGATTGTCGGCTTGAAGCAAGCTATGGTTATCTTGTAAATCTTAGTCAGGATATCAGAAATTATCAGGATTGATTGTAAAAAGCAAAAGAACATGAAATGGTTACTTGTTTAGCAGTAATGGAGAATAGGTTGAGGTTTTGGAGATGCTCCATCTCCTGAATCTCTGCTTTCCTACTGTCTTCTTCATCAAACACGCAAGGCTCCTTCCATGGCAAGCTGTATGTAGGGTTTCACCGTTGTCAGTGGCTACCTCCCATCCTCTCAGTGAAAACGATTGCATATGCTCTGTCACAGCATAGCGGAATTCAGCTGTCGGTTCTCGGTCAGGCCGGAATAGAATCCATCGATCCTTTTGCGTCTGTCACTAACGCCCCGCCTACTAGGAGTTTGAAGCACGTCTCAGTCATTTAGTCATTGAATCCTACTCAGAATACCACAGACAAGGTTTAGACCTTCCGGATTCTCTTGAATGCCGCCATCAGTTCTAGCTTATACCACGAAGATTCGGGTTAAGGAATCCAAGAGACATCTACTCAATCTAAAGTAGAACAGAGGTGGTTGTCAAGCACATGTTCATAGTTGAGAATGATGATGAGTGTCACAGATCATCACATTCATCCGGGTTAAGAACAAGTGATATCTTAGAATGGAAGCAAGCATGATTGAATAAGAAACAGTAGTAATTGCATTAATCCATCAAGACACAGCAGAGCTCCTCACCCCCAACCATGGGGTTTAGAGACTCATGCCGTGGAATGTATACAAAGAAACGTGTAAAAATGTCATGAGGTACAGGAACAATGTCCAAAGATCCTATTAATAGCAAACTAGTATCCTAAGGTTTACAGAAATGAGTAAATAACAGAAAAATCCACTTCCGGGCCCACTTGGTGTGTGTTTGGGCTGAACAATGAAGCATTTTCGTGTAGAGACCTTTTCTGGAGTTAAACGCCAGCTTTCATGCCAGTTTGGGCGTTTAACTCCAAGTTTTATGCCAGTTCCGGCGTTTAACGCTGGAATTTCTGAGGCCGAATTGCTACGCCGGTTTGGGCCATCAAATCTTGGGCAAAGTATGGACTATCAATTATTGCTGGAAAGCCCAGGATGTCTACTTTCCAACGCCGTTGAGAGCGCGCCAATTGGGTTTCTGTAGCTCCAGAAAATCTACTTCGAGTGCAGGGAGGTCAGAATCCAACAGCATCTGCAGTCCTTTTCAGTCTCTGAATCAGATTTTTGCTCAGAACCTTCAATTTCAGTCAGAAAATACCTGAAATCACAGAAAAACACACAAACTCATAGTAAAGTCCAAAAAAGTGAATTTTAGCTAAAAACTAATAAAAATATACTAAAAACTAACTAAAAGATACTAAAAACATACTAAAAATAATGCCAAAAAGCGCATAAATTATCCGCTCATCACAACACCAAACTTAAATTGTTGCTTGTCCCCAAGCAACTGAAAATCAAAATAGGATAAAAAGAAGAGAATATACTATAGACTCCAAAATATCAAAGAAACATAGTTCCAACTAGATGAGCGGGACTAGTAGCTTTTTGCCTCCGAACAGTTTTGGCATCTCACTCTATCCTCTGAAATTCAGAATGATTGGCATCTATGAGAACTCAGAACTCAGATAGTGTTATTGATTCTCCTAGTTAAGTATAATGATTCTTGAACACAGCTACTTTATGAGTCTTGGCTGTGGCCCAAAGCACTCTGTCTTCCAGTATTACCACCGGATACATACATGCCACAGACACATAATTGGGTGAACCTTTTTAGATTGTGACTCAGCTTTGCTAGAGTCCCCAATTAGAGGTGTCCAGGGTTCTTAAGCACACTCTTATTGCCTTGGATCACAACTTTATTTCTTTCTTTTTCTTTTCTTTTTCTTCTTTTTTTTTCGAAAAATTTTTTTTTTTGTGTTCACTGCTTTTTCTTGCTTCAAGAATCATTTTTATGATTTTTCAGATCCTCAATAACATGTCTCTTTTTTCATCATTCTTTCAAGAGCCAACAATTTTAACATTCATGAATAACAAACTCAAAAGGCATATGCACTGTTCAAGCATTCATTCAGAAAACAAAAAGTATTGTCACCACATCAAACCAATTCAACTAGTTTCAGAGATAAATTTCGAAATCCTGTACTTCTTGTTCTTTTGTGATTAAAGCATTTTTTCATTTAAGAGAGGTGATGGATTCATAAGATATTCATAGCTTTAAGGCATAAACTTTAAATCTTATTAATTATGAATTAAGAACAAGACTCAAAATATAAAATGAAACTAAAAATAGAAAACAAAAAAAAACGCAAAACATAGGCTTCTAATAATAGAGGGTTTCACAGAGTTAGGACTCAACAACCTTGATTTTGAGAAGTGGATGCTCCCTCAGCTTGAGAGGAGAGCTTTTGGCGTTTCATCTCTTGGATTTCACGCCCCTGCTTCTCTTGTTCCTTCAGCAATTTGCAGAGCATGCAGTTCTGATTCTGCTGTTCTTCCTTCAGTTGCTCCATAGTTTCTTGCAACTTGGTAATAGATGCTTCTAGGCTGGCCCAGTAGCCAATTTCAGGGAATTCAGGGAGGAACTCCTGCGCCCTCCTTTTGATAGAGTTTTCTTGCACTTGTCCTTCCATTGACTTCTTGGTGATTGGATGTTCAATGGGTATGAATTCATCTACTCCCATCTTCACCCCAGCCTCTTTACAGAGCAAGGAGATCAAGCTTGGATAAGCCAGTTTGGCTTCAGTGGAATTTTTATTTGCAATTGTGTAGATCTCACAAGCAATCACATGATGAACCTCCACTTCTTTTCCAAGCATGATGAAATGAATCATCACTGCTCTCTTGATGGTAACCTCAGAACGGTTGCTAGTGGGCAATATGGAACGCCCAATAAAGTCTAGCCAACCTCTTGCAATTGGTTTGAGGTCTCCCCTCTTGAGTTGGTTAGGGACACCCTTAGAATTGGTTATCCACTTAGTTCCAGGGAGGCATATGTCCTCTAGAACTTGATCCAACCCTTTATCTACTCTCACCATCCTCCTATTAAAGGAGTCAGGATCATCTTGCAGTTGAGGTAACTTGAAGATTTCACTTATTTTGTCCAGATGGAAGTACATAACTTTCCCTCTGACCATGGTTCTGTAGGTATGGTAAGCGGTTCCAGTCATTCTCTGCTTATCTGTCAGCCACAGATTTGAGTAGAATTCCTGAACCATGTTCCTTCCAACCTTTGCCTCAGGATTGGTTAGAACTTCCCATCCTCTGTTTCGAATTTGCTCTTGGATCCCCGGATACTCATCTTCTTTCAGATCAAATTTAACTTCCGGGATCACTGACCTCATACCCATTATTTTGTGATAATGGTCTTCATGTTCTTTAGTTAAGAACTTCTCTTGATTCCAAAGATTCTTTGGATTAGTCTCTTTCTTTCCTCTTAAATTGGTTTGTTTTCCCTTAGGAGCCATGATATTGATGAATCTTGGCTTAGTGATCACGGAAAAGCACACCAAACTTAGAGGTTTGCTTGTCCTCAAGCAAAATAGAAGAGAGAAGAGAGGGGGAGGAAGAGGAAATTCGAATGGTGTGATGGAGTGAGGGAACCAAACGTGTATTTATAAGGTGGGGAGGGAAGTTTTCGAAAAAAGAGAGAGAGATTTGAAAAGAAATTGAAAAAAAGGGTGAAATTTTTGAACAATGTTTGTAATTGATTTGAAATAAATTGGAAGAATGGCTTTGATTTTTGAAGATTTGAAAGTGAATGATGAATGATTGAAGTGTGATTTTGTAGAAAAGTATGGGTGAGAAAAGGAAAGTTTGAAAAAATTTGATTTGAAAACAAATTTGTGGTCCCCCCACCTTGCTGGCGTTAAACGCCCAGAATGGCACCCATTCTGGCGTTTAACGCCCATTTGTTGCCCCTTTTGGGCGTTTAACGCCCAGCCAGGTGCCCTGGCTGGCGTTAAACGCCAGAATTCCTTTGTCACTGGGCGTTTTTCCAAAACGCCCAGGATGCTGCACACCTGGCGTTAAACGCCCAGAATGGTGCCCATTCTGGCGTTTAACGCCCAAAATGGTACCATTACTGGCGTTAAACGCCCAGAATGGTGCCCATTCTGGCGTTTAACGCCCAAAATGCCCCCTTACTGGCGTTTTTTCGCCAGTAAGCTCATTTTCTCTGCTTTTTGAGCTGAATCCTTCTGTAACTCTGTGAATTCCTTCATTTTTGATACTTGCCTCTGTAAGAACAAATCATATACCCTCCTAATGACTGGGTTGCCTCCCAGCAAGCGCTTCTTTACTGTCTTTAGCTGGACCTTCACTGAGAATCACTCAAGTCTCAGTTTTGAGCACTCCTGCTCAAAATTGCCTTCAAGATAATGCTTGATTCTCTGTCCATTAACAATGAACTTTCTATCAGAATCAATATCCTGAAGCTCAACATATCCATATGGTGATACTCCTGTGATCACATACGAACCCCTCCACCGGGATTTGAGTTTTCCTGGAAACAATTTGAGCCTAGAGTTGAAGAGCAGAACTTTTTGTCCTGGCTCAAAGACTCTGTTTGACAATTTCTTGTCATGCCATTTCTTTGCCTTTTCCTTATAAATTTTTGCATTTTCAAAGGCATTGAGTCTGAATTCCTCTAGCTCATTTAGCTGAAGTAATCTCTTTTCTCCAGCTAACTGTGCATCCATGTTTAGGAACCTGGTTGCCCAGTAGGCTTTATGTTCCAGTTCCACAGGCAAATGACAGGCCTTCCCATACACCAGTTGGTATGGAGAAGTTCCTATAGGAGTCTTGAATGCTGTTCTGTATGCCCACAGAGCATCATCCAAGCTCTTTGCCCAATCCTTTCTTCGGGCTATCACAGTCCGTTCTAGGATTCTTTTTAGCTCTCTGTTAGAGACTTCAGCTTGCCCATTTGTCTGTGGATGATACGCTGTTGCCACTTTATGGCTGATTCCATATCTAACCATAGCAGAGTATAGCTGTTTGTTGCAGAAATGAGAGCCCCCATCACTGATTAGTACTCTGGGAACACCAAATCTGCTGAAAATGTTTTTCTGGAGGAATTTTAGCACGGTCTTGGTATCATTAGTGGGTGTAGCAATTGCTTCTACCCACTTAGATACATAGTCCACTGCCACCAGAATGTAAGTGTTTGAGTATGATGGTGGGAATGGCCCCATGAAGTCAATTCCCCATACATCAAACAATTCTATCTCTAATATCCCTTGTTGAGGCATGGCATATCCGTGAGGCAGGTTATCAGCTCTTTGGTAACTGTCACAGTTACGCACAAACTCTCGGGAATCTTTATAGAGAGTAGGCCAGTAGAAGCCGCACTGGAGGACTTTAGTGGCTGTTCGCTCACTTCCAAAATGTCCTCCATATTGTGATCCATGGCAGTGCCATAGGATCCTTTGTGCTTCCTCTCTGGGTACGCATCTGCGGATCACTCCGTCAGCACATCTCTTAAAGAGATATGGTTCATCCCAGAGGTAGTACTTGGCATCTGAAATTAATTTCTTTCTTTGCACATAGCTGTACTCCTTGGGTATGAACCTCACAGCTTTATAGTTTGCCATATCTGCAAACCATGGAGCTTCCTGAATGGCAAAGAGTTGCTCATCTGGGAAAGTCTCAGAGATCTCAGTAGAAGGGAGGGACGCCCCAGCTACTGGTTCTATTCGGGACAGATGATCAGCTACTTGGTTCTCTGTCCCTTTTCTATCTCTTATTTCTATATCAAACTCTTGCAGAAGCAACACCCATCTGATAAGCCTGGGCTTTGAATCCTGCTTTGTGAGTAGGTATTTAAGAGCAGCATGGTCAGTGTACACAACCACCTTGGATCCTACTAGATAAGATCTAAACTTGTCAATGGCATAAACCACTGCAAGTAATTTTTTTTCTGTGGTTGTGTAATTCTTCTGTGCATCATTTAAAACACGGCTAGCATAATAAATGACATGCAGAAGTTTGTTATGCCTCTGTCCCAACACTGCACCAATGGCATGATCACTGGCATCACACATTAATTCAAATGGCAATGTCCAATCTGGTGCAGAGATGACTGGTGCTGTGACCAGCTTAGCTTTTAGGGTCTCAAACGCCTGCAGACACTGTGTGTCAAACACAAAAGGTGTGTCAGCAACTAGCAGGTTACTCAAAGGTTTTGCAATTTTCGAAAAATCCTTTATAAACCTTCTATAAAATCCTGCATGCCCCAGAAAGCTTCTGATTGCCTTAACATTGGCAGGTGGTGGTAATTTTTCAATTACCTCTACCTTTGCCTTATCCACCTCTATTCCCTTGTTTGAAATTTTGTGCCCAAGGACAATTCCCTCAGTCACCATAAAGTGACATTTCTCCCAGTTTAAAACCAGGTTAGTCTCTTGGCATCTTTTCAGGACAAGTGATAGGTGGTTAAGACAGGAGCTGAATGAGTCTCCATATACTGAGAAGTTATCCATGAAGACTTCCAGAAATTTCTCTACCATATCTGAGAAGATAGAGAGCATGCACCTCTGAAAGGTTGCAGGTGCATTGCACAGACCAAAAGGCATCCTTCTGTAGGCAAACACGCCAGAAGGGCAAGTAAATGCTGTCTTCTCTTGGTCCTGAGGATCTACTGCAATTTGGTTGTAGCCTGAATAGCCATCCAAAAAGCAGTAGTAATCATGACCAGCTAGTCTTTCTAGCATTTGGTCTATGAATGGTAAAGGAAAATGATCCTTTCTGGTGGCTGTATTGAGCCTTCTGTAGTCAATACACATGCGCCACCCTGTGACTGTTCTTGTAGGAACCAGTTCATTTTTCTCATTATGAACCACTGTCATGCCTCCCTTTTTGGGGACAACTTGGACAGGGCTCACCCAGGGGCTATCAGAAATAGGATAAATAATCCCAGCCTCTAGTAATTTAGTGACCTCTTTCTGCACCACCTCCTTCATGGCTGGATTTAGCCTCCTCTGTGGTTGAACCACTGGTTTGGCATTATCCTCCAACAGGATCTTGTGCATGCATCTAGCTGGGCTAATGCCCTTGAGATCACTTATGGACCACCCAAGAGTTGTCTTGTGTGTCCTTAGCACTTGAATCAGTGCTTCCTCTTCCTGTGGATTCAAAGCAGAGCTTATGATCACTGGAAAAGTGTCACCCTCTCCCAGAAATGCGTACTTCAGGGATGGTGGTAGAGGTTTGAGTTCAGGCTTGGGAGGTTTATCCTCCTCCTGGGGAATTTTCGAAAATTCCTTTGCTTCCTCTAGTGCTTCTTGATCAGGTTGAGCATCTTTGAAGATGTCCTCAAGCTCTGATTCTAGGCTTTCAGCCATATTGACCTCTTCTACCAGAGAGTCAATAATGTCAGCGCCCATGCAGTCATCTGGTGTGTCTGGATGCTGCATAGCTTTTACAGCATTCAACTTAAACTCATCCTCATTGACTCTGAGGGTTACTTCCCCTCTTTGTACATCAATGAGAGTTCGTCCAGTTGCTAGGAAAGGCCTTCCTAGAATGAGAGTTGCACTCTTGTGCTCCTCCATTTCCAGCACCACAAAGTCAGTTGGAAAAGCAAAGGGTCCAACCTTGACGATCATGTCCTCTATTATGCCTGATGGGTGTTTAATGGAGCCATCAGCAAGTTGGAGGCATATCCTGGTTGGTTTGACTTCTCCAGCCAACCCAAGCTTTCTGATAGTGGATGCAGGTATTAGATTGATGCTTGCTCCAAGATCACATAGAGCTGTCTTAGTGCAAGCACCTTCTAATGTGCATGGTATCATAAAGCTTCCAGGATCTTGAAGCTTTTCTGGTAAGCTTTTCAGAATGACTGCACTGCATTCTTCAGTGAGAAACACTTTTTCAGTTTCTCTCCAATCCTTCTTATGGCTTAAAATCTCTTTCATGAATTTAGCATAAGAAGGTATTTGCTCAAGTGCCTCTGCAAACGGAATCTTTATCTCAAGAGTCCTTAGATAGTCTGCAAAGCGGGCAAATTGCTTATCCTGTTCCGCTTTGCGGAGTTTCTGAGGATAAGGCATCTTGGCTTGATATTCTTCAACCTTAGATGCTGCATGTTTATTTCTTACAGAAGTGGTTGAAGAAGCCTTGTTAGAGGGATTACTGTCAGCACTCTCAGGTGTCTGATCTCCCCTTGGCGTCTGAACGCCAGGATTGGGTGGAAAATGGGCGTTAAACGCCAACTTTTCCCCCTTTTCTGGCGTTTGAACGCCAGAACTGTTTCCATGTCTTTATGCTTGCTGTAGGTTGGTTATTTAACCACCTTTTAGCTTGATCTTTTACAGCAAATGGAAACAGTAATAGTCTGTAGACATCCAGATCTACCTCTTTATCATGTACTGTGTCAGCAATTTGTAAGAATTGTGCCAGAAACTCAGTAGGTTCTTCCAGTGGAAGACCGGAATACTGGCAATTTTGCTGCACTATGATAATGAGTTGAGGATTTAGCTCAAAGCTGCTTGCTTTGATGGGAGGTGTGCAGATGCTACTCCCATATGCAGCTGTAATAGGGTTAGCATATGACCCCAGAGTCCTTTTGGACTGATCAATCCCTCTTAGGTCCATACTGGACAAGAGGAAAATGATAATAATTGCAAATAGATAAATTTTGTTTTTTTTTTTTTGAGTTAAACGAAAAAAAATAAAAATAAAATAAAACAAAAGAAAATTAAAATAAAAATTCGAAAATCAAAAAGAAAATAAGATCAAAGCAAATTGAGAACTGAATCAATTAGTAACAAAAAAGATTTTGAAAACAGCAATTAAAAAGATATGATTGAAAAATTTTTATGAAAAAGATTTGATTTTTGAAAAGAGGAAAGAGAAAAACACAAAAAGACACCAAACTTAAAATTTTTAGAAATTCAAACACTAATTTTCGAAAATTTTAAAGGAAAAACACAAATAGGACACCAAACTTAGAATTTTTATGAATCAAAAAGGGACTAAGAACATGCAAAAACGAAAATTAAAAGAAAAACAAAAGCATGCAATTGACACCAAACTTAAAATATGAAATTAGACTCAACTAAAAGACTCTAAACCAACAAAAATAAAACAGTCCTAATCTAAGCAACAAGATAAGCCGTCAGTTGTCCAAACTCGAACAATCCCCGGCAACGGCGCCAAAAACTTGGTGCACGAAATTGCAATAACACTTTTGCAATCCCGCACAACTAACCAGCAAGTGCACTGGGTCGTCCAAGTAATACCTTGCATGAGCAAGGGTCGATCCCACGGAGATTGTCGGCTTGAAGCAAGCTATGGTTATCTTGTAAATCTTAGTCAGGATATCAGAAATTATCAGGATTGATTGTAAAAAGCAAAAGAACATGAAATGGTTACTTGTTTAGCAGTAATGGAGAATAGGTTGAGGTTTTGGAGATGCTCCATCTCCTGAATCTCTGCTTTCCTACTGTCTTCTTCATCAAACACGCAAGGCTCCTTCCATGGCAAGCTGTATGTAGGGTTTCACTGTTGTCAGTGGCTACCTCCCATCCTCTCAGTGAAAACGATTGCATATGCTCTGTCACAGCATAGCGGAATTCAGCTGTCGGTTCTCGGTCAGGCCAGAATAGAATCCATCGATCCTTTTGCGTCTGTCACTAATGCCCCGCCTGCTAGGAGTTTGAAGCACGTCTCAGTCATTTAGTCATTGAATCCTACTCAGAATACCACAGACAAGATTTAGACCTTTCGGATTCTCTTGAATGCCGCCATCAGTTCTAGCTTATACCACGAAGATTCGGGTTAAGGAATCCAAGAGACATCTACTCAATCTAAAGTAGAACAGAGGTGGTTGTCAAGCACATGTTCATAGTTGAGAATGATGATGAGTGTCACAGATCATCACATTCATCCGGGTTAAGAACAAGTGATATCTTAGAATGGAAGCAAGCATGATTGAATAAGAAACAGTAGTAATTGCATTAATCCATCAAGACACAGCAGAGCTCCTCACCCCCAACCATGGGGTTTAGAGACTCATGCCGTGGAATGTATACAAAGAAACGTGTAAAAATGTCATGAGGTACAGGAACAATGTCCAAAGATCCTATTAATAGCAAACTAGTATCCTAAGGTTTACAGAAATGAGTAAATGACAGAAAAATCCACTTCCGGGCCCACTTGGTGTGTGTTTGGGCTGAACAATGAAGCATTTTCGTGTAGAGACCTTTTCTGGAGTTAAACGCCAGCTTTCATGCCAGTTTGGGCGTTTAACTCCAAGTTTTATGCCAGTTCCGGCGTTTAACGCTGGAATTTCTGAGGCCGAATTGCTACGCCAGTTTGGGCCATCAAATCTTGGGCAAAGTATGGAATATCATATATTACTGGAAAGCCCAGGATGTCTACTTTCCAACGCCGTTGAGAGCGCGCCAATTGGGTTTCTGTAGCTCCAGAAAATCCACTTTGAGTGCAGGGAGGTCAGAATCCAACAGCATCTGCAGTCCTTTTCAGTCTCTGAATCAGATTTTTGCTCAGAACCTTCAATTTCAGTCAGAAAATACCTGAAATCACAGAAAAACACACAAACTCATAGTAAAGTCCAGAAAAGTGAATTTTAGCTAAAAACTAATAAAAATATACTAAAAACTAACTAAAAGATACTAAAAACATACTAAAAATAATGCCAAAAAGCGCATAAATTATCCGCTCATCAGCCACGCTTCAAAAGCGTGGCCATTTCTCCTATATGTCCACGCTTTCTCTTACATATGGCCACGCTTTAACGGGTGGCCATTTGTAAAAAGCGTGGCAAAAGAAAAAGCGTGGCGATAGGTCACAAAAAGTGAGGCGATAGAGCAACTGCCACGCTTGAAGAGGCCACCCTTTCAAAAGCGTGGCGGTAGCTCAAAAAGCGTGGCGAAAAACTATCGCCACGCTTTTTTCAACTTTTTGCCACGCTTTAAATGCGTGGCAATAGAGCTGTTTTCTTGTAGTGAAATTGCAATAGATCCTCAAGATCAAGAGAAAACAGCATTCACATGTCCATCTGGAGTATTTTCCTATAGAAGGATGTCTTTTGGTCTGTGCAATGCACCAGCAATCTTTCAGAGATGCATGCTCTCTATCTTCTCTGATATGGTGGAAAATTTTCTGGAAGTCTTCATGGATGACTTCTCAGTATTTAAAGACTCATTCAGCTCTTGTCTTGATCATCTAGCACTTGTTCTGAAAAGGTGCCAAGAGATTAACCTGGTTTTAAACTGGAAAAAATGTCACTTTATGGTGACCGAAGGAATTGTCCTTGGGCATAAAATTTCGAACAAAAGTAATAAAGGTGGATCAAGCTAAGGTAGAGGTAATTGAAAAATTACTACCACCCACCAATGTTAAGGCAATCAAAAATTTTCTGGGACATGCAGGATTCTACAGGAGGTTTATAAAGAATTTTTCAAAAATCACAAAACCTCTGAGTAACCTGCTAGCTGCTGATACACCATTTGTCTTTGACACAGAGTATTTGCAGGCCTTTGAGACTCTGAAGGCTAAGTTGGTCACAGCGCCTGTCATTTCTGCACCAAACTGGACATTACAATTCGAACTAATGTGTGATGCCAGTGATCATGCTATTGGTGCAATATTGGGACAGAGGCATAACAAGCTTCTACATGTCATTACTATGCCAGCCATGTTCTAAATGACGCACAGAAGAACTACACAACCACAGAAAAGGAACTACTTGCAGTGGTTTATGCCATTGACAAGTTTAGATCCTATTTAGTATGATCAAAAGTAATTGTGTACACTGACCATGCTGCTCTCAAATATCTACTCACAAAGTAGGATTCGAAACCCAGGCTCATAAGATGGGTGCTGCTTCTGCAAGAGTTTGATATAGAAATAAGAGACAGAAAAGGGACAGAGAACCAAGTGGCTGATCACTTGTCCCGGATAGAACCAGTGGCAGGAGCATCTCTCCCTTCCACTGAGATCTCTGAAACCTTCCCCGATGAGTAACTCTTTGACATTCAGGAAGTGCCATGGTTTGCAGACATTGTAAACTATAAGACTGTGAGGTTCATACCCAAGGAGTACAGCAGGCAGCAAACAAAAAAACTGATCTCTTATGCAAAGTACTACTTGTGGGATGAGCCATATCTCTTTAAGAAATGTGCAGACGGAATAATCCATAGATGTGTACCTAGAGAAGAAGCACAGAAGATCCTATGGCATTGTCATGGATCACAATGTGGAGGACATTTCGGAAGTGAGCGAACAGCCACAAAAGTCTTCTAATGTGGCTTCTACTGGCCTACCCTCTATAGAGACTGCCGAGAGTTTGTACGTAACTGTGACAGTTGCCAGAGAGCTGATAATCTGCCTCAAGGTTACGCCAAGCCTCAATAAGGGATCTTAGAGATTGAGTTGTTTGACGTATGGGGTATTGACTTCATGGGGCCTTTCCCACCATCATACTCAAACACTTATATTCTGGTAGCTGTAGACTATGTATCTAAATGGGTAGAGGCAATAGCAACACCCACTAATGATACTAAGACAGTGCTGAAGTTCCTCCAGAAATATATCTTTAGCAGATTTGGTGTCCATAGAGCACTAATCAGTGATGGAGGCACTCATTTCTGCAATAAATAGCTTTACTCTACTATGGTCAGATACGGAATTAGCCACAAGGTGGCAACTCCATATCATCCACAGACAAATGGGCAAGCTGAAGTCTCTAATAGAGAACTAAAAAGAATTCTGGAACGGACTGTAATTGCCCGTAGAAAGGATTGGGCAAGGAGCTTGGATGATGCTCTCTGGGCATACAGAACAGCATTCAAGAGCCCTATAGGAACTTCTCCATGCCAGCTTGTGTATGGGAAGGCCTGTCACCTATCCGTGGAACTGGAGCATAAAGCCTACTAGGCAACCAAATTCCTGAACCTTGATGCCAAATTAGTTGGAGAGAAAAGATTGCTCCAGCTGAATGAGTTAGAGGAATTCAGACTCAATGCTTTCAAAAATGAAAAAATTTACAAAGAGAAAGCAAAAAGGTGGCATGACAAAAAACTGTCATCCAGAGTCTTTGAGCCAAGGTAGAAATTTCTGCTGTTTAATTCTAGGCTCAGATTATCCTCCAGGAAACTTAAATCCCGGTGGAGAGGACCATATGTGATTACAAGTGTGTCACCATATGGATATGTAGAGCTTCAGTATCTCGATTCTGACAAAAAGTTCATTGTTAATGGACAAAGAGTCAAACGTTATCTTGAAAGCAATATTGAGCAAAAATGCTCAAAACTGAGACTCGATTAAAGCTCAGTAAGGTCCAGCTAAAGACAATAAAGAAGCGCTTGCTGGGAGGTAACCCAGCGATTGGCATAGTTTATTTATTATTCAAATAATAATTATAGGAGTTTGATATAAATTCTCTTCAACATTGATTCTTAATTACAGAAGTTCACAGAGTTACAAAAGGATTCAGAGCATAAAGAAAAGAAAAAAAGAGCTCACTAGCACAAAAATGCCAGTAAGGGGTATTTGGGGCGTTAAACGCCAGAATGGGCACCATTCTGGGCGTTTAACACCAGTGAAGATACCTTTCTGGGTGTTAAACGCCAGAATGGGTAATTGCAGCAACCTGGGCATTTAAAAAAATGCCCAGTGATAAAGGCTTTTGGCGTTTAACGCCAGCCAGGGTACCTGCCTAGGAACAATTGGGCGTTTAACGCCAGGAATGTGGAGGGGAGGAAGTTTTGTTTCCAACTCAAATTTTTTCAAATTCTCATGTTTTCATCCATACTTTCTTGCATGAACATGTTACAAATCCTCATTTTTCAATTTCAATTTCAAAAAAATCTTAATCCAAAAAAATCTTTCTTCAACTTCTTTTCAAATCTTTTTCAAAATTCATATATCTTTTTAATTTCCTTTCAAATCTTTTTCAAAACTCATCTATCTTTCTAATATCTTTTCAAATCTTTTTCAACTCATCATACTATCTTTTCAAATTTAGATTTATCTTTTTCAAAACTCTCTCATATCTTTTCAATTTTAAAATTACATCTTTTGCATATCATACTTATCTTTTCTAAATCATATCTTCTATCATATATTTTTCTCAAAATTTTCACCCACCCGCTTCCTTTTAAATTCACATTCGGCCTCCCCTCTCCTCCACCATTCAAATTTGACTCTCCTCCTATTCCTCTCATTTCCTTTCTTTTGCTTGAGGACAAGCAAACCTCTAAGTTTGGTGTGTTTTTCGTGAATCACTGGGCTAAGATTCACCAAGATCATGGCTCCTAAGGGAAAATAAACCACTCGAAGAGGCAAGAAAGAGAACACTCCAAAACCACTTTGGAATCAAGAGAGGTTTTTAACCAAAGAACATGCAAACCATTACCACAAAATAATGGGTCTAAGGTCAGTGATCCCGAAAATTAAATTCGATCTGAAAGAAGACGAATATCTGGAAATCCAAGAGCAGATTTAAAATAGGGGCTGGGAAATTCTAGCTAATCCAGAGACTAAGGTGGGTAGAAACATAGTTCAGGAATTCTACTCAAATATATGGCAAACAGATAAGCAGAGAATGACTGGAACTGCCTTCTATACCTTTTGAACTATGGTCAGAAGGAAAATTATCTACTTCGACCTAGACAGAATAAGAGAGGTCTTCAAGCTGCCTCAACTACAAGATGATCCAGAATCCTTTAATAGGAGAATGGTGAGATTAGATAAGCGCTTGGACTAAGTTCTAGAGGACATACGCCTCCTTGGAACCAAGTGGATAACCAACACAAAGGGTGTCCCAAATCAACTCAAGAGAGGAGATCTCAAACCAGTCGCTAGAGGCTGGCTGGACTTCATTGGGTGTTCTATACTGCCCACCAGTAACCGCTCTGAAGTCACTGTCAAAAGAGCAGTGATGATCCATTGCATTATGCTGGGAAACAAGGTGGAGATTTATCATCTAATTTCTTATGAGCTTTACACAATTACAAACAAGAAATCCACTGACGCCAAATTGGCTTACCTAAGCTTAATCTCCCTGCTATGTAAAGATGCTGGGGTAAAGATGAGAGTGGATGAGTATATCTCAGTCGAGCACCCAATCACCAAAAAGTCAATGGAAGGACAACAAGTGCAAGACAACTCCATCAAAAGGAGGGCGCAAGAGTTCCTCCCATAAATCCCTCAGATTGACTACTGGACCCGCCTAGAAGCATCTGTCACCAAGCTGCAAGAAGCTATGGACCAACTTAAGGAAGAACAGCAAAATCAAAATAGCATGCTTTGCAAACTTCTTAAGGAGCAAGAAAAACAAGGGCGTGATAACTTTTATTATTAGAAACCTATCTTAAGAATTACATAAGTATTAGTAATTAGGGTTCTTATTTTATTTTTATTTTTATTATCTCCAAGTAAGCTATAAATTGTTCCTCTCATCATCACTAAACATGAATAAAATAGTAGATTCTCTTTAGAGTAAGGAGGCAATTATTTCAAGTTTTCAATAAGAAAAATTCTAATTATTATTTTTTTATGTGGTGGCAACACTTTTTGTATTCTGAATGAATGCTTGAACAGTGCATATTTTTTATAGTGAAGTTTATGAATGTTAAAATTGTTGGCTCTTGAAAGAATGATGAACAAACAGAAATGTTATTCATAATCTGAAAAATCATGAAATTGATTCTTGAATCAAGAAAAAGCAGTAAAAAAATAAATAAATAAATAAATAAATAATTTTTTGCGAAAAAGAAAAAGAAAGAAAAAGAAAAAGCAAGCAGAAAAAGCCAATAGCCCTTGTTCATACCCTGACCGAGGTCCTCCAACCCGACAAATTCATAAAGAGGTCCGACCTTGTCCTAAAGCTCACACCTAAAAGGTCGGACCTCGGACAAAAAGCAAGGAAAGCCCATCAAAAGGAACGAAGCCCAAAACCTAAAGGCCGAAAAGGCCTAGGAAAGGCGGTTCCTCAAAGATAGAGATAAAACTCCCAAGGATAAGATAAGATAAGAATATCTTATCCAGGGGAGATCGCCGCCAACTACTATAAATACACTGGAGCACCTAGGTATGGCATTCATTCCAAATCTACACATATCTGCTTGGACCCATGCTAACTTAAGCATCGGAGTGTCATTGCAGGTACAACCACCAACCATTCTGCATACCAAAGCTCGGGTCACTGAACCCCCCACCTCGGGCCTCTCCAGACGACCGAGCTACACGTTTCAGGCAAACCCTCGGAACATTGGCGCCGTTGCCGGGGACCTGGAAGTCATCTTTCTACCATGGCGGACGACCCTCTCAACAATAACCACGCCGCATCTGAACAAGAGGACGAAATTGACACCGGAGAACGACCGGACAGCCCTCTATCACCACGCACTCCCGGAGGAAACAAACAGAATCGCCCAAAAACATCACTCCCAAACAAAGATCCACAAAATTCCGAAAAAGAGAAGAGCTCGGAAATTCTAGAAGCAGTCCGAGCACAACAAGACCGACTAAAACAACTCGAAGAGGACATAAAAAAGCAGAAAGAAACTGAACAAGATCTGAAAAGGGAAGCTCGAAAGCGCAGAGAATTAGAAGAAAAACTGCGGAAAATAGAGGCCAACCTGAAAGACCGGACAGAACGCGGCACCACCACCGAAGGCGACCACGATCCCTTCACGCAAGAGATCATGAAGGAGAAGGTACCGCGAAACTTCAAACCACCCGATATGGACCTCTACGACGGCACCACCGATCCCAGCCATCACCTCAGCAACTTCAGAAGCAGAATGTACCTAGTCGACGCCTCCGACGCGACTCGGTGCAAAGCCTTCCCCACCACTCTCACCAAGTCAGCCATGAAGTGGTTCGACAACCTGCCACCAAGATCAATCACCAGCTTCGAAGACTTAACCAAAAAATTCCTAACAAGATTCTCTATTCAAAAGGACAAGACAAAACATGCCCCCAGTCTACTCGGGATCAAACAAGGTAACCAAGAAACTCTCCGAGAATACATGGAGCGATTCAACAAAGCCTGCCTGGACATACAACACTTGCCCACTGAAGCAGCCATCATGGGACTAACAAACGGCCTAAAAGAGGGACCGTTTAGCCAATCCCTATCCAAACGATACCCGACCTCCCTATATGAGGTGCAGGAGCGGGCAGAAAAATATATCAACATGGAGGAAACCTCCCAGCTAAGAGACTCTTCTAGGAAGGAATCAACCTACCCACTCCGAGATCGGGATCGGGAACAGAAGAAGAAAGAAGAACCCAACTCGGACAAGCCACGGAAGTACCACAACTACACCCCCCTCCGAGTCTCGCTGGTAGACGTCTACAGAGAAGTATGCCACACCGAAAAGATCCCACCGCCCCGACCGCTAAAACACAAGAAAGCGGGGAGAGATCGGTCCGAATACTGTGAATATCACAAACTCTACGGTCATTCTACTAACGACTGCTACGACCTAAAAAATGTTATAGAAAAACTAGCCAGAGAAGGAAAACTCGACAGATACATAGCGGAGAAAGGAGAAGAGACCAGGAAGAGAAGGCGGGGAGACAACGAAGATCGGGCCGAGCAAACCCCGCGAACCCCTGAAAGACATGTTCACATGATAAATGGAGGTTTTGCAGGCGGAGGAACATCCAAATCCTCGCGAAAAAGACACCTCAAAGAAATCTATCACGTCCGAGAAGACAGTCCCCTGCCCGAATTACCCACTATCTCATTTACCCAAGAAGATGCTCAAGGGATAACTCCAGGACACGATGACCCAATGGTAATCACCATTATCCTAGCAAACGCCAACTTACATCGAACCCTGATTGACCAGGGAAGCTCAGCAGATATCTTGTTCAAAACGGCCTTCGACAAGCTCGGACTTGAAGAAAAAGAACTAAAGGCCTATCCCACCGACCTATTTGGACTAGGGGATACTCCGATCCATCCCTTAGGATACATCTCGCTACACACTACCTTTGGAAGAGGCGAGCAATCTAAAACATTAAGCATCGACTACATTATAGTCGACATCCCTTCAGCATACAATGCCCTCATTGGGCGACCAACCCTAAACAGACTGGCAGCTATAGTCTCGACCCCACACCTCTGTATAAAGTTCCCTACCGCAAAAGGAATCGCTACCCTAAAAGGCGACCAAAAACTAGCGCGGCGATGCTACAACGAAAGCCTGAGCCTAAAAGGGAAGGAGGTCAACACGATAGAACTCGGACGAGTTCAATCCCGAGAAGATCTTCGGCCACGACCAGAGGGAGAGACCGAAAAAGTCCAGATTGGGAACACACCTGAAAAAATAACAAACATAGGAGCAAACCTCGAAACGGACCTAAAAGAGGAACTCATAACCCTCTTAAGGGAGAATTCCGACCTCTTCGCCTGGAAAGCCTCCGACATGCCAGGCATAAGCCCCGACCTAATGTGCCATAAGCTATCAGTTTACCCGGGATCCCGACCTGTCCAACAAAGACGCCGGAAGCTCGGACCCGAGCGCATGCAAGCAATAGAAGAACAAGTACAAGCACTGCTAGATGCAGGGTTCATTAGGGAAGTAAAATACCCCCTATGGCTCGCAAACGTGGTCCTGGTAAAAAAGCCCAACGGAAAATGGAGGATGTGCGTCGATTACACGGATCTCAACAAAGCCTGCCCCAAAGACCCATATCCACTACCAAACATCGACGCCTTGGTAGACGCAGCCTCAGGCTATAGATATCTCTCCTTCATGGACGCATACTCGGGATACAATCAAATCCCGATGTACGGACCCGACCAAGAAAAGACCTCGTTCATAACCCCAAAGGCAAACTACTGCTACGTAGTAATGCCCTTCGGGCTGAAGAACGCAGGGGCAACCTACCAGAGGCTAATGAACAAAGTGTTCTCAGAGCACATCGGACTACAGCTGGAGGTGTACGTCGACGACATGCTGGTAAAGACACAAGAAGACAGAAACTTGCTGGCCGACTTCACCAGTATCTTCGGCACCCTCAGAAAACACAACATGAGACTTAACCCGACAAAGTGCACCTTCGCCGCAGAAGCCGGAAAGTTCTTAGGCTTCATGCTGACTCAAAGGGGCATCGAAGCAAACCCGGACAAATGCCAAGCGATACTCAATATGAAGAGCCCGACGTGTGTCAAGGAAGTACAACAACTGAATGGAAGGCTAGCCGCCCTATCAAGATTCTTGGCAGGATCAGCAATAAAGTCACTACCTCTCTACTCACTCCTAAAGAAAGGCAAACCCTTCTCATGGACCCCGGAGTGCGAAAAAGCCTTTCAAGAATTCAAGGAATTCCTCGGGCAGCCACCAATCCTAACCCGACCTTTAAAAGGAGAAGAACTCGTACTATACCTCTCGGTTGGAAATCGAGCAGTCGCTTCAGCGTTAATACGAGAAAATGACCGAGGACAACACCCCATATACTTTGTAAGCAAGGCACTACAAGGGGCCGAATTAAACTATCAGAAGATAGAAAAATTCGCCTACGCCCTAGTGTTCACAGCTCGGAGGCTCCGTCCCTACTTTCAAGCCCACACCATCAAAGTTCGGACGAACCAACCCATGAGACACATCCTCCAAAAAACAGACCTGGCAGGACGAATACTGCAATGGGCGGTGGAACTGTCCGAGTTCGACCTCCACTATGAAAACCGGACTGCCATAAAATCTCAGTATCTAGCCGACTTCATCGCAGAATACACTGAGACCCCTGGAACCCCACTCTCATGGAACCTGTATGTCGACGGGTCCTCAAACAAAACTGGAAGCGGAGCCGGAGTTATACTCGAAAGCGACCAAGGAACGCGGATAGAACTATCCCTAAAATTCGAGTTCCAGGCTTCGAACAACCAAGCCGAATACGAGGCCCTACTAGCAGGTCTAAAGCTAGCCGAAGAGGTCGGAGCCCAGAAAATTACGATCTTCAGTGACTCCCAGGTCGTCACATCACAAGTAAATGGAAGCTACCAGGCCAAAGACCCAACTATGAAAAATACCTGGACCAAACACAGGCACAATTACGCCACTTTTCAGAGATACAGATCCAGCACATACCTCGGGAATAAAACGCCCGGGCAGACGCCCTCTCAAAGCTTGCCAGCACCAAGCCCGGAGGCAACAACAGAAGTCTCCTCCAGGAAACCTTACAATCTCCCTCCGTGCTAAGAGAGGAAGAAACGCTAAATATATCCAACCAACAGCAAGGATGGATGACCCCCATACTCAGCTACCTGAAGTCGGGAACTCTCCCCGTCGAAAGAAAGGAAGCTAAAAGACTCACGAAAGACGCCCAGAATTATACACTAATTCACGACGTATTATACAGAAGAGGATTCTCAAACCCCCTCCTTAGGTGCGTCCCGACCTCAGAAACAAAGAGCGTCCTCGAAGAAGTCCACGGAGGCATGTGTGGGAACCACCTCGGAGCTCGGGCATTATCCAAGAAAGTAGTCCGAGCCGGGTTCTACTGGCCGACCTTGCAAAGAGACGCAACGGAGTTTGTGAAAATATGCCCCCCCTGCCAAAAACACGCCAATTTTCACAAGGCACCACCCGAAGACCTTATCAGCATCACCGCACCATGGCCCTTCGCAAAATGGGGACTTGACCTACTCGGCCCGTTCCCCCAAGGACCGGGGCAAGTCAAATACCTCATAGTAGGGGTCGACTACTTCACAAAGTGGATCGAAGCTGAACCCTTAGCCACCATCACGGCTCAGAAAAGCCGCAAATTCCTATACAAAAACATCGTCACAAGGTTCGGAGTCCCCTACTCCATCACAACAAACAATGGAACACAGTTCACGGACACAAGTTTTCAGAACTTGGTGGCCGAACTAAAAATCAAACAGCAATTCACCTCAGTCGAGCACCCACAAGCCAATGGACAAGCAGAGGCTGCAAATAAAGTCATCTTGGCCGGGTTAAAACGAAGACTCCAAGAGGCCAAAGGGGCATGGGCCGAGGAGCTCCCCCAGGTGCTATGGGCATATCGGACAACTCCACACTCTACAACGGAGAATCGCCATTCCGACTAGCTTATGGGATGGAGGCAATGATTCCTATCGAAATAGATGAAGGGTCACCTAGAACCATCTTCTACAACGAAAAAGGTAACCCGCAGGCACAAAGAGAAGAACTCGACCTCCTCCCCGAGGTCCGAGAAAGAGCTCGGATCCGAGAAGAAGCCTTAAAACGGCGAACGGCCCTCAGATACAATCAGAAAGTAATAAAACGAAGCTTCTCCATTCACGACCTGATTCTAATCCGAAATGACATCGGAACACAAAGGTCGGGAGAAGGAAAGCTAGCCGCAAATTGGAAAGGGCCCTACAAGGTAACAGAAGTCTTAGGAACAGGCTATTACAAAGTATCTGACCTAGAAGGCAATGAGTTGCCCAGGGCCTGGCACGCCTGTAATCTAAGGCGATACTACAGCTAGAAAAAGATAACCCGAGGTGTATTCTTTTTCCCTACAAAGGGTTTTTTAATGAGACACCCGGTCAAGTAAGGCACCCGACCTAGTCAAAGGTAAACACTCTGTAAATATTCTTTCTTTTTTAATACTAATCAAATTTTTCTATTTTCTTTTCTTCTTCCTCGTGATGAAACAAATCCTGAAAAGTACCCCGCCAAGGCGCATTAATTTATGCTCGGCAAAACGCAAAAAATCATTGCCAAGAGACCACACAAGGTCGGCAAAGATAAAGCGACGAGGTTCAAATTAATGTGAGAAGTTATAAAGCAAACTCTGAAAAGGCTCAAAAAGCCAAATAAAAAGAGATTACAAAAATAACTTAAAAGGCCGACCAACGACAAGGTCGGACCCAACAAAGGGAAGTACTCGACCGCCCCACCCGAAGTCCGAGAAAAAGCCCGGATCCAAGAAAAGAAGCCTTACAACGGCAAAAACAAAGATTTCGAAAATGCTTACTAAAAAGTTGCTATACAAAAACAACTAAAAAGTACAAAGCGAAAAAACGAAATCAAAAGGAAAGTCTCAAAGAAAAAGCGCTAGCTAAAAGGTTGTTATCCAAAAACAACTAAAAAGCATAAAGCGGAGCTAAAAGTCAAAACACGAACAAACACCGCATAATAAGCTAAAAAAAGTTACTACAAGTAGCTAATAGCAAAAAGGTGTTCAAAGCATCCAAAAAAGAGCCCACAGGCCGGGCAAAAAACCAAAGATAAAAGGATTACAGGGGACCAAGATCCTTCCCGGACTCCACATCGGTAGAAGGCTGCGGAGGAAACATAGAAATCGGGACAGCATTGACGGCACCATCATCTCGGTTTAAAACCTCCACACCAGATCCCTCCCCGGCCAAAGGTAAAGTCGGATCCGCAACCGGAACTTTAGGATCAGACATCGGAACCTCATCCTCGTTGGGAGCAGGAACAATCTTTCCCTCCACGACAACATTATCCGTACTGAATAAACTCAGATCTAGGTCAGGAGCAAGAACCCGGACCTGAGCTTTCAAATTTTCAAACATGGCATCCATACCCTTAGCCACGTGTCCTTCTAACTCATAAAAATCATCCTGAGCGGATTGCAACCTCTCCTTTGTCTCCACAAGCTCGGCATATGTTCGAGTATAACTCTCCTTCGCCGCCTTCGCCATCTCCTCAGATGCATTCGCTGCCGCCACAGCCGCGGTAGCTTTAGCTTTCTCCTTCTCCAAAGATGCCTCCAACTCAGAAATCCTAGCAGCCTTTAGTTCACTAATCCTCTCGAACTCAGACTGAGCCTTCGCAAGTCGGGAACTGGTCGCACCAATGGGGGATTTCTTGAACTCCCGGGCAATAGCGGCGTGAAGACTAGCCATCCGGACACAGCTCCGCGCCATATACTGAAAATGGTGCTCCATAGACACATCATCAGTAGAAATAAAGGTCTGAGGGAGAATATGCTGTTCAACCCAACCAAGAGCATCAAAATCCTTATCATTAAAACCGGCAAGCTCTTGAGAGGTCTTCTGCTTCTTGGGAGGAGGACCCGAGGACGAAGGAGGAGAAGAGGTAGCAGGTCCAGAAGTCGGAGGATCTTGATTTATAGGTCGGAACTGGGAGTCGGAATAGTCTTCGACCGAGTAGTGACACCCACAGTAGTCTTCTTCGGAGAAGATCGGGCAGAAGCCTCCCCAGCCTCGATATTTCGAGCAGCCACAGACTTCTTCGTCCGACGAAGGTACTTCATGGAATCCGCCTGAGAGGACATCTCTGCAGAAATAAAAGAAAAGGATTACCACAACAGAAATTCCACCAAAACAAGCAAAGCCAAAATACTAAAAAAAGGTGAAATCTCGGAGAGGTCGGGAACTACCTAACTCGGAACGGAGAAGGCTTGGATCTCCCAACATTTTCTTCGTGTCCAAGTGAGGTGCCCGACCCCATAAACTGCTTACCACACCCACAAAAGCCTGCTCCACCTCATCTAGACTCTCAAGGGTATACTTAGTAGACACTACATTCTCCTGCCAACAAAGAGGAAAAGAAGGCTCCCCACTCTCATCTAAAAAGAAAGGTCGGACATCTCCAATAGCCCGGACCTTGAAATAGAAGTTCTTAAAATCATGAAAGGACTCATCATACAGGGTGCAAAACTTCCTTCCCTGGTTAGCCCTAAAAGAAACCCAAGATACCTTCCCTCCACCCGACCCTGGCTTTGTCAACACAAACAAGTAGGAAAAAAGGGAAATAGAGGGAGCGACGCCCAAGAACTGACACAAAAGTTGAAACAGCTTTAAAAACACCCAAGAATTTGGATGGAGCTGCGTAGGAGCAAGATTACAAGACCACAACACCTCAGACTCCAGATCGGTAAAAGGAAGTCAGACACTCAGCTTAGAGAAAAAACAATCATAAGCATAAAAGAAGAGCTTCTCGGAACTATCTAGGGGCGGGAAGCACACTCTCTCCTCGGAATCTGGGGCTACTAGTTCATAATCCCTCTCAGACTCTCTATTTTCACATATGCTACAATGCCTACGGAACCTAGCTAAATACTCAGAATCTACCACAGAAGGGGCTCTTAAAGGAAAAGGGTCTACCCAATCAAGACCACATGGAATTTTAGTCGACATCGCTTGAAGAACCTTTCGAGACATAAAATTCTTACCTACAAAGAAGAATACAACAGCAAGCAAAAATCACATAAAGAAGACAGCGAAAACCCATTCAGCAAAGCAAAGAACAAAAACACCAGAAAACAAAAAAAAGAGCCCCCCCCCATATAAAAACAACAGCAATGGCGGCGCCTCTTTTTGGGGCAACCCAGGCATAAAGAAAAAGAAACAAACAAGAGCCACACAAAAGAACAGAAGCATATAATCACAAGAAAAGAGAAACATGGGAACAACCCTGGAAGAAGAAACGAAGACGAAGAGCTCCGAAAGCAAGGAGAACGAAACGACGGCACAGAGGAAACCCCGGAAAGACACACAGAAAGATTCGGGAAAGCAGAGCAAAGAGAAAGAAGAAGCAGTGCTCGCAAAAAGCATAAGAAAGACAAAACGCAGAAAAGAGGAAAGGGAGCAAATAAATAAAGCCTTCACAGAGCCCGAACGGAAATCGAGGAAAATGGTAAAATAACAATAAATGCAGAAACGGCCATTTTTGAATTTTGAAAAAAACTACTATGCCCGAGCACGACCTCACGAAAAAGGACGAACTCGGGCAGGGGCACTGTTCATACCCTGACCGAGGTCCTCCAACCCGACAAATTCATAAAGAGGTCCGACCTTGTCCTAAAGCTCACACCTAAAAGGTCGGACCTCGGACAAAAAGCAAGGAAGGCCCATCAAAAGGAACGAAGCCCAAAACCTAAAGGCCGAAAAGGCCTAGGAAAGGCGGTTCCTCAAAGATAGAGATAAAACTCCCAAGGATAAGATAAGATAAGAATATCTTATCCAGGGGAGATCGCCGCCAACTACTATAAATACACTGGAGCACCCAGGTATGGCATTCATTCCAAATCTACACATATCTGCTTGGACCCATGCTAACTTAAGCATCGGAGTGTCATTGCAGGTACAACCACCAACCATTCTGCATACCAAAGCTCGGGTCACTGAACCCCCCACCTCGGGCCTCTCCAGACGACCGAGCTACACGTTTCAGGCAAACCCTCGGAACAGCCCTTAAACCCAAAAGACAAGGATAAAAAGGATCCAAGGCTTTGAGCATTAATGGATAGAAGGGCCTAAAAGAATAAAATCCAGGCCTAAGCGGCTAAATCAAGCTGTCCCTAACCATGTGCTTGTGGCATGAATGTCCAAGTGAAAAGCTTGGGACTGAGTGGTTAAGGTCGTGATCCAAAGCAAAAAGAGTGCGCTTAAGAACTCTGGACACCTCTAATTGGGGACTTGAGCAAAGCTGAGTCACAATCTAGAAAGGTTCACCCAGTCATGTGTCTGTGGCATTTATGTATCCGGTGGTAATACTGGAAAACAAAGTGCTTAGGGTCACGACCAAGACTCATAAAGTAGCTGTGTTCAAGAATCAATATACTAAACTAGGAAAATCAATGACACTATCTAAAATTCTGAGTTCCTATGGATGCCAATCATTCTGAGCTTCAAAGGATAAATTGAGATGCAAAAACTGTTCAAGAGCGAAAAGCTACTAGCCCCGCTCATCTAATTAGAATCTGAGCTTCACTTAAAACTCTGAGATGTATTATCTCTTGATCTTCTATTTATCCTATTTTATTTATCTAGTTTCTTGAGAATAAGCAACAGTTTAAGTTTGGTGTTGTGATGAGCGGATATTTTATATGCTTTTTGGGGGTATTTTCATATAGTTTTTAGTTGGTTCTAGCTACTTTTTAGTATATTTTTATTAGTTTTTATGCAAAAATCACATTTCTGGACTTTACTACGAGTTTGTGTGTTTTTTTGTGATTTCAGGAATTTTCTGGCTGAAATTGAGGGACTTGAGCAAAAATCTGATTCAGAACCTGAAAAAGGACTGCAGATGCTGTTGGATTCTGACCTCCCTGCACTCGAAATGGATTTTCTAGAACTATAGAAGCCCATTTGGCGCGCTCTCAATTTTGTTGGAAAGTAGACATCCTGGGCTTTCCAGCAATATATAATAGTCCATAATTTGCCCGAGTTGTGATGACGCAAACTGCGTTGAACTCCAACTTTTCACCCTATTCTGGCGTTAAACGCCAGAAACAGGATACAAGCAGGAGTTAAATGCCCAAACTAGCACAAAAACTGGAGTTAAATGCCAAGAATAGCCTCTACATGTGAAAGCTTCATTGCTAAGCCTAAACACGCACTAAGTAGGCCCCGAAAGTAGATTTCTGCACTATCTATCTTTGCTTACTCATTTTCTGTAAACCTAGGCTACTAGTTGAGTATAAAATCTACTTTTAGAGATTCATTCAGTACCTCATGATATTTTACATCTGAATTTGTATCTTCTACGGCATGAGTCTCTAAACCCCATGGTTGGGGGTGATGAGCTCTGATGTGTTTCGATGAATTAATGCAATTATTTCTGATTTTCTATTCAATCACACTTGTTTCTATTCTAAGATATTCATTTGCACTTCAACATGATGAATGTGATGATTCGTGACACTCATCACCATTCTCAACCTATGAACGTGTGCCTGACAACCACTTCTGTTCTACCTTAGATTGAATGTATATCTCTTGGGTTCCTGGTTCGTGAGTTTGACTACTGTTCCGAGGGTTTGCCTGAAACGTGTAGCTCGGTCGTCTGGAGAGGCCCGAGGTGGGGGGTTCAGTGACCCGAGCTTTGGTATGCAGAATGGTTGGTGGTTGTACCTGCAATGACACTCCGATGCTTAAGTTAGCATGGGTCCAAGCAGATATGTGTAGATTTGGAATGAATGCCATACCTGGGTGCTCCAGTGTATTTATAGTAGTTGGCGGCGATCTCCCCTGGATAAGATATTCTTATCTTATCTTATCCTTGGGAGTTTTATCTCTATCTTTGAGGAACCGCCTTTCCTAGGCCTTTTCGGCCTTTAGGTTTTGGGCTTCGTTCCTTTTGATGGGCCTTCCTTGCTTTTTGTCCGAGGTCCGACCTTTTAGGTGTGAGCTTTAGGACAAGGTCGGACCTCTTTATGAATTTGTCGGGTTGGAGGACCTCGGTCAGGGTATGAACAGTGCCCCTGCCCGAGTTCGTCCTTTTTCGTGAGGTCGTGCTCGGGCATAGTAGTTCTTTTCAAAATTCAAAAATGGCCGTTTCTGCATTTATTGTTATTTTACCGTTTTTCCTCGATTTCCGTTCGGGCTCTGTGAAGGCTTTATTTATTTGCTCCCTTTCCTCTTTTCTGCGTTTTGTCTTTCTTATGCTTTTTGCGAGCACTGCTTCTTCTTTCTCTTTGCTCTGCTTTCCCGAATCTTTCTGTGTGTCTTTCCGGGGTTTCCTCTGTGCCGTCGTTTCGTTCTCCTTGCTTTCGGAGCTCTTCGTCTTCGTTTCTTCTTCCAGGGTTGTTCCCATGTTTCTCTTTTCTTGTGATTATATGCTTCTGTTCTTTTGTGTGGCTCTTGTTTGTTTCTTTTTCTTTATGCCTGGGTTGCCCCAAAAAGAGGCGCCGCCATTGCTGTTGTTTTTATATGGGGGGGCTCTTTTTTTTTGTTTTCTGGTGTTTTTGTTTTTTGCTTTGCTGAATGGGTTTTCGCTGTCTTCTTTATGTGATTTTTGCTTGCTGTTGTATTCTTATTTGTAGGTAAGAATTTTATGTCTCGAAAGGTTCTTCAAGCGATGTCGACTAAAATTCCATGTGGTCTTGATTGGGTAGACCCTTTTCCTTTAAGAGCCCCTTCTGTGGTAGATTCTGAGTATTTAGCTAGGTTCCGTAGGCATTGTAGCATATGTGAAAATAGAGAGTCTGAGAGGGATTATGAACTAGTAGCTCCAGATTCCGAGGAGAGAGTGTGCTTCCCGCCCCTAGATAGTTCCGAGAAGCTCTTCTTTTATGCTTATGATTGTTTTTTCTCTAAGCTGAGTGTCTGATGAGCGGATAATTTATACGCTTTTTGGCATAGTTTTTATATAGTTTTTAGTAAGTTTAAGCTACTTTTAGGGATGTTTTCATTAGTTTTTATGTTAAATTCACATTTCTGGACTTTACTATGAGTTTGTGTGTTTTTCTGTGATTTCAGATAAATTCTGACTGAAATTGAGGGATTTGAGCAAAACTCTGAAAAAGGCTGACAAAAGGACTGCTGATGCTGTTGGATTCTGACCTCCCTGCACTCGAAATGGATTTTCTGGAGCTACAGAACTCTAAATGGCGCGCTCTCAACGGCGTTGGAAAGTAGACATCCAGGGCTTTCCAGCAATATATAATAGTCCATACTTTATTCGAAGATTGATGACGTAACTTGGCGTTAAACGCCAAGTTCATGCTGCTGTCTGGAGTAAAACGCCAGAAAAACGTCATGATTCGGAGTTAAACGCCCAAAACACGTCATAACCTGAAGTTTGACGCCAAGAAATGCCTCTACACGTGGATTGATCAAGCTCAGCCCAAACACACACCAAGTGGGCCCGGAAGTGGATTTATGCATCAATTACTTACTCATGTAAACCCTAGGAGCTAGTTTATTATAAATAGGATGATTTACTAATGTATCAATCATCTTTGGTCTCAGTTTTGTTTTATTCTTCATCTTAGGAGATCATTGATCACGTTTAGGGGGCTGGCCATTCGGCCATGCCTGAACCTTCTTTTACTTATGTATTTTCAACGGTGGAGTTTCTGCACACCATAGATTAAGGGTGTGGAGCTCTGCTGTACCTCAAAGATTAATGAAGTTCTATTTTCTTTTATTCAATTCTCTATCTTATTCTTATTCCAAGATATTCATTCGTACCCAAGAACATGATGAATGTGATGAGCTAATAACTCTCATCATCATTCTCACTTATGAGCGCGCGTGACTGACAACCACTTACGTTCTACATGCAACACAAGCTTGAATGTGTATCTCTTAGATTCCCCAACAGAATCTTCGTGGTATAAGCTAGATAGATGGCGGCATTCATCTGGATCCGGAAAGTCCAACCTTGTCTGTGGTGTTCCGAGTAGGGTCCTGGGAATCCGGAAAGTCTCACCTTGTCTGTGGTATTCCGAGTAGGATTCCGTTCATGAATGACTGTGACGTGCTTCAAACTTTAACCTGCTGGGCGTTAGTGACAAACGCAAAAGAGGGATTCTATTCCAGTAGGAGCGGGAACCAACCGGTGATTGGCCGTACTGTGACAGAGTGCGTGCATTAGCTCTCACTGCGAGGATGGGATGTAGCTATCAACCATGGGTGATGCCTCCAGACTGGTTAGCTGTGCGAGTGACAGCCGTACAGGTTATTTCCCCGAGAGGAATGAAAGTAGCCACAGCTGATAGTGAACCCCTATACAAAGCTTGCCATGGAGAGGAGTAAGAAGGATTGAGTAGAAGCAATGGGATAGCAGGCGTTCGAGAGCTCTACAGCATCTCCATTCCGCTTATCTGAAATTCCTACCAATGAATCTGCATAAGTATCTCTATCCCTTTTATTATTCCTTTTTATTAGAACAATCCAATTATCACTATTACAAATGTTCAATCCGCCTAACTGAGATTTGCAAGGTGACCATAGCTTGCTTCATACCAACAATCTCTGTGGATTCGACCCTTACTCACGTAAGGTTATTACTTGGACGACCCAGTACACTTGCTGGTTAGTTGAACGGAGTTGTGAAGAAAATAAACAGTGCCATAAGAGTATACATCCTTTATAAACAAAATAACAAGTGATCACAATTTCGTCCACCAAGTTTTTGGCGCCGTTGCCGGGGATTGTTCGAGTATGGACAACTGACGGTTCATCTTGTTGCTCAGATTAGGTAATTTTCTTTTCAAAAATCTTTTTCAAAATTTTTCTTTATATTTTTCGTTTTTCTTCACATTATTTTCGAAAATAATTAATAAAAATCCAAAAAAAAATTAGAAAATCAAAAAATCCAAAAATATTTTGTGTTTCTTGTTTGAGTCTTGTGTTAATTTTTAAGTTTGGTGTCAATTGCATGCTTTAAAAATTTTTTCTTGCATTTTTTCGAAAATCTCATGCATTCATAGTGTTCTTCATGATCTTCAAGTTGTTCTTGATAAGTCTTCTTGTTTGATCTTGATGATTTCTTGTTTTGTGTCTTTTCTTGTTTTTCATGTGCATTTTTGAATTCATATTTTTCATGCATTAAAGATTTCTAAGTTTGGTGTCTTGCATGTTTTCTTTGCATCAAAAATTTTTCAAAATTATGTTCTTGATGTTCATCATGATCTTCAAAGTGTTCTTGGTGTTCATCTTGACATTCATAGCATTCTTGCATGCATTCATTGTTTTGATCTAAAAATTTCATGCATTTAATATTTTTGTTGTTTTTCTCTCTCATGATTAAAAATTTAAAAATCAAAAATATCTTTTCCTTATTTTCCTCTAAATTTTCGAAATTTTGGGTTGACTTGGTCAAAAATTTTCAAAATTAGTTGTTTCTTACAAGTCAAGTCAAAATTTCAATTTTAAAAAATCTTATCTTTTCAAAATCTTTTTCAAAATCATATCTTTCTCAAAATTTTTTATTTTTTTATTTATTTTCGAAAATTTCAAAAATATTTTTTTCAAAATATTTTCAAAATCTTTTTCTTATCTTTATATGTAATTTTCGAAAATTAACTAATGATTAATGTGATTGGTTCAAAAATTTGAAGTTTGTTACTTTCTTGTTAAGAAAGGTTCAATCTTTAAATTCTAGAATCTTGTCTTGTAGTTTCTTGTTAGTTAAGTCATTTTAAAAATTAAATCTTTTTCAAAATATCTTTTTCTTAAAAATCTTTTTAACTTTTATTCTATCTTTTTTTCAAAAATTTTATATTTTTCAAAATTTGATTTCAAAGTATCTTATCTAATTTCTTATCTCCTTATCTTTTTAAATTTTGATTTCAAACCTTTTTCAATCAACTAACTAACTTTTTGTTTGTTTCTTATCTTTTTCAAAACCACCTAACTACTTCTCTCTCTTCTATTTTCGAAAATATCTCTCTCTTTTTCAAAAATTCTTTTTAATTAATTAATTGTTTCATGTTTAAATTTTAATTATAATTTTCGAAAATCACTAACTCTTTTTCAAATTTATTTTCGAATTCTTCCTTTTCTTCTCTTCTTCTATTTAATTAATTAATTACTAACACTTCTCTTCACCTCTCTTCTTCATAAAACCGAATCCATTCTTCATCCTTCTACCCCCTTTCTCTTTCTACTAACATAAAGGAATCTCTATACTGTGACATAGAGGATTCCTTTCTCTTTTCTTGTTTTCTTCTCTTTCATATGAGCAGGAACAAGGATAAAGGCACTCTTGTTGAAATTGATCCAGAACCTGAAAGGACTCTGAAGAAAAAATTAAGAGAAGCTAAAATACAACAATCCAGAAACAACCTTTCAGAAACACTAGCACAAGAGGTGATGGCCGAAAATAATAATAATGATGCAAGGAGAATGCTTGGTGACTTCACTAAGCCAACATCCAAGTTTGATGGAAGAAGCATCTCCATTCCTGCCATTGGAACCAATAACTTTGAGCTTAAGCCTCAACTAGTTGCTTTAATGCAACAAAACTGCAAGTTTTATGGACTTCCATCTGAAGATCCTTACCAGTTTTTAACTGAGTTCTTGCAGATCTGTGACACTGTAAAGACAAATGGAGTTAATCCTGAAGTCTACAGACTCTTGCTTTTCCCTTTTGCTGTAAGAGACAGAGCTAGAGTATGGTTGGATTCACAACCTAAGGATAGCCTGGACTCATGGGATAAGCTTGTCACAGCATTCTTGGATAAGTTCTTTCCTCCTCAAAAGCTGAGCAAGCTGAGAGTGGATGTTCAAACCTTCAAACAAAAAGATGGTGAATCCCTCTATGAAGCTTGGGAAAGATACAAGCAGCTGACCAAGAGATGTCCATCTGACATGTTTTCTGAATGGACCATATTAGATATATTCTATTATGGTCTCTCTGAATTTTCGAAAATGTCATTGGACCATTCTGCAGGTGGATCTATTCACCTGAAGAAAACGCCTGAAGAGGCTCAAGAACTCATTGACATGGTTACAAACAACCAGTTTATGTACACTTCTGAGATGAATTCCATGAATAATGGGGTACCTCAGAAGAAAAGAGTTCTTGAAATTGATGCTCTGAATGCCATATTGGCTCAAAACAAAATGTTGACTCAACAGGTCAACATGATCTCTCAAAATCTGAATGGATTGCAACATGCATCCAATAATACTAGAGAGGCAGCTTCTGAAGAAGCTTATGATCCTGAAAACCCTGCCATGGCAGAGGTTAATTACTTAGGTGAACCTTATGGAAACACCTATAACTCATCATGGAGAAATCATCCAAATTTCTCCTGGAAGGATCAACAAAAACCTCAACAAGGTTTTAACAATGGTGGACGCAACAGGCTGAACAATAGTAAGCCATATCCATCATCTTCTCAGCAACAGACAGAGAACTCTGAACAAAATAATTCTAATTTAGCCAATATAGTCTCTGATCTGTCAAAGGCCACTTTCAGTTTCATGAATGAAACCAGATCTTCCATCAGAAATCTGGAAGCACAAGTGGGCCAGCTGAGTAAGAAAGTTATTGAAACCCCTCCCAGTACTCTCCCAAGCAATACTGAAAAAAATCCAAAAGGAGAATGCAAGGCCATTGATTTAATCAAAGAGGCCGAATGCACTAGGGAGGAGGAGGACGAAAATCCTAATGAGGAAGACCTCCTGGGACGTCCCTTAAGCAAGAAGGAGTTTCCTATTAAGGATCCAAAGGAATCTGAGGCTCATCTAGAGACCATAGAGATTCCATTAAACCTCCTTCTGCCATTCATGAGCTCTGAAGACTATTCATCCTCAGAAGAGGATGAAGATGTGACTGGAGAGCAAGCTGCTCTATATTTGGGAGCTATCATGAAGCTGAATGCCAAGCTGTTTGGTAATGAGACTTGGGAAAGTAAACCTCCCTTGCTCATTAGTGAACTAGATACTTGGATTCAGAAAACTCTACCTCAAAAGAAACAAGATCCTGGCAAGTTCTTAATACCTTGTACCATTGGCACCATGAGCTTTGAAAAAGCTCTATGTGACCTGGGGTCAGGGATAAATCTTATGCCACTCTCTGTAATGGAGAAGATGGGATCATTGAGGTACAACCTGCCTTGTTCTCATTACAATTGGCAGATAAGTCCATAAGACAAGCTTATGGGTTAGTAGAGGACGTGCTAGTAAAGGTTGAAGGCCTTTACATCCCTACTGATTTCATAATCCTAGACACTAGGAAGGAAGATGATGAATGCATCATCCTAGGAAGACCTTTCCTAGCCACAGCAGGAGCTGTGATAGATGTCAACAGAGGTGAATTAGTCCTTCAATTGAATGGAGAATATCTTGTGTTTCAAGCACATGGCTATCCCTCTGTGACAAAAGAGAGCAAGCATGAAGAGCTTCTCTCAGTTCAGAGTCAAGAAGAGCCCACACAGTCAAACTCTAAGTTTGGTGTCCAAACCCCATATCCAAACTCTAAGTTTGGTGTTGGGAATACCACACTTAAATTGACCTGATCACCTTGTGGCTCCATGAGAGCCACTGTCAAGCTATTGACATTAAAGAAGCGCTTGTTGGGAGGCAACCCAATTTTATTCATCTAATTTTATTTTATTTTGTTTCTTTGTTATTTTTGTGTTTTATTAGGTACATGATCATGAGGAGTCACGAAAAAATCAAAAAAATTAAAAACAGAGTCAAAAACAGAAGAAAAAAATTTCTCACCCTGGAGGACGCACGGGCTGGCGTTCAACGCCCAGAAGGAGCATCTTTCTGGCGTTCAACGCCAGAACAGAGCACCATTCTGGCGCTGAACGCCCAAAACAAGCAACAACCTGGCGTTTAACGCCAGGATGCGCACACAGAGGACAATCTGGCGCTGAACGCCAGAAACAAGCATGAAACTGGCGTTCAACGCCAGAAACATGCATACATGGGCGTTTAACGCCCAGAACTAGCATCAATGGGCGTTTGAACGCCAGAATGATGCATCAAGGCATGTTACATGCCTATATGGTGAAGGAATGGTATTTGTTTTCACCTCAGGATCTGTGGACCCCACAGGATCCTCACCTTAGGATCTGTGGACCCCACAGGATCCCCACCTACCACATTTCTTTTAATCCTATTCACACTCTCCTAATCCAAATCTCATTCTCAATGTCACACTTCCCAAAACCTTCACCAATCACCTCAATTCCTCTTCCCAACTTCCCCATTCACCATTCACATCAACCCCTCTTCCCCATACACCCCACCTACCCCCACTACTTTCAAATTCAATTTCCCACCCTTTCCCACCCAATATGGCCGAACCTATACCCTCCCCTCTCCCTATAAATACCCTTCTTTTCTTTTACATTTCCACACAACTCAAACCCACATTCTCTCACATAGCCGAACCCTCTCTACCATATTTTCTTCTTCTTCTTCTACTCTTCTTTTCTTTTTGCTTGGGGACAAGCAAATTTTTAAGTTTGGTGTGGTAAAAAAGCCTAAGCTTTTTGTTTTTCATTCACCATCAATGGCACCCAAGACCGGAGTCTCCTCAAGAAAAGGAAAAGGGAAGGCAAAAGCTTCCACTTCCGAGTCATGGGAGAAGGAGAGATTCATCTCCAAGAGCCACCAAGACCACTTCTATGATGTTGTGGCAAAGAAGAAAGTGATCCATGAGGTCCCTTTCAAACTCAAGAAGAATGAGTATCCGGAAATCCGACTTGAAATTCAAAGAAGAGGTTGGGAAGTCATAGCCAACCCCATACAACAAGTTGGAATTTTAATGGTTCAAGAGTTCTATGCCAATGCATGGATCACTAGAAACCATGACCAAGGTATGAACCCAAGTCCGAAAAACTATATCACCATGGTTAGGGGGAAATACTTGGATTTTAGTCCGGAGAATGTGAGGTTGGCGTTTCATTTGCCTATGATGCAAGGTGATGAACACCCCTACACAAGAAGGGTCAACTTTAACCAAAGGTTGGACCAAGTCCTTACGGACATATGTGTGGAAGGCGCCCAATGGAGAGTAGATTCCAAAGGCAAGCCAGTCCAACTAAGAAGACTGGACCTCAAGCCTGTAGCTAGAGGATGGTTGGAGTTCATTCAAAGATCCATCATCCCTACAAGCAACCGATCTGAAGTTACTGTGGATCGGGCCATCATGGTTCATAGCATCATGATTGGTGAAGAAGTAGAGGTTCATGAAGTCATAGCCAATGAACTCTACAAAATAGCTGACAAGCCTTCATACATGGCACGGCTAGCATTCCCTCACCTCATAAGCCATCTATGTTACTCAGCTGGAGTTATCATAGAAGGAGATGTCTCCATTGAAGAAGACAAGCCCATTACCAAGAAAAAGATGGAGCAAACAAGGGAAGCTCCTCACGGCCTCCAAGAAGAACATGAGGAAGTGCATCATCAACAAATGCCTCAAGGAATGCACTTTCCTCCCAACAACTATTGGGAGCAACTCAACACCTCCTTAGAGGATTTGAGTCATAATGTTGAACAACTAAGGGTGGAACATCATGAGCACTCCATCATTCTCCAAGAAATAAGAGAAGATCAAAGAGCAATGAGGGAGGAGCAACAAAGGCAAGGAAGGGACATAGAAGAGTTGAAGAACATCATTGGTCCTTCAAGAAGAAGACGCCACTAAGGTGGATTCATTCCTTGTTCTTTATTTCTCTCTGTTTTCGGTTTTTAATGCTATGTTTATCTATGTTTTTGTGTCTCTATTTCATGATCATTAGTGTGTAAACCATGCCTTAAAGCTATGAATAAAATCCATTAGTCCTTCACCTCTCTTAAAAGAAAAATGTTTTAATTCAAAAGAACAAGAAGTACATAATTTTCGAAATTATTAGTGAATTTAATTTAATTATATTGATGTGGTGACAATACTCTTTGTTCTCTGAATGAATGCTTGAACAGTGCATATGTCTTTGGATCTTGTTGTTTATGAATGTTAAAATTGTTGGCTCTTGAAAGAATGATGAACAAAGAGAAATGTTATTGAGGATCTGAAAAATCATGAAATTGATTCTTGAAGCAAGAAAAAGTAGTGAAAAAGAAAGCTTGCGAAAAAAAAAAGAAAGAAAAAAATGGCGAAAAAAAAAAAAAAAAGAAGGAGCAGTAGAAAAAGCCAATAGCCCTTAAAACCAAAAGGCAAGGGTAAAAAGGATCCAAGGCTTTGAGCATCAATGGATAGGAGGGCCCAAGGAAATTAAATCCAGGCCTAAGCGGCTAAACCAAGCTGTCCCTAACCATGTGCTTGTGTCATGAAGGTCCAAGTGAAAAGCTTGAGACTGAGTGGTTAAAGTCGTGATCCAAGGCAAAAGAGTGTGCTTAAGAGCTCTGGACACCACTAACTGGGGACTTTAGCAAAGCTGAGTCACAATCTGAAAGGGTTCACCCAGTTATGTGTCTGTGGCATTTATGTATCCGGTGGTAATACTGGAAAACAAAGTGCTTAGGGCCACGGCCAAGACTCAAAAGTAGCTGTGTTCAAGAATCAACATGCTTAACTAGGAAAGTCAATAACACTATCTGAAATTCTAAGTTCCTAAAGATGCCAATCACTCTGAACTTCAAAGGAAAAAGTGAGATGCCAAAACTGTTCAGAAGCAAAAAGCTACAAGTCCCGCTCATGTAATTAAATTAATATTCATTGATATTTGGACTTTATAGTATATTCTCTTCTTTTATCCTATTTGATTTTCAGTTGCTTGGGGACAAGCACAATTTAAGTTTGGTGTTGTGATGAGCGGATAATTTATACGCTTTTTGGCATAGTTTTTATATAGTTTTTAGTAAGTTTAAGCTACTTTTAGGGATGTTTTCATTAGTTTTTTATGTTAAATTCACATTTCTGGACTTTACTATGAGTTTGTGTGTTTTTCTGTGATTTCAGGTAAATTCTGACTGAAATTGAGGGATTTGAGCAAAACTCTGAAAAAGGCTGACAAAAGGACTGCTGATGCTGTTGGATTCTGACCTCCCTGCACTCGAAATGGATTTTCTGGAGCTACAGAACTCTAAATGGCGCGCTCTCAACGGCGTTGGAAAGTAGACATCCAGGGCTTTCCAGCAATATATAATAGTCCATACTTTATTCGAAGATTGATGACGTAACTTGGCGTTAAACGCCAAGTTCATGCTGCTGTCTGGAGTAAAACGCCAGAAAAACGTCATGATTCGGAGTTAAACGCCCAAAACACGTCATAACCTGAAGTTTGACGCCAAGAAATGCCTCTACACGTGGATTGATCAAGCTCAGCCCAAACACACACCAAGTGGGCCCCGGAAGTGGATTTATGCATCAATTACTTACTCATGTAAACCCTAGGAGCTAGTTTATTATAAATAGGATGATTTACTAATGTATCAATCATCTTTGGTCTCAGTTTTGTTTTATTCTTCATCTTAGGAGATCATTGATCACGTTTAGGGGGCTGGCCATTCGGCCATGCCTGAACCTTCTTTTACTTATGTATTTTCAACGGTGGAGTTTCTGCACACCATAGATTAAGGGTGTGGAGCTCTGCTGTACCTCAAAGATTAATGAAGTTCTATTTTCTTTTATTCAATTCTCTATCTTATTCTTATTCCAAGATATTCATTCGTACCCAAGAACATGATGAATGTGATGAGCTAATAACTCTCATCATCATTCTCACTTATGAGCGCGCGTGACTGACAACCACTTACGTTCTACATGCAACACAAGCTTGAATGTGTATCTCTTAGATTCCCCAACAGAATCTTCGTGGTATAAGCTAGATAGATGGCGGCATTCATCTGGATCCGGAAAGTCCAACCTTGTCTGTGGTGTTCCGAGTAGGGTCCTGGGAATCCGGAAAGTCTCACCTTGTCTGTGGTATTCCGAGTAGGATTCCGTTCATGAATGACTGTGACGTGCTTCAAACTTTAACCTGCTGGGCGTTAGTGACAAACGCAAAAGAGGGATTCTATTCCAGTAGGAGCGGGAACCAACCGGTGATTGGCCGTACTGTGACAGAGTGCGTGCATTAGCTCTCACTGCGAGGATGGGATGTAGCTATCAACCATGGGTGATGCCTCCAGACTGGTTAGCTGTGCGAGTGACAGCCGTACAGGTTATTTCCCCGAGAGGAATGAAAGTAGCCACAGCTGATAGTGAACCCCTATACAAAGCTTGCCATGGAGAGGAGTAAGAAGGATTGAGTAGAAGCAATGGGATAGCAGGCGTTCGAGAGCTCTACAGCATCTCCATTCCGCTTATCTGAAATTCCTACCAATGAATCTGCATAAGTATCTCTATCCCTTTTATTATTCCTTTTTATTAGAACAATCCAATTATCACTATTACAAATGTTCAATCCGCCTAACTGAGATTTGCAAGGTGACCATAGCTTGCTTCATACCAACAATCTCTGTGGATTCGACCCTTACTCACGTAAGGTTATTACTTGGACGACCCAGTACACTTGCTGGTTAGTTGAACGGAGTTGTGAAGAAAATAAACAGTGCCATAAGAGTATACATCCTTTATAAACAAAATAACAAGTGATCACAATTTCGTCCACCAGTGTCCGACTTCCTTTTACCGATCTGGAGTCTGAGGTGTTGTGGTCTTGTAATCTTGCTCCTACGCAGCTCCATCCAAATTCTTGGGCGTTTTTAAAGCTGTTTCAACTTTTGTGTCAGTTCTTGGGCGTCGCTCCCTCTATTTCCCTTTTTTCCTACTTGTTTGTGTTGACAAAGCCAGGGTCGGGTGGAGGGAAGGTATCTTGGGTTTCTTTTAGGGCTAACCAGGGAAGGAAGTTTTGCACCCTGTATGATGAGTCCTTTCATGATTTTAAGAACTTCTATTTCAAGGTCCGGGCTATTGGAGATGTCCGACCTTTCTTTTTAGATGAGAGTGGGGAGCCTTCTTTTCCTCTTTGTTGGCAGGAGAATGTAGTGTCTACTAAGTATACCCTTGAGAGTCTAGATGAGGTGGAGCAGGCTTTTGTGGGTGTGGTAAGCAGTTTATGGGGTCGGGCACCTCACTTGGACACGAAGAAATGTTGGGAGATCCAAGCCTTCTCCGTTCCGAGTTAGGTAGTTCCCGACCTCTCCGAGATTTCACCTTTTTTTAGTATTTTGGCTTTGCTTGTTTTGGTGGAATTTCTGTTGTGGTAATCCTTTTCTTTTATTTCTGCAGAGATGTCCTCTCAGGCGGATTCCATGAAGTACCTTCGTCGGACGAAGAAGTCTGTGGCTGCTCGAAATATCGAGGCTGGGGAGGCTTCTGCCCGATCTTCTCCGAAGAAGACTACTGTGGGTGTCACTACTCGGTCGAAGACTATTCCGACTCCCAGTTCCGACCTATAAATCAAGATCCTCCGACTTCTGGACCTGCTACCTCTTCTCCTCCTTCGTCCTCGGTCCTCCTCCCAAGAAGCAGAAGACCTCTCAAGAGCTTGCCGGTTTTAATGATAAGGATTTTGATGCTCTTGGTTGGGTTGAACAGCATATTCTCCCTCAGACCTTTATTTCTACTGATGATGTGTCTATGGAGCACCATTTTCAGTATATGGCGCGGAGCTGTGTCCGGATGGCTAGTCTTCACGCCGCTATTGCCCGGGAGTTCAAGAAATCCCCCATTGGTGCGACCAGTTCCCGACTTGCGAAGGCTCAGTCTGAGTTCGAGAGGATTAGTGAACTAAAGGCTGCTAGGATTTCTGAGTTGGAGGCATCTTTGGAGAAGGAGAAAGCTAAAGCTACCGCGGCTGTGGCGGCAGCGAATGCATCTGAGGAGATGGCGAAGGCGGCGAAGGAGAGTTATACTCGAACATATGCCGAGCTTGTGGAGACAAAGGAGAGGTTGCAATCCGCTCAGGATGATTTTTATGAGTTAGAAGGACACGTGGCTAAGGGTATGGATGCCATGTTTGAAAATTTGAAAGCTCAGGTCCGGGTTCTTGCTCCTGACCTAGATCTGAGTTTATTCAGTACGGATAATGTTGTCGTGGAGGGAAAGATTGTTCCTGCTCCCAACGAGGATGAGGTTCCGATGTCTGATCCTAAAGTTTCGGTTGCGGATCCGACTTTACCTTTGGCCGGGGAGGGATCTGGTGTGGAGGTTTTAAACCGAGATGATGGTGCCGTCAATGCTGTCCCGATTTCTATGTTTCCTCCGCAGCCTTCTACCGATGTGGAGTCCGGGAAGGATCTTGGTCCCCTGTAATCCTTTTATCTTTGGTTTTTTGCCCGGCCTGTGGGCTCTTTTTTAGATGCTTTGAACACCTTTTTGCTATTAGCTACTTGTAGTAACTTTTTTTAGCTTATTATGCGGTGTTTGTTCGTGTTTTGACTTTTAGCTCCGCTTTATGCTTTTTAGTTGTTTTTGGATAACAACCTTTTAGCTAGCGCTTTTTCTTTGAGACTTTCCTTTTGATTTCGTTTTTTCGCTTTGTACTTTTTAGTTGTTTTTGTATAGCAACTTTTTAGTAAGAGTTTTCGAAATCTTTGTTTTTGCCGTTGTAAGGCTTCTTTTCTTGGATCCGGGCTTTTTCTCGGACTTCGGGTGGGGCGGTCGAGTACTTCCCTTTGTTGGGTCCGACCTTGTCGTTGGTCGGCCTTTTAAGTTATTTTTGTAATCTCTTTTTATTTGGCTTTTTGAGCCTTTTCAGAGTTTGCTTTATAACTTCTCACATTAATTTGAACCTCGTCGCTTTATCTTTGCCGACCTTGTGTGGTCTCTTGGCAATGATTTTTTGCGTTTTGCCGAGCATAAATTAATGCGCCTTGGCGGGGTACTTTTCAGGATTTGTTTCATCACGAGGAAGAAGAAAAGAAAATAGAAAAATTTGATTAGTATTAAAAAAGAAAGAATATTTACAGAGTGTTTACCCTTGACTAGGTCGGGTGCCTTACTTGACCGGGTGTCTCATTAAAAAACCCTTTGTAGGGAAAAAGAGTACACCTCGGGTTATCTTTTTCTAGCTGTAGTATCGCCTTAGATTACAGGCGTGCCAGGCCCCGGGCAACTCATTGCCTTCTAGGTCAGATGCTTTGTAATAGCCTGTTCCTAAGACTTCTGTTACCTTGTAGGGCCCTTTCCAATTTGCGGCTAGCTTTCCTTCTCCCGACCTTTGTGTTCCGATGTCATTTCGGATTAGAATCAGGTCGTGAATGGAGAAGCTTCGTTTTATTACTTTCTGATTGTATCTGAGGGCCGTTCGCCGTTTTAAGGCTTCTTCTCGGATCCGAGCTCTTTCTCGGACCTCGGGGAGGAGGTCGAGTTCTTCTCTTTGTGCCTGCGGGTTACCTTTTTCGTTGTAGAAGATGGTTCTAGGTGACCCTTCATCTATTTCGATAGGAATCATTGCCTCCATCCCATAAGCTAGTCAGAATGGCGATTCTCCCGTTGTAGAGTGTGGAGTTGTCCGATATGCCCATAGCACCTGGGGGAGCTCCTCGGCCCATGCCCCTTTGGCCTCTTGGAGTCTTCGTTTTAACCCGGCCAAGATGACTTTATTTGCAGCCTCTGCTTGTCCATTGGCTTGTGGGTGCTCGACTGAGGTGAATTGCTGTTTGATTTTTAGTTCGGCCACCAAGTTCTGAAAACTTGTGTCCGTGAACTGTGTTCCATTGTCTGTTGTGATGGAGTAGGGGACTCCGAACCTTGTGACGATGTTTTTGTATAGGAATTTGCGGCTTTTCTGAGCCGTGATGGTGGCTAAGGTTTCAGCTTCGATCCACTTTGTGAAGTAGTCGACCCCTACTATGAGGTATTTGACTTGCCCCGGTCCTTGGGGGAACGGGCCGAGTAGGTCAAGTCCCCATTTTGCGAAGGGCCATGGTGCGGTGATGCTGATAAGGTCTTCGGGTGGTGCCTTGTGAAAATTGGCGTGTTTTTGGCAGGGGGGCATATTTTCACAAACTCCGTTGCGTCTCTTTGCAAGGTCGGCCAGTAGAACCCGGCTCGGACTACTTTCTTGGATAATGCCCGAGCTCCGAGGTGGTTCCCACACATGCCTCCGTGGACTTCTTCGAGGACGCTCTTTGTTTCTGAGGTCGGGACGCACCTAAGGAGGGGGTTTGAGAATCCTCTTCTGTATAATACGTCGTGAATTAGTGTATAATTCTGGGCGTCTTTTGTGAGTCTTTTAGCTTCCTTTCTTTCGACGGGGAGAGTTCCCGACTTCAGGTAGCTGAGTATGGGGGTCATCCATCCTTGCTGTTGGTTGGATATATTTAGCGTTTCTTCCTCTCTTAGCACGGAGGGAGATTGTAAGGTTTCCTGGAGGAGACTTCTGTTGTTGCCTCCGGGCTTGGTGCTGGCAAGCTTTGAGAGGGCGTCTGCCCGGGCGTTTTGTTCCCGAGGTATGTGCTGGATCTGTATCTCTGAAAAGTGGCGTAATTGTGCCTGTGTTTGGTCCAGGTATTTTTTCATAGTTGGGTCTTTGGCCTGGTAGCTTCCATTTACTTGTGATGTGACGACCTGGGAGTCACTGAAGATCGTAATTTTCTGGGCTCCGACCTCTTCGGCTAGCTTTAGACCTGCTAGTAGGGCCTCGTATTCGGCTTGGTTGTTCGAAGCCTGGAACTCGAATTTTAGGGATAGTTCTATCCGCGTTCCTTGGTCGCTTTCGAGTATAACTCCGGCTCCGCTTCCAGTTTTGTTTGAGGACCCGTCGACATACAGGTTCCATGAGAGTGGGGTTCCAGGGGTCTCAGTGTATTCTGCGATGAAGTCGGCTAGATACTGAGATTTTATGGCAGTCCGGTTTTCATAGTGGAGGTCGAACTCGGACAGTTCCACCGCCCATTGCAGTATTCGTCCTGCCAGGTCTGTTTTTTGGAGGATGTGTCTCATGGGTTGGTTCGTCCGGACTTTGATGGTGTGGGCTTGAAAGTAGGGACGGAGCCTCCGAGCTGTGAACACTAGGGCGTAGGCGAATTTTTCTATCTTCTGATAGTTTAATTCGGCCCCTTGTAGTGCCTTGCTTACAAAGTATATGGGGTGTTGTCCTCGGTCATTTTCTCGTATTAACGCTGAAGCGACTGCTCGATTTCCAACCGAGAGGTATAGTACGAGTTCTTCTCCTTTTAAAGGTCGGGTTAGGATTGGTGGCTGCCCGAGGAATTCCTTGAATTCTTGAAAGGCTTTTTCGCACTCTGGGGTCCATGAGAAGGGTTTGCCTTTCTTTAGGAGTGAGTAGAGAGGTAGTGACTTTATTGCTGATCCTGCCAAGAATCTTGATAGGGCGGCTAGCCTTCCATTCAGTTGTTGTACTTCCTTGACACACGTCGGGCTCTTCATATTGAGTATCGCTTGGCATTTGTCCGGGTTTGCTTCGATGCCCCTTTGAGTCAGCATGAAGCCTAAGAACTTTCCGGCTTCTGCGGCGAAGGTGCACTTTGTCGGGTTAAGTCTCATGTTGTGTTTTCTGAGGGTGCCGAAGATACTGGTGAGGTCGGCCAGTAAGTTTCTGTCTTCTTGTGTCTTTACCAGCATGTCGTCGACGTACACCTCCAGCTGTAGTCCGATGTGCTCTGAGAACACTTTGTTCATTAGCCTCTGGTAGGTTGCCCCTGCGTTCTTCAGCCCGAAGGGCATTACTACGTAGCAGTAGTTTGCCTTTGGGGTTATGAACGAGGTCTTTTCTTGGTCGGGTCCGTACATCGGGATTTGATTGTATCCCGAGTATGCGTCCATGAAGGAGAGATATCTATAGCCTGAGGCTGCGTCTACCAAGGCGTCGATGTTTGGTAGTGGATATGGGTCTTTGGGGCAGGCTTTGTAGAGATCCGTGTAATCGACGCACATCCTCCATTTTCCGTTGGGCTTTTTTACCAGGACCACGTTTGCGAGCCATAGGGGGTATTTTACTTCCCTAATGAACCCTGCATCTAGCAGTGCTTGTACTTGTTCTTCTATTGCTTGCATGCGCTCGGGTCCGAGCTTCCGGCGTCTTTGTTGGACAGGTCAGGATCCCGGGTAAACTGATAGCTTATGGCACATTAGGTCGGGGCTTATGCCTGGCATGTCGGAGGCTTTCCAGGCGAAGAGGTCGGAATTCTCCCTTAAGAGGGTTATGAGTTCCTCTTTTTGGTCCGTTTTGAGGTTTGCTCCTATGTTTGTTATTTTTTCAGGTGTGTTCCCAATCTGGACTTTTTCGGTCTCTCCCTCTGGTCGTGGCCGAAGATCTTCTCGGGATTGAACTCGTCCGAGTTCTATCGTGTTGACCTCCTTCCCTTTTAGGCTCAGGCTTTCGTTGTAGCATCGCCGCGCTAGTTTTTGGTCGCCTTTTAGGGTAGCGATTCCTTTTGCGGTAGGGAACTTCATACAGAGGTGTGGGGTCGAGACTATAGCTGCCAGTCTGTTTAGGGTTGGTCGCCCAATGAGGGCATTGTATGCTGAAGGGACGTCGACTATAATGTAGTCGATGCTTAATGTTTTAGATTGCTCGCCTCTTCCAAAGGTAGTGTGTAGCGAGATGTATCCTAAGGGATGGATCGGAGTATCCCCTAGTCCAAATAGGTCGGTGGGATAGGCCTTTAGTTCTTTTTCTTCAAGTCCGAGCTTGTCGAAGGCCGTTTTGAACAGGATATCTGCTGAGCTTCCCTGGTCAATCAGGGTTCGATGTAAGTTGGCGTTTGCTAGGATAATGGTGATTACCATTGGGTCATCGTGTCCTGGAGTTATCCCTTGAGCATCTTCTTGGGTAAATGAGATAGTGGGTAATTCGGGCAGGGGACTGTCTTCTCGGACGTGATAGATTTCTTTGAGGTGTCTTTTTCGCGAGGATTGGATGTTCCTCCGCCTGCAAAACCTCCATTTATCATGTGAACATGTCTTTCAGGGGTTCGCGGGGTTTGCTCGGCCCGATCTTCGTTGTCTCCCCGCCTTCTCTTCCTGGTCTCTTCTCCTTTCTCCGCTATGTATCTGTCGAGTTTTCCTTCTCTGGCTAGTTTTTCTATAACATTTTTTAGGTCGTAGCAGTCGTTAGTAGAATGACCGTAGAGTTTGTGATATTCACAGTATTCGGACCGATCTCTCCCCGCTTTCTTGTGTTTTAGCGGTCGGGGCGGTGGGATCTTTTCGGTGTGGCATACTTCTCTGTAGACGTCTACCAGCGAGACTCGGAGGGGGGTGTAGTTGTGGTACTTCCGTGGCTTGTCCGAGTTGGGTTCTTCTTTCTTCTTCTGTTCCCGATCCCGATCTCGGAGTGGGTAGGTTGATTCCTTCCTAGAAGAGTCTCTTAGCTGGGAGGTTTCCTCCATGTTGATATATTTTTCTGCCCGCTCCTGCACCTCGTATAGGGAGGTCGGGTATCGTTTGGATAGGGATTGGCTAAACGGTCCCTCTTTTAGGCCGTTTGTTAGTCCCATGATGGCTGCTTCAGTGGGCAAGTGTTGTATGTCCAGGCAGGCTTTGTTGAATCGCTCCATGTATTCTCGGAGAGTTTCTTGGTTACCTTGTTTGATCCCGAGTAGACTGGGGGCATGTTTTGTCTTGTCCTTTTGAATAGAGAATCTTGTTAGGAATTTTTTGGTTAAGTCTTCGAAGCTGGTGATTGATCTTGGTGGCAGGTTGTCGAACCACTTCATGGCTGACTTGGTGAGAGTGGTGGGGAAGGCTTTGCACCGAGTCGCGTCGGAGGCGTCGACTTGGTACATTCTGCTTCTGAAGTTGCTGAGGTGATGGCTGGGATCGGTGGTGCCGTCGTAGAGGTCCATATCGGGTGGTTTGAAGTTTCGCGGTACCTTCTCCTTCATGATCTCTTGCGTGAAGGGATCGTGGTCGCCTTCGGTGGTGGTGCCGCGTTCTGTCCGGTCTTTCAGGTTGGCCTCTATTTTCCGCAGTTTTTCTTCTAATTCTCTGCGCTTTCGAGCTTCCCTTTTCAGATCTTGTTCAGTTTCTTTCTGCTTTTTTATGTCCTCTTCGAGTTGTTTTAGTCGGTCTTGTTGTGCTCGGACTGCTTCTAGAATTTCCGAGCTCTTCTCTTTTTCGGAATTTTGTGGATCTTTGTTTGGGAGTGATGTTTTTGGGCGATTCTGTTTGTTTCCTCCTGGAGTGCGTGGTGATAGAGGGCTGTCCGGTCGTTCTCCGGTGTCAATTTCGTCCTCTTGTTCAGATGCGGCGTGGTTATTGTTGAGAGGGTCGTCCGCCATGGTAGAGAGATGACTTTCAGGTCCCCGGCAACGGCGCCAATGTTCCGAGGGTTTGCCTGAAACGTGTAGCTCGGTCGTCTGGAGAGGCCCGAGGTGGGGGGTTCAGTGACCCGAGCTTTGGTATGCAGAATGGTTGGTGGTTGTACCTGCAATGACACTCCGATGCTTAAGTTAGCATGGGTCCAAGCAGATATGTGTAGATTTGGAATGAATGCCATACCTGGGTGCTCCAGTGTATTTATAGTAGTTGGCGGCGATCTCCCCTGGATAAGATATTCTTATCTTATCTTATCCTTGGGAGTTTTATCTCTATCTTTGAGGAACCGCCTTTCCTAGGCCTTTTCGGCCTTTAGGTTTTGGGCTTCGTTCCTTTTGATGGGCCTTCCTTGCTTTTTGTCCGAGGTCCGACCTTTTAGGTGTGAGCTTTAGGACAAGGTCGGACCTCTTTATGAATTTGTCGGGTTGGAGGACCTCGGTCAGGGTATGAACAACTACCTCTCCTGACAACAGAGCATTCAAATCCGTGAGATCAGAGTCTTTGTGGTATAAGCTAGAATCAATTGGTAGCATTCCTGAAATCTGAAAAGTTTAAACTTTGTCTGTGGTATTCCGAGTAGGATCCGGGAAGGAATGACTGTGACGAGCTTCAAACTCATGAATGTTGGGCGCAGTGACAGTGTGCAAAAGGACCAATGGATCCTACTCCAACAGTAGTGAGAACCGACAGATGATTAGCCATGTACATGGACTATTTTCACTGAGAGGATGGATGGTAGCCATTGACAACGGTGATCCACCAATATACAGCTTGCCATGGAAGGAACCTTGCGTGCGTGAAGAAGAAGAAGATAGTAGGAAAGCAGAGATTTAAAAGACAGAGCACCTCCAAAACTCCAACCTATTCTCCATTACTGCATAACAAGTATTTATTTCATGCTCCTTTACTTTTCGCAATTAAAACTAAGAACCACTATTGATATCCTGACTAAGAGTTACAAGATAACCATAGCTTACTTCAAGCCAACAATCTCTGTAGGATCGACCCTTACTCACGTAAGGTATTACTTGGATGACCTAGTGCACTTACTGGTTTGTTGTGCAGAAGTGCAAAATTGTGATTGTAATTTTCGTGCACCAGTCGATGGTTTTGCTCTTTCAGAGTGCTACATAGGGAGGCATCGTCTCCAGAACCTCAGCAAAAGGAATATTAATTTGTAGTTTTTTAAAGATTTCTAAGAACTGAGAGATTTGCTCGTCCTTGATCCCCTCTCGGGGCTTCTGAGGTTGTGGTACTCCAGGCTCTTAAATGGGCTCCTTACGTGAGGCATGTGACAATGCAGCTCTAGCCTTTTTTGGAGCCTCTTTCTCCTCTGACTCCTTAATAGTTGTCGTCTCCTTCCTCAACATGTGGTCATTGGCCATTATGAGAGCTTTATACTCTTCTCTTGGATTTACCTATGTGTCTCCGAGAAGAGTGTTAGGTGGTCTCTCAGGTATTCTCTTACTCAACTATTCCTCCTATACTTCCAAATTCTGAATGAGGGCTCTAGTCTCATGCATAAAGCTAAGAGTGCTCTTTGAAAGTTCTGCAGCTAGAGTGGCTAAGTCAGGAGTATTCTGAGTTTAAATGGACAACTGCTGTTGTTGAGTAGCTTGAAATTCGCGGTTGTTGGAATTATTGAACTTGTTTTGATTAAAACCGCCTTGAGAGATGTTGATAAAGTTCTACTGAGGACTCTGGGGTTGCTCTTTCCATCCAAAGTTAGGGTGATTCCTCCATCCCTGACTGAATGTATTTAAATAGGGATTATTATTGGAATTGCTGGAGGAATTTTCCATGTAGTTTACTTGCTCAGGAGTGGTTTGAGCACAATTATAGTTCTCCCCTTGGTTGAAGCCTCCATTCATGTCATAGGATGCATCTTGAGTACTGACAGGTGAGACTAGAATCCTACTCAAGTGATGAGAAATCATACTGAACTGCTGTGATATGATCTTGTTCTGGGCTAGAATGGCATCCAAACTTAGAATTGCTGAGCTGTCCAAACTTATTTTCGTCATGCACTCTTTTAGTTTCTTGTATTCCTTCCACTTTTACATGCTTCCTTTCTATCCTCTGAGTCATTCCTGCCCTATAATCCCTGAAATCACTTAACACACATATCATGGCATTGAATGGTAATAAGAGAGGATTAATATTAGCAAATATAAGGCCAAAGAAGCATGGTTTCAATCATAGCACAAAATCAGGAAGGAAAAATGTAAACTCATGCAAATTATATGAATAAGTGTGTAAAGAATTGATAAAAACCACTCAATTGAGCACAAGATAAACCATAAAATAGTGGTTTATCAGCCTCCCTAAAATGATGGGAGTGTTGTAATCCTCCTCCATGTCAAGGATGATGAAATCGGCTGGAAGGAATAATTTTCCTACTTTCACCAAGACATATTCCACAATCCCAAGTGCTTGCTTCATGGATCTATCAGCCAATAGAGGCATGAGATTTATACCTGCACCAAGGTCACATAATGCTTTTTCAATTATCATGTTGCCTACGGTACAGGGGATATGAAAGCTCCTTGGGTCCTTTTCCTTCCTTGGTAAATCTCTTTGAATGATAGCACTACACTCCTTAGTCATCACAACAGTTTGTCCTCCTTTCAATGGTCTTTTCTTTGATAATAATTCCTTCATAAACTTAACATACAATGGCATTTGTTCAAGTGCTTCTTTGAAAGGAATATTGATGTGGAGTGTCTTGAATACCTCTAGAAATTTGGAGTATTGCTTTTCTTTGGTTTCTCCCTTGAACCTTTAAGGATATGGCATCCTTGGTTGGTATGCTTTCACTACCTCCTTCTTCATTGAATTGTCACTTTGTCCTTGCTTTTGCTTCTTCAATTTTTCTTTGGAAATTTCTCTATTATGATCTCCCTGAATGGTAGCTTCTTTCTCTACAACTTTTATACTTCTTAATGTGATTGCCTTACACTCTTCCCATTTCATGGCTTTTCCCTCTTCCCTTGGGTTGTTTTCAATGTCAGTTGGGAAGGCATTTGCTCACCTCTCAACAAGTTGTTTAGCGATCTGTCCCATTTATCTTTCAAGATTTCTTATGGATGCCTCTTGATTTCTGGCCAGTGCCATTATTGTCTCTTGGCTTTTGGAAAGGGAGGCTGTGGTGTGAGTAAGTTTTTTCACTACGAGTTCAAGGATGGAAAGTTGTTTCTGAATTGGTTTTGGTTGGTGGTTGGATGGTTGAAGTTGTTTATGTTATGGAAGTTGTTGCTATTGGAGTCATTATTCCTTTTTCTTTGGTTTTGCTGGCCTCCCAACCCAAAATTTTGGTGGTTCATCCAGCCAGGGTTGAATGTCTTTGCATATGGATCATATTGTGTTTTGGAAGAGTTTCCCATAAAATTGGCCAGTTTCATTGATGGTTGTTATATTTCATAGTTTCCTTCAAAATTGCCTCCTTCATTCATGGCAAAAGATGATGCTTGAGTATTAATGGCTGATGTAACGACCCAATTCCCAGTACGTCATGATCATACTAGAAACTAAGTGTCACCAACTTATTTACTTAAAACTTTAACTATTTATTATTAAGCATATAATCGTATTAGTGCACTATCAAATTTTTGAAAAACTTTTTCTTTATAAAAAGATTTGCGAGGGTAACTAATTAAACATACACAAGCCATATAAAGGAATTAAGTAAAACATACACAAGGCCAACATTATATATATACATAACATGTATCATAGATCATACATACATATAAAGGTACTGTCATATATACCATAAGTTAGCGTACAACCCTTTACATCTTGCTACTATATACATAATCAACACTTCGGGCCCTAGTCCATATAAGAAGCCCCTAAGCTAGCGCCTAAAACAAGTCTAGCCAGTATTTACAGCTCCTAATCTCTCGGTGGATCTATCCAAAAGTGAGAGACTAAACCAAAATTCCTATGCTAAATTGAAGGCGCCACCCAAAACACACTACTAACTCTTACTGTCTCTGATCGATCATTGCAGCCAAAAGACGATATCTCTATCACCTTCATATCCTTCTCTAGGTCCTCGCATATATAGAGGTGATCTTAACTAGAGTTCCTATTTCCATCTGAAGGGGAAGAGCAGGGGTAAGAATTGGAGAGTTATTAGTAGGGTCGAGGTGGTTAGTTAAGTCCATTTTAATACTATACCTAGTCAGTAACAACAACCGAATCATGCATCAAACATAATAACTGAAGAACATAAAGAGAAGAAAACACAACACATACACAATCATAGAAAATAGAATTCATAGAAGATATGCTCAAACAATCATGATGCATGTCTATCCCTAGTGCAGGTAATGAGCTCATCTATCGGTTTTGACCCACTCCCGACGTAACTCAGCAACCTTTGTTTGAAATTGGTTACCAGTGCCATAACCTCTATAAAAAACCTCTATCTTACAGGTGTGACTCTCTTGAGCCGATGTATGCAAACATAACCTCTGTAAGCAACATCAGTCTTACAGGTGAGGCTCTCTCTAGCCAATGTATATATCGATAACCTCTGTAAGCAACCTCTGTCTTTGATAGCGAGAATTGCGTTGGTTAGGAATTTCTCTTATAGAAAGAAGAATTTCGTTATAAGCATAGCTCCAAACCAACAAACAAATCTCACATCAAATAAAATTCGGTTGTCACAAATAACAAACCCCAAATAAGAATTAACCGAAGTATTAAGACTCTGGGTCGTCTCACAAGGAATTGCAATGAAATGCTCAATTATTGGCTATAAGGATGCAAGGGGGTTTGATTTTCAAAGGGCAAGAAATTAAATGACAAGGAAAGTAAATCAAGCAAATAACTAAAGAATGCAAGTATTAAGGAGAGACATTCATGGCAAGAATTGAGATCGTAGGCTTTCTATCCTAGTCATACAATGATTAATTCATCTTATTTAGTCAACTCCAACAAATAGAAGAAGGTATCATGTTATCTTCACATAGGGAGAATGTCAAACAAGACTAATCAATCATATCACAATAATAACAAGAATCTATCTCATTTCGTCATCTCTAATATTGGAAGAAGGTATCATATTATCTTCCATGAGAGAAAGTCAAACAAGACTAGTTAACCTCAATCCAAATGTACTAATCAACTCACTAATAAAATTAGCAAAATATTAGAGTCAATGGAATTTATATTAACTAACAACTCTAGATCACCAACATTAGTTGGGTATTCATGACTCAAGATTGCCTAATTACTCTTTTCAAACCAAGAATGCTCAAAATCTACTCTAAAGCCCAACCAAGCATTTTCTCAAACACTTGGTGGGTGTATAAGAAAAGCATGGTAAATGTGCAAGAATAGTAAAATCTACCAACTACAAATTGCAAGAAAAGTAAATCAACAGCTCAAATCATCAATAAAAGAAACATCAAACATTAAATTTCATTAAATGTAAACAAAATCCAACCAATTGTATTCATAAACATAAAAGAGACATAAAAGTAAAATTGACAAGAGAAATAAGAAAAATAGAGTAGTAGAAACAAGAAATTGTAAAGAAAATAAGATGAAATCAAGAAATCATGCCTAGATCTACGATGGATTAAACTAACCTAACCTAATTCTAGAGAGAAGTGGGAGCTTCTCTCTCTAGAAACTAACCTACATGATGCTATACTACCAAACAATTGCTCCCCCCTTGGCCAAGCTTGAATTCTGCATGAAATCGCCTTAGAAATAAGTTGGATTGGGCCCAAAATGAGCTGTAAAATCGCTGGCCACGATTTCACTTTAGTAAACCACGTGCTCCATCGGCACGCATGCTTACATGGCGCGTGTGCATTCCTATACGCGATGTAACTATGGAAAATTTTATATCATTTTGAAGCCCTGAATGTTAACTTTCCAACACAACTGAAACCGCCTCATTTAGACCTCTGTAACTCAAGTTATGGTTGATTGAGTGTCAGGAGGTCAGGCTTGACAGCTTTACGGTTCCTTCATTTCTTCATGAGTTCTCCCAGTTGCATGCTTTTCTCCTCACTTCTTCCATCCAATACTTGCCTTATGAACCTGAAATCACTCAACAAACATATCAAGGCATCGAATGGAATTAAAGTGAATTAAAATCACCAATTTTAGGGCTTAAAAAGTATGTTTTCACATTTAAGCACAAATCAAGGGAGAATTGCAAAACCATGCTATTTCATTGAATAAATGTGAGAAAAGGTGATAAAATCCCCCAAAATAAGCACAAGATAAACCACAAAATCGGAGTTTATCAGTCTTCCAAGTGCAACCATCCCCTGGATTGGCCGATGTATCTCTAGAAGCAAATTTTAGTGGACTCACCACCATATCTCTGCTCATTTTCAGCAGGTACACAATCATCTCAGCTCATTCTCAATGCCAAACAATATCTCTGCTTATCTCCTTTTCTTTTTATTTTTTCTTTCTTTCTTTTTTTTTTTTTGTGCTCTGCCTTCCTGTGGTAGGGATTCCTTTATATTCTTTTAATCTTTGCTCTCTGCTCTCCTGTGGCAGAGGAATCTCTTCTTTTCTTTCCTATTATTCCATAATATAAATTATTTTCATATTATTCCTTCACCTTTCTCCAAGTGTCTTATAGAAAAGAATTATAAAGTTCTTTATTTAAGTATGCGTTTCCTAAAGCTTTTTAGGTTATTGTGCTTGCCTGCTTTATCATTAATAATACACATTATGATATTCTTACAAGATAATATCTCTGATAAATACTAATTATAATAATAATTTATTTTAATATAAATGAGTAATTTTAAAGAAGTATTTAAAATAATATTTATAATCTTTTTTTAAAACATAGTTTATAAAACCTTATTTCAAACTTTTATTAATTACTTTTTAAATCACGAACTTTTTATTATTCTATTTTTAACTTTAATATTTTATAAAATTATATTTGAACGCTCATTTATTTTCATATTTATAAAAATAACCTAGTCTTTTACAAAATACCCATTTTTATCCCTTCAAAAATACAATTTAATTACTAATCTTTCTCTTCTACCAAAACCAAAATCCTTAACCTTTCTCTTTCAAAATATTACTTGTATTTTAATCCGTTTTCAAGTTTTTCGGTTACCAATTCTTTTAATTCTTCTCTTTTGACCATCAAACCTCACTAATTTTTATTTGATCCTCAATGATATTTCAACCGGAAAAATTCCTAAACCAGTTCGGTCCCTGCAAATATTGCGAAAATTTGACATAAACTCAACCAAACTCAATCAATAATCAGTCACAACATCAAATCACATGTTCAATACATATTTAATCATTGAGAATTTACCGAAATTCTACTTCCGTATGAAGTCAAAATACTCAAAGCTCTGGAAAAGCTTTTTGACCGAGCTGCTGAAGAGAAAAATGTTAAAAATCGATGCTTCTGCCAAGAACATCAAAGATCTGAATTTCAAGAGGAAGGGAAGTTATGTTATTGTCAACTTTTACTAAACAAAAATGATACTAACACGTAAAGAAGAACAATACGAACATTTTTATCGAATTAAATTTTTTATTAGAGTTACAAATAGCAAAAAATCAAAACCGAAAACTCATAAGAGGGTCACAATTCTCTCTTTTATTTGACGGTCCTTTTCTTTCTTTTTGTTCCTCATATTCATTCGGTGATGAATGAAAGAGAAAAAAGGTGATTAAAGGCTAAACGGTGATGATTATTAATTTGTGGTGGCAAAGCAATAGTAGGTGTCATGGGCTCATATATATATATATATATATATATATATATATATATATATATATATTCTTACTAGCCACGTTATCATTTCTTTCTTTTATAATTCCGAAATTGCATCTATCATCATTACTGCGATCAAGCTCTAATTAGTTTCCAACAAAATTAATTTGCCAACTATAATATAAGGTACAAACACATACTTAATTCCGTTAACACATTTTTTTTATTTCTGTTTTTTCCTAATTGGTTGGGTCACAATGAATGGAACTAATAAAAAAGATGATGACATTTTAAGAATGATTATTGACTAGGTGTTGATGACGGAAAAATTTAATTCTCCGTTTTAACTACTGGCAAGTATATCAGGTCGTATCAGGTAGTAAAACTCATAAGAGTGAGGTCGATCTTATGAAGATTAAAGGATTAAGCAATCAATAGTTAGTTCATTATTCTAGTTAGACTATCATAGTTGGATGATAGGTAGCACAAAATGTAAATAACTTGAGAGTAAAAGGAAGCAATAAAGAACAAGAAAAGTAAATCGTAAGAATATAAGATGCAAGAAAATAAAGTGCTAGAAAATTAAAGAGCAAAAAAAGTTAAATGCAGGAAATAAAAGTGCAATAAAATAAAATGAAAGAAAGTAAATGACAGAAATTAAAGCTAGAAAACATAAGGGATTGGACATGTTGATTCCTTTTGAATCAATGGGTCTCACTCCTTCTCAATCATATGAATTAGATCTATGACAGATTGTCAATAATTGAGTTCCGATTCCTTGGAAACTCAATTTCTCTTAACACAATCAATTTCCAATTCATTGATCTAATTGTTCATGAGAATAGGTTAAGCTCAATTTCTAAATCACAAGCCACACAACCCTTAGGATCTCAATTCAAAGAGGTTATATGTCACGTAGCAACTAAGAATGTGTTAATCAAAATAGTTACGAGGGAGAAGCTTCAAACTGAATCCTATGATCCTTTTTCCAAGGCTCACATAGAGATTCAAGTAGATCCAAACCCCCTTCCACTACTGAATGGATCTATGAAGCACAAAAGCTTTTCCTTAGCTACAACAAGCGGATTGAGAAGAAGAAGAAGGAATTTATTAATTCATTGGGATCACAATAGAGCTCCTTTCCCAAATGAAAATCAAAGATTCATAACTAAAATTTACAATGTGGGTATGAAAGAAAATGAAAGAGAAGAAGTGTGTGAAGGGAGATTCTAAAGACCCCTCCCTCGGATCCTCCTCTTTATTCTATGAAATTAAAATTAACTATTCTTGATGCTTCTTGTGGCCTTGATTGGTTGACAAGTGTGGGCTTGCTTGCATGAATTTGGAGTGGACTTTGAGTGAGAAGAGTAAAGCTTCAAAAGAGTCTTTGGATTTGCATTCTAGCGCTTGGGCCTGGCGCTTGTTACTGAGCTTAAAAGTGAGCGCCAAGTACAAGTGGTTCAGTTCTTCATTGAAGTAAGCATCGAAGATGCCCTTTGAGTGAATTTGGGCGCGAGCATTAGTTGCTAGTGTTGGCACCTTCCAGGAGAGCGCTACGTTTGCTTGTGAGTGTGAAGAGAGAGCGCTGGTGGGTGCTTTCTTTGTTACTTCATGCTGGGTGTTTTTGGAACCTCAAATTGGATGTGCACCCCATACTATTATATATCGTTGAAAAGCTATGAATGTCTGCTTTTCAATACAATTAGAAGCGCATCAATCAGAGCTCTACAACTCAAGTTATTCTTCGTTACAGAAGGCAGGGTCATGCTGATTTGGGTACTGGAGCTCTTGGCACAAGAGCTTGCCAGAGAGCGTGGGAGTGAGCACTGAAGCCTTCCAGGCAGTTCCATTCTTCAATTTGAGCTCCAACACAAGCACCACTTTCATAGCCAAATTACCCCTATCATTTATCATGCTTGTTTTGTGCTTTTTACTGCTTTTTTCCATCATTTTCTACAAAATAAATCACATCAAAGAGATGAAAGTAATATATGACTTAAGCGCAAAAAAATCAATAATAAAGCATGATTAATTAAATTTTGATATGAAAAAGCATAGAAAAACATAACATGATGCGTAGTCATCAGGTGTCATGGCTTAGTTAATCATGGGTTGGGTGTCATGTTTCGGAGTTGTTGATTCATCGGTTCAAGTTATAAATATTTCAAACGGATATTTATGAAAACTGAATATATATATATATATATATATATATATATATATATATATATATATATATATATATAGTTACTAATATAAATAACATTAGTAACTTGAGGATGAAAGATATTTGATGAAGCATTAGCAACTCTAAGCTCATCAAGAAATACCGATAATTACTTATATCGGAAAAAGTCAAACTTGATAATAATAATAACAATATTTTTATCTAGGTTCAATTAAAATTAGAACAAGTAAAATAAATAAATAACATAATAATAAAATTATATTACTATTTATTTTACTTCTGGGTTCAAAGTCGACTTTTCAAAATAAAACTAATCGCTTTAAAATATTATTTTAAGAAAAACATGCGTTAGTACAAAAATTAGAGTTGTTAGAACTGACCCTTGCATCCCTCTTATTTGTCTAGTTAATGTTTTCAATTGCTGAAAGTTGAGTCATATTTGTTGGGTAATGAGCTTGTTTTGTGCCATGATAGCATCCAGGGTGTCAAGCTCCATCACTCCTCTCTTCATGTTAATATTCCTCTTTGATGAGTAGAAGTATTGATTGTTGGCCACAATATTTATACGATCCATTGCTTCCTCAGGAGTCTTCATGTGGACTGAGCTCCCTGATAAGTTATCTAGTGAATTCCTTGATGATTGAGTGATGCCTTCACAGAAGATTTAGAGTTGAACCCAATCTGTGAACATGTTTGGTAGGCATTTCCTTAACAATCCTATAAAAATAATTCTCCCTCCAATTGCTTAAATGTTTGAACCTTAGTTCTAAGCTTGATGATCCTTTAAGGGGGAAAGAACTTAGTCAAGAACTTAGTGACTAAATTCTCCCAAGTTGCAATGCTCTCCTTGAGGAAAGTCTCTAGCCATTGAGATGCTCTATCTCTAAGGGAGAAGGGAAATAAGAGTAGTCAGTAATCATCTTGTAGTACTCTATTTGTCTTAATTGTGTCACAGATTTTGAGAAATGTGGACAAATATTGATTAGGATCTTATTAAGCACCTCTTCCGAATTGACAGTTTTGTTGCACTAGAGTAACCAGTTGAGGCTTGAGCTCAAAATTGTTGGCATGTACATTGGGAGTTAGAATGCTACTCTCATAATTACCAGGATTAGGATTGGTGTATGATCCCAATGTCCTCATAATTGGTGGGGCATTAGCATTATTGTTGCCAACTTCAAAATTATGATCCTGATTAAACTCCTAAGCCATGCTATGTCCTAAATCTTCTCCTTCAAATTCCTCAAGGACTACTTTATCTCTTGCTTATTTTCTCAATCTTCGAAGATTTTTCTCAATGTCTGGATCGTAGGATGTTGACTCACCTCTACAACCTCACATATACACAATCAACCAAAAGAACAAGTTAGAAAAGATCACCCTATCACAGAGTGTAGTTAGAGTTAAGTGATGCAAAGTATCAAAAAGTTAGTATGCTAAAATTAAAATGAATATATACAATGAACAGGTGAATGGCATCAAATGTAAGAATAAAATAAGTAAACCAAAATTAGGCTAAGTAACAAAAAAAAAGAAAAACGTTTAATCTAGGTAGCCAACTAACTTAGTCATTGTCAATCTTAATCAATCCCTGGCAATAGTGCCAAAAACTTGATACGGATTTGATGATCAATATCCACCAGCAAATGCACCAGGTTGTAATCAAGTAATAAATCACTATGAATGAGGTCAATCCAACGAGAATTGATAGATTAAGCAATTCAAATTAATCGGCTATTCTAGTTAAACTAGCAAATTGATGAGGTTTGTTCAAATCTTGGATAACTTCATAATGAAGTAAATTGCTAAAAAGTAAAGAGCAAGAAAATAAATGACTAAAAGTAAAAAGCGGGAATGTAAATAACTGGAAATTGAAAGTGCATAAACTCAAATTGCAATAATGTAAATGCAGAAGAATAAATGGCAAGAAAATAAAAGTGCTGATATGTAAAGGAAATTAGAGACAAAGAGCATTAAAGAGAAGCTAGTGATTCGGAAGGAAAATTAAAGCAAATAATTAGAATGATAAATTAAAAGTAGTGAAGAAATGATATGGGGTGAAATCATTAGGGATTGGAGATGTTGATTCTTCCTAAATCAATTATTCTCAACTTCTTCTCAATCATGTAAGGTAGATTCATGGTAGATTTTAAGTAGTTGAATTCTAATCTCTTGGTAATTCAATTTCTCTTAACATAGTTGATGAGCGGATAATTTGTACCCTTTTTGGCATTGTTTTTAGTATGTTTTTAGTAGTTTTAGTTGAGTTTTTAGTATATTTTTATTAGTTTTTAGTTAAAATTCACTTTTCTGGACTTTACTATGAGTTTGTGTGTTTTTCTGTGATTTCAGGTATTTTCTGGCTGAAATTGAGGGTCCTGAGCAAAAATCTGATTCAGAGACTGAAAAGGACTGCAGATGCTGTTGGATTCTGACCTCCCTGCACTAGAAGTGGATTTTCTAGAGCTACAGAAGCCCAATTGGCGCGCTCTCAACGGCATTGGAAAGTAGACATCCTAGGCTTTCCAGCAATATATAATAGTCCATACTTTGCCCAAGATTTAATGGCCCAAATCGGCGTAGCAATTCAGCCTCAGAAATTCCAGCGTTTAACGCTGGAACTGGCATAAAACTTGGAGTTAAACGCCCAAACTGGCATGAAAGCTGGCGTTTAACTCCAGAAAAGGTCTCTACACAAAAATGCTTCATTGCTCAGCCCAAGCACACACCAAGTGGGCCCGGAAGTGGATTTTTCTGTCATTTACTCATTTCTGTAAACCTTAGGTTACTAGTTTACTATTAATAGGATCTTTTGACATTGTATCTGGACCTCATGACACTTTACACGTTTTCATTGTATACTTTCCACGGCATGAGTCTCTAAACCCCATGGTTGGGGGTGAGGAGCTCTGCTGTGTCTTGATGGATTAATACAATTACTACTGTTTCTTATTCAATCATGCTTGCTTCCATTCTAAGATATCACTTGTTCTTAACCCGGATGAATGTGATGATCTGTGACACTCATCATATTCTCAACTATGAACGTGTGCCTGACAACCACCTCCGTTCTACCCTAGATTAAGTAGATATCTCTTGGATTCTTTAATCGGAATCTTCGTGGTATAAGCAAGAACTGATGGCGGCATTCAAGAGAATCCGGAAGGTCTAAACCTTGTCTGTGGTATTCTGAGTAGGATTCGATGATTGGATGACTGTGACGTGCTTCAAACTCCTAGCAGGCGGGGCGTTAGTGACAGACGCAAAAGAATCACTGGATTCTATTCCGGCCTGACCGAGAACCGACAGCTGATTAGCCATATGCTGTGACAGAGCATAGGAACATTTTCACTGAGAGGATGTGAGGTAGCCACTGACAACGGTGAAACCCTACATACAGCTTGCCATGGAAGGAGCCTTGCGTGTTTGATGAAGAAGACAGTAGGAAAGCAGAGATTCAGAAGATGGAGCATCTCCAAAGCCTCAACCTATTCTCCATTACTGAAAAACAAGTAACCAACTCATGTTCTTTTGCTTTTTATAATCAATCCTGATAATTTCTGATATCCTGACTAAGATTTACAAGATAACCATAGCTTGCTTCAAGCCGACAATCTCCGTGGGATCGACCCTTGCTCACGCAAGGTATTACTTGGACGACCCAGTGCACTTGCTGGTTAGTTGTGCGGGATTGCAAAAGTGTTATTGCAATTTCGTGCACCAAGTTTTTGGCGCCGTTGCCGGGGATTGTTCGAGTTTGGACAACTGACGGCTTATCTTGTTGCTTAGATTAGGACCGTTTTGTTTTTTTTTTTATTGGTTTAGAGTCTTTTAGTTGAGTCTAGTTTCAAATTCTAAGTTTGGTGTCCTCTTTGTGTTTTTCCTTTAAAATTTTCGAAAATTAGTGTTTGATTTTCTAAAAATTTTAAGTTTGGTGTCTTTTTGTGTTTTTCTCTTTCCTCTTTTTAAAAATCAAATCTTTTTCATAAAATTTTTTTTCAATCACATCTTTCTCATTGCTATTTTCAAAATCTTTTTAATTAACTATTTGATTCAGTTCTCAATTTGCTTTGATCTTATTTTCTTTTTGATTTTCGAATTTTTATTTTAATTTTCTTTTGTTTTATTTTATTATTTTCGTTTAACTCAAAAAAAAATAAAATAAAATTTATCTATTTGCAATCCATATCAATTCCCTTTATCCATTATGGACATAAGTGGGATTGAGCAGTCCAGAAGGACTCTGGAGTCATATGCTAACCCCATTACAGCTGCATATGGGAGTAGCATCTGTACACCTCCCATCAAAGCAAGCAGCTTTGAGCTAAATCCTCAACTCATTATCATAGTGCAGCAAAATTGCCAGTATTCCGGCCTTCCACAGGAAGAGCCTACTGAGTTTCTGGCACAATTCTTACAAATTACTGACACAGTACATGATAAAGAGGTAGATCAGGATGTCTACAGACTATTACTGTTTCCATTTGCGGTAAAAGATCAAGCTAAAAGGTGGTTGAATAACCAACCTACAGCAAGCATAAAGACATGGAAACAGTTATCAGATAAATTCCTGAATCATTTTTACCCTCCAAAGAGGATGACACAGCTAAGGCTGGACATCCAAGGCTTTAAACAAGAGGGTAATGAATCCCTTTATAATGCCTGGGAGAGGTATAGAGGTATGCTAAGAAAATGCCCCTCTAAAATGTTTTCAGAGTGGGTACAGTTAGACATCTTCTACTATGGGCTTACAGAAAAGGCTCAGATGTCTTTAGACCACTCAGCTGGTGGATCTATACACATGAGGAAGACAATTGAAGAAGCTCAAGAGCTTATAGACATTGTTGCTAGAAACCAATATTTGTATTCTAGCAATGAGTTCTCTCCAGATGAGGAAGTCATGACAGTAGTCACTGACCCTAATCCTCAAGAACAGATGATTGAGCTTAATCAACAATTGCTCCTGATGACAGAACAGTTAGCAGAATTTAAAGAGATGCTCTATGAAACTAAAGTTGCTAACAAGAACATAGAACTGCAATTGAACCAAGCAAAACAGCAAATATCTAAACAGATAACAGAGGAGTGTCAAGCAGTTCAACTGAGGAGTGGGAAGACACTGAATACCACTGCTCAAAAGAGCAAAAAGCCAAACAGGGAACAATTGACAGAGGATAATCAAACCACTGTTCAAAATCCCTCTGAGGACAGTAAGAGCCCAGAGAGGAATGTTATTGGCGTTCAAACGCCAGAAAGGGAAGGAAAGTTGGCGTTAAACGCCCATTCCTTACCCAGTTCTGGCGTTCAAACGCCAGAAAAGGGAGAGAAGTTGGCGTTTAACGCCCAATCTTCACCCATTCCTGGCGTTCAAATGCCAAGGGAAGATCAGACACCTGAGAGTGCTGACAGTAATCCCTCTAAAAAGGCTTCATCAACCACTTCTGTAAGGAATAAACCTGCAGCATCTAAGGTTGAAGAATATCAAGCCAAGATGCCTTATCCTCAGAAACTCCGCAAAGCGGAACAGGATAAGCAATTTGCCTGCTTTGCAGACTATCTAAGGACTCTTGAAATAAAGATTCCATTTGTAGAGGCACTTGAGCAAATACCTTCTTATGATAAGTTCATGAAGGAAATCTTAAGTCATAAGAAGGATTGGAGAGAAACTGAAAAAGTGTTTCTCACTGAAGAATGCAGTGCAGTCATTCTGAAAAGCTTACCAGAAAAGCTTCAAGATCCTGGAAGCTTTCTGATACCAAGCACATTAGAAGGCGCTTGCACCAAGACAGCCCTATGTGATCTTGGAGCAAGCATCAATCTAATACCTGCATCCACTATCAGAAAGCTTGGGTTGACTGGAGAAGTCAAACCAACCAGGATATGCCTCCAACTTGCTGATGGCTCCATTAAACATCCATCAGGCATAATAGAGGATATGATTGTCAAGGTTGGGCCATTCGCCTTTCCAACTGACTTTGTGGTGCTGGAAATGGAGGAGCACAAGAGTGCAACTCTCATTCTAGGAAGACCTTTCCTAGCAACTGGACGAACTCTCATTGACGTACAAAAAGGGGAAGTAACCTTGAGAGTCAATGAGGATGAGTTCAAGTTAAATGCTGTAAAAGCTATGCAACACCCAGACACACCAAATGACTGCATGGGCGCTGACATTATTGATTCTCTGGTAGAAGAGATCAATATGGCTGAAAGCTTAGAATCAGAGCTTGAGGACATCTTCAAAGATGCTCAACCTGATCAAGAAGAACTAGAGGAAGCAAAGGAATTTTCGAAAATTCCTCAGGAGGAGGATAAACCTCCCAAACCTGAACTCAAACCACTACCACCATCCCTGAAATATGCATTTCTGGGAGAGGGTGACACTTTTCCAGTGATTATAAGCTCTGCTTTGAATCCACAGGAAGAGGAAGCACTGATTCAAGTGCTAAGGACACACAAGACAGCTCTTGGGTGGTCCATAAGTGATCTTAAGGGCATTAGCCCAGCTAGATGCATGCACAAGATCCTGTTGGAGGATAATGCCAAACCAGTGGTCCAACCACAAAGGAGGCTAAATCCAGCTATGAAGGAAGTGGTGCAGAAAGAGGTCACTAAATTACTAGAGGCTGGAATTATTTATCCTATTTCTGATAGCCCCTGGGTGAGCCCTGTCCAAGTTGTCCCCAAAAAGGGAGGCATGACAGTGGTTCATAATGAAAAAAATGAACTGGTTCCTACAAGAACAGTCACAGGGTGGCGTATGTGTATTGACTACAGAAGGCTCAATACAGCCACCAGAAAGGATCATTTTCCTTTACCATTCATAGACCAAATGCTAGAAAGACTAGCTGGGCATGACTATTACTGCTTTTTGGATGGCTATTCAGGCTACAACCAAATTGCAGTAGATCCTCAGGACCAAGAGAAAACAGCATTCACTTGCCCTTCTGGCGTGTTTGCCTATAGGAGGATGCCTTTTGGTCTGTGCAATGCACCTGCAACCTTTCAGAGGTGCATGCTCTCTATCTTCTCAGATATGGTAGAGAAATTCCTGGAAGTCTTCATGGACGACTTTTCAGTTTATGGAGACTCATTCAGCTCCTGTCTTAATCACCTAGCACTTGTCCTGAAAAGGTGCCAAGAGACTAACCTGGTTTTGAACTGGGAGAAATGTCACTTTATGGTGACTGAAGGAATTGTCCTTGGGCACAAAATTTCAAGCAGGGGAATAGAGGTGGATAAGGCAAAGGTAGAGGTAATTGAAAAATTACCACCACCTGCCAATGTTAAGGCAATCAGAAGCTTTCTGGGGCATGCAGGATTCTACAGAAGGTTTATAAAGGATTTTTCAAAAATTGCAAAACCTTTAAGTAACCTGCTAGCTGCTGACATACCATTTGTGTTTGACACACAGTGTCTGCAGGCATTTGAGACCCTGAAGGCTAAGCTGGTCACAGCACCAGTCATCTCTGCACCAGATTGGACATTGCCATTTGAATTAATGTGTGATGCCAGTGATCATGCCATTGGTGCAGTGTTGGGACAGAGGCATAACAAACTTCTGCATGTCATTTATTATGCTAGCCGTGTTCTAAATGATGCACAGAAGAATTACACAACCACAGAAAAAGAGCTACTTGCAGTGGTCTATGCCATTGACAAATTTAGATCTTATCTAGTAGGATCCAAAGTGATTGTGTACACTGACCATGCTGCTCTTAAATACTTACTCACAAAGCAGGATTCAAAACCCAGGCTAATAAGATGGGTGTTGCTTCTGCAAGAGTTTGATATAGAAATAAGAGACAAAAAAGGGACAGAGAACCAAGTAGCTGATCATCTGTCCCGGATAGAACCAGTAGCTGGGGCGTCCCTCCCTTCTACTGAGATCTCTGAGACTTTCCCAGATGAGCAACTCTTTGCCATTCAGGAAGCTCCTTGGTTTGCAGATATTGCAAATTATAAAGCTGTGAGGTTCATACCCCAGGAGTACAGCAAAGTGCAAAGAAAGAAATTAATTTCAGATGCCAAGTACTACCTCTGGGATGAACCATATCTCTTTAAGAGATGTGCAGACGGAGTAATCCGCAGATGTGTACCCAGAGAAGAAGCACAAAGGATCCTATGGCATTGCCATGGATCACAGTATGGAGGACATTTTGGAAGTGAGCAAACAGCCAATAAAGTCCTCCAATGTGGCTTCTACTGGCCTACTCTCTATAAAGATTCCCGAGAGTTTGTGCGAAACTGTGACAATTGCCAAAGAGCTGGTAACTTGCCTCACGGATATGCCATGCCTCAACAAGGGATATTAGAGATAGAATTGTTTGATGTATGGGGAATTGACTTCATGGGTCCATTCCCACCATCATACTCAAACACTTACATTCTGGTGGCAGTGGACTACGTATCTAAGTGGGTAGAAGCAATTGCTACACCCACTAATGATACCAAAACTGTGCTGAAATTCCTCTAGAAACACATCTTCAGCAGGTTTGGTGTTCCCAGAGTACTAATCAGTGATGGGGGCACTCATTTCTGCAATAAACAGCTATACTCTGCTATGGTTAGATATGGAATCAGCCATAAAGTGGCAACTCCGTATCATCCACAAACAAATGGGCAAGCTGAAGTCTCTAACAGAGAGCTAAAAAGAATCCTAGAACGGACTGTGATAGCCCGATGAAAGGACTGGGCAAAGAGCTTGGATGATGCTCTGTGGGCATACAGAACAGCATTCAAGACTCCTATAGGAACCTCTCCATACCAATTGGTGTATGGGAAGGCCTGTCATCTACCCGTGGAACTGGAACATAAAGCCTATTGGGCAACCAGGTTCCTAAACATGGCTGCACAGTTAGCTGGTGAAAAGAGATTGCTCCAGCTAAATGAGCTAGAGGAGTTCAGACTCAATGCCTTTGAAAATGCAAAAATTTATAAGGAAAAGGCAAAGAAATGGCATGACAAGAAGTTGTCAACCAGAGTCTTTGAGCCAGGACAAAATGTTCTGCTCTTCAACTCTAGGCTCAAATTGTTTCCAGGAAAACTCAAATCCCGGTGGAGGGGTCCGTATGTGATTACAGGAGTTTCACCATATGGATATGTTGAGCTTCAGGATATTGATTCTGACAAAAAGTTCATTGTTAATGGACAGAGAATCAAGCATTATCTTGAAGGCAATTTTGAGCAGGAATGCTCAAAACTGAGACTTGAGTGATTTTCAGTGAAGGTCCAGCTAAAGATAGTAAAGAAGCGCTTGCTGGGAGGCAACCCAGTCATTAGGAGGTTATATGAATTGTTCTTACAGAGGAAAATATCAAAAATAAAGGAATTCACAGAGTTACAGAAGGATTCAGCTCAAAAAGCAGAGAAAATGAGCTTACTGGCGAAAAAATGCCAGTAAGGGGCATTTTGGGCGTTAAACGCCAGAATGGGTACCATTCTGGGCGTTTAACGCCAGGAATGGTGCCATTTTGGGCGTTAAACGCCAGAATGGGCACCATTCTGGGCGTTTAACGCCAGGTGTGCAGCATCCTGGGCGTTTTGGAAAAACGCCCAGTGACAAAGGAATTCTGGCGTTTAACGCCAGCCAGGGCACCTGGCTGGGCGTTAAACGCCCAAAAGGGGCATCAAATGGGCGTTAAACGCCAGAATGGGTGCCATTCTGGGCGTTTAACGCCAGAAAGGTGGGGGGACCACAATTTCGTTTTCAACTCAAATCATTTCAAACTTTCCTTTCCTTACCTATACTTTTCTACAAAATCACACTTCAACCATTCATCATTCACCTTCAAATCTTCAAAAATCAAAACCATTTTTCAAATCTATTTCAAATTAATTCCAAATATTGTTCAAAAACTCACCTTTCTCTCAAATTCTTTCCATCTCTTTTCAAATCTCCTTTCAAATTTTTCTTTTCTTTTCGAAATCTCCCCTCCCCACCTTATAAATACACGTTTGTTCCCCTTCATTCCACCACACCATTCGAATTTCCTCTTTCTCTCTCTCTCTTCTCTTCTTTCTTTTGCTTGAGGACAAGCAAACCTCTAAGTTTGGTGTGCTTTTCCGTGATCACTAAGCCAAGATTCATCAAGATCATGGCTCCTAAGGGAAAACAAACCAATTTAAGAGAAAAGAAAGAGAATAATCCAAAGAATCTTTGGAATCAAGAGAAGTTCTTAACCAAAGAACATGAAGACCATTATCACAAAATAATGGGTCTGAGGTCAGTGATCCCGGAAGTAAAATTTGATCTGAAAGAAGATGAATATCCGGGGATCCAAGAGCAAATTCAAAACAGAGGATGGGAAGTTCTAACCAATCCTGAGACAAAGGTTGGAAGGAACATGGTTCAGGAATTCTACTCAAATCTGTGGCTGACAGATAAGCAGAGAATGACTGGAACCGCTTACCATACCTACAGAACCATGGTCAGAGGGAAAGTTATGTACTTCCATCTGGACAAAATAAGAGAAATCTTCAAGTTGCCTCAACTGCAAGATGATCCTGACTCCTTTAATAGGAGAATGGTGAGAGCAGACAAAGGGTTGGATCAAGTTCTAGAGGACATATGCCTCCCTGGAACTAAGTGGATAACCAATTCAAAGGGTGTCCCAAACCAACTCAAGAGGGGAGACCTCAAACCAATTGCAAGAGGTTGGCTGGACTTTATTGGGCGTTCCATATTGCCCACTAGCAACCGTTCTGAAGTCACCATCAAGAGAGCAGTGATGATTCATTGCATTATGCTTAGAAAAGAAGTGGAGGTTCATCATGTGATTGCTTGTGAGATCTACACAATTGCAAATAAAAATTCCACTGAAGCCAAACTGGCCTACCCAAGCTTGATCTCCTTGCTCTGTAAAGAGGCTGGGGTGAAGATGGGAGTAGATGAATTCATACCCATTGAACATCCAATCACCAAGAAGTCAATGGAAGGACAAGTGCAAGACAACTCTATCAAAAGGAGGGCGCAGGAGTTCCTCCCTGAATTTCCTGAAATTGGCTACTGGGCCAGCCTAGAAGCATCTATCACCAAGTTGCAAGAGACTATGGAGCAACTTAAGGAAGAACAGCAGAATCAGAACTGCATGCTCTGCAAATTGCTGAAGGAACAAGAGAAGCAGGGGCGTGAACTCCAAGAGATGAAACGCCAAAAGCTCTCCTCTCAAGCTGAGGGAGCATCCACTTCTCAAAATCAAGGTTGTTGAGTCCTAACTCTGTGAAAACCTCTATCATTAGGAGCCTATTTTTGCATTTTTCTTTTGTTTTCTATTCTTATTTTTAATTTTTAGTCTCATCTTATATCTATATTTGAGTCTTGTTCTTAATTCATAATTAATACAATTCATGCCTTAAAGTTATGAATGTCCTATGAATCCATCACCTCTCTTAAATGGAAAATGCTTTAATCACAAAAGAACAAGAAGTACAGGATTTCGAAATTTATCCTTGAAACTAGTTGAATTAGTTTGATGTGGTGACAATAATTTTTGTTTTCTGAATGAATGCTTGAACAGTGCATATGTCTTTTGAATTTGTTGTTTTAAGAATGTTAAAATTGTTGGCTCTTGAAAGAATGATGGAAAAGGAGAACTGTTATTGAGGATCTGAAAAATCATCAAAGTGATTCTTGAAGCAAGAAAAAGTAGTGAATACAAAAAAAAATTCGAAAAAAAAAAGAGAAAAAGAAAAAAAATAAAGTTGTGAACCAAGGCAAAAAGAGTGTGCTTAAGAACCCTGGACACCTCTAATTGGGGACTCTAGCAAAGCTGAGTCACAATCTAAAAAGGTTCACCCAATTATGTGTCTGTGGCATGTATGTATCCGGTGGTAATACTGGAAGACAGAGTGCTTTCGGCCACAGCCAAGACTCATACACTAGCTATGTTCAAGAATCATTATACTTAACTAGGAGAATCAATAACACTATCTGAGTTCTGAGTTCTTATAGATGCCAATCATTCTGAACTTCAAAGGATAGAGTGAGATGCCAAAACTGTTCGGAGGCAAAAAGCTACTAGTCCCGCTCATCTAATTGGAACTATGTTTCTTTGATATTTTGGAGTCTATAGTATTTCTTTCTTTTTATCCTATTTTGATTTTCAGTTGCTTGGGGACAAGCAACAATTTAAGTTTGGTGTTGTGATGAGCGGATAATTTGTACCCTTTTTGGCATTGTTTTTAGTATGTTTTTAGTAGTTTTAGTTGAGTTTTTAGTATATTTTTATTAGTTTTTAGTTAAAATTCACTTTTCTGGACTTTACTATGAGTTTGTGTGTTTTTCTGTGATTTCAGGTATTTTCTGGCTGAAATTGAGGGTCCTGAGCAAAAATCTGATTCAGAGACTGAAAAGGACTGCAGATGCTGTTGGATTCTGACCTCCCTGCACTCGAAGTGGATTTTCTAGAGCTACAGAAGCTCAATTGGCGCGCTCTCAACGGCATTGGAACGTAGACATCCTGGGCTTTTCAGAAATATATAATAGTCCATACTTTGCTCAAGATTTGATGGCCCAAACCGGCGTAGCAATTCAGCCTCGGAAATTTCAGCGTTTAACGCTGGAACTGGCATAAAACTTGGAGTTAAACGCCCAAACTGGCATGAAAGTTTGCGTTTAACTCCAGAAAAGGTCTCTACACAAAAATGCTTCATTGCTCAGCCCAAGCACACACCAAGTGGGCCCGGAAGTGGATTTTTCTGTCATTTACTCATTTCTGTAAACCTTAGGTTACTAGTTTACTATTAATAGGATCTTTTGACATTGTATCTGGACCTCATGACACTTTACACGTTTTCATTGTATACTTTCCACGGCATGAGTCTCTAAACCCCATGGTTGGGGGTGAGGAGCTCTGCTGTGTCTTGATGGATTAATGCAATTACTACTGTTTCTTATTCAATCATGCTTGCTTCCATTCTAAGATATCACTTGTTCTTAACCCGGATGAATGTGATGATCCGTGACACTCATCATATTCTCAACTATGAACGTGTGCCTGACAACCACCTCCGTTCTACCCTAGATTAAGTAGATATCTCTTGGATTCTTTAATCAGAATCTTCGTGGTATAAGCTAGAACTGATGGCGGCATTCAAGAGAATCCGGAAGGTCTAAACCTTGTCTGTGGTATTCTGAGTAGGATTCGATGATTGGATGACTGTGACGTGCTTCAAACTCCTAGCAGGTGGGGCGTTAGTGACAGACGCAAAAGAATCACTGGATTCTATTCCGGCCTGACCGAGAACCGACAGCTGATTAGCCATATGCTGTGACAGAGCATAGGAACATTTTCACTGAGAGGATGGGAGGTAGCCACTGACAACGGTGAAACCCTACATACAGCTTGCCATGGAAGGAGCCTTGCGTGTTTGATGAAGAAGACAGTAGGAAAGCAGAGATTCAGAAGATGGAGCATCTCCAAAGCCTCAACCTATTCTCCATTACTGAAAAACAAGTAACCAACTCATGTTCTTTTGCTTTTTATAATCAATCCTGATAATTTCTGATATCCTGACTAAGATTTACAAGATAACCATAGCTTGCTTCAAGCCGACAATCTCCGTGGGATCGACCCTTGCTCACGCAAGGTATTACTTGGACGACCCAGTGCACTTGCTGGTTAGTTGTGCGGGATTGCAAAAGTGTTATTGCAATTTCGTGCACCAATAGTTGATAAGAGAGAATTTATGCCAATTCGAAAAACTAGATAAAATAATTCCGTTATGAGTATAGTCCAAACCGGCAATGGGTCCTCTCAATCAAAAATTCAATTCAAGATAATGTCACAATTCAAACCAAATTTAACCCAGAGTATTTAGGCTCCCGGGTCGTCTTCCTTAGGAACTAGCGACAATGAGCGCACAATTTTTGGTTATGAGGAAGCAAGGGGGTTCTCAATGATTGAAATAAACAAATAACGAGATAAAAGAACAAGATAAAATTGCAATTAATAAACTAATAAAAGAACAAAAGAACTATGTATGTAATATAAACAAGTAATGCTATAAAGTAATTGAAATGTGGTTTAAAACATAAATGAAACCTTGTCTTGGGATAAGTTATGGAATCCCTTCCTTGCCATAACCACAACTATGATAATTGTGATGGATTAATCTTACTAAGTCAACCCTTAACATCGAAGAATAAGTCAAGTGAGCATAATTGTTATTAATCCACAAATCCTAGTTAACTTACCAAATTAATTGGTAAAAAGGTAGCGTTAGTGGAAACAATAACAATTAACAACCCAAGAATTATCACTAAAAGTTGGACATTATGGCTCTAGTAATCCATAAACTCATTTTTCTCAAGCCAAGGGGTGAAAATCTACTCCATAACTAAGATTGGCATTTTATCGAACACATAGTGAGCATAAACATAAAACATAGCAAAATTGGGAAAATGATGAAAACTATGAACTACAAATGATCAAAATCCATAAAAGCAACTCAAACAAACATAAAATAAGATCAATCATCAAATTCAACAACTAGAATTCCAAAATTACAAGACTGTGTAAATTAACTAAGGAAGCTAAAATATCGGAAAGTGTAGGCAAAGTAATATAATAAAAAGAGACAATTAAAGAAATACTTACAATGTAAATTGCAAAATCCAAAAGCAAGACTTGAAGTATAAAACCTTACAAAACCCTAATTAAGAACCCTAAGAGAGAATTTCCTAATTTACACTACTCCTACTCCTACTATGCGTTTTTTACCCTACAAGTGAGCTCTCTTGTTAAGTGTTGAATTTCCCTTGATATAGCACTCCAATTCAACCTTCAAGCCTTCCAAAATGGGCCAAGAGGCCTCAGAAATCATGAAGCACGTGTTTCATTAATAAAATCATGTGCAAGGACCTGTGCGGACGCTTAGATGTGTGCGTCTGTACACTTGGCTGAAAATCCTCCTGTGCGTACGCACAGGTACTTGTGCGCACGCACACATCGCTGTGTGTTCTTTTTCTTGTTTTCTTCATGTGTTCTCCCTTGTACATGCTTTCTTCCACTTTTGGCCATCCATTGTTGCCTCTAAGGCCTGAAATTACTCAACAAATATATCACGGCATTGAATGGAATAAAAGTGGAATTAAATTGCTCATTTCAAGCACAAAATTGTATGTTTTCACATTTAGGCACAATTTAGGGATCTAACACAAAAGTATGCTATTTTGGTGCTTAAATGTGAGTTTATGTGATGAAATCCATCCAAATAAAGTCAAAATATCTCATCAAATATGGATTCATCAATTCCCCCATACTTAAACAATAGCATGTCCTCATGCTATACCAAACAAGGAGAATGATCAAAGGGAAACAAATTATTGAATGCAACTATCTATATGCATGCAAGTATGTATATATTCTAAATAACTATATATACTATAGTATCTTATTAAATTGGTGAAAACAAACAATCAAATTCCCAAGCAAGTATATAGACACATAGGGCTAAGCAAAGAAATAATCCAATGCACTCAAAATCTAAAGAATTAATTTACTCATCAAAATGAAGCAACTTGCAAGAATACATGATAAGAAGTATGGAAACATAGAGTTGAGTGATCAAACCCTCACTATGTGTATATACACTCTCAATGCTCGGTATTTTAGGTTTAATCACTCAAGTCTTCTCCTAATCATGCTTTCAAGGATTTGCTTTTCATCTAACAATCAACAAACGTATGATGAATGAATGCAATTATCATGAGGACTTATTAGGGTTGTAATGGGGCTAGGGTTAAGGTGGGATAGATATGGCTAAGTGGACAAAAGAATTGGATCTTTGATTAGCCCAAGTACCTCACTCAACCTATATCAACCAAATCACAAAAATGCATTCTAACCCCCCATTACTTCTTTTCACCCACATTCATGCCTTAGTTTCTATTCGAAACACATATGCATTTTTTATTCATTTTTTTTCTTTTTCTTTGGGATAACTTTTGTCCCATCTTATTACTATATTATTATTTTTTTTTATTTCATTTTTTTTCTACTTCTCTTTTTTTTTCTATGACAAATACATATGGATAAAGCAAATTAAAACATGAATGTGCACCCATTTTTTCCAAATTTTCAATAATTACCCAAAATAAAATGTTTCTTCTACCAAGTCTTCCCAAAATTTCCCCCATACTTAAATGAAACACACTCCTCAACCTAAGCTAATCAAAGAAGCAATTCAAGATTATTCATAGTTTTTTGCTTAAGGTTGTGATGTGCTAACAACTAGGATTACAAGGGTAGGTCCATATGGGTGAGTGAGTTTAATTCAAAATGGCCTCAATCATCCTAAATGCATTCAAAACATCAAACATCAGAAATAAAGAGTCAAGCAAAACCAGGATTACAATCATAGAAGGAGCATAGCACACAATGAACAAAATTTGTGGTTATAATGTGTAACCACTCATTCAGGCTCAACAACTCACAAGGTTGCTTTGTTCTATCTCTTTTCTATGTTCCATAAAAATTATTCAAGCAAGTTTTAAAAACAATTTTCTAAATCAATTCAATAGAATGCCCTTGAAATAAAATTCTTGAAATTTTTTTTTCACCAAAGTTATTTTCTATATATGTATGTATGTATGATGTAATGGATGCAACTTCAAAATCTTTCCTAGTTTTATCCCTAATTTTCAACAAGCAAAAATTAACATGAACAATTAGGACAAAATTGAACTAGGCACATGCTATTCACAACATCCAATCACAACCAATATCTATATTATATATACCATGAAAATGCAATATATATATTAACTAGAGTAAAGATTCAATAATCAAAAATACTAACAAATAACTACAAGAAACATGATAAAAGAAAACAAAAAATGAAAGTGCAAAGTGTTTGAGAAAAGAAAGTTTACTCCCCAAAATGGCGAATTCTCCCAACACTTAAGCTTTGCACGATCCTCTGTGCACGAACACAATCCAGGGAGAATGGCTCTACGGTCCTCCACCTTCAGCTGGTGGATGCGGGGGCTCGGGTTGCGGCGAAATTTCCAAGTCCAATGCGGGCATGGCATCTCCATCCTTGGTGTCCTTTTCCTCTCCTGGCTCCTTGCCGTTATATCTCAACCTGAAAAAGATTGAATAAGGTATAATTAGGAATCATATGGCAAGTAGCACAAAAGGGTAAAGGGGTAAGTAAATAAGCATCTAATTGTGGAAGCTTTCATAGAGGTGTGGTATGATAAAAAATAATGAACCATGTGTGCATTCCAATTATGCGCGCGGTTGGAACACACACAACGGCCAGTTAAAACACCATCCACACGATCAAAAAGGTAAACATGAGTTCCTCAATTAAATGGCCTAAGTTGCAAGCAATAGATGAACATCAATTAAGGACAAGCATACTTAGGCAATTACCACAAGAGTGAATTGAGTTTAGGAATGATTGGATATTAAAGTTGTGCATGTGAAAGTGCAAAATTGATAGAAGATAGCACAATTAATAATAACCAATTTAATAATGAACCAAAAACTCCTTATTCATCATGAAACATAAAGAAAGGGTCACATGGTAAGATACTTGTTACAAAAAGTGGCACACTGATGAGAAGATTTTTGGCAGTTTAGAATTTCACTAATGAAATCTCGTTGTAAAGTATAGTTTCCAAACCAACAATAATCCTTTCATACAAAAATTTGTTTGTCACAAGTACAAACCCCTAAAATCTATAAAGCTAAGTATTTAAACCTCGGGTCATCTCTCAAAGGAATTGCAGGGTAGTGTTCTTGTTATTGGTTATGAGTTTATATATTTTAGGGTTTTGAGGTGAGAAACAAGGAAAGTAAATGACAATGAAATTCTAATATCAAAGCGATCTTGGCAAGGGGTGGTGATCAAGGGTCTCTATCCTTATTACTAACCACAACATGATAATTGCAAGGATCAATCCCACTAAATCATCCCCTACTAGTGGTAGAGGAAAGTCAAGTGAGCTATATCAATCCAAGCCCATAAGTCCTAGCTTTCCACTAATTGAATTAGTGAGAACTAGAGTTAATGGCTATCAATCATCAATCACTTGGACATTAGTAACTCAAAAATTTCTAAGTTACCTTTCCAAGCCAAGAGAATAAAATTCTACTCTAAAATCCTTCCAAGCATTTCATCAAACACTTAGAAGGCACAAAAGAAAAGCATAGTAATTCAACAACAAGAATGAATTCTAACAACAATTGAATGCAAGGAATTAACAACAACAATCAAGAAAATCACAATTGACATGAATTACCTCAAATTGCATTAAAAGAAAAATAAAAGAACAAAAGTAGATCCACAACAAAGTATGAGAATTACAAGAATTAAAGCACAAGACTAGATAGAGGAAGAGTAGAGGAGCAAGAATTGATAAAGAAGAAGTAAATCAAAGCAAGAATTAAGCCTAGATCTAGGGAGAAATTAAACCTAGTCCTAATCCTAATTCTAGAGAGAAGTGAGAGCTTCTCTCTCTAAAAACTAAACTAAAACTAGATCTAATGATCCAAGATGCCTTCCCCTCCAATCCTTGGCTCTTTTATCTTTTGCCACCAAAAACTCAGCTCCAAATGGGGATAGAAACCCTGCAAAATCGCCAGGCACGAGTTTTACTAAAAGGGTCACGTGCGGCTTTTGGCGCGTATGTGCACAGTGCGCGTACGCGTCCATGGAGCATTTCGCAATCCACGTAGAGGCGTCCAGTGCGCGCGCACGTCCATGAGCATTTTCCAAATCTTTGGCTTTTCATGATTTCTCCACTTTGTATACTTTTCTCTTCACTCCTTTGATCCATTCCTAGCCCTTTCAATCTGAAATCACTAACAAACACATCAAGGCATCTAGTGGAATCAAAGAGAGATTAAAATCATCAAGTTAAAGGCTTAGAAAGCATGTTTTCACATCTAAGCACAAATAAGGGGACCATTACAAAATCATGCTATTTCATTGAATAAATGTGAGGAAAGGTTATCAAAATGCTCTAATTTCAACACAAGATAAACCCTAAAAACGGGGTTTATCAATGATGAGTCCATATTTTCTGATATATTTTGCCTTGATTTGGATGGATTCTAGCACATGAACTCACACTTAAGCACTCAAATAGCATACTTTTGTGTTTGATCCCTAATTTGAACCTAAATGTGAAAACATTAAATTTTGTGTTTTGGTAGGGCGAATTAATTCCACTTTTATGTCATTCGATGTCGTGATATGGTTTGTGAGTGATTTCAGGCCTTGAAGGCTAGAATGGATGGTAAAAAGTGGAAGAAAGCATGTACCAGGAAGAAAACATGAAGAAAACAAGGAAAAGCACACACAGCGAAGTGTGCGTACGCACAGCTCTGCGTGCGTACGCACAGGTCGAATTTCAGCCGAGTCTGTGCGTCCGCACAGGTCCCTACAAGTGATTTTGTTAATGAGACGTGTGTTATGCGTTTTCTGAGGGCTTTTGGCCTAAATTTTGAAGGCTTGGAGCTGAACTTGGAGTGCTATATAAAGGGGATTCAACACTTAGTAAGAGAGAGCTCACTTTAGATTAGGAAAAGCACATTAGGAGTAGTGTAGTGTAGTTTTAGGTTTTGCTCTCTTAAGGTTTAATTAAGGTTTTGTAGAATTTTATGCTTCAAGCCTTGCTTTTGGATTTTGCAATTTACATTGTAAGTATTTCTTTAATTGTCTCTTTCAATTACTATACTTGTTCTACACTTATTTCTATTTTTAATTCCCTTTATCAATATATGCTTGGTCTTGCAATTTTGATGTTCTTGTTGATGAATTTGATGTTTGATGCTTGTTTTATGTTTGTTTGAGTTGTCTTTATTGATTTTGATCATTTATGCTTCATAGCTTTCATTAATTTACCAATTTTGCCATATTTTGTGAATATGCATACTAGGTGTTTGATGAAATGTCAACCCTAGCTATGGGATAAATTTTTACCCCTTGGCTTGGGAAAAATGAGTCTATAGATTACTAGAGCCTTAATGTCCAACATTTAGTGGTAATTCTTGGGGAGTTAGTTGATTCTTGTTTCCATTAAAGCTAGCCTTTTACCAACTAGTTTGGTAAGTTGGTTAGAACTTATGGATTAATGTCAATTATGCTTGCTTGACTTACTCCTCGATGTTAGGGGTTAACTAAGCGAGATTAACTCATGGTAATTATCATAGTTGTGGTTATGGCTATGAAGGGACTCCATATCTCATCCCAAGTCAAGGTTTCATTTATGTTTTAAACCACATTTTCATTACTTTATCTCTTATTCCTTTATTGCCTTATTAATTGCAATTTTGGCTTGTTCTTTAATTCCTTTATTTTGGTTGCTCTCAATCATTGAAAACACCCCCTTTCTTCTCATAACCAAAAGATTGTGCACTCGTTGGCATTAGTTCCTATGGAGAACGACCCGAGATTGAGGTACTCTCGATTTTGGTTTATTTTGATTTGAATTGGATTATTTGATTTGGGAGTTAATTGTTGGTCTAGACTATACTTTTGATGAATGAAATTCTACTTTGTGAAAACCTAGATCGACGATAAACACCTAACATCAAATTTGGGTATGGAATACACACAACGGCCGGCTAACGTGGCATCCCCACAAAAAAGTAAGCAATCAACCTCCCCACACTTAAACCTTACCATGTCCTCATGCTAAACCAAGAATGAAGTAAAGGTATGGCATTTATTCAATGGAACTAAACTAAATTCAACCTATCTAAATGCAACTATCTATATGAATGCAAATGCTTGGCCAAAACAAATCAACTTCCAAGGGAGCATATGCTAGTACAAGGGCTTAGAGCAATAGGAATCAAATCCAACCCACAATTGTATTGGACTATCAAAAAGGTTTACAAACTTGTATGAATAAGAATGACAATGGTGAATACATGTAATTGAGCAATCGAACCCTCACCGGATGTGTACCCGCTCTATTCGCTCAAGTGTTTGGGGGTTGATTCACTTAATTCTCCCCTAATCATGCTTTCCAAAATTTGTTCTTCATCTAACAATCAACAATCATTCAATACATGCATACAAATATCATGAGGTCTTTCTCAAAGGTTGTAATAGGGCTAGGGTCAAGGTAGGATCACATATGGTTAAGTAGACTAAAATTTGAATCTTTGATTAACCTAGACTTTCCCACCTAACCTATTGATGACAAAAATTGTTGTCGGTCTAGAAATTTCTCTTATAGAAAGAAGAATTTTGTTGTAAGCATAGCTCTAAACCAACAAACAACTCTCACATCAAACTAAAATATGGTTTTGTCACAAGTACAAACCCCAATAAGAATTAACCGAAGTATTTGAACTCCGGGTCGTCTCACAAGGAATTGCAATGAAGTGAATGATTATTGGCTATAAAGATCAAGGGGGTTTGGTTTTTATATTTTGGTAAGAAAATAAATGGCAAGAAAAGTAAATCAAGCAATTAAAGAAAGCAAGTAATAAAGAGAGGCATTCATGGCAAGGTTTGAGATCATAGGCTTTCTATCCTAGTCATACAATGACTAATTCATCTTATCTAGTCAACTCCAACAAATAGGTAGAAAGTCAAATAAGACTAATCAATCATATCACAATAATAAACAAGAATTTATCTTATTTCGTCATCTCCAACATTGGAAGAAGGTATAAGTTATCTTCCATGAGAGAAAGTCAAACAAGACTAGTTAATCTCAATCCAAGTACTAATCAACTTACTAATAGAATTAGCAAAAGATTAGAGTTAATGGAACTCATATTAACTAACAACTCTAGATCACCAACATTAGTTGGATATTCATGACTCAAGGTCACCTAATTACTCTTTCCAAGCCAAAAATGCTCAAAATCTACTCTAAGGCCCAACCAAGCATTTTGTCAAACACTTGGTGGGTACAAATGGAAAGTGAAGAACTGAAGATTGATGGTTTAGAAGTTATAGTAAACTCTCGTTGTAAGTATAGTTACTAAACCAAGCAATCAACCTTTCTTACAAACGTTTTGGTTGTCACAAGTAACAAACCCCTAAATAAATTGATAACCGAAGTATTTAAACCTCGGGTCGTCTTCTCAAGGAATTGCAGGGAGGTGTTCTTATTATTGGTTATGAGTTTTGTAAATTGGGGGTTTTGGAGTTTGGGCAATGGGCACAGATATAAAGGAAAATAAATTAATAATTATAAAATCTCTTGGCAAGGTATGAGAACTAGAAGTCCTATCCCAGTTATCCTTATCAATTGTGATGAGAATTGGATTTTTCTCCCACTAAGTCAACTTCTAACTATGAAGGTAAATCAAGTGGATGAATTAATTTTTAATTCCTCATGTCCTAGTCTTTCCTTGGGAAAGGCTAGAGTTATTGGAACTCGAATTAATTCTTGAAGAATTTCAATTTTCAGTCAACAATGAGTTTGATAACTCAAGAGTCACCAATTAATCAACCAGAGCCAAAAGGTAGAAAGCTAAATTAAAATCATATATCTAAAAACATCTCAATAATGTATATTAAATAAGAGAATCAATCTTAACATGAAAAGTTCATAAGCCAATTGGGCAACACAAATCAGATACAAATGAAAGCATCAGAGTAAATAAAAGTAGAGGAGAAACATAAATTATTAAATCTGGTATGAAGAAACAATCCCAATGATTAAAAGAAATCCTAAATCCTTTAAGAGGAATCCTAATCCTAAATCCTAAGAGAGAGGAGAGAACCTCTCTCTCTAAAAACTACATCTAAAACTAAAAATTATCAATTAAAAAGCATGTTGAGTCTTTGCATGTTTCTTGAATTTAATCTGTATTTCTGGGCTGAAAACTGGGTTGAAATGTGGCCCAGAATCTCTGCCAGCGACTTTTGTAATTTAGCAGATTGCGCACGTCACACGTCCGCGTCGTCCACACGATCGCGTCATTCAGCGTTTTTCGTACCACGCGTGCACGTCGTCCACGCATTCGCGTCGTTTGTGCAGCTTCCAATCCGCGCGGTCGCGTCAGGCACGCGAACGCGTCACTCTGATTTCTTCCATCTCGCGCAGTCGCGTGAGCCATGCGACCGCGTGACTTCTCGCTGGTCATCTCCTCAATTCCTTGTGTTCCTTCTATTTTTGCACGCTTCCTCTTCATTTTCTAAGCCATTCCTGCCCTATGAAGCCTGAAACACTTAACACACAGATCAAGGCATCGAATGGTAATAAGAGAAGATTAAGATTAGCTAAATTAAGACCAAAGAAGCATGTTTTCAATCATAGAACTAAACTAGGAAGGAATTGTAAAATCATGCAAATCCTATGAATAAGTGGGTGAAAAGCTTGATAAAACCACTCAATTAAATACAATATAAACCATAAAATAGTGGTTTATCAGAAAGCATAGTAAATGTGCAAGAATAGTAAAATCTACCAACTACAAATTGCAAGAAAAATAAATCAATAACTCAAATCAACATTAAAAGAACATCAAACATTAATTTGCCTTAAAGAAAAGATCCAAATCCAACAAGAGTTCATCAACATAAAAGGGAGCATAAAAGTAAAATTAACACTACACATCATGAGAATGAAAGAGTAGAAGCATGAAATTAGAAAGAAAACAAGATGAAAACATGAGATTGAACCTAGATCTATGAGAGATTAACCTAAACCTAACCTAATTCTAGAGAGAAGAGGGAGCTTCTCTCTCTAGAAACTAACCTACATGATGCTAAGCTACCAAAAATTGCTCCCCCTTTACCCAAACTTAAATTATGCATGAAATAGCATTGAAAACGAGTTGGGTTGGGCCTAAAGTGCTTCAAAAATTGCTGGGGCGATTTCACTTTAGTGGGCCACGAGCAGCATCGGCGCGCATGCGTACATGGTGCGTGCGCACCCCTATACGCGAAGCAACATATGGTAACTTTTATATCATTTTAAAGCCCCCGATGTTAGCTTTCTAACACAACTGGAACCGCCTCATTTTGACCTCTGTAGCTCAAGTTATGATCGTTTGAGTGCGAAGAGGTCAGGCTTGACAGCTTTACGGTTCCTTCATTTCTTCATAAGTTCTCCCACTTTGCATGCTTTTTCTTCATTCCTCCAATCCAATCTTTGCCTTCTAAACCTGAAACCACTTAACAAACATATCAAGGCATCGAATGGAATTAAAGTGAGTTAAAATTAGCTATTTTAAGGCCTAAAAAACATGTTTTCACATTTAAGCACAAATCAAGGGAGAATTGCAAAGCCATGCTATTTCATTAAATAAATGTGAGAAAAGTTGATAAAATCCCCCAAATTAAGCACAAGATAAACCACAAAATTGGGGTTTATCAAATCTCCCCACACTTAAACCAAGCATGTCCTCATGCTAAGAATAAAGAAGGACAAGAAAAGGGTATGAACATTTATTCAATGCAAAGAAACTATATAAACCTATCTACATGTATGCAACTAAATGCAAGATGCTTCTACCTACTTGGTCAAAAGCAAATCAATCTCCAAGAGCATGTATGAACAAGTAGGGCTAAGATCATATGATAATTCATGAATCCTACCAATTCAAACATGAAAATGAAGTTCAAGTAGACTTGTAAGAAGAAAGCTCATGAAAGCTGGGAACAAGGAATTGAGCATCGAACCCTCACCGGAAGTGTATCCACTCTAGTCGCTCTAGTGTATAGGTTCGATTCACTCAATTCTCTTCTACTCATGCTTTCTAAGATTTGTTTTTCATCTAACAATCAACAATTATTCAATGCATGCATACATTCATCATGAGGGCTTATTCATAGGTTGTAATGGAGCTAGGGTCAAGGTAAGATGCATATGGTCAAGTGAGTTTGGAATTTGAATCTTTGATTAGCCTAAGCTTTTACCTAATACATATAACAACCTATACAATTCTAATACACAACCTAGCTACTCATGATTCCCACTTTTTCACATACTCATGCATTCTTTTTAATTCACCACACATATGCATTGATTTTTATTGAACTTTACTTTGGGGCATTTTTGTCCCCTTTTTATTTCTTTTTCTCTTTTTTCTTTTTTTCTATTTTATTTTTTTTCTTTATCATTTTTTTCACATTTTTTTTGTTTCTTCAAAAGTATATACAAACGTATCAATGCATATGGTTTTATATATAGTGCATGAATATGTACCCAATTCCCAATATTTTCAACAAAAATAAAAATTACACTTTTACCTCAACCAATATCCCAAGTTTTTCATACCCAAATGATACACACTCTCACTAGTCTAAGCTAATCAAAGATCCAAATCAAGGACATTTATTGCTTTTCACTCAGGGGTAGTGATGTGCTAACATTAAGAACAAAAGGCATTAAATAGGCTCAAATTTGGCTAACAATGGTTGATGAAAGGTAGGTTATTTGGGTAAGTGAGCTAAATGAAATGATGGCCTCAATCATATAAATGCATGTATACATGGAATAATGGACATAAAGAATCAAACAAATCAAAAATTACAATCATAGAAAGAGAACAATGCACACAAGAATGAAAATAAGTGGTTATAAGATGTAACCACGTAATTAGCCTCAAAACTCACATGCTTGTGTTCTTAGCTCAAAAACCATGTTCCAAAATACATTCTTCAAGCAATTTTATCCCAAAAAAAATTTTCAAATTGGTAGGGTGCCCTAATGATGAGCGGATAATTTATACGCTTTTTGGCATTGTTTTTATATAGTTTCTAGTAAGTTTGAGCTACTTTTAGGGATGTTTTCCTTAGTTTTTATGTTAAATTCACATTTCTGGACTTTACTATGAGTTTGTGTGTTTTTCTGTGATTTCAGGTAAATTCTGACTGAAATTGAGGGATTTGAGCAAAACTCTGAAAAAGGCTGACAAAAGGACTGCTGATGCTGTTGGAATTTGACCTCCCTGCACTCGAAATGGATTTTCTGGAGCTACAGACCTCCAATTGGTACGCTCTCAACGGCGTTGGAAAGTAGACATCCAGGGCTTTCCAGCAATATATAATAGTCCACACTTTATTCGAAGATTGATGACGTAACTTGGCGTTAAACGCCAAGTACACGCTCCTTTCTGGAGTTAAACGCCAGAAAAACGTCATAATCCGGAGTTGAACGCCCAAAGCACATCATAACTAGAAATTCAACTCCAAGAGAAGCCTCAGCTCGTGGATAGATCAAGCTCAGCCCAAGCACACACCAAGTGGGCCCCAGAAGTGGATTTATGCATCAATTACTTACTCATGTAAACCCTAGTAGCTAGTCTAGTATATATAGGACATCTATCTATTGTATTAGACATCTTTTGACCATCTTTTGACCACTTTAAGTCTCTAATCATTCGGTCACTTGATCGTGGAGAGGGCTGGCCATTCGGCCATGCCTGAACCTTCTTTTACTTATGTATTTTCAACGGTGGAGTTTCTGCACACCATAGATTAAGGGTGTGGAGCTCTGCTGTACCTCAAAGATTAATGAAGTTCTATTTCTTTTATTCAATTCTCTATCTTATTCTTATTCCAAGATATTCATTCGTACTCAAGAACATGATGAATGATGATGAGTTAGATAACCCTCATTATTATTCTCACTGATGAACGCGCGTGATTGACAACCACTTCCGTTCTACATGCAACAAAGCTTGAATGTGTATCTCTTAGATTCCCCAACAGAATCTTCGTGGTATAAGCTAGATAGATGGCGGCATTCATCTGGATCCGGAAAGTCCAACCTTGTCTGTGGTGTTCCGAGTAGGATCCTGGGAATCCGGAAAGTCTCACCTTGTCTGTGGTATTCCGAGTAGGATTCCGTTCATGAATGACTGTGACGTGCTTCAAACTTTAACCTGCTGGGCGTTAGTGACAAACGCAAAAGAGGGATTCTATTCCAGTAGGAGCGGGAACCAACCGGTGATTGGCCGTACTGTGACAGAGTGCGTGCATTAGCTTTCACTGCGAGGATGGGATGTAGCTATCAACCATGGGTGATGCCTCCAGACTGGTTAGCTGTGCGAGTGACAGCCGCACAGGTTATTTCCCGAGAGGAATGAAAGTAGCCACAGCTGATAGTGAACCCCTATACAAAGCTTGCCATGGAGAGGAGTAAGAAGGATTGAGTAGAAGCAATGGGATAGCAGGCGTCCGAGAGCTCTACAGCATCTCCATTCCGCTTATCTGAAATTCCTACCAATGAATCTGCATAAGTATCTCTATCCCTTTTATTATTCCTTTTTATTAAAACAATTCAATTATCACTATTACAAATGTTCAATCCGCCTAACTGAGATTTTTGCAAGGTGACCATAGCTTGCTTCATACCAACAATCTCTGTGGATTCGACCCTTACTCACGTAAGGTTATTACTTGGACGACCCAGTACACTTGCTGGTTAGTTGAACGGAGTTGTGAAAATAAACAGTGCCCTAAGAGTAAAAAGATACAAGACCAAAAAGTCAAATCAAATAATAGTGATCACAATTTCGTCCACCAAGTTTTTGGCGCCGTTGCCGGGGATTGTTCGAGTATGGACAACTAACGGTTCATCTTGTTGCTCAGATTAGGTAATTTTCTTTTCAAAAATCTTTTTCAAAATTTTTCTTTTTATTTTTCGTTTTTCTTCACATTATTTTCGAAAATAATTAATAAAAATCCAAAAAAATTAGAAAATCATAAAATCCAAAAATATTTTGTGTTTCTTGTTTGAGTCTTGTGTTAATTTTTAAGTTTGGTGTCAATTGCATGTTTTAAAAATTTTTTTTCTTGCATTTTTTCGAAAATCTCATGCATTCATAGTGTTCTTCATGATCTTCAAGTTGTTCTTGATAAGTCTTCTTATTTGATCTTGATGATTTCTTGTTTTGTGTCTTATGTTGTTTTTCATGTGCATTTTTGCATTCATATTTTCCATGCATTAAAGATTTCTAAGTTTGGTGTCTTGCATGTTTTCTTTGCATCAAAAATTTTTCAAAATTATGTTCTTGATGTTCATCATGATCTTCAAAGTGTTCTTGGTGTTCATCTTGACATTCATAGCATTCTTGCATGCATTCATTGTTTTGATCTAAAAATTTCATGCATTTAATATTTTTGTTGTTTTTCTCTCTCATGATTAAAAATTTAAAAATCAAAAATATCTTTTCCTTATTTTCCTCTAAATTTTCGAAATTTTGAGTTGACTTGGTCAAAAATTTTCAAAATTAGTTGTTTCTTACAAGTCAAGTCAAAATTTCAATTTTAAAAAAATCTTATCTTTTCAAAATCTTTTTCAAAATCATATCTTTCTCAAAATTTTTTATTTTTTTATTTATTTTCGAAAATTTCAAAAATATTTTTTTCAAAATATTTTCAAAATCTTTTTCTTATCTTTATATGTAATTTTCGAAAATTAGCTAACAATTAATGTGATTGGTTCAAAAATTTGAAGTTTGTTACTTTCTTGTTAAGAAAGGTTCAATCTTTAAAGTTCTAGAATCTTATCTTGTAGTTTCTTGTTAGTTAAGTAATTTTAAAAATTAAATCTTTTTCAAAATATCTTTTTCTTAAAAATCTTTTTAACTTTTATTCTATCTTTTTTTCAAAAATTTTATATTTTTCAAAATTTGATTTCAAAATATCTTATCTAATTTCTTATCTCCTTATCTTTTTCAAATTTAATTTCAAATCTTTTTCAATTAACTAACTAACTTTTTGTTTGTTTCTATCTTTTTCAAAACCACCTAACTACTTTTCTCTTTCCTATTTTCGAAAATCTCTCTCTTTTTCAAAAATTCTTTTTAATTAATTAATTGTTTCATGTTTAATTTTAATTACATTTATCTCTAATTTTCGAAAATCACTAACCCCTTTTCAAAAATTATTTTCGAATTTTCCTTTCTCTTTTCTTATTCTATTTAATTATTTAATTACTAACACTTCTCTTCACCTCTCTTCATCCATAAATCCGAACCCATTCTTCATTCTTCTACCACCTTTCTTTTTCTACTAACATAAAGGAATCTCTATACTGTGACATAGAGGATTCCTCTTCTTTTCTTGTTTTCTTCTCTTTCATATGAGCAGGAACAGGGATAAAGGCACTCTTGTTGAAGTTGATCCAGAACCTGAAAGGACTCTGAAGAGAAGATTAAGAGAAGCTAAATTACAACAATCCAAAAACATCTTTAAGAGAAACAACCTTTCAGAAATTTTCGAACAAGAGAAAGAGATGGCAGAAGAAAATAATAATAATAATGCAAGGAGAATGCTTGGTGACTTCACTAAGCCAACATCCAAATTTGATGGAAGAAGCATCTCCATTCCTGCCATTGGAGCCAATAACTTTGAGCTTAAGCCTCAACTAGTTGCTTTAATGCAACAAAACTGCAAGTTTTATGGACTTCCATCTGAAGATCCTTACCAGTTTTTAACTGAGTTCTTGCAGATCTGTAACACTGTAAAGACAAATGGAGTTAATCCTGAAGTCTACAGACTCTTGCTTTTCCCTTTTGCTGTAAGAGACAGAGCTAGAGTATGGTTGGATTCACAACCTAAGGATAGCCTGGACTCATGGGATAAGCTTGTCACTGCATTCTTGGACAAATTCTTTCCTCCTCAAAAGCTGAGCAAGCTGAGAGTGGATGTTCAAACCTTCAAACAAAAAGATGGTGAATCCCTCTATGAAGCTTGGGAAAGATACAAGCAGCTGACTAAAGATGTCCATCTGACATGTTTTCAGAATGGACCATATTAGATATATTCTATTATGGTCTCTCTGAATTTTCGAAAATGTCATTGGACCATTCTGCAGGTGGATCTATTCACCTGAAGAAAACGCCTGAAGAGGCTCAAGAACTCATTGACATGGTTGCAAACAACCAGTTCATGTATACTTCTGAGAGGAATTCCGTGAACAATGGGGTACCTCAGAAGAAAGGAGTTCTTGAAATTGATGCTCTGAATGCCATATTGGCTCAGAACAAAGTGTTGACTCAACAGGTCAACATGATCTCTCAGAATCTGAATGGATTGCAACATGCATCCAACAGTAATAGAGAGGCAGCTTCTGAAGAAGCTTATGATCCTGAAAACCCTGCCATGGCAGAGGTTAATTACTTAGGTGAACCTTATGGAAACACCTATAACTCATCATGGAGAAATCATCCAAATTTCTCCTGGAAGGATCAACAAAAACCTCAACAAGGTTTTAACAATGGTGGACGCAACAGGCTGAACAATAGTAAGCCATATCCATCATCTTCTCAGCAACAGACAGAGAACTCTGAACAAAATAATTCTAATTTAGCCAATATAGTCTCTGATCTGTCAAAGGCCACTTTCAGTTTCATGAATGAAACCAGATCTTCCATCAGAAATCTGGAAGCACAAGTGGGCCAGCTGAGTAAGAAAGTTATTGAAACCCCTCCCAGTACTCTCCCAAGCAATACTGAAGAAAATCCAAAAGGAGAGTGCAAGGCCATTGATTTAATCAAAGAGGCCGAATGCACTAGGGAGGAGGAGGACGAAAATCCTAATGAGGAAGACCTCCTGGGACGTCCCTTAAGCAAGAAGGAGTTTCCTATTAAGGATCCAAAGGAATCTGAGGCTCATCTAGAGACCATAGAGATTCCATTAAACCTCCTTTTGCCATTCATGAGCTCTGAAGACTATTCATCCTCAGAAGAGGATGAAGATGTGACTGGAGAGCAAGCTGCTCTATATTTGGGAGCTATCATGAAGCTGAATGCCAAGCTGTTTGGTAATGAGACTTGGGAAAGTAAACCTCCCTTGCTCATTAGTGAACTAGATACTTGGATTCAGAAAACTCTACCTCAAAAGAAACAAGATCCTGGCAAGTTCTTAATACCTTGTACCATTGGCACCATGAGCTTTGAAAAAGCTCTATGTGACCTGGGGTCAGGGATAAATCTTATGCCACTCTCTGTAATGGAGAAGATGGGGATCATTGAGGTACAACCTGCCTTGTTCTCATTACAATTGGCAGATAAGTCCATAAGACAAGCTTATGGGTTAGTAGAGGACGTGCTAGTAAAGGTTGAAGGCCTTTACATCCCTACTGATTTCATAATCCTAGACACTAGGAAAGAAGATGATGAATGCATCATCCTAGGAAGACCTTTCCTAGCCACAGCAGGAGCTGTGATAGATGTCAACAGAGGTGAATTAGTCCTTCAATTGAATGGGGACTACCTTGTGTTTAAGGCACATGGCCATCCCTCTGTGACAGAAGAGAGAAAGCATGAAGAGCTTCTCTCAGTTCAGAGTCAAGAAGAGCCTCCACAGTCAAACTCTAAGTTTGGTGTTGTGAGGCCACAACCAAACTCTAAGTTTGGTGTTCAAACCCCATATCCAAACTCTAAGTTTGGTGTTGGGAATACCACACTTAAATTGACCTGATCACCTTGTGGCTCCATGAGAGCCACTGTCAAGCTATTGACATTAAAGAAGCGCTTGTTGGGAGGCAACCCAATTTTATTCATCTAATTTTATTTTATTTTGTTTCTTTGTTATTTTTGTGTTTTATTAGGTACATGATCATGAGGAGTCACGAAAAAATCAAAAAATTAAAAACAGAGTCAAAAACAGAAGAAAAAAATTTTTCACCCTGGAGGACGCACGGGCTGGCGTTCAACGCCCAGAAGGAGCATCTTTCTGGCGTTCAACGCCAGAACAGAGCACCATTCTGGCGCTGAACGCCCAAAACAAGCAACAACCTGGCGTTTAACGCCAGGATGCGCACACAGAGGACAATCTGGCGCTGAACGCCAGAAACAAGCATGAAACTGGCGTTCAACGCCAGAAACATGCATAACATGGGCGTTTAACGCCCAGAACTAGCATCAATGGGCGTTTGAACGCCAGAATGATGCATCAAGGCATGTTACATGCCTATATGGTGAAGGAATGGTATTTGTTTTCACCTCAGGATCTGTGGACCCCACAGGATCCTCACCTTAGGATCTGTGGACCCCACAGGATCCCCACCTACCACATTTCTTTTAATCCTATTCACACTCTCCTAATCCAAATCTCATTCTCAATGTCACACTTCCCAAAAACCTTCACCAATCACCTCAATTCCTCTTCCCAACTTCCCCATTCACCATTCACATCAACCCCTCTTCCCCATACACCCCACCTACCCCCACTACTTTCAAATTCAATTTCCCACCCTTTCCCACCCAATATGGCCGAACCTATACCCTCCCCTCTCCCTATAAATACCCTTCTTTTCTTTTACATTTCCACACAACTCAAACCCACATTCTCCCACATAGCCGAACCCTCTCTACCATATTTTCTTCTTCTTCTACTCTTCTTTTCTTTTTGCTTGGGGACAAGCAAATTTTTAAGTTTGGTGTGGTAAAAAAGCCTAAGCTTTTTGTTTTTCATTCACCATCAATGGCACCCAAGACCGGAGTCTCCTCAAGAAAAGGAAAAGGGAAGGCAAAAGCTTCCACTTCCGAGTCATGGGAGAAGGAGAGATTCATCTCCAAGAGCCACCAAGACCACTTCTATGATGTTGTGGCAAAGAAGAAAGTGATCCATGAGGTCCCTTTCAAACTCAAGAAGAATGAGTATCCGGAAATCTGACTTGAAATTCAAAGAAGAGGTTGGGAAGTCATAGCCAACCCCATACAACAAGTTGGAATTTTAATGGTTCAAGAGTTCTATGCCAATGCATGGATCACTAAAAACCATGACCAAGGTATGAACCCAAGTCCGAAAAACTATATCACCATGGTTAGGGGGAAATACTTGGATTTTAGTCCGGAGAATGTGAGGTTGGCGTTTCATTTGCCTATGATGCAAGGTGATGAACACCCCTACACTAGAAGGGTCAACTTTAACCAAAGGTTGGACCAAGTCCTTACGGACATATGTGTGGAAGGCGCCCAATGGAGAGTAGACTCCAAAGGCAAGCCAGTCCAACTAAGAAGACTGGACCTCAAGCCTGTAGCTAGAGGATGGTTGGAGTTCATTCAAAGATCCATCATCCCTACAAGCAACCGATCTGAAGTTACTGTGGATCGGGCCATCATGGTTCATAGCATCATGATTGGTGAAGAAGTAGAGGTTCATGAAGTCATCTCCAATGAACTCTACAAAATAGCTGACAAGCCTTCATACATGGCACGGTTAGCCTTCCCCCACCTTATATGCCATCTATGTTACTCAGCTGGAGTTATCATAGAAGGAGATGTCTCCATTGAAGAAGACAAGCCCATTACCAAGAAAAAGATGGAGCAAACAAGGGAAGCTCCTCACGGCCTCCAAGAAGAACATGAGGAAGTGCATCATCAACAAATGCCTCAAGGAATGCACTTTCCTCCCAACAACTATTGGGAGCAACTCAACACCTCCTTAGAGGATTTGAGTCATAATGTTGAACAACTAAGGGTGGAACATCATGAGCACTCCATCATTCTCCAAGAAATAAGAGAAGATCAAAGAGCAATGAGGGAGGAGCAACAAGGCAAGGAAGGGACATAGAAGAGTTGAAGAACATCATTGGTCCTTCAAGAAGAAGACGCCACTAAGGTGGATTCATTCCTTGTTCTTTATCTCTTTCTGTTTTCGGTTTTTAATACTATGTTTATCTATGTTTTCGTGTCTCTATTTCATGATCATTAGTGTGTAACCATGCCTTAAAGCTATGAATAAAATCCATTAGTCCTTCACCTCTCTTAAAAGAAAAATGTTTTAATTCAAAAGAACAAGAAGTACATGAATTTCGAATTTATCCTTGAATTTAGTTTAATTATATTGATGTGGTGACAATACTCTTTGTTCTCTGAATGAATGCTTGAACAGTGCATATGTCTTTGGATCTTGTTGTTTATGAATGTTAAAATTGTTGGCTCTTGAAAGAATGATGAACAAAGAGAAATGTTATTGAGGATCTGAAAAATCATGAAATTGATTCTTGAAGCAAGAAAAAGCAGTGAAAAAGAAAGCTTGCGAAAAAAAAAAGAAAGAAAAAAATGGCGAAAAAAAAAAAAGAAGGAGCAGTAGAAAAAGCCAATAGCCCTTAAAACCAAAAGGCAAGGGTAAAAAGGATCCAAGGCTTTGAGCATCAATGGATAGGAGGGCCCAAGGAAATTAAATCCAGGCCTAAGCGGCTAAACCAAGCTGTCCCTAACCATGTGCTTGTGTCATGAAGGTCCAAGTGAAAAGCTTGAGACTGAGTGGTTAAAGTCGTGATCCAAAGCAAAAGAGTGTGCTTAAGAGCTCTGGACACCACTAACTGGGGACTTTAGCAAAGCTAAGTCACAATCTGAAAAGGTTCACCCAGTTATGTGTCTGTGGCATTTGTGTATCCGGTGGTAATACTGGAAGACAAAGTGCTTAGGGCCACAGCCAAGACTCATAAGTAGCTGTGTTCAAGAATCAACATGCTTAACTAGGAAAGTCAATAACACTATCCGAAATTCTAAGTTCCTAGAGAAGCCAATCATTCATAAACTTCAAAGGAAAAAGTGAGATGCCAAAACTGTTCAGAAGCAAAAAGCTACAAGTCCCGCTCATGCAATTAAATTAATATTCATTGATATTTTGGACTTTATAGTATATTCTTTTTTTTATCCTATTTGATTTTCAGTTGCTTGGGGACAAGCAACAATTTAAGTTTGGTGTTGTGATGAGCGGATAATTTATACGCTTTTTGGCATTGTTTTTATATAGTTTCTAGTAAGTTTGAGCTACTTTTAGGGATGTTTTCCTTAGTTTTTATGTTAAATTCATATTTCTGGACTTTACTATGAGTTTGTGTGTTTTTCTGTGATTTCAGGTAAATTCTGACTGAAATTGAGGGATTTGAGCAAAACTCTGAAAAAGGCTGACAAAAGGACTGCTGATGCTGTTGGAATCTGACCTCCCTGCACTCGAAATGGATTTTCTGGAGCTACAGACCTCCAATTGGCACGCTCTCAACGGCGTTGGAAAGTAGACATCCAGGGCTTTCCAGCAATATATAATAGTCCACACTTTATTCGAAGATTGATGACGTAACTTGGCGTTAAACGCCAAGTACACGCTCCTTTCTGGAGTTAAACGCCAGAAAAACGTCATAATCCGGAGTTGAACGCCCAAAGCACATCATAACTCGAAATTCAACTCCAAGAGAAGCCTCAGCTCGTGGATAGATCAAGCTCAGCCCAAGCACACACCAAGTGGGCCCCAGAAGTGGATTTATGCATCAATTACTTACTCATGTAAACCCTAGTAGCTAGTCTAGTATATATAGGACATCTATCTATTGTATTAGACATCTTTTGACCATCTTTTGACCACTTTAAGTCTCTAATCATTCGGTCACTTGATCGTGGAGAGGGCTGGCCATTCGGCCATGCCTGAACCTTCTTTTACTTATGTATTTTCAACGGTGGAGTTTCTGCACACCATAGATTAAGGGTGTGGAGCTCTGCTGTACCTCAAAGATTAATGAAGTTCTATTTTCTTTTATTCAATTCTCTATCTTATTCTTATTCCAAGATATTCATTCGTACTCAAGAACATGATGAATGATGATGAGTTAGATAACCCTCATTATTATTCTCACTGATGAACGCGCGTGATTGACAACCACTTCCGTTCTACATGCAACAAAGCTTGAATGTGTATCTCTTAGATTCCCCAACAGAATCTTCGTGGTATAAGCTAGATAGATGGCGGCATTCATCTGGATCCGGAAAGTCCAACCTTGTCTGTGGTGTTCCGAGTAGGATCCTGGGAATCCGGAAAGTCTCACCTTGTCTGTGGTATTCCGAGTAGGATTCCGTTCATGAATGACTGTGACGTGCTTCAAACTTTAACCTGCTGGGCGTTAGTGACAAACGCAAAAGAGGGATTCTATTCCAGTAGGAGCGGGAACCAACCGGTGATTGGCCGTACTGTGACAGAGTGCGTGCATTAGCTTTCACTGCGAGGATGGGATGTAGCTATCAACCATGGGTGATGCCTCCAGACTGGTTAGCTGTGCGAGTGACAGCCGCACAGGTTATTTCCCCGAGAGGAATGAAAGTAGCCACAGCTGATAGTGAACCCCTATACAAAGCTTGCCATGGAGAGGAGTAAGAAGGATTGAGTAGAAGCAATGGGATAGCAGGCGTCCGAGAGCTCTACAGCATCTCCATTCCGCTTATCTGAAATTCCTACCAATGAATCTGCATAAGTATCTCTATCCCTTTTATTATTCCTTTTTATTAAAACAATCCAATTATCACTATTACAAATGTTCAATCCGCCTAACTGAGATTTTTGCAAGGTGACCATAGCTTGCTTCATACCAACAATCTCTGTGGATTCGACCCTTACTCACGTAAGGTTATTACTTGGACGACCCAGTACACTTGCTGGTTAGTTGAACGGAGTTGTGAAAATAAACAGTGCCCTAAGAGTAAAAAGATACAAGACCAAAAAGTCAAATCAAATAATAGTGATCACAATTTCGTCCACCACCTAAAAACAGTTTCTTAGAAAAGAAATCATCACCCTAACCAAGTAGTCCTAACATAAAAAGAATTGATAGAATATATACAAATTATAACTAACATGCAACCTATCATGCAATGAAACAACTAACTAACCAAAAAAATTGGTGTTGAAAAAGAAAGTTGTTACCCATGGAGGTCGGTCGGACGACCTCCCCACACTTAAAAATTTGCACCATCCTCGGTGCATGCAAAGAAGGGCAATGTGGATGGGTTGCTACAATTGATGAGCTCCTTCAAAAGGTTGTGCGGATGAACTTATTTGTTGCCCCATTTGAAACTTTCCATTCCTTTCTTTCTTGGTGGCCAACTTCAAAGGAGAGAAAAAGAAAGAAAATTAAGCCTACAACAAAGATAGCAAAGCATATAGAACATAGGCGAGGGCTAATGCCAAATAAGAGTAGGGTTCTTACTACATGTTAGCTACGCATGTGAGTGAGAAAGCAATTCTAGCAAAGGCATATTAACTAATACTTGATGCAAGAGTAAAGTCAAAGCATGAAGAGCACTCAAAAGCATCAAGTTCGACTAGAAAGAGTGGGTCATGAAAGACATGAAAGTTCATATCAATGCACAAAGAATATAAGAGTCATACAAGATTAAGCATTGAATTAAAAGTTTCATCACCCAACAATATCAAACAAGTCAAGAAGAACCTAGATTAACCAAGAAATTCTCAACAATTGAGTAAGAAAATGCAACACCATTATTGAAAGAAGAGACTTAGAAAAAAAATCGAAAACAGGCTATAGAAACAAAATTAAAATGCAAAGAATAGAAGTATATGAATGCGATAAACAAAAGAAAACAGAAGAGGGAAAAAACTCTCTTTTTTAGTGAGAACTAGAGTTAATGGCTATGATGTACGAAATTCCAATCACACTTTTGCAATCCGCACAACTAACCAGCAAGTGCACTGGGTCGTCCAAGTAATACCTTACGTGAGTAAGGGTCGAATCCCACGGAGATTGTTGGTTTGAAGCAAGTTGTGGTTATCTTATTAATCTTAGTCAAGATACCAATAGGGTTCTTTAGTTTTAATTGCAAAAAGTTAAAGTGCATAGAGTAAGTAATTGTTACGCAGTAATGGAGAATATGTTGGAGTTTTGGAGATGCTTTGTCCTCTGAATTCCTGCAACATAATGCTTTCTCACTTTCATAAATGCAAGGCTCCTTCCATGGCAAGCTCTATGTAGGGTGTCGCCGTTGTCAATGGCTACTTCCCATCCTCTCAGTGAAAATGGTCCAAATGATCTGTCACAGCACGGCTAATCAGCTGTTGGTTCTCGATCATGTCGGAATAGAATCCATTGATTCTTTTGCGTTTGTCATCACGCCCAACACTCACGAGTTTGAAGCTCGTCACAGTCATCCAATCCCATAATCCTACTCGGAATACCACAGACAAGGTTTAGACTTTCCGGATTCTCATGAATGCCGCCATCAATTCTAGCTTATACCACGAAGATTCTGATTAAGGAATCTAAGAGATACTCATTCAATCTGATGTAGAATGGAGGTGGTTGTCAGACACACGTTCATGGATTGAGGAAGGTGATGAGTGTCACAGATCACCACCTTCTCCATAGTTAAGCGCGAATGAACATCTTAGATAGGAACACGCATGTTTGAATGGAAAAACAGAAATAATTGCATTAATTCATCGAGACGCTGCAGAGCTCCTCACCCCCCAACAATGGAGTTTAGAGTTTCATGCCGTCAAAGAGTATAAAATTCAGATCTCAAAATGTCATGAGATACAAAATAAGTCTCTAAAACTTGTTTAAATACTAAACTAGTAACCTAGGTTTACAGAAAATGAGTAAACTAAGATAATTGGTGCAGAAATCCACTTCTGGGGCCCACTTGGTGTGTGTTGGGGCTGAGACTTAAGCTTCTCACGTGTCTGGGCTGTTTCTGGAGTTGAACGCCAGGTTGTAACGTGTTTTTGGCGTTGAACTCCAACTTGTAACCTGTTTCTGGTGCTGGACGCCAGACTACAACATAGAACTGGCTTTGAACGCCACTTTACGTCATCTATCTTTGCGCAAAGTATGGACTATTATATATTGCTGGAAAGCCCTGGATGTCTAATTTCAAACCCAATTCAAAGCGCGCCAATTGGAGTCCTGTAGCTCCAAAAAATCTATTCCGAGTGCAGGGAGGTCAGAATCCAACAGCATCAGCAGTCCTTTTTCAGCCTAAATCAGATTTTTGCTCAGCTCCCTCAATTTCAGCCAGAGAGTACCTGAAATCACAGAAAAACACACAAACTCATAGTAAAGTCTAGAAATATGATTTTTGCTTAAAAACTAATAAAATTCTATTAAAAACTAATTAAACATGCTAAAATCTATATGAAATTACCCCCAAAAAGCGTATAAAATATCCGCTCATCACAACACCAAACTTAAACTGTTGCTTGTCCCCAAGCAACTAGATAAATAAAATAGGATAAAAAAAATTAAGAAGCAATAATATCTCAGAGTTTTAAGTGAAGCTCAGATTCTAATTTAGATGAGCGGGACTAGTAGCTTTTTGTTTCTGAACAGTTTTGGCATCTCACTTTATCCTTTGAAATTCAGAATGATTGGCATCTATAGGAACTCAGAATTTAGATAGTATTATTGATTCTCTTAGTGTAGTATGTTGATTCTTGAAAACATCTACTTTATAAGTCTTGGCCGTGACCCTAAGCACTTTGTTTTCCAGTATTACCACCGGATACATAAATGCCACAGACACATAACTGGGTGAACCTTTTCAGATTGTGACTCAGCTTTGCTCAAGTCCACAATTAGAGGTGTCCAGAGTTATTAACCACACTCTTTTGCCTTGGATCACGACTTTAACCACTCAGTCTCAAGCTTTTCACTTGGACCTGCATGCCACAAGCACATGGTTAGGGACAACTTGATTTAGCCGCTTAGGCCTGGATTTATTTCTTGGGCCCTCCTATCCATTGATGCTCAAAGCCTTGGATCCTTTTCACCCTTGCCTTTTGGTTTAAAGGGCTATTGGCTTTTTCTACCTCTTGCTTTTTTTTCACTGCTTTTTCTTACTTCAAGAACCAAATTCATAATTTTTCAGATCAGCAATAATAATTCTCGTGTTCCTCATTCTTTCAAGAGCCAATAATTTTAACATTCATAAAATTCAAGATCAAAAAAATGCACTGTTCAAGCATTCATTCAGAAGACAAAAACTATTGCCACCACATATAATTAATTATAATTTTTCTTATTAAGAACTCGAAAGATATAAATTACCTCTTTATTCTAAAAATCTACAATTTTATTCATGTTTGATGATGATGAGAAAAATAAATTATAACTTAATTGAAAATAAAATCAAAATAGATATACTAATTACCACTATTCCTATATAACTTCTAAGGTAAATTCCTATAGTAACAACTATCACAGAGTTAAAGCTAAGATTAGAACTCAACAACCTGTATTTTGGAAAGTGGATGTTCCTCTAGTCTGTGGGGTGCTTGGTCCTTCAAGAATTAATTTCTGACGCTTCAGTTCCCTCAAGTCACACCCTTGCTCCTCTTGTTCCCTAAGCAATTTGCAAAGCATGCTATTTTGATTATTCTGTTCTTCCTTTATTTGGTTCATAGCTTCTTACAACTTGGAAACAGATGCCTCAAGATGCTCCCAGTATTCAAATTGAGGAATTTTTGGGAGGAATTCCTGTGCTCTCCTCTTGATGGGGTCATCCTGCAACTGTTGTTTTTCCATTGATATTTTAGTGATTGGCCGTTCAACTGAGATATACTCAGTTATTTCCATCCTCACTCCAGCATCTTTGCAGAGCATAGAAATTAAGCTTGGATAAGCCAATTTGGCATCTTTGGAGTTCTTGTTTGCTATTTTGTAAAGTTCACACGAGATTAGTTGATGAACTTCTACTTCTCTTCCCAATATGATGCAGTGAATCATCACTGCTCTTTTAACAGTGACTTCAGAACGGTTGCTAGTGGGCAATATAGAACGCCCAATGAAGTCCAGCCAGCCTCTGGCGACTTGTTTGAGATCTTCTCTCTTGAGTTGAATTGGGATGCCAGTGGTGCTGGTGGTCCACCTGGCTCCAGGGATGCATATATCCTCTAGAATCTTGTCCAAGCCCTTGTTTGTTCTCATCATTCTCCTATTAAAGGAGTCTGGGTCATCTTTCAGCTGAGGCAGCTTAAAAATCTCCCTGATTTTGTCAGGGTGGATGTAAACAATCTTTCCTCTGACCAAGGTCCGATAGTCATAGAGGGCAGTTCCAGATATTCTCTGCCTATCTGTCCGCCACAGATTAGCATAGAACTCCTAAACCATATTCCTTCCTACTTTTGTTTCAGGATTAGCTAGGATTTCCCAGTTCCTATTTCGAATTTGCTCTTGGATCTCCGGCTATTCATCTTCTTTCAAATCGAACTTGACTTCTAGGATCACTGATCTTAGACCCATTATTTTGTAATAATGGTCTGAATGTTCTTTGGTTAAGAACTTCCCTTGATTCCAAAGTGGTTTTGGAATACTCTCTTTCTTGCCTCTTGGAGTGGATTGTTTTCCTTTAGGAGCCATGATCTTAGTGAGTATGTTTTTGTGATCACGGATAAACACACCAAACTTAGAGATTTGCTTGTCCTCAAGCAAAAGAAAAGAAAGGAGAGGGATAGAAGGAGAGCTAATGGCGAATGGTGGATGAGAGGAGGGAGGCCAAATGTGGATTTAAAAGGGAGGGGGTGGGTTTCGAAAAAGTTTTAAAAAGATAAGATAGAAGATATGATTTATGAAAGATAAAATATGATAAGAAAAAGATATAATTTAAAAAAAAGTTATTAATGATATTTGAAAAAGATAATTCAGAATTTTTATTTTGAAAATGATTTTAAAAGCTAATTGAGTGTTGAAAATTTTTGAGAAAAGAGTTGGATTGGATTGAAAAATTTGTGTTTATGAACTAAGATACATTTGATAATTTTGAAAAAGGGATTTTAGAAATTAGGGTTTTTAGAAATTAGGATTAAAATTTTTGGAATTTAAGGATGAGAATTTGTAACATGTTTATGTAAGAAATCATGAATTGGAACATAAAAATTAAAAGATTGAAGTAAAAACAAATTTACCTCCTCCCCACCATCCTGGCGTTAAACGCCCAAACGCTGCATGTTTTGGGCGTTTAACGCCCATGTGCAGCTTCTCCTGGGCGTTCAACGCCCAGCTATTGCTTCTTTCTGGCGTTGAACGCCAGGAAGTCCTTTGTCACTGGGCGTTTTTCTGAACGCCCAGGACACTGTAAATCTGGCGTTGAACGCCCAGAAGGTGCTTCTTTCTGGCGTTCAACGCCCAGAAGATGCTCATTTCTGGCGTTTAACGCCCAGATGGCTATCCTTACTGGCGTTGAATGCCCAGTAGGTGCTTCTTTTGGGCGTTCAATGCCCAAAACATCTTTTACTGGCTTTTTCGCACCAGTGAGCTTCCTTTTTTGCTGTTTTATCTTATGAATCCTTCTGTAACTCTGTGAACTTAAGCAGTTGCTATTTTACCTTGAAGATACTTGACATATACTTGTAAAAATCAATTAATTAACAAATAAGCTTTGTAAATGGCTGGGTTGCCTCCCAGCAAGCGCTTCTTTATTGTCTTTAGCTGGACTATTACTGAGCTTTAGTTAAGTCTCAGTTTTGAGCATTCTTGCTCAAAATTACTGTCAAGATAATGTTTTACTCTTTGTCCATTAACAATGAACTTTTTGTTAGAATCATTATCTTGGAGCTCTACGTATCCATATGGTGACACACTTGTAATCACATATGGTCCTCTCCACCGGGACTTCAATTTTCCGGGGAATAATCCGAGCCTAGAATTAAATAGCAGAACTTTCTGCCCTGGCTCAAAGACTCTGGATGACAATTTCTTATCATGCCATCTTTTTGCTTTCTCTTTGTAAATTTTTGCATTCTCGAAAGCATTGAGTCTAAATTCTTCTAGCTCATTTAACTGGAGCAATCATTTTTCTCGAGCTAACTTGGCATCAAGGTTCAGGAATCTGGTTGCCCAGTAGGCCTTATGTTCCAGTTCCACTGGCAAGTGACATGCCTTTCCATACACAAGCTGGTATGGAGAGGTCCCTATAGGGGTCTTGAATGCTGTTCTGTATGCCCACAGAGCATCATCCAAGCTTCTTGCCCAATCCCTTCTACGGTTAATCACAATCCGTTCCAGGATTCTTTTAAGTTCTCTATTAGAGACTTCAGCTTACCCATTTATTTGTGGATGATATGGAGTGGCCACCCTGTGGCTAACTCCGTATCGAACCAAAGCATAGTAAAGCTGTTTATTGCAGAAATGAGTGCCCCCATCACTGATTAATACTCTAGAGGTACCAAATCTATTGAAGATGTGTTTCTGGAGAAATTTTAGCACTGTCTTAGTGTCATTAGTGGGTGTTGCAATAGCTTCCACCTATTTGGATACATAATCCACTGCCACCAGAATATAAGTGTTTGAGTATGATGGTGGGAAAGGCCCCATGAAGTCAATACCCCATATATCAAACAACTCAATCTCCAAGATTCCTTGTTGAGGCATGGCATAACTGTGAGGGAGATTACCAGATCTTTGGCAACTGTCACAATTAAGTACAAACACTCGGGAATCTTTATAGAGAGTAGGCCAGTAGAAGCCACATTGAGGACTCTTGTGACTGTTCGCTCACTTCCAAAATGTCCTCCATACTGTGATCCATGGCAGTGCCAGAGGATCCTTTGTGCTTCTTCTTTAGGCACACATCTACGGATTACTCCGTCTGCATATCTCTTGAAGAGGTATGGTTCATCCCAAAGATAGTACTTTGCATCTGTGATCAATTTCTTTGATTGCTGCCTACTGTACTCTTTGGGTATGAATCTCACTACCTTGTAGTTTGCAATGTCTGCAAACCATGGGACTTCCTGGATGGCAAAGAGTTGCTCATCTGAAAAGTTTTCAGAGATTTCAGTAAGAGGGAGGGATGCCCCTTCTACTGGTTTTATTCAGGACAGGTAATCTGCTACTTGGTTCTCTGTCCCTTTTCTGTCTCTTATTTCTATATCAAACTCTTGCAGAAGTAACACCCGTCTGATGAGTCTGGGTTTTGAATCCTGCTTTGTGAGTAGATATTTAAGAGCAGCATGGTCAGTGTACACAATCACTTTTAATCCTACTAAATAGGATCTGAACTTGTCAATGGCATAAACCACTACAAGTAACTCTTTTTTTGTGGTTGTGTAGTTCTTCTGTGCGTCATTTAGAACACGACTGGCATAATAAATGACGTGCAGAAGCTTGTCATGCCTTTGTCCCAACACAGCACCAATGGCATGGTCACTGGCATCACACATTAATTCAAATGGTAATGTCCAGTCTAGTGCAGAGATGACGGGTGTTGTGACCAGCTTAGCTTTTAGAGTTTCAAATGCCTGCAGACACTCTTTATCAAAGATAAATGGCGTGTCGGTAGCTAGCAGATTACTCAGAGGTTTGGCAATTTTTGAAAAATCCTTTATAAACCTCCTATAAAATCATGCATGCCCTAGAAAGCTTCTGATTGCCTTAACATTGGCAGGTGGTGGTAATTTTTCAATTACCTCTGCCTTAACTTGATCCACTTCTATTCCCTTGTTCGAAATTTTGTACGCAAGGACAATTCCTTCAGTCACCATAAAGTGACATTTCTCCCAGTTTAAAACTAGGTTAGTCTCTTGGCACCTCTTTAGAACAAGTGCTAGATGGTCAAGACAGGAGCTGAATGAGTCTCCAAATACTGAAAATTCATCCATGAAGACTTTCAGAAATTTTTCCACCATATCAGAGAAAATTGAGAGCATGCACCTTTGAAAGGTTGCAGGTGCATTGCACAGGCCAAATGGCATTCTTCTGTATGCAAATACTCCAGATGGACATGTGAATGCTGTTTTCTCTTGATCCTAGGGATCTACTGCAATTTGATTATAACTTGAATATCCATCCAGGAAGCAGTAGTATTCATGACCTGCTAGTCTTTCTAGCATCTGGTCTATGAATGGTAAAAGAAAATGATCCTTTCTGGTAGCTGTATTGAGCCTTCCATAATCAATACACATACGCCACCCTGTAACTGTTCTTGTAGGAACCAGTTCATTTTTTTTCATTATGAACCACTGTCATGCCACCCTTCTTAGGGACGACTTGGACAGGGCTTACCCAGGGGCTATCAGAAATAAGATAAATAATCCCAGCTTCTAGTAAATTAGTGACCTCCTTCTGCACCACCTCCTTCATGGCTGGATTCAGCCGTCTTTGTGGTTGAACCACTGGCTTAGCGTCACCCTCCAATAGGATCTTGTGCATGCATCTGGCTGGGCTAATGCCCTTAAGATCACTGATGGACCACCCAAGAGCTGTCTTGTGTGTCCTTAGCACTTGAATTAGTGCTTTCTCTTCCTGTGGCTCTAAGGTAGAGCTTATGATTATAGAAAGGTATCACCTTCTCCCAGAAATGCATATTTCAGGGATGGTGGTAATGGTTTGAGCTCAGGTTTGGGAGGTTTCTCCTCTTCCTGAGGAATTTTCAGAGGTTCTATTATTCTCTCTGGTTCCTCTAGATCAGGCTGAACATCTTTAAAGATATCCTCTAGCTCTGATTCGAGACTCTCAGCCATATTGACTTCTTTTACCAGAGAGTCAATAATATCAATGCTCATGCAGTCATTTTGGGTGTCTGGATGCTGCATGGCTTTGACAACATTCAACTTGAACTCATCCTCATTGACTCTCAGGGTTACTTCCCCTTTTTGAACATCAATAAGGGTTCGGCCAGTTGCTAGGAAAGGTCTTCCCAGAATGATAGTTGCACTCTTATGCTCCTATATTTCCAGCACCACAAAGTCAGTGAGAAAGGCAAATGGCCCAACCTTGACAATCATGTCTTCAATTACGCCTGATGGGTATTTAATGGAGCCATAAGCAAGTTGGAGACATATCCGGGTTGGTTTAACTTCATCAGTTAACCCAAGCTTTTTGATAGTAGCTGCAGGTATTAGGTTAATACTTGCCCTAAGATCACATAGAGCTTGCTTGGTACAAGTACCTTCTAATGTGCATGGTATCATAAAGCTTCCCGGATCCTTAAGCTTCTCAGGTAAGCTTTTTCAGAATGACTGCACTGCATTCTTCAGTAAGGTAAACTTTCTCAGTTTCCCTCCAATCCTTCTTATGACTTAAGATCTCTTTCATGAACTTAGCATAAGAGGGTATTTGCTCAAGTGCCTCTGCAAACGGAATCTTTATTTCAAAAGTCCCTAGATAGTCTGCAAAGCAGGCAAATTGCTTATCCTGTTCTGCTTGGCGGAGTTTCTGAGGATAAGGCAGTTTGGCTTTATATTCCTCAACCTTAGTCACTGTAGGTTTATTGCCTATAGATGAGGGTTGAGAAGCCTTTTTAGAGGGGTTGCTATCAGCACTTGTATGTGTCTGATCTCCCACTGGCGTTTGAATGCCAGGTATGGAAGCTGGAGTGGCGTTAGACGCCAGCTCCTTACCTGTTTCTGGCATCTAAATGCCAGAACTGTGCTTCCTCTGGGCGTTCAACGCCAATTCCTTGCTTGTTTCTGGCGTTGAACGCCAGGACTGAGCATGGTTTGGGCGTTCAACGCCAGCTTTCCATCTTTTCTCTAGCGTTTGAGCGCCAGAATTATTCCCCTCTGGGCTCTTACTGTTCTCAGAGGGGTTTTGGTTAGTTTGCTCATTTCTTGGCTTCCTGCTGTCTTGAAGTGAGGTTTTTAATATTTTTCCACTTCTTAATTGAACTGCTTGGCACTCTTCTGTTATTTGTTTTGATAATTGCTGTTCTGTTTGCTTCAACTGGACTTCCATATTCATATTAGCCATTCTTGTTTCTTGTAGTATCTCCTTGAATTTGGCCAGCTGCTTTGTTAGAAAATTCAGTTGCTGATTGAATTCAGTAACTTGTTCTGTAGGACTCATTTCAGCAGTTTTTGTTTTTGCCTTTTCTTTCATGGAAGGTTCACTGCTTAGGTACAGATGCTGATTTCTGGCAACTGTATCAATGAGCTCTTGAGCTTCTTCTATTGTCTTTCTCATGTATATAGATCCACCAGCTGAGTGGTCTAGAGAAATCTGAGCTCTTTTTGTAAGCCCATAGTAGAAGATGTCAAACTGCACCCACTCTGAAAACATTTCAGAGGGGCATTTTCTTAGCATCTCTCTGTATCTCTCCCAAACATCATAGAGAGATTCATTATCTCCTTGTTTGAAGCCTTGGATGCTCAGCCTTAGCTGTGTCATCCGTTTCGGAGGAAAATAGTGATTCAGGAATTTTTTTGACAGTTGTTTCCATGTCTTTATACTGTCCTTAGGTTGGTTATTTAACCACCTCTTAGCTTGGTCCTTTACAGCAAATGGGAACAGTAATAGCCTGTAGACATCCTGATCTACCTCTTTATCATGTACTGTGTCAGTAATTTGTAAAAACTGTGCCAGAAACTCTATAGGTTCTTCTTGTGGAAGACCGGAATACTGGCAACTTTGCTGCACCATGATAATGAGTTGAGGATTCAACTCAAAACTACTAACTCCAATGGAGGGTATACATATACTACTCCCATATGAAGCAGTAGTGGGGTTAGCATATGACCCCAGAGTCCTTCTGGACTGTTCATTTCCACTTATGTCCATGTTGGAGTAAAGGGGGTAATGTGGATTTAAATTTTTATTTTATAATTAAATAAAAAAATGATTTTCAAAATAAAATAAAATAAAATAAAAATGAAAATAAGATAAAATAAGAAAATTAAAATTAAAAAATTAATAAGAATTTAAAAATATTTTATGAAGATTTTCAAAAAAAGTGAGGAGAGAGAAAATGGTTAGGATATTTTCGAAAAAAGATATAATATTTTTTTTAAATCTTAAAAGGATAAGATTTGAAAAATTTTGAAATTGAAATCTGAATTTTTATAAAAAATTTCGAAAATATAGCTTGAAAATAGTTAGAAAAGATAAATTTTTTTCGAATTTTAAATTTTATGATGAAAGAGAAAAACACACAAAAGACACAAGACTTAAAATTTTTAAATCTAATGCTCCTTGTTTTCGAAAATTTTCGAGGGAAAACACCAAGGAACACCAAAATTAAAAATTTTAAGATCAAAATACAGGAAAGACTCAAGAACACTTGAAGATTCACAAGAACAACAAAAACAAAAGAAAGAACACCAAACTTAAAAATTTTAGAAAACTTCAATAAAATTTTCGAAAATTATAAAAAGATTAACAAGAAAACACCAAACTTAAAGTTTAGCACAAGAATCAATCAAAGAAAAATTATTTTTGAAAAAGATTTTAAAAAGGAGATACCCAATTACCAAGAGCATAGATCATCGCTCTAGCCAATTGGGCAGAAAAGGTAACACTTGTTTTGAAGAGGTATATTCCTTTTGGAAGACTAATGCTTTGGAATAGCATAAGAAAGACAAGAAAAGACACAGAGCAAGAAAAACTAAAGATCAAACAAGAAAAATAAACAAGAACAACTTGAAGATCAAAGAACACAACTTCGAAAATTTAAAAGAAAAATATAAAATATGCAATTGACACCAAACTTAGAACAAGACACTAAACTCACGAAAAAAATTAAAAATTGATAAAGAAAAATAATATTTTTGAAAAATTTTTGAAAAAGAAATAAAGGACTCAGAATTTAATGACTCTATAGCAACAAAAATAAATTATTCCTAATCTAAGCAACAAAATAAACCTTTAGTTGTTCAAACTCGAACAATCCCCGGCAACGGCGCCAAAAACTTGGTGCACGAAATTGCAATCACACTTTTGCAATCTGCACAACTAACCAGCAAGTGCATTAGGTCGTCCAAGTAATACCTTACGTGAGTAAGGGTCGAATCCCACGGAGATTGTTGGTTTGAAGCAAGCTGTGGTTATCTTATTAATCTTAGTCAGGATACCAATAGGGTTCTTTAGTTTTAATTGCAAAAAGTTAAAGTGCATAGAGTAAGTAAATGTTACGCAGTAATGGAGAATATGTTGGAGTTTTGGAGATGCTTTGTCCTCTGAATTCCTGCAACATAATGCTTTCTCACTTTCATAAATACAAGGCTCCTTCCATGGCAAGCTCTATGTAGGGTGTCGCCGTTGTCAATGGCTACTTCCCATCCTCTCAGTGAAAATGGTCCAAATGATCTGTCACAGCACGGCTAATCAGCTGTTGGTTCTCGATCATGTCGGAATAGAATCCATTGATTCTTTTGCGTTTGTCATCACGCCCAACACTCACGAGTTTGAAGCTCGTCACAGTCATCCAATCCCATAATCCTACTCGGAATACCACAGACAAGGTTTAGACTTTCCGGATTCTCATGAATGCCGCCATCGATTCTAGCTTATACCACGAAGATTCTGATTAAGGAATCTAAGAGATACTCATTCAATCTGATGTAGAATGGAGGTGGTTGTCAGACACAGGTTCATGGATTGAGGAAGGTGATGAGTGTCACAGATCACCACCTTCTCCATAGTTAAGCGCGAATGAACATCTTAGATAGGAACACGCATGTTTGAATGGAAAAACAGAAATAATTGCATTAATTCATCGAGACATTGCAGAACTCCTCACCCCCCAACAATAGAGTTTAGAGGCTCATGCCGTCAAAGAGTATAAAATTCAGATCTAAAAATGTCATGAGATACAAAATAAGTCTCTAAAAGTTGTTTAAATACTAAACTAGTAACCTAGGTTTACAGAAAATGAGTAAACTAAGATAATTGGTGCAGAAATCTTCTTTTGGGGTCCACTTGGTGTGTGTTGGGGCTGAGACTTAAGCTTCTCACGTGTCTGGGCTGTTTTTGGAGTTGAACGCCAGGTTGTAACGTGTTTTTGGCGTTGAACTCCAACTTGTAACCTGTTTCTGGCGCTGGACGCCAGACTGCAACATAGAACTGGCGTTGAACGCCAGTTTACATCATCTATCTTTGCGCAAAGTATGGACTATTATATATTGCTGGAAATCTCTTAATGTCTACTTTCCAACCCAATTGAGAGCGCGCCAATTGGAGTTATGTAGCTCTAAAAAATCCATTCCGAGTGCAGGGAGGTCAGAATCCAACAACATCAGTAGTCCTTTTTCAGCCTAAATCAGATTTTTGCTCAGCTCCCTCAATTTCAGCCAGAGAGTACCTAAAATCACAGAAAAACACACAAACTCATAGTAAAGTCTAGAAATATGATTTTTGCTTAAAAACTAATAAAATTTTATTAAAAACTAATTAAAACATGCTAAAATCTATATGAAATAACCCCCAAAAAGCGTATAAAATATCCGCTCATCAGGCTATCAATCATCAATCACTTGGACATTAGTAACTCAAGAATTCCTAAGTTACCTTTCCAAGACAAGAGCATAAAATTCTACTCTAAAATTCTTCCATGCATTTCATCAAACACTTGGAAGGAACAAAAGAAAAGAATAGTAATTCAACAACAAGAATGAATTCTAACAATAATTGAATGCAAGGAATTAACAACAACAATCAAGAAAATCACAATTGACATGAATTACCTCAAATTGCATTAAAAGAAAAATAAAAGAACAAAAGTAGATCCACAATAAAGTATGAGAATTACAAGAATTAAAGCACAAGACTAGATAGAGGAAGAGTAAAGGAGCAAGAATTGATAAAGAAGAAGTAAATCAAAGCAAGAATTAAGCCTATATCTAGGGAGGAATTAAACCTAATCCTAATCCTAATTCTAGAGAGAAGTGAGGGCTACTCTCTCTAAAAACTAAACTAAAACTAGATCTAATGATCCAAGATGTCTTCCCCTCCAATCCTTGGCTCTTTTACCTTTTCCCGCCAAAAAGTCAACTCCAAATGGGGTTAGAAACCCTCCAAAATTGCCAGGCACGACTTTTACTAAAAGGGTCACGTGCGGCTTTCGGTGCGTACGCGCACAGTGCGCATACGTGTCCATGGAGCATTTTGCAATCCACGCGGAGGCGTCCAGTGCCCGCGCGCGTCCATGGGCGTTTTCCAAATCTTTGCCTTTTCATGATTTCTCCACCTTGTATGCTTTTCTCTTCACTCCTTTGATCCATTCCTAGCCCTTTTAATCTGAAATCACTAACAAACACATCAAGGCATCTAGTGGAATCAAAGAGAGATTAAAATCATCAAGTTAAAGGCCTAAAAAGCATGTTTTCACATCTAAGCACAAATAAGGAGACAATAACAAAACCATGCTATTTCATTGAATAAATGTGAGGAAAGGTTATTAAAATGCTCTAAATTCAACACAAGATAAACCCTAAAAACGGGGTTTATCACACACTTGATAAGGATCAAGTTAAGTCACTCAAACAAATGCAAAGCATTAACAAGGAACAAGTATCGGTCATGTGATGAATTTAACATGAAAAATCATGATGAACAAGTAATTTCAACTCAATTCACTAATTCAATGTACTTACATAATTTGTCCAAGTGGTACAATCAAAGCATGGGCATTCAAACCTACTAGGCACTCGTAATTTAAAGCATAGTAAAAGTGCATTAGTGTAATTCAATCAAGAAACAACCCAATCAATCATCAAACACTTGCAATTTATTCAATTACTAAGATAAAAAATGAAATGCAAAGAAAGTATAAAAACATGAAAAAAGCAAGGTATAGGAGGAGTAGAGCGATGGAAATGTGTTAGGGCTCAAAGAAAAGTGCAATAAAAATTTTTTCCAAAACAGCATTTGTGCGTACGCACAGGTATATGTGTGTACGCACACCAGGCGAAAAATGGGAGGTATGTGCTCGCCCAAGTCATGCAAACGCTCTAGACAGAAGGGGGTGTAAGAGGTGTGCGTACGCACAGATATGTGCGTACGCACAGGTTACTTTTTTTTTTAGGATCATGTGTGCATGTGCACAGGCTGAGCCAGCGCTCCCACCAGAGGGCGCTACAAAGAGTTTGTGGGCACACAGGCTTGTGCGCTCGCACAGGTCGCGAAACTCACAGTTGTGTGCGCACGTACAGCAGAGTGCGTAAGCACAGATGCTCTATTTTGCAAAATTTTTTTCTTTCATTTCTAAGGTGTTATGCCTTAGCTCAATCAACATTTCAACCCCAAAACATTCAAAACATCACAAAATCATGATCCATATGAAAATTAACCCACTAAATGCAAAATTAACTAATCCTAAGCTAAGACAAGCAAACATGCAAGAAACTATGACTACAAGCAAAGAGAAAGGGTAAGAAAGATGTTACCATGGTGGGGTGTCTCTCACCTAGCACTTATTGAAGAGATTCTAGCTAGGGTGGCTTGTGTTTCCACTCCTCCTAGAACCTCCATCCATGCTTGGTCTCTGACTCTCCTCCGGGATCCCATATTCTAGTTTCCCGTTCTCCTTCTTGTTGATTTCTATGCTCCAAACTAGATACACAAGCTCTCATTCTACCCTTGAAGCACCCCAACATTCTCTGGAAATTATCTAATTGTGCTCTACACACCACTTGAACCCCAAGTCTTGAATTGATTTTCTTGAAGAACCTTGGACTCTTTTGACAACCAATACACCTTTTTCCACCATGTACCAACCCAAGAAGAACCTTGAGTTGGTAATCCGTCTCCAAGATAGCATATTGATGGGGGCCAATGAAGCTCAAAGGTGAAATTGCCACCCATTCAATATGTTCTTGGAACGGAATTGCTTCCTCACCAACTTCCTCTTCCCCATCACTCAAATCATAACAAGGAGGTTGTGAGAAGTCTACCTCCGTGTCTCTCTCCAACTTAAGGGGAAGAGGCTCATCAGGCTCATTGCGGGGATTAACCAAAGAGGACAAAAAATCATTAATGATGGAATCCTCATCTTGATCAATCTCCCTCAATTCTCCCTTTCTCTCCTCTGATTCGCATACTTCCCTCTCTCCCTCTTGTTGCATGTCATGATCTAACTCTTCTTCCTTTCCTTGTGGCTCCATGCTCTCCTCTTCACCACATTCTTTAGTTGATCATTCACATTCTTTAAGAGAAGTGTCTTGATCGGATGAGCATAAGAGGACTAAGCGGTTCACCGCTTCGGCTATGGTTGCCATAAATTACCCTTGTGTCCTTTGGAATCCTTCTTGCTCTTGGAGAAAGGCTTGAAGCTCATGTGGTTCTTGGGGCAAGGGTGGGAAAGTTTCACCTTGGGGGTGGAAATTGAGGTTCATTGGTTGGGAAGAAGGTTGTATATGTGAGAGGTGGTCCATGTTGGCAAGTGTTTAGAGGTGGTATGTAAGAAGGTGGATGTTAGTATTGGTATGGTGTTTGAAAATATGGTGATTGAAAGTTGTGTTGAGGGTAGGGGTCATAGGTATATGGTGGTGGAGGTGTATAGTCATAGTGGAATCCACTATATCCTTGGTTTGGGTATGCATATTGGGGAGGGTATGGTTCATTGTAATATGGAGGAGGTTGCTCCTCCCAAAATTGGTGCTCCAAACCCATGATGCAATCCAAAATTGAGGTTATCAAGCCCTACAAAATTATCACAACCAAACTCCAAACCAAGAGGGTGATAACTCATAGAGAAAATAGAAAATAAAAGCTAAAGACATCAATTAACAAAAGAAGCAAAAATCCTAACTAATAGTAAAAACAAGCAAACAACCCAAAAAGTATCTATTCACACTATGGACATATTTACAACAACTAAAAATATAGCACTCATGACGCTAGCTCCCCGGCAATGGCGCCAATTTTTTATAAGAGAGAATTTATGCCAATTCGGAAAACTAGATAAAATAATTCCGTTGTGAGTATAGTCCAAACCGGCAATGGATCCTCTCTATCAAAAATTCAATTCAAGATAATGTCACAATTCAAACCAAATTTAACCGAGAGTATTTAGACTCCCGGGTCGTCTTTCCTAGGAACTAGCGACAATGAGTGCGCAAATTTTGGTTGTGAGGAAGCAAGAGGTTCTCAATGATTAAAATAAACAAATAAAGAGATAAAAGAACAAGACAAAATTGTAATTAATAAACTAATAAAAGAACAAAAGAACTATTTATGTAATATAAACAAGTAATGCTATAAAGTAATTGAAATGTGGCTTAAAACATAAATGAAACCTTGACTTGGGATGAGTTATAGAATACCTTTCTTTCCATAACCACAACTATGATAATTGTGAGGGATTAATCTCACTAAGTCAATCCTTAACATCGAAGAATAAGTCAAGTGAGTATAATTGTTATTAATCCATAAATCCTAGTTAACTTACCAAATTAATTGGTAAAAAGCTAGCGTTAGTGGAAATAATAACAATTAACAACCCAAGAATTATCACTAAATATTGGACATTATGGCTCTAGTAATCCATAAACTCATTTTCCCCGAGTCAAGGGGTGAAAATCTACCCCATAACTAAGATTGGTATTTTATCGAACACATAGTGGGCATAAACATAAAACATAGTAAAATTGGGAAAATGATGAAAACTATGAACTACAAATGATCAAAATCCATAAAAGCAACTCAAACAAATATAAAATAAGCATCAATCATCAAATTCAACAACTAGAATTTCAAAATTGCAAGACTATGTAAATTAACAAAGGAAGCTAAAATATAGGAAAGTGTAGGCAAAGTAATATAATAAAAAGAGACAATTAAAGAAATACTTACAATGTAAATTGCAAAATCCAAAAGCAAGACTTGAAGTATAAAACCTTACAAAACCCTAATTAAGAAACCTAAGAGAGAATTTTCTAATCTACACTACTCCTACTCCTACTATGTGTTTTTTACCCTACAAGAGCGAAGCACGTGTTTCATTAATAAAATCAAGTACAGGGACCTGTGCGGATGCACAGATGTGTGCGTCCGCACACTTGGCTGAAAATCCTCCTGTGCGTATGCACAGGTACTTGTGCGCACGCACACGTCGCTGTGTGTGCTTTTTCTTATTTTCTTCATGTGTTCTCCCTTGTACATGCTTTCTTCCACTTTTGGCCATCTATTCTTGCCTCTAAGGCCTGAAATCACTCAACAAACATATCAAGGCATCGAATGGAATAAAAGTGGAATTAAATTGCTCATTTCAAGCACAAAATTGCATGTTTTCACATTTAGGCACAATTTAGGCATCTAACACAAAAGTATGCTATTTTGGTGCTTATATGTGATTTATGTGATGAAATACATCCAAATCAAGTCAATATCTCATCGAATATGGACTCATCAATAGTCAATTGCCAATCTCTTGATCTATTACTCATGAGAAGAGGTAAAGAACAATTGCTAATCCCAAGCCACACAATCCTCAAGATCTTAATTCAAAGTGATTACATGTCACATATCAAGCTCTGAATTATCAACCAAGAGAATTGTGAGAGTGGAGTCTTAAACTAAATTCTATAAATCCTTTCTTAAGCTCATCATAAAATTCGAATAGATCTAATCCCTCTCTCGATAGAATTAGGTCTTTGAAGAACAAAGACTCTCTAGCTCTTAGATGAACAAGACTTGAATTGAGAAGAAGTGTAATAACATCAATTCATTGGAATCAAACAGAGCTCCCCTTCCTAATGAATAGTGGTTCAGTGACTCATTGCACTTTGAATTACAAAAGGCAGGAAAGTAGGAAAAGGACAAGTAAATCTGTAATCACAAGTGTCCAACCCGTTTTAACTAGCTGCCCAGACCCCTTTTTATAGCATTCACTCCCGTTAATTAAGTTTACAATTCACTCTTTCCCACATTCTACAATCATCAATTAGATCATTGAACTTTGGCTTTTTGTGAGCTTGTTGACTTGGGCTCCAAAATCAATTTAGAGTCAGAATGCATGAATAAAAAAGTGTGTTCCTTGAGAAACGTGGCTCACTTTGTAGCATGGTTTTGCATGACAAACTTGAATGTTGCATTCGACGGCGCTTGATAACTCCAACACTTCATAAACTTCATCCTGGATTGGCGCTTCAAACGCCAAGTTTGGCTTTCAAAGTTGATCCCTGGAAGATGACACTTTAGTGGCATTTGGAGCACCAGTAAAGGCGTTTGAAACACCATGTTTGGGGCTCAAAATTGCTTCCTGGAAGGTGACACTTTAGTGGCGTTTGGGGCGCCAGTAACGGTATTTGAAACACCGGTTTTGAGGCTTAAATTTGCTACCCTGGAGAGTGAATAAGAGTGGCATTTAAGGCGCCATTATAGGCGTTGGAAAGCTCCATGTTTGAGGCATCAATTGGATGCCCTGGGAAGTGCATTTCAATGGCATTTTGGGCACCAGGTTAGGCATTTGAAACACCACTAAAGAAGCTCAAGTGGATGGTCCTTGACAAAGCCTTGCAAACATTTTTTTGTTGTCTTATGCATTAGACAATTCTCAATTTTAGGCATTATTACATAAATTTACATATATTATCTATTCACACACCTAATAATTTTAAGAGTTTTTATCTATCACTTAACATTACTAAAATTCAAATTCGAATGTAGCATATTAAAACTTAAAAGACATGTTAATATGCCAATATTTCTTTTCTTGGTAGAGGTTAATGTGCCATTTTAACTAGACTTTTGCTCCGTAAGGCAAAGTTTGTATATGTATCTTGTTGTGTCTTAGGCTATGTTTGGTTAGAAGGAAAGAAATAGAGAAGAAGAAAATAGAAAAGAAAGAAAGGAAAGAAAAAAAATTGAGTGAATTTTTATTTTCTTTAGATTTGTTTGGATGGGAAGAAAATAAGAATGAAAGAAATGTTATAAAAACAATAATTTTATCCTTATATTATAAAATATATTGAAAAAGTGAAGGGATAGTATTGAAAGTAGAGATAAAAAGATTAATTTTTTCTCTATTTTTTTTCAATATTGGAGAGAAAAAAAATTGGTGGGTCTCACCAGTTTTTTTCCATCCATTTTCCTTCCTTTCTAATTTTCCTCCTCAACTAACTAATGAAAAATAATCATTTTTTCTTTCCATTTTTCTTTCCTCTCTTTTCTTTTCGTCCATTTTCCCTTCAAACAAACATAGCCTTACTGTGTTGTTGGACCTACTGACTCGTTATATTTTAAACTCTGTCTAATAGACCACAAATGCAGTAAACTATTTTGAATCTTGAAAAGGATCTTGAATTTGTAATTTATTGTTTTGGGCAATGCTACGATGATGATGTCATTTTTATTCCTTGTATGATGAAACTCGTTGGCATATCCACGGATTCCTAGATAAAATCATGTGCTTTTTTTGTCTGTGAAGTCATGTGCTTAATTCTACTTAATTAACAATTTTTATAATTTTTTATTTTTTATTTTGTAGCTATGGGCCTTGGAAGTCCAGTTTGTGTTAGTTCATTTTGTCGTGACTCAGTATTTAAAACTTTTGCTAGCAATTTCGCACAACAATTTTGAAATAAAATAAGTTTGAACATATGTGTTAACACCTAACAAAAAAAGTTTGAACATATGTGCGGAAGTTTTTTTTATGGGTGGCGTTGATAAAATAAATCGAGTACCAAATTAAAGGATTTTTATTAAATAATTAATTGCACGTTTTATTTATTAAAAAAGTATTTGATTTTTTAAATAAATAAATTAAATATTTTCTATTTTAGAATACTAAAAAACAGTAAAAATTTTATTTAAAAATATATATAATTTAAAAAGTATTTATTAATTTACAAAGTATTATTTAACTTATTTACAATACAAATAAGATAAATCATATTGCAAATACTAATTTTTTAGTTGTTTTATGGTCTAATTGTATACATATCTAATTATGGTAAAAGAAATATGTTTTTATTTTTATTTTTATTTTTTATTTTTTAAAATTCTTGATATCTCATTTGCAAACGAAATTTAATTAATTAAAATTTTACTTATTTCATTTACACTCGATATAAATTTATACTACTTATTTTATTGTCATTGTCACTATAAATAAAATGTGTAACAAAATGTAAAAATATAATTTTTCTTAAAATTATATATATTAATAAATAAAACATGTATTACATTTATATATAAAAAGTTAAGTTTACTCATCATTATTATTATTATTATCGTCGTCGTCGTCGTCGTCGTCGTCGTCGTCGTCGTCGTCGTCGTCGTCGTCGTCGTCGTCGTCGTCGTCGTCGTCGTCGTCGTCGTCGTCGTCGTCGTCGTCGTCGTCGTCGTCGTCGTCGTCGTCGTCGTCGTCGTCGTCGTCGTCGTCGTCGTCGTCGTCGTCGTCGTCGTCTGGGTATTAATCTCCGATTATTGCTTAAAACCTAAACTAATATCATAAAAATTTAACGAAAAAGAGTTTTGATGGCCCATAATGAATGTGTGGTAAAAAAAAATTAGAAAAGTCCTAATTATACCGATTGAGTGATTGGTATCAATTACTTGCGGGTGAGATGGAAGTCTTACCTGGGTGAGATGGAAGTCTTACCTGAACTCAAACGTGACTCATCCTTTATAAGAATAGAAGAGTTCGAAGAAAAAAAACATAATGTGTAGCCATTTCTTATATGCCAACTTACTTCATAACATGAGAACAAAAAATAGCATAATCACCATAACATTCACCTATTATTTTTGTAAAAATAAACTAGTTTATCTCGTTTTATTTTTTTGTTGATAAATTGGACAGCTTTCAATTTTGGACATTACTCATTTATGTACACCACATTTAGGGTAAAAAACCATAATAAGCCAACTGGCTCAAAAAATAACGTAAATACGCCAAAGCAAAAATCGTTTCAGCAATAAGCCAGACCGCATTTTTATATAATTCGAACCAGCTTGGTTCGAACTAGAAATGGTAGTAATTCGAACCAGGGTGGTTCGAATTAGGTTATTTTATTTGTTAATAAATCGAACCAACCTGGTTCGAATTATGAATGAATGTAATTCGAACCAACCTGGTTCGAATTATGAATGAATGTAATTCGAACCAAGGTGGTTCGAATTATAGAGAGAAAGGGTTTTCCGTGTAAATCGAACCGGGCTGGTTCGAATTACACAAATCATAGGTCGAACCAGACCGGTTTGAATTAGGGTGAGACTGACTGAGCTGTTTATCTATGGATGAGGCAGATCCGAATTGGCCAAAGAGGTGCGGCCTATGGCGCCAACCCGGCCTATGTCACCATTCATAGTTCGAACCAGACCGGTTTGATTGTTTATGAATAATGCAACACTTTCCGTGGATGCACAATTTAATAAGAAAAAAATAATCACTAAACTGTTTCAAGATTCGTTGATCGTACGAAGTGAATGTCCCACAAGAGAAATAAAAAAAAAAAACATAGGTGAACAGACTACAACATAATAAAGTAAATGAACAAAATTGGTGGAGTGAAAAAATGGGTGACAAGACATAACACTGTCACCGAATTTCAAATATGATGACGGAAAAGACTCTAACATGCCTCTTTGTTTGAAATGCTCTTCTTTGGGGTTAACTTAGCGGAGAAGTATTATTTAAAGACAATAATTAAAATAAAATATTATTCAGTAATAAAAATTAAATATTGGAAACTGTCCAAACTATGGAAAAAAAAAGTACAAACCACTATCATACATGATTGAACTTTAAAGAAAAAAATACATGAAACATGAATCATCTAAACAGATGCGACCCAGTGCCACAGCGACGGGGTACCCGTGCCCTCTGACCTCGGCGGATCAACGGCTCCACATCCTCGATGTCATCCTCGTCATCCGGTGGGGCAGGCTGTGCTGGTGGCGCAACATGCAGGGGTGTCGCCGAAATCCCTGCGACAGACTGTGATGCAGCGGTGAAGGCGGATGGAGGAGTACCTCCGAGACAGAACTGGTGACCAGCGGATGAGGATGGAGGCTCATTCAGATCAACATCTAACGGGGCCTGTGTGCCTGAGGTCTGACCACCACTGCGCGGAGTGGCCTCCCCCTGCATGATGGCGCTGATCTCGTCAAGGAAGCGTGGACTCCCAAAGTCCCCAACAAGCGTGTCTGACCCAATGAAGTCTGACCAATGTGATCCGGAGATGCGCCAAGGTGTCCCCCCCTGCTCAGGCTGGTCATCGGCTGGCACACTGATGAGCGGATAATTTATACGCTTTTTGGCATTGTTTTTATATAGTTTTTAGTATGATCAAGCTACTTTTAGGGATGTTTTCATTAGTTTTTATGTTAAATTCACATTTCTGGACTTTACTATGAGTTTGTGTGTTTTTCTGTGATTTCAGGTAAATTCTGACTGAAATTGAGGGATTTGAGCAAAACTCTGAAAAAGGCTGACAAAAGGACTGCTGATGTTGTTGGATTCTGACCTCCCTGCACTCGAAATGGATTTTCTGGAGCTACAGAACTCCAATTGGCGCGCTCTCAACGGCGTTGGAAAGTAGACATCCAGGGCTTTCCAGCAATATATAATAGTCCACACTTTATTCGAAGAATGACGACGTAACTTGGCGTTGAACGCCAAGTACATGCTGCTGTCTGGAGTTAAACGCCAGAAAAACGTCATGATCCGGAGTTGAACGCCCAAAACACGTCATAACTCGGAGTTCAACTCCAAGAGAAGCCTCAGCTCGTGGATTGAACAAGCTCAGCCCAAACATACACCAAGTGGGCCTCGGAAGTGGATTTATGCATCAATTACTTATTCATGTAAACCCTAGGAGCTAGTTTATTATAAATAGGACCTCTTACTATTGTATGAGACATCCTGGATTGTATTTTGATCGAGTGATCACGTTTAGGGGGCTGGCCATTCGGCCATGCCTGAACCTCTTGCTTATGTATTTTCAACGGTGGAGTTTCTGCACACCATAGATTAAGGGTGTGGAGCTCTGCTGTACCTCAAAGATTAATGAAGTTCTATTTTCTTTTATTCAATTCTCTATCTTATTCTTATTCCAAGATATTCATTCGTACTCAAGAACATGATGAATGATGATGAGTTAGATAACCCTCATTATTATTCTCACTGATGAACGCACGTGATTGACAACAACTTCCGTTCTACATGCAACAAAGCTTGAATGTGTATCTCTTAGATTCCCCAACAGAATCTTCGTGGTATAAGCTAGATAGATGGCGGCATTCATCTGGATCCGGAAAGTCCAACCTTGTCTGTGGTGTTCCGAGTAGGATCCTGGGAATCCGGAAAGTCTCACCTTGTCTGTGGTATTCCGAGTAGGATTCCGTTCATGAATGACTGTGACGTGCTTCAAACTTTAACCTGCTGGGCGTTAGTGACAAACGCAAAAGAGGGATTCTATTCCAGTAGGAGCGGGAACCAACCGGTGATTGGCCGTACTGTGACAGAGTGCGTGCATTAGCTTTCACTGCGAGGATGGGATGTAGCTATCAACCATGGGTGATGCCTCCAGACTGGTTAGCTGTGCGAGTGACAGCCGTACAGGTTATTTCCCCGAGAGGAATGAAAGTAGCCACAGCTGATAGTGAACCCCTATACAAAGCTTGCCATGGAGAGGAGTAAGAAGGATTGAGTAGAAGCAATGGGATAGCAGGCGTCCGAGAGCTCTACAGCATCTCCATTCCACTTATCTGAAATTCCTACCAATGAATCTGCATAAGTATCTCTATCCCTTTTATTATTCCTTTTTATTAGAACAATCCAATTATCACTATTACAAATGTTCAATCCGCCTAACTGAGATTTGCAAGGTGACCATAGCTTGCTTCATACTAACAATCTCTGTGGATTCGACCCTTACTCACGTAAGGTTATTACTTGGACGACCCAGTACACTTGCTGGTTAGTTGAACGGAGTTGTGACTTCAAATAAGGACAATTATTGAATAAATCCAATTACAATGAATCAGATCAAAGAATAGTGATCACAATTTCGTCCACCAAGTTTTTGGCGCCGTTGCCGGGGATTGTTCGAGTATGGACAACTGACGGTTCATCTTGTTGCTCAGATTAGGTAATTTTCTTTTCAAAAATCTTTTCCAAAATTTTTCTTTTTATTTTTCGTGTTTTTAAACTTTATTTTCGAAAAATAATAATAAAAAAAATCCAAAAAAATTTAGAAAATAATAAAAATCAAAAATATTTTGTGTTTCTTGTTTGAGTCTTGTGTTAATTTTTAAGTTTGGTGTCAATTGCATGCTTTTAAAATTTTTTCTTGCATTTTTCGAAAATCCCATGCATTCATAGTGTTCTTCATGATCTTCAAGTTGTTCTTGATAAGTCCTCTTGTTTGATCTTGATGTTTTCTTGTTTTGTGTCTTTTCTTGTTTTTCATGTGCATTTTTGCATTCATATTTTCCATGCATTAAAGATTTCTAAGTTTGGTGTCTTGCATATTTTCTTTGCATCAAAAAATTTTTTTAAAATTATGTTCTTGATGTTCATCATGATCTTCAAAGTGTTCTTGGTGTTCATCTTGACATTCATAGCATTCTTGCATGCATTCATGGTTTTGATCTAAAAATTTCATGCATAAAATATTTTTGTTGTTTTTCTCTCTCATAATTAAAAATTCAAAAAATCAAAAAAATATCTTTTCCTTAATTCCCTCCAAAATTTCGAAATTTTGGGTTGACTTGGTCAAAAATTTTTAAAATTAGTTGTTTCTTATAAGTCAAATCAAAATTTCATTTTTTAAAAAAAAAATCTTATCTTTTCAAAACCTTTTTCAAAAATCATATCTTTTTCATTTTTTTCTCTATTTTTCGAAAATTTCAAAAATATTTTTCAAATTATTTTCAAAATCTTTTTCTTATGTTTTATATGTAATTTTCGAAAATTCACTAATAATTAATGTGATTGGTTCAAAAATTTGAAGTTTGTTACTTTCTTGTTAAGAAAGGTTCAATCTTTAAGTTCTAGAATCTTATCTTGTAGTTTCTTGTTAGTGAAGTAAATAATTTTAAAATCTTTGAATTAAATCTTTTTATCCTTTATTTTATCTTTTTCAAAAATTTTATATTTTTTCAAAATTTGATTTCAAAATATCTTATCTAACTTCTTATCTTCTTATCTTTTTCAAATTTGATTTCAAATCTTTTTCAATCAACTAACTAACTTTTTGTTTGTTTCCTATCTTTTTCAAAACCACCTAACTACTTCTCTCTCTTCTATTTTCGAAAATATCTCTCTCTTTTTCAAAAAGTTCTTTTTAATTAATTAATTGTTTCATGTTTTAATTTTAATTACATTTTATCTCTAATTTTTGAAAATCACTAACTCCTTTTCAAAATTATTTTCGAAGTTTCTCTTCTCTCTTCCTCTTCTATTTAATTATTTAATTACTAACACTTCTCTTCACCCCTCTTCATCAAAAATCCGAATCCATTCCTCTTCTTCTACCCCTTTCTTCTTCTACTAACATAAAGGAATCTCTATACTGTGACATAAAGGATTCCTCTTTCTTTTCTTGTTTTCTTCTCTTTCATATGAGCAGGAACAAGGATAAAGGCACTCTTGTTGAAATTGATCCAGAACCTGAAAGGACTCTGAAGAGAAGATTAAGAGAAGCTAAATTACAGCAATCCAGAAACATCTTTAAGAGAAACAACCTTTCAGAAATTTTCGAACAGGAGAAGGACATGGCAGCCGAAAATAATAATAATAATGCAAGGAGAATGCTTGGTGACTTCACAAAGCCAACATCCAAGTTTGATGGAAGAAGCATCTCCATTCCTGCCATTGGAGCCAATAACTTTGAGCTTAAGCCTCAACTAGTTGCTTTAATGCAACAAAACTGCAAGTTTTATGGACTTCCATCTGAAGATCCTTACCAGTTTTTAACTGAGTTCTTGCAGATCTGTGACACTGTAAAGACAAATGGAGTTAATCCTGAAGTCTACAGACTCTTGCTTTTCCCTTTTGCTGTAAGAGACAGAGCTAGAGTATGGTTGGATTCACAACCCAAGGATAGCCTGGACTCATGGGATAAGCTTGTCACTGCATTCTTAGACAAGTTCTTTCCTCCTCAAAAGCTGAGCAAGCTGAGAGTGGATGTTCAAACCTTCAAACAAAAAGATGGTGAATCCCTCTATGAAGCTTGGGAAAGATACAAGCAGCTGACCAAGAGATGTCCATCTGACATGTTTTCTGAATGGACCATATTAGATATATTCTATTATGGTCTCTCTGAATTTTCGAAAATGTCATTGGACCACTCTGCAGGTGGATCTATTCACCTGAAGAAAACGCCTGAAGAGGCTCAAGAACTCATTGACATGGTTGCAAACAACCAGTTCATGTACACCTCTGAGAGGAATTCCGTGAACAATGGGGTACCTCAGAAGAAAGGAGTTCTTGAAATTGATGCTCTGAATGCCATATTGGCTCAGAACAAAATGTTGACTCAACAGGTCAACATGATCTCTCAGAATCTGAATGGATTGCAACATGCATCCAATAGTACTAGAGAGGTAGCTTCTGAAGAAGCTTATGATCCTGAAAACCCTGCCATGGCAGAAGTTAATTACTTAGGTGAACCTTATGGAAACACCTATAACTCATCATGGAGAAATCATCCAAATTTCTCCTGGAAGGATCAACAAAAACCCCATCAAGGTTTTAACAATGGTGGACGTGCAAGGCTGAATAATAGTAAGCCATATCCATCATCTTCTCAGCAACAGACAGAGAACTCTGAACAAAATAATTCTAATTTAGCCAACATAGTCTCTGATCTGTCAAAGGCCACTTTCAGTTTCATGAATGAAACCAGATCTTCCATTAGAAATCTGGAAGCACAAGTGGGCCAGCTGAGTAAGAAAGTTATTGAAACTCCTCCCAGTATTCTCCCAAGCAATACAGAAGAGAATCCAAAAGGAGAGTGCAAGGCCATTGATTTAATCAAAGTGACCGAATGCACTAGGGAGGAGGAGGACGAAAATCCTAAGGAGAAAGACCTCCTGGGACGTCCTTCAAGCATGAAGGAGTTTCCTATTAAGGATCCAGAGGAATCTGAGGCTCATCTAGAGACCATAGAGATCCCATTAAATCTCCTTCTGCCATTCATGAGCTCTGAAGAATATTCATCCTCTGAAGAGGATGAAGATGTGATTGGAGAGCAAGCTGCTCTATATTTAGGAGCTATCATGAAGCTGAATGCCAAACTATTTGGTAATGAGACTTGGGAAAGTAAACCTCCCTTGCTCATTAGTGAATTAGATACTTGGATTCAGAAAACTCTACCTCAAAAGAAACAAGATCCTGGCAAGTTCTTAATACCTGGTACCATTGGCACCATGAGCTTTGAAAAAGCTCTATGTGATCTGGGGTCAGGGATAAATCTTATGCCACTCTCTGTAATGGAGAAGATGGGGATCATTGAGGTACAACCTGCCTTGTTCTCATTACAATTGGCAGATAAGTCCATAAGACAAGCTTATGGATTAGTAGAGGACGTGTTAGTAAAGGTTGAAGGCCTTTACATCCCTACTGATTTCATAATCCTAGATACTAGGAAGGAAGATGATGAATGCATCATCCTAGGAAGACCTTTCCTAGCCACAGCAGGAGCTGTAATAGATGTCAACAGAGGTGAGTTAGTCCTTCAATTGAATGGGGACTACCTTGTGTTTCAAGCACATGGCCATCCCTCTATGACAAAAGAGAGTAAGCATGAAGTGCTTCTCTCAGTTCAGAGTCAAGAAGAACCCCCACAGTCAAACTCTAAGTTTGGTGTTGTGAGGCCACAACCAAACTCTAAGTTTGGTGTTCAAACCCCATATCCAAACTCTAAGTTTGGTGTTGGGAATACCACACTTAAATTGAACTGATCACCTTGTGGTTCCATGAGAACCACTGTCAAGCTATTGACATTAAAGAAGCGCTTGTTGGGAGGCAACCCAATTTTATTTATCTAATTTTATTTTATTTTGTTTCTTTGTTATTTTTGTGTTTTATTAGGTACATGATCATGAGGAGTCACGAAAAAATCAAAAAAATTAAAAACAGAGTCAAAAACAGAAAAAAAAAAAAATTTTTCACCCTGGAGGCGCACGGGCTGGCGTTCAACGCCCAGAAGGAGCATCTTTCTGGCGTTCAACGCCAGAACAGAGCATCTTTCTGGCGTTGAACGCCCAAAACAAGCAACAACCTGGCGTTTAACGCCAGGATGCGCACACAGAGGACAATCTGGCGCTGAACGCCAGAAACAAGCATGAAACTGGCGTTCAACGCCAGAAACGTGCATAACATGGGCGTTTAACGCCCAGAACTAGCATCAATGGGCGTTTGAATGCCAGAATGATGCATCAAGGCATGTTACATACCTATATGGTGAAGGAATGGTATTTGTTTTCACCTCAGGATCTGTGGACCCCACAGGATCCCCACCTACCACATTTCTTTTAATCCTAATCACACTCTTCTAATCCAAATCTCATTCTCAATGTCACACTTCCCAAAAACCTTCATCAATCACCTCAATTCCTCTTCCCAATTACCCCATTCACCATTCACATCATCACCTCTTCCCCATACACCCCACCTACCCCCACTACTTTCAAATTCAATTTCCCACCCATTCCCACCCAAATTGGCCGAAACTATACCCTCCCCCCTCCCTATAAATACCCTTCCATTCTTCATCATTTTCACACAACACAAACACCTTCTTCTCTCATATAGCCGAACCCTCTCTTCTCCCTCTCTTCCAATATTCTCTTCTTCTTCTACTCTTCTTTTCTTTTTTGCTCGAGGGCGAGCAAACTTTAAGTTTGGTGTGGTAAAAAGCCTAAGCTTTTTATTTTTCATTCACCATCAATGGCACCCAAGGCCGGAGTTTCCTCAAGAAAAGGAAAAGGGAAAGCAAAAGCTTCCACTTCCGAGTCATGGGAGAAGGAGAGATTCATCTCCAAGAGCTACCAAGACCACTTCTATGATGTTGTGGCAAAGAAGAAAGTGATCCATGAGGTCCCTTTCAAACTCAAGAAGAATGAGTATCCGGAAATCCGACTTGAAATTCAAAGAAGAGGTTGGGAAGTCATAGCCAACCCCATACAACAAGTTGGAATTTTAATGGTTCAAGAGTTCTATGCCAATGCATGGATCACTAGAAACCATGACCAAGGTATGAACCCAAGTCCGAAAAACTATATCACCATGGTTAGGGGGAAATACTTGGATTTTAGTCCGGAGAATGTGAGGTTGGCGTTTCATTTGCCTATGATGCAAGGTGATGAACACCCCTACACTAGAAGGGTCAACTTTGATCAAAGGTTGGACCAAGTCCTTAGGGACATTTGTGTGGAAGGCGCCCAATGGAGAGTTGACTCCAAAGGCAAGCCAGTCCAACTAAGAAGACTGGACCTCAAGCCTGTAGCTAGAGGATGGTTGGAGTTCATTCAAAGATCCATCATCCCTACAAGCAACCGATCTGAAGTTACTGTGGATCGGGCCATCATGGTTCACAGCATCATGATTGGTGAAGAAGTAGAGGTTCATGAAGTCATAGCCAATGAACTCTACAAAATAGCTGACAAGCCTTCATACATGGCACGGCTAGCATTCCCTCACCTCATATGCCATCTATGTTATTCAGCTGGAGTTATCATAGATGGAGATGTCTCCATTGAAGAAGACAAGCCCATCACCAAGAAAAGGATGGAGCAAACAAGGGAAGTTCCTCACGGCCCTCAAGGAGAACAAGAGGAGGTTCACCATCAACAAATGCCTCAAATGCACTTTCCTCCCAACAACTATTGGGAGCAACTTAGCACCTCTTTGGAAGATTTGAGCCATAATGTGGAACAACTAAGGGTGGAACACCATGAACACGCCCTCACTCTTCAAGAAATAAGAGAAGATCAAAGAGCAATGAGGGAGGAGCAACAAAGGCAAGGAAGGGACATAGAAGAGTTGAAGAACATCATTGGTCCTTCAAGAAGAAGACGCCACTAGAGGTGGATTCATTCCTTGTTCTTTATTTCTTTCTGTTTTCGGTTTTTAATTATTATGTTTATCTATGTTTTGTGTCTTTATTTCATGATCATTAGTATGTAACCATGCCTTAAAGCTATAAATAAATTCCATTAGTCCTTCACCTCTCTTAAAAAAAAAATGTTTTAATTCAAAAGAACAAGAAGTACATAATTTTCGAAATTATTATTGAATTTAGTTTAATTATTTTGATGTGGTGACAATGCTTTTGTTTTCTGAATGAATGAATGAACAGTGCATATATCTTTGGATCTTGTTGTTTATGAGTGTTAAAATTGTTGGTTCTTGAAAGAATGAGGAACAAAGAGAAATGTTATTGATGATCTGAAAAATATCATGAAATTGATTCTTGAAGCAAGAAAAAGCAGTGAAAAAAAAAAAAAAAAGAGGCGAAAATTCCAAAGCAAGGATCCAAGGCTTTGAGCATCAATGGGTAGGAGGGCCCAAGGAAATTTAATCCGGGCCTAAGCGGCTAAATCAAGCTGTCCCTAACCATGTGCTTGTGTCATGAAGGTCCAAGTGAAAAGCTTGAGACTGAGTGGTTAAAGTCGTGATCTAAAGCAAAGAGTGTGCTTAAGAGCTCTGGACACCACTAATTGGGGACTTTAGCAAAGCTAAGTCACAATCTGAAAAGGTTCACCCAGTTATGTGTCTGTGGCATTTGTGTATCTGGTGGTAATACTGGAAGACAAAGTGCTTAGGGCCACGGCCAAGACTCAAAAGTAGCTGTGTTCAAGAATCAACATGCTTAACTAAGAAAGTCAATAACACTATCCAAAATTCTAAGTTCCTAGAGATGCCAATCACTCTGAACTTCAAAGGAAAAAGTGAGATGCCAAAACTGTTCAGAAGCAAAAAGCTACAAGTCCCGCTCATGTAATTAAATTAATATTCAGTGATATTTTGGACCTTATAGTATATTCTCTTCTTTTTATCCTATTTGATTTTCAGTTGCTTGGGGACAAGCAACAATTTAAGTTTGGTGTTGTGATGAGCGGATAATTTATACGCTTTTTGGCATTGTTTTTATATAGTTTTTAGTATGATCAAGCTACTTTTAGGGATGTTTTCATTAGTTTTTATGTTAAATTCACATTTCTGGACTTTACTATGAGTTTGTGTGTTTTTCTGTGATTTCAGGTAAATTCTGACTGAAATTGAGGGATTTGAGCAAAACTCTGAAAAAGGCTGACAAAAGGACTGCTGATGCTGTTGGATTCTGACCTCCCTGCACTCGAAATGGATTTTCTGGAGCTACAGAACTCCAATTGGCGCGCTCTCAACGGCGTTGGAAAGTAGACATCCAGGGCTTTCCAGCAATATATAATAGTCCATACTTTATTCGAAGAATGACGACGTAACTTGGCGTTGAACGCCAAGTACATGCTGCTGTCTGGAGTTAAACGCCAGAAAAACGTCATGATCCGGAGTTGAACGCCCAAAACACGTCATAACTCGGAGTTCAACTCCAAGAGAAGCCTCAGCTCGTGGATTGAACAAGCTCAGCCCAAACATACACCAAGTGGGCCCCGGAAGTGGATTTATGCATCAATTACTTATTCATGTAAACCCTAGGAGCTAGTTTATTATAAATAGGACCTCTTACTATTGTATGAGACATCCTGGATTGTATTTTGATCGAGTGATCACGTTTAGGGGGCTGGCCATTCGGCCATGCCTGAACCTCTTGCCTATGTATTTTCAACGGTGGAGTTTCTGCACACCATAGATTAAGGGTGTGGAGCTCTGCTGTACCTCAAAGATTAATGAAGTTCTATTTTCTTTTATTCAATTCTCTATCTTATTCTTATTCCAAGATATTCATTCGTACTCAAGAACATGATGAATGATGATGAGTTAGATAACCCTCATTATTATTCTCACTGATGAACGCACGTGATTGACAACCACTTCCGTTCTACATGCAACAAAGCTTGAATGTGTATCTCTTAGATTCCCCAACAGAATCTTCGTGGTATAAGCTAGATAGATGGCGGCATTCATCTGGATCCGGAAAGTCCAACCTTGTCTGTGGTGTTCCGAGTAGGATCCTGGGAATCCGGAAAGTCTCACCTTGTCTGTGGTATTCCGAGTAGGATTCCGTTCATGAATGACTGTGACGTGCTTCAAACTTTAACCTGCTGGGCGTTAGTGACAAACGCAAAAGAGGGATTCTATTCCAGTAGGAGCGGGAACCAACCGGTGATTGGCCGTACTGTGACAGAGTGCGTGCATTAGCTTTCACTGCGAGGATGGGATGTAGCTATCAACCATGGGTGATGCCTCCAGACTGGTTAGCTGTGCGAGTGACAGCCGTACAGGTTATTTCCCCGAGAGGAATGAAAGTAGCCACAGCTGATAGTGAACCCCTATACAAAGCTTGCCATGGAGAGGAGTAAGAAGGATTGAGTAGAAGCAATGGGATAGCAGGCGTCCGAGAGCTCTACAGCATCTCCATTCCACTTATCTGAAATTCCTACCAATGAATCTGCATAAGTATCTCTATCCCTTTTATTATTCCTTTTTATTAGAACAATCCAATTATCACTATTACAAATGTTCAATCCGCCTAACTGAGATTTGCAAGGTGACCATAGCTTGCTTCATACCAACAATCTCTGTGGATTCGACCCTTACTCACGTAAGGTTATTACTTGGACGACCCAGTACACTTGCTGGTTAGTTGAACGGAGTTGTGACTTCAAATAAGGACAATTATTGAATAAATCCAATTACAATGAATCAGATCAAAGAATAGTGATCACAATTTCGTCCACCACACACCAACGAAGTAATCTCCAAGAGGGCCTGATCCAAGTACAGCATCACCTGTGTAAGCCCCGGCACCCATCCCTGTACCATACAACTCACCTGCATGACCATGATCGTGTGTGGTAGTACCAGCAGATGCAGCCGCCCCTGAACCACCCCCACCAACGGGCCGATGCTGATCGTCGGTGTCGTCCCGATGGTCAGGACGACCCCTCGCCCTACCTCGCCGGCCTCGTCCTCCGCCTCTAGCGGGACCGGCGTCGTAATCATCGTGCACACCAAGGTCAGGCCACCTCCACTCACGCTGGCTCCTTCGTGTCCCCACACCCATCCTCCTATCAACCCTACGCTTGTCCGGCACGTCCTCCTGACGATCCATGTCAGGAACTCGCCCCGGACCCCGCTGTGAGGCCTCTAATGGAATAGGAACTGCTCTAGGATCCCCCAACTGCGACTCCGGAGACAAGAACCTCTTACCATACTGACGCCACCAGTCAAGGAACGCATGCGAAGGACCGGGGTCGCCTACAACGTCGAACCTCAGCACACAGTCCTGACGAGAGTCCCAAAGGAGATGCCACCTCTGCAAAGTAGACGGGAACCATCGATCGCCGCCTCTACCGTCCTTGGACATCAAAAAGTCAATGTTCAGGGCGGGATGCGGAATGGGCTGAACCCCACCAAACTGCGGAAGAACACGATCTATCTGATGCCACTCTATCACAGCAAAGTAGATCAGCGCCGTCACAGAGCGCCACAACGCCATATGCCGAGGCTCCAAAACCTCTGGATGCACAACCTGAAGTACGTCCGGAGTAGTATACGGCATCCATAGAAACTGCAAAAGGAACTCACCCTTGTCAGGGCAACTTTATCACACAACTAGAAATGCTAGATTCTAAAAGGAGACTTGTTAAGTAGCATACTCACCTCCCCATCCTGTAACATGTCTATCCTGAGCCTCCACATCTCCACTCTAGGACCCTTCTCGCTCCCGGAAGGGTTGTAACCTGACCATCTGCACCATACACATTTGTTACATGAACAGAAATATAAATGACTACGCAGTTATGTATGTCAAATTGAAATAGAGAAGGCATAGTATAGTACCTGGATGCCAAGGGCCAGCTCGACTCCTCATATCCTGCTGGCCTAAATCGAGGAAAGCGCCAAAAGATCCAAGACTGGAGCAGCTGAAGCGGTCCCGCTAACTTGACCACATGTCTGTTTGCCACTCGGCACATGCACCGGTACAACCAAGCCAGTGCGGCGGAACCCCAGCTGTAGGTACCCATCTCCTCCAGCCTAGCTACGTACGGGAGCCATCTGATGTGAATACGGTTCCCGGACTTGTCCGCAAACAGCTGCGTGCCCAACAACATCATGATTTACGCACGGGCATAACGGCGCACAGTCTCATCATCAGCATCCTCAGGGCACTCCCCGAAGGTCTCCTGAAACCAGCTGCAGTTCACTGCGTACTTCTGAACCTGGCTGGGAGGAGGTATAACTCCGAGCAACTCCTGGAACCAGACCCAGGCTGGACGGCCACCCTCGATGTATATATGGAACTCGGACAAGCACCCGCTCACGTAACGGCCGTCCACTGGCAAACCCAGCTGGTATGCCACGTCCTGGAGTGTGATGGTGCACTCTCCGAACGGCATGTGGAACGTGTGCGTCTCTGGACGCCATCGCTCTACGAAAGCACTGACAAGAGCCTCGTCTAGCTGGAACCATCGGTCGTTCAGCCTTGCAAGATGGTATAGACCTGCCATCTGCAAGTACGGAACGTATCTGTCATCAAGTCGCATGCCCTGCTGCCGCCGCATGCTCCTAATGCATCGCTGGGGCTGCTCACAAAATGAAACGCTCAGTTAGAACCGGCTTGAAATCCAACCACAACCATAAGCAGCATCATAAATCATCAACATACCATTCTGCTAAATAAGACCGCATAACATTACATGAAAGATAACCAACTAGAAAACAAATCCATAGACCGCACAACTAAACCGCATAAATAAACCAGCCTAACGAGAAACAGCTTAACTAAACCGGTTTACGTAAAAGAGCTACGGTAAAAACAACTAGCATAAAAAAAGTCAAACAAATCACCAACATAAAACCACTAACGAAAATCACCTACCCTAAACCACTAACATAAACCGTTTGCATAAACCACTCGCAAAAACCGCTAACACAAACCACCAACATAAACCACCAACAGAAACCACTAACTTAAACCACTAGCATAAACCACTAACAAAAACTACTAACATAACCCACCTACATAAACCACTAACATAAACCACTAACATAAACCACCATCTAACCCACATGCAAAACCACTAACATAAACCACCAACAGAAACCACTAACTTAAACCACTAGCATAAACCACTAACTTAAACTACTAACATAAACCACCTACATAAACCACTAACATAAACCACTAACATAAACCACCATCTAACCCACATGCAAAACCACTAAGGCACAAATACCGCTAGAATAAAAATATTTCCGTACTAACCTCCTCGTCGATGACCCCGGCTATATGAGCGACTCCGTCCAACGATATAACCGTGCCGGATCGTCCCCCATGAGCAGAGTATTCCGTTCAGCTATTATTCGGAGAGAATCTCGGTCGTTTTCTCTGAGATTTTGTGGGGTAGGGGGGAGGAATAAGAGTTCGAATGAGGATGGTTCGAACTCCTTATATAGCCGAATCAAGGGTAATTCGAACCACCTTGGTTCGATTTATGAAGGAGGGTAATTCGAACCAGCTTGGTTCGAATTACATGCTTTGCAATGGTCGTAGTTCGAACTAGCCTAGTTCGAATTATGTGGGATTGAAGTTCGAACCACCTTGGTTCGAATTACGTTGAAATAACAACCTCTAATTCGAACCACCCTGGTTCGAATTACTACCATTTTGAGTTCGAACCAAGCTGGTTCGAATTATATAAAAATGCGGTCTGGCTTATTGATGAAACGATTTTTGCTTTGGCGTATTTACGTTATTTTTCCACTCATTTGGCTTAATATGGTTTTTTACCCCCACATTTACACACAAAATACAGATTTTAACACCTCCAACTGTAGCTGAAAATCGAACTTGGGATATGACTATGCGAGACTAACAAATAGACCATCGTTACAAAATCTTTGCCACAAAGAAGACGGGGCTTGGCCCATATAAATGAGAAGAAAAGTGGAAGAAGGACAAAAACGAAGCCCAGTCGGCAAGATGGATAAAGCAAAATCGGCCTCTACCTGCACCATCTCTATCCAAATCCAAATGTCTATCCACAGTTTCCAACACACATCCAATTATCCCAAAGGTAAAAAAAATAAACGTGTAGTCCTAGGTGTATACTAAAATCAGTTAGCCATCAATATATTTAAAAAAAAATCAGCTACCAATATACTAAAATATAAAAATATATTAAAAATAAATTAAATTACATATATATTTATACACAAATATATTGATGATTAATTTTAGTGATTAATTTTAGTGATTAATTTTAATTTAAGAATATATTTTTAAAAATAAATAAAAAAATGTTAACTTATTTTTTAAATTTTTAAATAATTATTTTTAATTTTTATATCTTCACAGAAATGATATATATATATATATATATATATATAATAATTTAAATATCAATTAAATGTAAATCTTGGAATTCCCTCCAAGAAATAGGACAAAACTCTGAATGAGCACCGATGGAGAGTGAGAAAGCAAGCAAGTGACCACTGTAACGCCAACACTTTCCCCGCACCGTAACCCGACATATACACCCATCCCATGCAACCCCTAACCATCTGTATTCCACCATTCCACGTGTCGTCACTCTCCACTCCTTAAATTAACTCTCTTTATCTATCAATCTATCTTTCTCTGCAACACATACACCCACCTTCATTATGGCTGACATTCAACAGTACTACCAGCAAGACCACCAAGATGTCTCAGCCACCAAGGAACGCTCTTCTTCCCACATCCTTGCCCTCGCCACCCTCCTTCCTTTCGGTGCCTCACTCCTCTTCCTCGCCGGAGTCACTCTCCTCGCCACCCTCATCGGCGTCGCCCTCGCAACCCCCCTCTTTATAATCTTCAGCCCAATCTTGATCCCCGCAGCTCTCGTCATCGCCTTCTCCGTCTCGGGATTCTTGACATCGGGTGCCTTCGGCGTAACCTCAGTCTCTTCGTTCGCGTGGATGGCCAGTTATCTCCGCCGATCTCGCCTTCAAGAAAGTCTGCTGCATGCCAAGGACCGGGCTCAGCAGATTATGTCCAACATGGCCCAACGAGCCAAAGAGGCTGGTGACACTGTCGTTAGTAAGGCCCAAGACACGGCCCAACAAGCCCACGATGCACCGACTGACACCGACAGTACCGTATCCGTGACCCCGTCTGAGTCCCAGACGAGTGATACACATAGTGGGAGTGGGAGTCGGGGTGGGGGTGGGACCCAAACGAAAGACACCGCCTCTACCACCGAGACTAAGGATGAGGGAGGAGGAGGGGGAAAGAGCAAAGATCGAAAGAAAACATCGTCCTGAGCTATTTTATATTATATATTATGCGTTATATATATATTTAGTTCCATCTGTATTTCATTATCGCTGCTGTTTTTGAATTCAGAAGCCTGTGTTTTTGTTCGTCTCCTAGAGTTTGAATTCTACTGTATGCTTATCTTGCTTAAATAATTTTATTTCATTTCATACATGAGTACATGTCCACATTTTAAATAATTTATTTTTACTTCATAAATTAGTATTCATATAGCATGCTTTAGAAAAAGACTAGATTAGGCTATTAATTAATCAATACGGATACTAAGTGACCAATTCCAGAAGGAAACTAAAACTACCTGATAGACTAACTCATCTATATTAACTGAATTAACTAACTAAACAGAGTTAAAATATCTGTTTCACTACAATCATTAATTCATTATAACTCTCCGAACGTCAAAAAGAGACCCTACACTGAGTTTGCTTTTGAGTTTTGAAAAGGTAGATTCTGGTCAATATATAGATGTCTGAGAAGGGTATGCACTACATAGAATAGAAATTTTAGTTCTGTGTCTCCCTCCCATAAAGTGAAAGTCAATTTCCAAGTGCTTTGAAAAGTTGTCAATGCATTTGTATTTTATATTTAACACGATGAGGAAGGAATTTTGCATAACTCTTACAGATGTATAGAAGATAACCTTTCTATAAACTCCATGAAATTTTCATCTGTATCAAGCATGCTAATTCTAACGTATTTTGGGCTAACCCCAAAACGCTCCCCACTTCTTGATAAGATCTTGTGTTGTCTAAGGAAGCTTGCGCAATCCTCTATTAACCCCTCGCACTTCAACCACAAAAAAGCTGCAACCATATCACACGTACAACGATCACCTCATCAATAGTTTCAAATGAGTTCCTAGCTACTCAAATTTATCGATTTCATTATCAAATTAATTTAATATGGATTATCATGTAAAAACATTTCATATTTTAAATAAGCATTTTAGTCCTTTTTGTGTCTTGTCTTAAAATGCGTAATAAATTGTATGAGTTGAACAGGGATTACTCCTACAAAGACTTCTTCAAGTAAAGATGGTACTATTAACCGTTAAATGAATTGATATATTTTAATAAATATATTTGATTGAATTATCTAATAATTTACAATACTATCTTTACATTAAGATGTCTTTGTAGAAGTAGTCACATTATAATATTTAAGATAAAACATTCATCAAATTTGGAACAAATAATAATTTGAAAAGAGAGTTACCTGGTTGAGGTTGAGTGTAGTGATTGAAGAAGTTGCAGAAAGCAGGAGAAAAGTTAGGCAGAGTGAATAAGGCATTACCCTCAACTGCTGCTCTCAATTTCCTCCATCTATGAGCCATGATTTCATAGCTATACTTGAAGAATGATTCTTCTTCTTCACAGCTGTCAGACACTGCCTCCAAAATCTTAGCAGCTCTCAGTTGAGAATCCTTAGACACACCTATTGTATTTAGCTCTATAAATTTCGTCATCTTCTTCGCCACCACAGAGTCTTTAACCAGCGCCCATCTACAATGTAACTACAATTATTTAGTTTATCATTGAATAATTGCCTAAAACTATTCTATCTGCATACATGTGTAGTAAATTGTGAACCTTATATGGTTAATTATCTAAGAAATAAAGCTAATGGAAAACTCGAATCTTTATTTAGATATTAGATACTACATTCATAAAAATGATGTGAAAATCATTGTTACGATTACTGGTAAGATATAAAGACAAAGTACATAAATGATATAATTTTTTTTATCTCTATTTATGTCTCATCCAATTAACTGTGAAATAGACTGTTATGAAAAAAGTGAACTAAAGCGGACTTGTGCCTGATAAGAAATAAAAGTGAGAGTAGTTGGAAGTTAGTTACCCTATGCGAGTGCCAGAATGACCAGTGGCTTTTGAGAGAGTGAAAAGGGTGAGGTCATGATCTGAAGGGTATGAAATGGGAGTGTACTGAGGCCAATAATAAGCAAGGTCATGAATAAACAATCCCTGCCTCTTGTTCTTGACCACTGATTCCCTTGTGTATCCATCAGGGTTATTTGGTGAAGTTACCAGCTCTATGTAGGGACCATCTTTCTCATCATCATAAGTCTCTGCATCTCCACCCCATTTGTATAGCCCCGATTTCTGGTAATCTGTCATTGATGGGTACGACTGCCGCAACGGCGGATCAGAAAATTTGATAACCAGAACAAATTATGCATAACATGAAACAAAATGAAAAAGTTCGAGTAGTGGCAGTGACAAATCCAAAATTTTAGGCAGTGAGGGCAAAACATGTAGTATATAAATATAACAAACACAATCTTATAAACATCAAAATATATAAAAATATTAAATATTAAATATTTTTTATTATACTAATAAATAACACTGTAGTTATTAATTCACTTTTTTATAAATTAAATATATAAGAATAAATAAATTAAATATATTTATGATTACATATTTACAGTGTTAGTTTTTTTTTTTATGAATAAATTTGTCAACGTTTAAATTTTTTGTGATTAAAAATAATTATTTACTTTTTTAATATAAAAATAAATATAATTTTTTAATAGGATGGAACACATATATATATATTTTATAGTTTTTCAAAATATTAGTGGAGCACTTATCCGCACAAATTATAGCATGGATATGTACCTAAGTAATGAAATCAAATTTAATAATATAATAAAAATAATTATACATAATTTTTTTTTTCTGCTCAATACATTTCCAAATTTTAGTGTGAGCAATTGTCACCCAAGTATACGAGTGTGTTCGTCCCTATGTTATATGCAATGAACCAACCGACTTTACTATTATTACACCTACACAAAACTCTGCTACCAATTTAAAAAAGTGCCTACTCTGATGCAGAGTACAAAAGAGTAAGAGTAAATGGCAAGTTATGACGGTCTGTCGGTCTTTCATTTTCTGTGTAAATAAAATATAGTCGCACCACCAAACAGGTCGACACTGTATTCTATGTATATTATTAATGTGTACGTGAGTATTTGCCATTTAAAAAAGATATGACTAACCGAGTAATAGGGTAGTGCTGAGACAACAGTAATGGGTTGATGAGAATGATGAGTGGGAGACAAAGCATAGAGAGCAGCAAGAAAGAGCTGAGAGGAGCCTGTGCCAACAACAATATGGCGCCCTTGTGTCACTGCATTTCCAACCAAATTGTGAAGTCTCACAACCTCTTCAGCAAGCTCGGGTTCCATGAACCAACAAATGTTTTCTCCTTGCGAGAAATAGCTCATTGACTCCCACCCTGCAATTGTGATACTTGTTTTCTCACCTCTCTTTCTCCAATATCTTTCATACATTCTAGGATCTCCACTGCATTCCATCATCATTACTTTCAAATTACTTAATTAACAATCATAATTACACATGCTAGAAACATGAAAAGTATGAAATAATAACGTGATGGAACAGGGTAAAGTGAAACTGTGATATTCTTTTTCAATTTTTCATTGTAATATCAATTGGATATTCTTTTTCACTTGTAACGGGATATTCTTGTTTGCAACAAATGTATCTATCATGTTTTCACTAAGGGTGATTAATTTCTTCGTACAAATCATCTTAGATGTTACATATAGTATAACTCAGTATAATTTTGATATAGAGTATTACACAGTCGTTCAATCACGACTGTTCAATCACGTCTATTCATTTAGATGATTGTTCATTTATTAATTATTTATGTATTAATTGTTAAAAATAGTTATTTTTACTAATTTAATAATACGTAATTAAATATTTGTGTAAAATTTTTTTTACACTGTCGATGCATTCAAATTAAATTTTTATAAATCATTATTGCAAATGAAATTTTTCATAAAATGATAGTTAAACACATACACCAATCAAAAAGGTTATGCATGTATGTGGGTTATTATTTTCCCTCAATTTTTTGTAATTGGTTCTACCTATAATCTATGAGAGATGCTCCCATGCGCATAAAACGTCTTTTTTTAAAGATATTTTTTAATTGGTTCTACCTATCGGAGCCGGTAGGGGGTGTAGTTCATGAATTTCTCTACCCTATGTGGTCTATTAAGGGCGGTGGACTTGTAGTGCTCCTTTGGGTGGTGGATTATTTCGAGCTGTCATGCTGCCATTTATGGATGCTATGACTTAGCTTACCTCTTCGTCATTTATGTACTCCCTTGCAATGTTTTGGATTTCACGCATGGTCTAAACTGGTGTAGTGGTGAGGTGCTTTCAAAAATCTTCATTCATGAGACTGTTGGTGAGACAGAGGCTGGCTACTAAGTCCATCAGCCCGTCAATCGTTAGGCACTAATCGTTGAACCTGTTGCGATATTTTTTTGTAGGTTCATCTTGCTTTTGCGTGATTTCGAGCATATTAATCGGGTGCTTCACTTTTGTGATTCTGGTAGTGAACTGTGACATAAAATTTCTGGAGACGTTGTCGAAATTGGCTATCGAGCCATTGGGGAGGGTGTTGAACCACTTAATTGGGGGGCCGGCTAGGATTACTGGGAAGGCCCTGCATCGAGCCACATCGACAACTCCTTCTAAGTTCATCCTGGCCTCGAAGGCCGTGAGATGTTCTTGCGAGTCCTTTGTCCTGTCATACTTCATGTTAATCGGCTTGTCGAAACCCTTTGGTAGCTTGGCCTTCAGGATTCTTTCAATGAATGAGGTGGCTCCCATTATCACGTGCTTCCTCCTTGTTCGCTTGGAATCCCGCCGGTGTCTTCTGTCATCGTCGTTGCGTTGACGCTCTGGGTCTCAGAAGATGTTGCGGTCTCGTCGTTTCCCGTGCCGCCATTCGAGTGACCTTTCGCTCTTGGTTTCTCATCGTGATCGGCTCCTTGAAGTTGCCTGGCTTGCGTTTTCTGGCTAATATCGCTCTTTGGTCGCGACCCGACTCTCAAGGATTTGTGCTCTTTGGTAGAGTTTTTGGATTATCTAGATTGCTTTCTCTCATAGCCCATAAAGCCTTTGAGCATTATTGAGGTGGTGAACGTCTTCTTTTGGATGTTGCCTGTCAGGGGTTGGCTGGCAGTGCACGACACTGGTTATCCTCCTGAGGGTCAGGGGGACGTTGTTCCGTGGTTCGGACGTTGGGTTGTTTGGGTCTAACTTATGATGGTGGCTTGAAAATTGCTCTTTGATATTCTCCATCATGCCACCAGGACTTGGCGAATCCCCACAAACAGCGCTAATGTATGCGAAGTCACTGGTACGAGTTGTGAGATGGATCAGAGATTTACTAGTCGAGACAGTGACGAGGCTGAATTTTTAGAATGAAGAAAAAGAGTGATACTTGTAAAGATATTCTAATTCGTAAGTCAAAATGAATTTAAGAGATAAACAGAATTAGAAAAATGTATTGTATTAAAGAAAATCTTTGACTCACTTTATATAATTTGTACTGTTATTTTTTTTATTTTATAAATTAAAATATAAAAATATTTAAATTCGAATAATTAGTTAGGGATTCGTCAAGACCATACGCCAGTTCCGGCCGTGTCCGTGGCCCGGCGATGTTAGTGGGATATCGAATAATTTTAATTGGCAAAAACTTACTAGTTATATGTATAATTATTTAATATTTTTATCTAGCGTATAGTTTATACTTTGAAATAAATGATTGTTTGATATGATGTCAACTGCACACAAAATATCATCACAGATTCACAGTAGACACAACATATGCGTAATAGTGCGCCAAAGTTGCAATTATCTCATCAATTTTCACAAATGACCAAGTCCCAATATGCAATATTTCTTTTTACATATATTGGAATAAACTTGTTCATACACTGGCCCAACACTAAGGTCCAGGTCCAAATACACCAAAAGGCCCAATCCAAAGATTGGCCTTCGCTATTCACCGACCTCTTTAAAAGAGGTCGGACTCAACACAGACTTCTTTCCAAAGAAGTCGGGCTCAAGAGATAGCTGGCAGATAACACTTATTCAAATAAGTAACTGCCCCTAAAATCTCTCTAACCACTTCTAGAAGCCATATCCCAACAATCCCTAGATAAAAGGGACGGTTATCCACCTAAAAAGGTGGCACTACTCCAACGGTGGTTATTGGATCACCACTATAAATACCCTGACACCCCTCAGGTATCTCTAAGTTCCAATACATTCTAACCTGCTTAACCCCATGCTGACTTAGGCATCGGAGTGTCTTTGCAGGTACCACCCCCCATCTCTTGGAACACACAACTCGGAGGCGGCTCCCAAACATGCACCAAGTCGGAGACCACACTCCTCCAGCGCTTGGGCCTCGAACAAGTCCAACCACCGTCCGGTTCTAGGTAAGCCCCGGAACATTGGCGCCGTTGCCGGGGACCTGGAGCTCAATCCTTGATAATGGCGGATGATCAACAAGATGGTCGGACAACCTCTCGACATGAATAAGGTGCGAGAATGTTAGAAAGAAGCTGGAATACAGTTTCTATGGATACCAGAAATCCCATAAAAACTTCTCCCAATAGAGAGAGGATATCAAATAGGGATGATGATTCTACTTCTACAGTTAAATCAAACAAAAGAGAAGAAAGCACCGTCCCAAGGCCATTGTAGAAAGCAAACCAAAACGAACTCGAAAGCCAATTGAATAAAAGAATTTTCAATTCAGAAAATTCAATTGGCAAAAGAAGTTACGTGAGAGAAAAAAAACAAACTCGAAAGTCAATTGAATAAAAGAATTTTCAATTCAGAAAATTCAATTGGCTTTCAAAAGAAGTTACGTAAAAAAAAAAAACGAACTCAAAAGTCAATTGAATAAAAGAATTTTCAATTCAGAAAATTCAATTGGCAAAAGAAGTTACGTATAAAAAAAAAAAAAGAGGGGGAGAAAAGGGAACGTGACTAATCCCAATCTCTTCGTAAAATAGGATGGACAATGACATCTGTGCCGACTTACAATCTCGAAAAAATCCATGATACCCACTCATGGAATGGAGCAGTTGTATGTTCCAAATACACAATTGAAGAAAGAAGGGAAAACATTGTTGATAAAAACAATGAAACCTTTCTTTTCAACTTATGCCAAAAAGTGCAGCATCAGTCCATTTGAATGCAACCCAATCCGACAATGAAGTGATGAATCCAGTTTTTTCTTCATTGGATTCACATATCAGTTACAACAGAGCAGTGAATAATACGAAAAAATTCACATGGCACATCTTTCATTGGTTGCTCACAAATTACATCACTGCCAATGAATATGAAAGGAAATAATCCTATGGTAGAATTTGATGTCGTTTGCACACCAATAAAGATGAATGTCTTCCAGGAAGAAAACTGGAATCCGATCCAAAGAAAAAAGAAAGTCGGGGTGACAAAGGCCCAGTCTTCATTGGAGGGAATGATGGTTAGACTTTTCTTCAAAGGTCGGATGAGCCGGGAGCTCACAGAGAAAATCCGACCTCTTTTGGAGAGCTCACGAATAAAAGTCCGACCTCTTTTAAAGGTCAGACTTTACAATAAGGTCGAATGAGTTGGGAGCCACCAAAGAAAATCCGACCTCTTTTAGAGAGCTCACGAATAAAAGTCCGACCTCTTTTAAAGGTCAGACTTTACAATAAAGTCGGATGAGTTGGGAGCTCACCAAAGAAAATCCGACCTCTTTTAGAGAGCTTAGGAAGAAAAGTCCGACCTCTTTTAAAGGTCAGACTTTACAATAAGGTCGAATGAGTTGGGAGCTCACCAAAGAAAATCCGACCTCTTTTAGAGAGCTCATGAAGAAAAGTCCGACCTCTTTTAAAGGTCAGACTTTACAATAAGGCCGGATGAGTTGGGAGTTCACCAAAGAAAATCCGACCTCTTTTAGAGAGCTCACGAATAAAAGTCCGACCTCTTTTAAAGGTTAGACTCTACAATGAGGTCTAAAACCTCATTGCTCAGAATTATCCGACCTCTTTAGATCCGACAAAAAGTCCGACCTCTTTCCAAGCTTAGAAAGAAGAATATGACCTCTTCTAAAGATCCAAGCTTATGAAGATAATTTGACCTCCTCTGAGGATTCAAGTCTACAAATAAAAATTCGACTTCCTTTAAGAGCTTACAAAGAAAAGTCCGACTTCTTTCTTGAGGTACAACTTCGAGAACCAGATCCTAAGCATAAATGGCCATGATAAGGTCATACGAAGAAATTTCTCAACTGACAACCTCGTCTTGATCCAAAATGACATCGGACCAAAAGCGGACGAAGAAAAGCCAACACCAAAATGAAAAGATCCAACAAAGTCACTTAAGACTTGAAAAAGAACTACTACAAGATACTCAACTTACTCGAAAACAATCTACCTAGATTGTGCCATGTTTACAACAAAAGGGATACTACAGCTAGAAAGTGCATCTTACTCCTTAATGCACACTTTTTCTTACTTGAAGTGATGAGATCCAAAGTGGCATAAGAAGTTATAAATGCAAATCGTGGTCCGACCTCATTAAGCCACTTGTACTAAATCAAACTGGCAAGGGGCAAAGCCTAAAACGAATTGCACAAATAACTTAAGGACAACGTGATCATAATCAAACATCAACACGAAGAGGATGTAAACCCGACGTCACAACAATTTGTTTAAAACAAATTGAGAAAGGATGGCGATTTATAAGAATGCCTCCTCAAGCCAAGAGATAAGTATCCAACCTTACTAAGTTGACACAACAAGTATAAAACAAGTTATCCGACCTCCCAAAAAGAGAGTCCAAAATAACTTGTAAAAGTCACATAGCAACAAATAGTAAGATTCAAGAATGGCATGACTGAATACTCGAGTCCGACTTTATGAAGCTCGACCTCGAGTAGGGGCCTGGCTTATCATGAAAGCTAAGTCCAAAATTATTAAAAACTAAAGACAACATTCTACAATGATGCTAGAGCACGAAAGAAGAACGTGACCCCCTTCCAGAAACCTGAGAGCAAACTCAGATAAGGAAAAAGCTCTTGAGACAAAGGATGGCTACGAGATTCGCCGCAAAAGACCTCATCTTGATAAGAAAAAATATCAGGCTACTGAGTTCGGGCGAATGAAAGCTGACAACAAAAAGGATAGGACCCTACAAGATTACTGAGATCTTAGGAAAAGGTTATTACAAGGTGACCGACTTAAACAGCACCGAGCTACCAAGGTCGTGGCATGCTTGTAACATGAAAAGGTACTATAGCTAAAAGCGAACTCTACTCCATGATATACTCTTTTTCCAACTTCATGATTTTTTCCCAAAAATTAAAGGATTTTTTCTGAAGAAGGATTTTTAACGAGGCATCATAGTAGAGACTAAGGGATCATAGATAGTGAAAAACCCTTAGTAGCAGTGAAAGTACCTTCGCAAATAAATAAAGATCTTTTATCTCTTATAAATTCCTTCTCGTTTTTCTTTCTTTCTACGAAACGCGCCGACTTAAGCTCGACAAAGCGTGAAAATCCCATGAACCGACCTAGATGGTCGTCAGGATAAAACGACGAGGTACAAGTCGGTGTAAAGAGGTTATAAAAGTCGATCGTAATAAACTCGGAAATTATCTGACTTACAAGTCAGAAAAACCGAGAAAAAAGGAAACGCATCGCAAAAATAACCTAAATCATAAGAGCTCAATAAATCAAAAATTGAGTATAAGGAATACCAAAAAGAGATCAGGAAACCTATTGAAAGCACTAAGGCAAAAGGATGTCCCGAGTTGTTAAGGAAAACTTAACTTAAAGAAAGGGACAGTCAGCCAAGAAAAAGGTTTTTCAAAACAAAGATCAAAAAGGTTTTTTCTAAGATTACTGAAATCTTAGAAAAGGGCTACTACAAAGTGTCTAACTTTGAGGGTGAAAAACTACCCAGGTCGCAACACACCTCCAACATAAGGAGATAAAACAATTCCTTATGAAAATTGATTTTCTACAATTAACACACACCAATTGAAGCTCGATAAACCGCGAAAATCACGGGCCGATCATATAGAAATCGCCTGGATGAAGCGACGAGGAACCAATTGGTGGAAAGAAGTTACATATGCGAATTGGAAAGAAAACACCTCGAAACAGCTCGGGCCAAACGGGTTGAAAAAGTTGTGTTTAGAACAAATCGCAAAAGTAACTTAACTAAATATGCCCCTTGAGGCATAAATACGATCTAACAACTCGATCCACACGGATAACAAATGGATCGTACAAAATCTCAAGCCCACAATCTCATCTCTACAAGTTCTAAAAATAAACGACCTAGTCGTATAAAGTGGAACACTTTCACAAAAACAAGTTGTTCCAAGAAAACTCGTTCTAGCATTCACAACAACATAAGGATAACTTGGATTAAACGAGTTATGCCAGTCAACCATATTTTTAACGAAATTGTGTTAAGCACAAGTCGTGTCTATCTAAAAGCAAAGCTTTAAAAGTGATTTGTATCAAAATGAATCACTTCAACCAAACGACTTGTATAGAAACAAGTTAAAAAGGAAGGATTGTAAATGTTTCTAAACAAAATCGAAACGTAAAAACTATCCTCCAAAACAACTTGGATAAAACAAGTTGTATCATATACAAGGACGACAACCTTGTAAAAACTAGAAAGGGGAGGGAATAAGCATATAATCCTTTCACCTAAGGCACCAATTTATGCTCAACAAAGCGCAAAAATCACGAGCTGGCGTTTTCAATGGTCGCTCGGATAAAGCGACGAGGTATAAATTGGTGTCCAATGGTTATAATACGGCTTGATGATTTAAAACAACTCAAGCCCATGAGTTGAACAAAATCGAGTAAAAAATAACCATATGATCTAAGTAATTTAAATTGCGCAAAACAACTTGATATATAACGAGTTGTGCTTCAAAAAAGTGACTTGTATAAAAAACAAGTCATCTAGAAAACTCAGAATGAATGAGTTCAACAAAAAAAGGCTTCATTCGAAAATCCTTTCTGCTTGATTGCTCGAGTCCGACTTCATAAAGCTCAACCTCGAGCAGGGGCATAATGGATAAAGCAACGAAGTCCGATGGTTATAAAGATGATCTGATAGTTTAAAAGGACTCAAAATAAACAATTTGTACTTGAAACAAGTTGTAAAGTCCTAAAAAACAACTCGAATTTAAATGAGTTGTATGAAATTAGATCAAGAAATAGCCACGTTTTAATTAAACGATTTGAAATGAAACAAATCGTAAGACCTTAAAACTACTCGCATCGAACGAGCTAGATGAGGTTATACTAAAAAATAATTACGAGTTTTGAAATAAACGATTTGTATCAAAACAAGTCGTAAGAAATCAGAATAAGTTTCAGAAAGGTGATTTGTATTAAAACAAGTCATGCATCTTCAAAACAGCTCGAACTGAACGAGTTGTACAAAATTAGGAAAAGAAATATTTTCTGGTTAAGCACGATGTGCTAAAACCAGTCATACAAAGCCTATAAGCCTTAAATAACTCAGAAAGAATGAGTTGTACCAATCAGTCTTAGAAAAAAGACTTGGCCAAAAACAAGTCGTTTAAAGAGGGAAAAGTATTTATAGCACACCTGGGGCATAAGGGTAAATTGACGCGATCATTAAAGAAACGCGCTGTCACCAATGTAACTGCTCCCACGTGTAAATGCGAAAACCCCAACAGACGCGACGTTTGATTAGACTTGGCGGTTAAGAAATTTAAAATCACGTCAGTTTTAAAAGGCACGTCAGCTACAGACCAAGTTCAATACTCGAATCCAACTCTTAAGAAAAAGAGATTGGACTCGAGTAGGGGCACTGTTCATACACTGGCCCAACACTAAGGCCCAGGTCCAAATACACCAAAAGGCCCAATCCAAAGATTGGCCTTCGCTATTCACCGACCTCTTTAAAAGAGGTCGGACTCAACACAGACTTCTTTCCAAAGAAGTCGGGCTCAAGAGATAGCTGGCAGATAACACTTATTCAAATAAGTAACTGCCCCTAAAATCTCTCTAACCACTTCTAGAAGCCATATCCCAACAATCCCTAGATAAAAGGGACGGTTATCCACCTAAAAAGGTGGCACTACTCCAACGGTGGTTATTGGATCACCACTATAAATACCCTGACACCCCTCAGGTATCTCTAAGTTCCAATACATTCTAACCTGCTTAACCCCATGCTGACTTAGGCATCGGAGTGTCTTTGCAGGTACCACCCCCCATCTCTTGGAACACACAACTCGGAGGCGGCTCCCAAACATGCACCAAGTCGGAGACCACACTCCTCCAGCGCTTGGGCCTCGAACAAGTCCAACCACCGTCCGGTTCTAGGTAAGCCCCGGAACAAAACTTATCAACATGCAATACTAATACTACCACAACACGTTTGCTATTTTCATTTCCAGTACCAAAGTTTTAATTTTAAAATATGTGCATAGTATTTAACATAACTAGTTGTCATTAGTTTAAATGTTTTACGATTAAAAAATGTGACCAGATAATAATAGTATTAAATCAATTTCAAAATGTTCAAATGACAGCTATATATATATATATATATATATATATATATATAATAAGCAACAATCTCATTTTCAATATTCGTCTTTTATTAAAAAAAAAGGGAAAATATACTGGTTTTAACAAACTATATTTGAACCCTAAAAATTTGTAAAATCAACGCATTTAACACATAAACTCATCAATCATGCATACATTTAAAAGAAAATTACAAACACGCTTTTTCTTCTCTTATATTACTATCTCTGTCATTTTTTCAAAAAATAGAAAAAGGTATACTATTTTGACAACTAAAATTACCCTGCCTATCAACTTCTAATTCAATTTAAAGATAAAAGTCAAAACAAGAATTTCAAAATGTTAGCATCACTAATAACAATACAGTAATAATAGAATAAGTGTGTGTGTTGTATATATATTCTTGCCATAAAATCACGTTATAGAAGACGAGTTGTCTCTGTCTTCCCAGGAACAAGAGCAGGAAGCAAAGCACGTTATGAAAGACGTAAGCCCTAGGTCTCTTATCAGAAACAAACACAAAAGCACCAAAAATAAAATAAAATTCTTTGACTACTTTCAGTTCTTCCCAGAAGATTTGAGGAATTTTTTTTTTAAATATAAAATTATTAAAAATAATATTATATATTCAAATTTTTTTTTATAAATCAAGTCTAATTAAATTAAGTAATAAAACTTGGAATAAAGTTAATTATAATAACTATTTTTTTAAATATAAAAATATTAAAAGTAATACTACATATTGAACTTGATTAATAAAAAATTTAAATATGTATTATTCAAATATTAAATATAGTATTACTTAAATTTTATAAGTCGTTCATCATCAATATATAATTTTCAAAAAAAAAATTTGTTCTAATTAGTTTTGAAAAATATAAAAAAGTTATTAGTAACTAATTTTTTTCAATAAGGTTTGTTTAGAAAAATTTTTTGAAGAGTTTTTATGTTTTTCAAAAGCACAAATTTTTTATTTTATATTTGATAAATAAAAAATATTTTACTAATAATAAAAATTTTAAAATTAAAATTTAAAATATATATACATTAATATTTTAAGAATAATAAAGACTCAACAAATTATAATTAACAAGTTATAATTTAATTATTATTAAATAATTATATAAAATTTTAATATTTTTATTTATACATATTTAATAATATTTATATTAATAATTATGTATAATAAAAAATATAATTAATGTAAACATAAGTGAATATAAAATTAAAATAATATCTAACAAAATTATTATACGTTTTTGTTATATAATTAATAATTAGTATATAAAGAAGCAACGAACATCGTAACATAGTAGCAAATGGAGTATATAACAACAAAGAGGATTTAGATTCAAACTAGATAATCCAAAATTTTGATGACTATGGTTATTTGTGTTTATTAAAAATTATTTTTAATTCACTAAAAATAAATATTACAAGTTTACAACTTTTAAAAAGCTAATTCTATAAATTCTTAATCAAATGATGGGTTAATATGTGTTTTGTTAAAATATAGCGGCTTCTTGTTAAATTTTGTTAATATGAGAGCGGTTACACAAAAATTAAAATCGTGAGTGACAATTTGTAAATTAGTTTTAAATAAAAAAAATTGTTGATGGCAGTTTCATTTACCTCAATTTTAAAACTTAAAACAAAACAAATTATGAGTAACGATTAATATAATTTAATTTTACTAAAATTTAAAGATTGAAATGGTGAATAATGATTTCATTAAAAATAACAATTTAATAGAAAAATGTTAAATGAATAAGTTACTTTTATAATTAAATTTAATTAAACTTTTTTTGTTATTTTTATGCTTTTTTTAGTTAATTTTTTATTATACCAATAAACTATTATACTAAATTAAACTTAGCAAAATAACTTACCCATATAATATCACCAAATACAAAATGTCAAACGATTTCTACACACCCATACACAGATACAGTCAAACTGAAACATGAGTCGGAGTCATGTCAAAAAAAAAAATTTCTATAAACTATAAGAATTTATGTTTTTATTATTTAATTATTAATTTAATAACATATTTTATTTTATACTTTAAATATAGATAATTAATTAATGATAAAAAAATAAATTATAATAATTTTTGGTTAATTTATTTTATATTATTTTTGTTAAAAATAAAATTATTTGATGTAATTTTAAATGGGTGAATTTTGAAAGTGAAAAATCAACACCTGAATAGCATGATACAACATATAGAGACGTGTTGAATACAGTCATATCTCAACTAACACTTGGAACGTGTAAAAACACTTAAAGAATGTATTGAATATTTTTATAATATTATAATACACTTTAAATATTAATGTTCAAATAAAACATTATCTCTACTTCTATATTAAAAATAATTTCTGATAACTAACTCTCCAGTATTTCTTTATTAAAAATAATAAACGCAAATCATGCACTCATTTAAAAATAAATATGTATGGTTGGTCATCTAAAAGGCAATAAATAAAGGTCAAAACTGTCAAAATACTATTTTAACTTTTAAGCTCCAGTTCTTTTTTTCGCGGAAAAGGTCACTGAGTCGTTACCTTTACCTTAGATTTCTGCAATTCTTTTTTAAATTTTATGTTTTGGTGTTAGTTTTTACTATTAGCTGGCAAGAGTTCGAATAATTGACCCTCAAAAATAGATTCCCTAAAAAAAACTAGCAAAATAGTAAGAAGGAATTCATGTGATTGTTTTACAAGTAAAACCGATTATAATATTTTGCAGGAACAACACGAAGATAGTTGAATAGTTTTCTGATATTGTTAGTGTGCGTTTTTGTTACTAGTTAGCGGGAAATATTAATTGAATGAAGTCGCCCCTACCTGATGGCTTCTGAAGCCACACATACATTTAAAAATAAAATTGTAAAGCATGAAGATAGCATTTATTTTGACATCATCACAGCATATATATATATATTAATTAAAAAAGAAGAAAAAGCTTTAATTTAGACTTACTGGTCGAGATTAATGAGTCTCTCTTTGTCTGGGGGACGATCCGAACGAGTTGAATTAACCAATGACCTTCTTCTTGTTGCTGTTGATGATGATGAAGAGATAGAAAAAGGAGATTTGTGGTGAGTTTGTTGAGTTTGGTAAAGCATTATTCTGAGTATGAAGCTGACATTCAAAGCCAGAGAAACCACAAGAACATGCCTCAACATGCTTCTTGGTGGATTTTCCATCTTCTTCTTCATTCTCTGATTGCCACTTGCCATGTACGGCCACTATTAACAAACACACACACACAGCTTTGGTAAAGAAGAAGAAGTAGATAAATAAAGGAGTAGGTAGCTGATTATTCCATCTCGCACACAAAAAAAATGGCCACTTAGATTTGCAAAGGGTATTCAAATAATTTTCGATGCTAGAGAAATAGATAGAAGATAGATCTTGAAAACGGTAAACTAAGGCTGCGGTTATCAATGAAGCTCATCAGCGCAATAAAGCCTTCCTATTCTTTTTTTTTTCTCGTTTCCTTCAAAAAGCTGCTCTGATCTCTGCTCAGTGCTTACATTCTCTCAATCACGCTTAACTACTACCACTGCTTCACTCGCCCATCTAGGCGACAGAAATGTTTGTTTTATTCCATGTTTCCTACTTTTCAATTTATTATTAAGTGAATGCTATAGTATCTAAAAAGTAGTGTCTATTTATTAAAAAAAATTAAAAATTAATTATTTAATTTAAAAAATATAAAAATAAATAATTTTTAAAAAATTAAAATTAAGTTAGATAAAATTTAAACAAAAGTTTATAGACACCATAAAATTAATCTTATTATAATATATTATATGAGTAAAAAGTAAATCCTATCTTTAATTAAGATAGGGAAAAATTATATTAGTTATTAATTTATTATAAATAGATATATTAAAAATATAGTTAAAGACATGAAATTAATATTGATATATTTTCTTCTTTGAGATTTTATTAATAAATTTTTTTCTCTTACCCATGTGTCTCATTTTCTGTCTCAAATAAAATTTTAAATATAAAGACAAAATAGTCTTTATATACTTCATAACCAAAAATAAATTTATCCTCTAGTATGTAGCTATCAAAAATATATAGACATTGATACTATAAAATATGTAAAAGTATGAATTTTAATTATTTGTAATTACAATATAAAGTATATAAAATAATTTTTTATTTTAATAAATAATAATATATTATTTTTAAATTTATTTTAAAAAATACAAATAAAAAATAAAGTTAAATACACTAATACATGATAATAATTAAATGTGTTTAAATATATTTAAAAAAAGATTTTTATTTTTTATTAAAATATACAAATCAGATGAATTTTATATTTAAAAAATATGTCGATAAAACAAACACAACAACTTTAGCAAAGTCTTCAACTCTCCGTACTGCTGAATAATATTAGCATCGCACTAGGACCACAACGTAATTTGCCATTTCTTTTAGCATAGACAACAAATTTTTTTCCCCCTTACTTCTAGTACAAATTTCTCAACTTGTTATATGATTCATATTTAAATAAGAAAAATTCAATTCACATGAAAACAGAAGTTTGTCATTTTGGAAATCAAAGATTTGTACCAAATCTCAAGAAATTGCAATTTTTAATTTCATAACTCTTCCATGTTTTGGTGATTATTTAAACCCCAAAATAAAGTTAACAATATATATATATATATATATATATATATTATTTCTATATCTAACATAATTTGTTATGAAACTCATAAAATTCATTTTTCATCTAAAAAGTTTTACATTTCTAAAGATTTTATTATAGTTTTGACAAAAATTGGTTATCATACTTCCAAAAAATAAAATTGATTATGTTGTAATCATGCATGCTGAAGTTTGAAATCCTTGCCTTGAGTGATTTAATTTGTGATACAAGAGAGGTAACTAAGCAATTTAATATGTAACAATAATTTTCTGCATTCATCTCCTCTGGGACGGTAGCTATATATGGTTTGGTCAGCATCATGTTGCATATTCGAGACTACGTCATTAGTTCCATTATATTCCATTCCTTCAAACACTGCATTCTCTGTAGTATTAATTATCTACTTTAATAACCATTGAGATTCTTCCTTCCTTTAATTTCTCACTATTTTATTGTAATTATATTAGGATCAATTAGTTTTAATCCTTTAATTCTTCTTACATGTTCGAAGAAGAATCCTAGAATTAATGCTTTGTAGTCTCACTTTCTTCCCCTCCCATTAATTAATGTGTCAAACCTAATTTAAATATAGTAAATGCTTTGGTGGCTACAAGACTTTGAAAAATGTTATTAAAATTAAAGTAACATTATTTAACAATAATTTTTAATTAAAAAAAATCATAGACATAGACTTCACCTCTAAATATAGACAGATATATAGACATCCATTGCAAATACTCAAATTATAATGTCTAATTATTTATAGATCTATCTATATAAACACTAATGAGAAACGATACATATAACATTATAAAATAGAAAGACCTATGTCACTATTACTACTACTACTACTACTACTATTATTATTATTATTATTATTATTATTATTATTATTATTATTGGATTTTGTTAGTTAATACTCTACAAAGATATTGACTAAGAAATAAAAAAATGAAAATGATAAAATTTCTTTTTCCTTTGTAACCATAACCTTATTATTATTTAATACAATATTATTATTTTACTAAGAGAGAAATGAAAATTTAGAATGTTGAGAAAAGTTGTGAGGAAATATAGTGTTGGCCCATAGAGAATAGTAGTGAGGTCCCACTCCCAAATAGCAGGTTTGGGTAGGAAATGAAATTAAGGTTGATGCTTTTGTTGGTGTGTAATGGATCCACAACTTTAAATTCCATGCATTCTTTCTTTCACTCTCAAATGGAATTATGATGAAAGAGATAAGACAGGTACATTCCTAGAGAACAAAGGGCCTGGACCTCTTCCAGATTTAGGGTCCACCAAATCTCCATTGCATTGAACCCTCATACTCACCTTCCCGGGACCAACTCTTTTTATTATCCATCATGCTAATCTCTTTCGGACAAAGTTTCGGTTTTAATTTCAAGCTAACACATCCCGTTCTTGTTAATTCCAACCTTGATTGATTAATTTGAGCCTCACCTTTAATTTGCTGCATTTAACACGCGTCACCATCTTTATTTATTTCTATTTTATTTTACTATCAATAATTGAATTAATTTGTTTGAACGTCATCTTCTGAATTCAATCTTTATAAAGCATATATATAGTAGATTTAATTTTGTAGTCAGTCTTCCAATTACGGAAAGATGAATTTTGGTAAAGTTTGAAATTAATCCTTAGTTTCTGATAGATAATGTATATTAAGAAATAAAAAAAATAAAAAACCTAAAGTATATGTATACATTATCTTCGATCCACATTAGTACATCACCATCTAAGTGCTCCATTAATTATTGTATCTCAGACGATAGAAACAAACTTAGATTTAAATATAATAATTTAGAAGTGCTTTGATTTATTAGTTCCCCCCCCCCCCCCCCCCCCCCTTTTTTTTCTTTTTCTCTCCTTTTTTTCTTTCTTTTTAAGCTTTTGATCATACGGTATGGTCCTTTCTCAAGTTGCACATGCCTTCATTAAGCCTTTTCAGATCCCATGTTTGCGTTGGGATCCAGCATGCCGTTAATGTTACTTCTTCCACTCTATGGAGGCCTGAAAACTTTATTTTAGGAATGAAAATAGTGTTTCAATAATTTCTTAATATATTGAGTCTATAAAAGTTTTTAAATAATGCATTCCAAAAACAACAAAAACTTGTCTTAAATCACTACTTCCAAAAAATTAAATTGATATGAATAGAGACAAATAATTATATATCTAATATATATCTTCACACAAGAGATTTTTTTAATTTTTGCATAAATTTTTGTATATACTTTTTTCTGTTATTATCATAATTCTAAAAATTAGACTGTATTGGTCAATCGAACCGGTCTAATCGTGAATTGGATGTCAATACAGTTCAGTTTGATGTTAAAAACCATTCAACTCGAAGCTGCTTATAAAATGTTGAACCAGCCAAAAATCGGCCAATTCTCTTAAAACGTCATCGTTTTATGTTTAGGACAAAAATTCTCCTTCTCACTTGCTCATTCTCCATCGAGTCATTCCCTGATTTTCCCATTCCCCAATCTCTCATCTCTCAATCCTGATTTCCTAAAAGGCCAAAATATAGTCCTAGGTTACAGTTTCTCATCTCTCAACTCTTAAATCTTAATGTTGATTGTTTGGTGTTAATAGGACCCTAATGACTACAATAGACGTAACATGCAGAAAGCTAATCCAAATAACGAGTCAGTGCAAGACACGACACCTTTGTTAGAAACTAAGAACACTATGGCTGCGGCCATGCATGACTTGGTAGCCACAATAAACGGGAAGTAGAGCGTTTGGAACGACAGAATGTGAATGATAACGACAATGAAAGTAGTAATAAAGAGGTCTTGTGAGCACAACAAGATCCCAAAGGGCAATATGTGGAGTTTGCAACATACATGCTGAAAGGTGACACGCAGTATTGGTGACAAGGTACAGGCAGGAGAATGCTGAGATTACCTAGGCCAACTTTATGACAAAATTCTATAAGAAGTATTTTTTTCAATCAACTCGTACTGCGAAAGAGCTTAAGCTGCTGCAACTAAGATAGGAAACTATGTCAATTACAGAGTACACATGCAAGCTTGAAGATTTGTGCCACTTCTCTAATGTCTGTCAGGGAGTCCCTGCCAAGTTGAGAAATGAAAGTGTATTAAGTTTGAAGGAAGTCTCAAAGAGGAGCTTCTAGATTTTGTTGGTCCAATGGAAGTCAGGTTCTGCCTATGATTTTGTCTGGTATGACATCTTTTTCTTGTTTAAGTTACCATGAATTTAGTTGCTTGAAACTATCGTGAAATTGCAGGAAAATGTTTCTCTACTTTTATTAGAGACTTGAAGAAAAATTATGATGTGGGTTTCCTCATTCTTCTCGAGACTCACATAAGTGCTATGGAGTCTGCAACATGACTATCGATTCATCCATATGAGGATTGTTGGGATGGAATCTGCAAATTGATTACTTACAACTATGTATGGGAGTCTATAAAAGCTTTGAGTAAGATGCTTTGGGATAGTCTCAGAGACCTAAATCAAATACCACGTTCCTTTGGTGTGCTATTAGGGATTTTAATGCGCTTATCCATAATTTTGAGAGAAGAGGGGTACTGGTTCACAGAGTACAACTACCTGCCAAAAGTTCATGGCTTGTGTCTCTGATTGTTGTTTGACAGACTTAGGCTACTCTATGTGGCCCTTCACTTGGAGAAGAGATAACTTAGTGAAGAGGCTAGACAAAGAACTTGGAAATATTGATTGGCAAATTGCTTTCCCTAAGCGAGTTGTCTAACATCTCCTATGTATAAGTCTGATCATTCCCCTTTATACCTCCGCCCATCAATTGTTGTATCTCTAAATAGAAAAAGGCGGCCTTTTCGCGTTTTGGCGACGGATGAGTCACCCAAACTTCGACAAATCTGTTGAAAAATAGTTGGAACCATCAAAATTTATAGAATAATGTTGTTCATGATTTTCAGATTTCAGTAAAGGATTGAAACTATAATATTTTTGGCAACATTCAGAAATGAAATCGTAGATCTTTTGGAGACATCAAGGCATCAATAATAGCCTCAGTCAAAGTGGGAACTATTTTCTTGAAGAGCTGTAAGGGAATCTATGAAAAGACTATGGGAAGATTTTGGCCCAAGAGGAGCTCCTTTGGTTCTAAAAGTTGCGTATGAATTGGATTGAATACAGAAACCACAATACCAAGTAATTTCATAGGTCCATTATTGTTAACAGAAGAAAAAAAAAGATTGAGTCCCTATGGGATGATGATGGAAATTGGGTGTCCTCCCAAGCTGATTTAGAAAAGATGGCCACTAAGTTTTATTCTAAGTTGGACATTAATGAGTTACCAAACACTCCTTTTATTCTGAATAAGGTCTTTCCTCCTCTTGACATAAACAATTTGAATTTTATTGGTATAGATATATCAGATTTAGAGAGCAATGAATCTCTCTTTAGCATGGGTCTTCTTAAAAGCATCAGGAAAAGATGGTTTGTAAGCCATTTTTTATCAAAGCAAATGGAATTTGCTGTTTGGTGAAAAAAATCTATGAAAACCTGACTGTTGTCAAAGATATTAATGATATCCTCCTAGCCCTCATTCCAAAAGTGGAGTATGCAACCAATCTAAAGCAAATGAGGCCCATTAGCCTATGCACCGTGTCTTGCAAGGTGATTACTAAAGTGTTTGCTTGAAGGCTAAGGAAGTGATGCGCGGAAAAATGCTGGTTAAGATTTTCTGGTAAAAGTAGCGTTGCAAGTACAGTTCTTAACCGACAATAATTTCACTATCAATTTAATTTGTTTGTCACTTAAGCAAACCCAATAAAACTAACCAAAGTATTTAAACCTCGGATCGTCTCTCAAGGAACTGTAGGGAAGTGTAGTTTATTATTGGTTATGAGATTGTATCTTTTTAGGTTTTGTAATGGGAAACAAGAAAGTAAAAATGGCAAGAAGCTAAACTAATAAATGATAAAGCTCTTAACAAGGAAAGAGAATTAGAAGTCCTATGCTAATTATCATAATCAATTGTGATGGTAATTGCCTTTTGCTCTCACTTAGTTAACCTCTAACAATGAAGGAAAGCCAAGTGAGTAAAATCAACTTAAGTTCGCAAGTCCTAATCAAAGACTAGATTTAGTGAAGTCTAAGCCAACTAGCAAGTCTCAATTACCAATCAACAAAAGACTTTTGATAACTCAAGAGTCTCTAAATGATCAATCCAAGACAAGAGCATGAAAATCTAAATTAAAACACAACCAAGCATTTTATCAAACACTTGGAAGGCACAAAATAAAAGCATAGAGAATTAATAAGAGATGATAAAATCTAAAATTAACAATTGCATAGAATCAATAACATAAATGAAGAGAGAAGCAATAAACATGAAATACCTCAAATTGCATTAAATAGGAAATTGAATCTAACATGGAGAGTTCATAAACTAAATTGGAAAAATAAAGACATCAATAAGAGAAAATAAACTAAGATACTAGAAGAATAGAATGTAGAAGAGAAACTAAATTAAAGTAATGTAGAAATCTGAATTTGAGAATAACTAAAACTAAGCCTTAAAATCTAGAGAGAGGAGAGAGCCTCTCTCTCTCTCTCTAGAAAACTACATCTAAAACCTAAAATTGTGTGTATGAGAAGTGTCTCCATGATTCTCCCACTTTGCAGCCTCTAATTTGTATTTTTGGGCTTGGAACTGGGCCAAAATCAGCCCAGAAATTGCCCCCAGCATTTTCTGATATCTGCAGCACGTGACGCTTGTCATGCGTACGTGTCGCTGAATAAAAAATTTTGTCACGCGTACGCATCGTCCCACGCGTATGCGTCATCCCACGCGTATGCGTCGCTTGTATCTTGCGCTAGTGATGAAGAGATTTTTGACGGTTTAGAATTCACAAATGAAATCTCTTTGCAATATAGTTTCTAAATCAACAAATAATCCTTTCATACAAAAGATTGTTTGTCACAAGTACAAACTCCTAATAATCCTAATATCTGAAGCATTTAAACCTCGGGTCGTCTCTCAAAGGAATTGCAGGGTAGTGTTCTTGTTATTGGTTATGGATTGTATATTTTGGGGTTTTGGATAAGAAACAAGAAAAGTAAATGACAATGAAATTCTAACAATAAAAGCGGTCTTGGCAAGGGGTGGTGATCAAGGATCTCTATCCTTATTACTAACCACAACATGATAATTGCAAGGATCAATCCCACTAAATCATCCTCTACCAGGTAAAGGAAAGTCAAGTAAGCTATATCAATCCAAGTCCATAAGTCCTAGCTTTCCACTAATTGAATTAGTGAGGACTAGAGTCAATGGCTATCAATTATCAATCACTTGGACATTAGTAACTCAAGAATTCTTAAGTTACCTTTCCAAGCCAAGAACATAAAATTCTACTCTAAAATTCTTTCAAGCATTTTGTCAAACACTTGGAAGGCACAAAAGAAAAGCATAGTAATTCAACAACAAGAATGAATTCTAACAATAATTGAATGCAAGGAATTAACAACAACAATCAAGGAAATCACAATTAACATGAATTACCACAAATTACATTAAAAGAAAAATAAAAGAACAAAAGTAGATCCACAACAAAGTATGAGAATTACAAGAATTAAAGCACAAAACTAGATAGAGGAAGAGTAGAGGAGCAAGAATTGATAAAGAAGAAGTAAATCATAGCATGAATTAAACCTAGATCTATGGAGGAATCAAACCTAATCCTAATCCTAATTCTAGAGAGAAGTGAGAGCTTCTCTCTCTAAAAACTAAACTAAACTAGATCTAAAGTGTAATGTGTGTGTTGAATGATCCAAGATGCCTTCCCCTTCAATCCTTGGTTCCTTTTATCTTTTCCCGCCAAAAACTCAGCTCCAAATGGGGTTAGAAACCATCCAAAATCGCCAGGCACGAGTTTTACTAAAAGGGTCACATGCGGCCTTCGGCGTGTACGCGCACAGTGTGCGTACGCGTCCATGGAGCATTTCGCAATCCACGCAGAAGCACACAGTGCGCGCGCGCGTCCATGGGCGTTTTCCAAATCTTTGGCTTTTCATGATTCCTCCACTTTGCATGCTTTCCTCTTCACTCCTTTGATCCATTCCTAGCTCTATTCAATCTGAAATCACTAACAAACACATCAAGCCATCTAGTGGAATCAAAGAGAGATTAAAATCATCAAGTTAAAGGCCTAAAAAGCATGTTTTCACATCTAAGCACAAATAAGGAGACAATCACAAAATCATACTATTTCATTGAATAAATGTGAGGAAAGGTTATCAAAATGCTCAAAATTCAACACAAGATAAACCCTACAAATGGGGTTTATCAGCCAGTCATGCATACGCGTCATACCACGCGTGCGCGTCACTGCCAACTTCCCAAAACCTCAATTTTTTGTGTTCCTTCCACTTTTGTAAGTATTCTTTCTATCCTCTAAGCCATTCTTGCCCTATAAACCTTGAAAACACTCAGCAAATATATCACGGCATCGAATGGTAGTAAGAGAGGATTAAAATTAGCTAATTTAAGGCCAAAGAAGCATGTTTTCACTCATAAAACAAAATTAGGAAGAAAAATGTAAAACATGCGAATTATATGAATAAGTGTGAGAATAATGGATAAAATCTGCTAAATTAAGCACAAGATAAACCCTAAAAATGGGGTTTATCAGGAAGGTTATGAAAAACTGGTAAAACCTATCCAAAATAGTTTTGTCCCAAGGAGACATACCTCGGGTAACATAATTATCACCCAAGAAGTTATTCATTCGATGATAACTAAAAACCGGAAAAAAAGTTGGATGGCAATCAAGATCAATCTTGAAAAAGCTTATGACAGGTTAAAGTGGAGCTTTATTATTAAGGATTCTCTTCAGGACATTAGCTTTCCACACCATTTTGTTTATTTGGTCTGTACTTGCGTGTCCACGGCCAAGATGAGAGTTCTTTGGAATGGTAAAGTTCTAGATGAGTTCACCTCATCCAAAAGTATTAAGAAGGGAGACTTTCTTTCCCTATACTTGTTTGTTCTGTGCACCAAACGCTTTTCCTAACTCGGTAGTTCGACTGTGGATCTTAAGTTTTGAAAACCCATCAAGCTCGATAGGGATAGGCATTCTCTTTCACATTTATGTTTTGCGATCCAATTGTCTTTGCTGAGACTTTCTTGGAACAAGCCAATTTGATTAATAGAATTTTGGAAGCTTTTTGTACTAGCTGGGGCCAAAGAGTTAGTAATGAGAAAACAAGAGTATTCTTTTTCAACAATGTGGGGCATACGGTTAAAGGAGAGATTTGTGAAGCTTTGTATTTTTCCATTACTAACGACCTAGAAAAATATCTTGGGGTGCCTATTCCCACTCAAGAGGGACTAAAGATACCTATAATGGTGTTATGACCAAGATGTAGACAAGGCTCAATAATTAGAAGGCTAATGCCCTATCCATTACATGAAGAATAACCCTAGTGAAATCAGTTCTTACTTCTACTCTCTTATATAATGGAAACTGCTTATTTACATGTGTATACTTGTAATATGATTGATTTGAACTGTAGGAAGTTTTTTTGGGAAGAGACCGAAAATACTAAAAATACTCATCTTGTCAGTTGGAAGAAGGATGGAAAACAAAAAACAACAGGAGACCTTGGGGTGCATCATACAAAACATCATGTTTTTATGATGAAAATTGGCTACGGTCTCATTGAAAATAAAAAAGATAACCATTGGAATGATTGTGTTTTGATCAATGTGATTCTAATTTTTTGAATTTGATTCTTTGTTAGGGTTTGGACCCTGGTGGTTGAACGAATAAAATCATAATCCAAGACCTGGTACTTTGCACAACAAAGAAGAAGAATGGCAATAATAATAATAATAATAATAATAATAATAATAATAATGGATAGAACATTTTTTGTTTTAGGGTATAAAAGGAAAAAAAAAGAAAAAGGATTAAATCTGTGCTATTGGACTTTTCCTCCAGCTTAGCTAGTTGTTAGTATGTCTAGCGTAGGAAAGGTTGAGCCACATCACTAACAACGTTGAGCTCCGGTGATGAAAAATACACGAGAGACTACATTGGTGTACTTTTTTAAATCTGAGAGACCAAATTGTAGCAATTGGAAAGTCAAAGACTAAGTTGATGCAACTCACATCTCATGGAACAAAGTAGGGTTTAAATCTTTATCCGCTAGATAGGTCCCCAAAAAAATATTTTATCAATTAGATACGGCCCTTCTTTAAAACAACAATGTTTTAAACCTCTGACATCTAACTCGGGACGAAATTGTCCTCTTCGAAACGACGTCATTTTATTCTCTTCTGCTATGACGTTGTTTTTGCCACATGGGTCAGGGACCAAATTGTCCTGCGCTTGACACGTCTCTCTTAATCGGACACATCATCAAATTAACAGATACATAAGACATCGCTGTCAGTCTTAACTGGATTAAATTAAACTGGAGATGTATCTAATGTATAATAAAAAAATTATACCTAAAATCCTAACTAATTTATTTTGGGAACAAATCTATCAAATCCTCAAAACGGTATTACTTTTAGTCTATGATACACGGACACTAACACGGATATAGGATACGACACGACACGGGACACGCAGACACGCAAATTTTAAAATTTTACATGACACGCGGACACGTATACATATAAAATATAAAGTATTTTTTAGATAAATTGTAATGATATTTTGATATTTTATTGATATTAAAATATAAATTAAAATTTTTAACTATTTTTAGTGTCTTATTTTAATTATATTAGGTATTTAAAATTTTTTTGTTTTAACAAATAATAATATATACTATATCTAAATTTATTTTAAGAATATATGTTAAGAATAAGACTGGACGTGCTGACATGTGATGGCATGGTTCTGAAAGCTGGACCGGACCGACCATTTCAATTGTGAACCGGCAACAAAAACGATCCAGTTTACTACCCAAAACCGCTGGAAGAAAAATCTCTCAAAAACCGGCGAACTGGCCGAGAACCGGACGATAGGACCGGATTGGTAACTGGCCGATTCAGATAACACGACGCTGTTTTTTATTTGACAAAAAAAAAGGAAAACAGAAGCAAATGAAATAATGCATTTGAGATCCAACCCCTCTCTTATTCCCCCAACATTCGAGCCCTTCATCGCCGTCGCCATTCCCGGATCCTCAGCACCACCGCTGTCCCCAGGTCCTCAGCGCCGCCGCTTCTTCGTCTTCTCTGTGTCTGGAACCCAGTAGATCGGCATGTCGTCTTCATCTTCGCCGGCTTCTTGGTACGGAACCCAGGTTAGTGGCTTCTCATCTTCATCTTCAGTTCTTCACTGAATGTTTACTCTTGTTCTTGGTTTGAACTTTGAAGCTCTGAAGTTATTGTTCTTCGATCTTCTTCTTCAATTTTTGTTTCGTTTTTCTTCAATTCTTCTTCTTGGGTCTTGGCTTCAAGTTTGTTGCTGAATGTATTTGTTGATGGATCTGCAATTAACTAATTACCCAGGTTAGTGTTTTAGTGTTTTCTCTATTTTCAAATTTATTGTTACTCTGTTTAGTGTTTTCTAATTGCTCTTTGGCTAGTGTTTTACACTTTTACTGGTTTACTAGTTGCTGATGGCTCCTAATTTTTTTGTTCACATTTGCTAATGGCTTTGATTGTAGTTGTTGGTTTTGCTTTGATTTGTACTTGCTGGCTCCTAATTATTGCTAGTTTTGCTGGCTTTGTTTGTTGCTAAATGTTGCTGGTTTTGCAGGCTTTGTTTGTTGCTGGTTGCCGTCCGTCGAAGGTTAGTGGCCTCGGCTTCTTCTTTTGAAGTTCTGAAATTGTTGTTCAATTATGGTGGTTCCATTTTTCTTGTAATCTTCTGTAACTGCCTGTTGCTGATGGATTTGTCTTGTATTTTCTAGTTGGTGATGGCTGTAAATTTTTTTTTCAAATTTACGGATGGCTAGCTCTGATAGTCTGATTTAGTGTTTTACTGATTTGTAATTGTTGGATTTAGGCTGAAATTTTTTTCAAAAACTTTAATAAGAGCATTAACTTGTTTTACTGTTATCACATTCAAGAACTTTAATAAGAGCATTAAGTTCATCAGTTTGTGCTTTTCATCTCACTACAAGAGCTAACTATGAGGAAACATGATTTTAAGCTGACCACTTTGCTGACTTATTTTATCAGCATCTTCTTTCAACTCTTTTGTTTTAAATTTATTGATTTAATCTGAAATTTTTGTCCAAATTTATTAATGGCCCTGTTTTGCATAGTTGCTGATGGCTCTTAATTTTTTTGTTCAAATTTACTGATGACTTTGTTTTGTAGTTGCTGGTTTTGCTGGGTGAAGGTTTAGTGTTTTGGAATGTTTTATAATGTGCTAATGTTTGTAATTGCTGGCTTTGTTTGTAACTGTTGGGTGAAGGTTTAGTGTTTTGTGATTATTTGGTTAATGTTTTGGTTTGTTTGTTGCGAAATGTTGTAGGCCGAAGCAAATTTACAAGTTCTTGCAGATTTTGATGATTGATAAATCAAGATGGTAGGATTTAATATTTAGATATATTTTTTTACTATTTAACTTTTGAGTTTGTATTTGATAAGATCATATGGATATGGTTGATGATATTTTATGCATTGTTTTAAATTTTGAAAATATTTTAAAATTTATATTACACTATAATTATATTTTAGGATGTTTATTTATAATTTATTTATTATTCTATTCTGAAACAGTTTTTCCGGTTGAACCACCGGTTAGACTGGTTAAACCAATAAACTAGTGAACCAATGATTAGAGCGGTTTGATGATCGGTCTGGTTCTCAAAACCTTGCGTGTTGGTATTTAGGTGTGTTTAGGCGTGTCCGGAAAAGAATTTTTTATTTTGTATTAAGACACGGTTGGACACAACAGACATAAATGTCAAACGCGTCGATAAATGTCGTGTTCAAAATATATCCGACACACAAACACAATAACTCAACAAAATGTTCATGCTTCATATCTTTTAGTTTATCATTTGTCTGAGAAAAAAAAAAGATAAGCTACTATGCCAAGTTGAAACTTGAAAGAAAGCGGTCAATCCGAAAATAAAGTATATTCAAGTTTCAAAGAGACTTTGATATTACACTTTTATTTTCTTATTTTCCCTACAAGATTATTCTAAATCTAAAATGTAAATTAAATTAAAGTCCCACTGCCAAAGTTATAGTATTTATTATTACGATAAAGTATTGTTTAGTTTTTAATATTTGCGTTAGGTCTCAATTTTATTTTAAATATTTGAAATATTTTATTTTATTTTAATTTTTTAATCAAAATTATTTTTTTAAATATATATTTATTCTATTACTACTATTTTTATCTATTTTAATCTTTTATTAATTTTTCTTCAAATAACTATTATTATCGTTATACCCACCCCAATTACAATTATTGTCCTTACTTAGAAGAATATGATAATGAAAAAAGAGTATTGTTTTTCAAAAAATTAATATTAACTAGAGAATTAAAATAGAATGAATAAAATATATTAAAAATAAAAAAATTATTTTTTTAAATATATTAAAAAATAAAATAATACTTTTTTTAATTATATTATAAATCATAATTAAAAACAAAAGTTAGAGATTATATATTTGGATGAAAAGGACAACCATAATGAATAAATGATGAGTACTATCTTATAAAATATGAATACTTTGTTGAGTTAGTGTGTTTGTATATCAGATACATTTTAAATACAATACGCATCGACATACATTCGTTTAATATGTATATTTTGTGTTTAACTGTGTCTTAATAAAATTATTTTTTTTATTTAAACACATCTAAATACTATTACGTATTAATATATCAAGTCTTTTTTTAATATATATTTTTAAAATAAATTTAAAAATAATATGTATTATTATTTATTAAAATAAAAAATATTTTAAATATTTTATATAATTAAAAAATTAAAAAATAATAAAAAATTAATTTATATTTTAATATTAATAAAATATTATTATAATTTATTTAAAAATATTATATATATATATATATATCGTATTTTTATATTTTATAAGAATTTAAAATTTATATATTCTAATATCTCATGTCATGTCGCGTTTTATGTGTGTCTCTGTGCGTGCAGGTATTACAAAATGTAGTAATTATATATTAAGTGGCGATTTCGATAGAAACCACATTTTAGGCATAATAAATCATAATAATCATGTGTGTGGGTCATTTCCACCGGCAAATAGCAGATAGTAGCTGATATCACTTGGAATTTACAAGTGCCTAATTGTGGACCCCATGATATCAATGTAAAAACAGATGACATGTTGCGGCAATCAGCGATCCAAATTCAATTCCCAGATAGCCTTTGAATGGACCATATATATTTCCCAATAATAACATGCACACGTGCATACACATTACATGATTTTGATTAAAATTGAAAACCAAATGTGTGTCCATCCACTTAATTAGGTGTTTGTGTTAGTGGTTACGTTTATGTTGAGACACCATAGTACAACTGCAATAATCGGGGTCTTTAATTTCTGTATCCACTAACAACAATAATGTTATGTTAGTAGGCTTTAATTCAATAATGTCTAGCTAGGTGTTAAGATTAATTGCAATAATCAATACAAAGTTAGAAAAACTATTTAATTTACATGACGTTGTTCATGTATATAGTCGTCGTAACCTAATATACCCGTATTTTATGGTAAGCATGACAGCTGTATACGCATCAACACTAATAAGTAGTTATATTAGGAATGCGTTAAGACGCCCTAATAGATAGGGCATAGAAGTAGCATATAGCAACTAATAAAAGACCAATGAGTCAACATTTCAATGTACTCGTATCTAGGTGTGATTGGGGCCTTATTAATTAGGACTCTATATTTGTCTCATTGACTTTGAATTTTGATGCCAGCAGTGCTCTTGGCATCTTTTAATACTTCAAACTATCTTCTAACTGATTAGGCCTAAATATAAGGCTGCGTTTGAAAAAAAAAAAAAAACTGAAAGACAAAGACTATAAGATAAAAATTAGCGACAGACATAAATTAAATTAAATTTTATATTATGTTAAATATTTAGAATAAATTATATTTTAATATTTTATTTAATTTAAAATAAATTTAAAAATTAAATAAAATTACTTAAATATTTTTATTAATTGAAAAAAAAATCATATCCCTGTCTTATTTTTAAAATAGTCTCCCACTATTTTTTTAGTGTCCTTTAAAGCATCTCACCCTTCCTTATCGTATATTACGGTTTGAGTATCTTACCACATCGTCTTTTGCATTGTGATTTCCAATGTTTTGTTCTCTTAGTCGGCGCCGCTAACCCACTTTTTTTATCTGCTTCACCATTTGAGTACCTTGCCACGTTGTCTTATGGCATTTATATTATGGCGATTTTGAAGAACCGCCATAATATTTGGATATTGTTAGAATTTGGTTGAATTAGTCCCACATTACTTAGGATAGCAAATGAAGTGGGTGGCTTAGGCTATAAATATGAGGCTAAGTTCTCCATTTGTTTTTGCACCAGTCGGAAACACTTTAAGCTTATATCTGATTTTTCTTTTCCTCTATACTCTTTGATTAGAGAGTGTTGTGAGGTGTAGTTAGATATTTGCTTTGAGAGAGTGTGGGTGTACTGGGGTGCCGGTGTTAGAGAGAAAGAAGTCTATGTGTTGTAACAATTTTCACATAGTGATATTCTCTGGTTGTCATTTGACAACGGCCGTTGTTTTCTTCTCCGGCAATTGGAGTTTCCACGTTAAATTCTTGTGTTGTGATCGTGTCTATTTTATTTCTCTGTCAAAGGTGTTTTCTCAAGGGGGAATGGTGTCTTATTCCCAACAAGTGGTATCAGAGCTTCGGTTCGGTGAGATTTATTCTTAGTATGCTCTGTGGTTGCAGCCTAGTCTGACCTTCCACATCAGAAAAGAATTTTGTCCTGTGGCTTGAGGTTGATCTTTGGTTGCTGTTGTTGTTGCTGGAAGGCAGTGTGACACTGTGAGAGTGTAGTTTGGAAAGGTTCTGGCTAAGGAAAGACCTGGTATTTAAGTGTGTCTATTGTGACCCACCTCTCTTTCCTGGGGACCCTTCCTAGTACACGGTCTAGAGTTGAGTTATGCTATTCCAGTATACGGTTGCAATAATGTCAGGATATTCAAGTGCTGTGAAGCTTGAAATAGAGAAATTTGATGGAAGAATCAATTTTGGCTTGTGGCATCTCAGAAGAAAAATCGTAAATCCGAACATTCTTACAGAAAAATGCTGACCTATTTGCCTGGACCCCAGCTGATATGCCAGACATCGATTCATCCATCATATCACACAAGTTGGTGTTAGATCCATCTGTCCGGGCAATAGCACAAAAAAAAGAGAAATCTCGGCCATGACAAAAAACAAGCCTCCTTAGAAGAAACCAAGAAGCTCATCAACGCGGGCTTCATCCGAGAGATCAAATTCACAACATGGCTGGCGAATGTAGTCATGGTTAAAAAACATAACGGTAAATGGCGCATGTGTGTTGATTTTACCGATCTCAACAAAGCATGCCCAAAAGATTTCTACCCTTTGCCTTCTATTGATTGCTTAATTGATAATGCTTCTGGTTTTGAAAAACTCAGCTTTATGGATGCATATTCTGGTTATAACCAGATCCAAATGCATCCATCCGATCAAAATAAGACAGCTTTTATTACTGAATATGGAAACTATTGTTATAAAGTCATGCCATTTGGCCTTAAGAATGCAGGTGCGACATATCAATGTTTAATGGACAAAGTCTTCGCCAAACAAATCGGCAGGAACATTGAGGTCTACGTTGACGATATGGTCGCCAAGATAAAGATCGGCAACAATCACCTTGATGACCTCACAGAAATCTTCGAACAACTAAGAAAGTACAACAGGTGGTTAAACCCCGAGAAGTGCACATTTGGGGTCTAGAGCGGCAAAATCCTCGGCTTCTTGCTCAGTAGCCGAGGTATCGAGGCAAATCCAGAAAAATGCCAAGCTATTTTAGACATGACAAACCTACAAACCATCAAAGAAGCCCAGCGGTTAACAGAGTGTTGAGCCGACGTATGTGAATTAGTCTGTGCTTTCTGTGAAATAGACTTTATGCAGGTCTTCTGTTGGAGTTGGTCGTTCAAGGGTTCTCGCTCTGGGATCAAGGTCGGCCAGGATTGGTAGGTCGTTCATGTTGTCGATGTTGTGAACATGAGATTTTGTGTTTCGGTTAGGTCTTTTGAGACTGTTGTTTTAACATTCCCTGGCTTCTCGGGCATCACTGTAAATGGTTGCAATTGTGTTATCCTACAAAGAGAACTTAACACAAAGATGAATTGTAGAGACTATAGCACCGAACTTATTTAAAAAAGGTCGGCCAAGTATTAAATTGTAAGGACCAAAATAGTCAACCACCAAGTATTGAATATCTGAAGTTTTTTACGAGGAAAACTCACCAAGTGTGGTTAGTAACCACACAGAGCCCATAACTGGGACTCTCTCACCTGAGAACCCTACCAGGTCACCAGTGGAAGGTTGGAGGATGTTACTGCTCAGTTTCATTTTCTGGAATGCTGAGTAAAAGAGAACGTCGGCACTGCTCCCTGGGTCCAGCAATACCTTTTTTACTAGGAGATCTCCAAGCTGTAGGGATATTACAACCGGATCATCTAGGTTTGCTATACTGTTGTTATGATCAGCTGTCTGGAATATTATCTCTAGGGATTGTGGTAGTGTCTGTTGTTGAGTTTGGTCAGCTTCTATGGCAAGCATAGCTCTATAGGATCTCTGTCTTGCCGAGCTTGTGGCTTTTCCACCTGCAAAACTTCCGGAGATACAGTTAAAAATGCGTATGGGTTGGTCGGGGTGATTGGTGTTCGGTCGGTCTTTATCTCGGCCATGCTGTGTTGCCAAGTTTTGGTTTGAATTTTTCTTGTTATCGTCCTTGTCTTCTGGCCGAGCTTTGTCATTGTGCTCGGGTTGCTCCTCTTCGTGCCGAGCAGTTTCAGAGACGTGTGTCGGCCCTAACTGATGCTCGGCCTCTTCTGTTCGTTATTGCCGATCGTTGTTGTTTTCGATTTGGGTGTTATTCAAGTTAGCAATTTGACTTGCCATTCCTTGGTTCTTTTTGGCCATGTACTGGTTGGCTTTCCGTAGCTTGATCACCATCTGAAAGAGTTCGGATGGCGTGGGTGGAAGCTGTTTAGCCATGACTTTGAGCGAGAACCTTGAGGCCGATGATTTATGGAAGGGATTATATTCTCAGCCCCACGGTGGGTGCCAATTGTTCTTGTATGGATACCTAGAGGAAGAGCTCAGTCTCTGGGAATCGATGCCGAGTTGTTATCTTCAATGCCGACCTTCGAACTTTGTGGTAATCTGAGCTTTACTCCAAGAGGGTGTCCAATTGCGTAGAGCTTTGAGCAAGAAACAGGGGGGAGTGTACCTGCAAAGGCACTCCGAAGCTTAAGTCAGTATTGAGAATTCAATGTGTCCTTTTAGGATGGAAGATCATACCTTTTATGGGTGAAATGTGCAAGTCGGTTATGCTTATGCTTTATTGCCTGTATTAAAGAGCAATGATAAGGGTGAAATGTTAGGTTGGACGTTTCACTTTTGGGAAGCAGTCCATTAAGCTGAGTTGTAATGTAAGTTGCCGATTAATGGCGTTTATTGCCGATTAATGACTGTAATGCTGAACTATAACGACATCTTTCTGAATAATAACGTGAATAATGCCGAGTTATGAATTACAATGCCGATTTATGATGTTGGATTTGTAACGGCCGGATCAATAATAATTTGATTAATAAAAAAATAATATGTTATGCATTATTTTTTCTAATCTAGTGTTAATTGGATTAACTCAAATAGTTATTAATCAGTTTTAATAATCTATTTTTTCAATAAATCAGACATATATACTAAATGTGATTATAAATAATATAGTAATAGTTAAATTCACCAACAAATATATTGGCTATTATCACACTATAAAACAAATTAAATATAAATGCTATTAGCACTTATAAATCTATAAAATCGCACCGTCTCGTGCAAGGGACAAGGGTTTACTTATCAAATAAACTTAAAATATGAACAAAAAATATTTATAAAATAGACCTAGTATCACTTGAAAAAATCATGAAAAATAATCAACTTACCTTATTCTTGTCAAATTTAGATGAAACTTTCCATGACCTTATATATTAATTTTGTTATGTTATACACTATGACCCTACTTATGATAGCCGAGCGCAACAAGAATCAAGGGATCGTCTCAAGGAAACCGTGGAAAAATTTCATATAACCCTTCGCCAACTAGATCAAGCGATAAATCGATTACCTTTCCGATGTTCGGACATTCAAGGAACCCCCATGGCTTCATGTGGTGAATCTACTGAAGAACGTGGCATGAAGGAGAAGTTAGAAACTCCGATGGACAGTGAGCAGCATGATTTAGTATTGGAACAATTGGAAGAAGCTACGCATGCCATTGAAGAGGAGGAAGTGGTTGAAGACTTAGGAGATGCGGAACCTCCATGGGAAACTCAAGTCACAGAGCCCCCTTCTAAGGAGTTTAAATTTGATGTTGAGGAGGGTGTACAACCTCCAAGGCATATCATGGTTGAAGACTTTGAAGGGGATGATCAAGAGATGGATTCAATCATTAATGGATTCTTATCTACATTTGAATCTTCTCCCATTGGACTTGACATGGAGATTAAAGAAGAAGAAGCACAACCTCCTATGCCCTTGAACAATAAAGAAGATCTTGAATCAGAAGAAAGCTACCAAGAGGAAGAGGTTGAAATTGAGGAAGCTTACAAAGAGATGGAAGAATTTAAGGAAGAACACAAGGGAGTGAAGCTTGCAAGTTCATTAGAAACACCTCTCCAGGGCCATCATCCTTCATAACATTCGAATGGGTAAAATTCATATCCCTTAGTGTTCTAATTCCACTTGAATATGGGCTACTGGAGACGGATGGTCAACTTAGAGCTCTTTGTGGCATTAAGAGTAAGAGGAAGATGGTCAGTGGTAAGAATTGTCCTGCAAGGTTCATTATGGTTGGAAGCTTTAAGTTTAAACGCAAAGGCTGGTGTAGAGCTCAATTGAATGGGTCTAGGAAGTTGTTTGGACGCTTCAGTGAGAATTCTAAGGCTGAACCACCCAGATGGAATCATGATAATCAACTTGAAGACGGGTGTAAAAGCAAGGTTTGGGATCCTGGAATTCATTCCAACAATCAACACTCGTGGGGCCTTGTCACTTGCTAGAACTTGCTTAAAGGCTTTCAGCGCCTAGTTTGGGATCCCGGAGGCTATTGGAAGTATAAACATTGGTGGAGATTCCTGGATCAGTACAAACACAAGCCACCATAACTGGGAGCTCACCAAATGTCCAACTTAAGGACTTTAACTAAAAGTGCTAGGTGGGAGACAACCCACCATGGTATGATCGTTCCTTTTTTTAGTTTTAATTCCAGTTTGTTTTGTTTGTTTTTGAGTTTTGATTGGATTTGGAATCATGCATAACATTCATATTAGCATCTGCATACTGCATTCAGCATTTTGCATAAAAAAGGGGGTGAATGACGCGCACGCGCCATTTGTGTAGCGAAACCGAACAGAGAGTTGCGCGAGAGAGGCGCGGGAGTGGTGTGTAGCACACAAGCCACACCACGCGTACGCGTGCCACAAGCGTACGCTCCCCCTGCAAAAAGTTTAACTGATGCGTAAGCGTTACCGACGCGTCCGCGTGGGTGTGTAAATCGGTGTTATTGGGGTTTCACACAGAAAGTTGTGCGGGAGTGCGGATGGCCTCGTACGTTTTGCCCGATCCCTATTCGTGCGTGCGCGTGATAGACGCTCTCGCGTCCCTCCCCTATACGCTCACCCACGCGTCCACGTGTGTGACGCATTCGCGCCATTAGCGCCGTGCACCTTGCACGCAGCGCGCCGCCTAATCAGTTTTCTTTTCTTCTCTTTTCAAATCCTATTTCTTTCTTCTATTCCTCCCTCTTCTCTTCTTCACTCTTCTTCTACCTTTTTCTCTTTTCTCCCCTCCCCTCTCATCCCTATTCTCTTTCACTTTCTTATACTTAATTTATTTGCATACTTTCATTCATCTTTTAATTACTGTATTTAATTATTTTTTCTTAATTTTTTTTGTATAATTATTTAGGGTCTCTTCTTCTTTCTTCTTTATGCATTTTTATGTTGGTGTTGAAACTTTATTTAGGTCTTCCACTATTGCTTGTGGATTATTATGGAGTTGTTTGACAATTCATATTAATTATTTTCGGAATGCTTGCATGTTCCACTTTCATTCTCTCCCTATCATATTAAACATGCATACTAAGTGTTTGTGAAAAAGCCCGTATGGCATTGTGCATTCTTCATTATTTTATCCTTCAACTCTAATGCCTATTTTTTCACAAAACCCTTTCCACATTTTATTCATTAATTATAATTGTCAATACAAATGTGATTATCAGTTTGTTACAAGTAATAATACATTTTTAATTTTTGATGCTTGATCTATGCTACTCATGCCTTTGCCGACATGCTAATAAACATCTTGCATCCAATACTTACCATGCCTTGCTATATTTCCATTGATGAACTGATTACATGGAATCACGACCATGTCTTTCGTTCACTCTTTTCCTTACCTGGGCATCGATTATTACTTGCACTGTCCTATTCCTTGGACTTACATTCTACTACTCTTTTCCCTTTCAAGATGGCCACCAAATAGGGTAAAGGAAAAGCCTCTAACAAGCCACCGGGGAAGAACAGAACGAAAGGAGCATCGGCTGAGGAACCATAACCCCCGCCCACCTGCACATCTTTGCATGCATCGAGGACGGTGCAATCTCTAAGTGTGGGGAGGTCGATACCGATCTCCGTGGGTTAGTACCTTCCTGTCTCAACACCAATGTTTAAATTTTCTTTGTTAAATTAGTTGTTGCATTTGCATGTTTGTTTGATTTTGTGCATATTTTACCACTTAGTTGAAGTAATATTTTCTTTTTCAAGAAAACTTTCTATAACATTTCACTAATTTGAATTAAACTTTTCAAAAAACTTGTTTGAAGAAATTTATTTTGGAACATGGTTTAGAGCTCGAACACATAAAACCAGTGAGATTTTGAGCCTACTTGATTGGTTGCATTTTATCAACCAATATTTTATTTTTTATTTGTGTTTTTCTCTCTATAATTGTGATCTTTGTCTTGCTTAATTCTGTATATCCATTATTTGATGTATGCATGCACTTATATGATTGAGGCCCTTATTTCACTTAGCTTACATACCCATATGGCCTTACCCTTTTATTATCCTTTGCAAACCAATGAGCCTGTTTTACCCCTTTGTTCTTTACTTTAGCTCATCACTAACTCTAAGCGCTTAATTCTGTATATCCATTATTTGATGTATGCAGCACTTATATGATTGAGGCCCTTATTTCACTTAGCTTACATTTATTTCCTTTGCAAACCAATGAGCCTGTTTTACCCCTTTGTTCTTTACTTTAGCTCATCACTAACTCTAAGCGAAAAATGATTATATCCTTAATTTAAATCCTTGATTAGCTTAGACTAGTGAGAGTGCTCATGAATTAAGTGTGGGAAAAGTGGGCTTTGAAACATTTGGTTTGGGAATTGAGTATGTTAGACTTTGTGTGAAAATGTGAAAAATGTTAAGAACATGTTTATGCATTCAATACTTTAATCATATGCATTGAAAAAGGAAAGAAAAAAAATAGATTAAGAAAAGAAAAATTGAAAAAAAATAAATAAATAAAAAAAAGAGAGAAAAAGAAAAGAAAAAAAGCAAATAATAAAAAGGGGACAAAATGCCCCCAAGTTAAGTAATAATATCAATGCATATGAGTTGTACCTAAATTTGGGATGCATGAATGTGTGATAAACACAGTTAATGGGTAGTTATTGATTTTGTGTTATGATTATATTGATTGTCCTAAGTTAGGTGGAAAGTTTAAGTTAATTAAGGATTCATATTTTAGTCCACTTAACCAAATACAATCCTACCTTGACCTTGACCCCATTACAACCCTTAAAAGACCTCTTGATTTGTGTATTTGTGCATTAAATTTTTATTGATTGGTAGAAGAAGAGCAAGTCTTAGAAAGCAAGGTTAGTAGAGAATTGAGAGAATCGAACCTTAAACACCTGAGCGATTAGAGTACATACACTTCTAGTAAGGGTTCGATGCTCGATTCCTTGTTCCCTGCTTTCATGAGCTATTTTCTTCTTGCAAGTTATTTGTACTTTATTTTGTGATTTGAATTAGTGAAATCTAGTTCATATTTATTCTTGGAAGATTTATTTACTTTTTCACCAAGTAGGTAGAATCATTTTAGCATGTAAGTTGCATTCACATTCATAGGTTGCATTGCATGAGTCTTGCTTTTCCCTACTCATTTGTTTTATCTCCTTAAGCTAAGCATGAGGACATGCTAATGTTTAAGTGTGGGGAGGTTGATAAACCACTATTTTATGGTTTATATTGTGTTTAATTGAGTGATTTTTATCAAATTCTTGTCCACTTATTCATATGACTTGCATGATTTTACAATTCCTTCCTAGTTTAGTTCTATGGTTAAAACTTGCTTCCTAGAGATCTTTTAATTATATATTTTAATTCCCCTTTATACTATTTGATGTCGTGATCCGTGTGATTAAGTGTTTCAGGCTTCATAGGGCAGGAATGACTTAGAGAATGGAGAGGAAGCTTGCAAAAAGGTAAAGAGCACAAGAAATAAAGGAGACAACCAGCCAACAGCGATGCGCACGCATGGCTGACGCGTGTGTGCGATTTGGACAAAATCACAGCGAGGCGTACACGTTCCTGACGCGTACGCGTGGATTGGAGTTCGTGCAAACGACGCGAGCACGTGCCTGATGCGCACGCGTGCAGAGGAAAATCGTCAAATGACACGTACGTGTGACATGCGCGATCTGTAGAAAATTAAGGAAACACTGGAGACAATTTTCGGCCGCGTTTTGACCCATATTTCGGTGCAGAAACACAGATTAAAGTCAGGGAACATGCAGAGACTCAAGGGAGGAGACCAGACACATAATTTTAGGTTGAGATGTAGTTTTAGAGAGAGAGAGGTTCTCTCCTCTCTCTTAGAATTAGGATTAGGATTAGGATTTCTATTAGGATTAGGATTTCACCTTCTTCAATCACAAGTTCAATGTTCCTTTTACTTATTTTCTCAATTTGGTTTATGAACTCCTTATGTTTGAATTGATTTTCTTTTATTAATGCAATTTGAGATATTTTCAGATATATGATTTTTATTTAGCTTTCTACATTCTTGGTTTTGGTTGATTAATTGGTAACTCTTGAGTTGTCAAATTCATTGTGATTGATAATTGATATCTTTGTTGATTGATTTAGATTCCTATAACTCTAGTCTTTCCTTCGGAGTTGACTAGGACTTTAGGTGTTAATTTAATTTAACCATTTAACTTAGTGGGAGCAAAAATATAATTCTCATCACCATTGATAAGGATAACTAGGATAGGACTTCTAATTTTCATACCTTGCCAAGAGTTTTATTAATTATTAATTTATTTTTCTTGTCCATTAAATTACTTGTTCAACCCTTTTGAAAACCCCAAAATATACCTTTGCATAACCGATAATAAGAACACCTCCCTGCAATTCCTTGAGAAGATGACCCGAGGTTTAAATACTTCAGTTATCAATTTTATCAGTGGTTTGTTACTTGTGACAACCAAACTTTTGTAAGAAAGGAATTCTTGTCGGTCTAGAAGCTATACTTACAACGGGAATTTATTTGTGAAAATTCTAGATCGCGCGAGAGTTTTGTTCTTCAACAGCTCAGACAATTCGGGGGACCCTGGACAAAACCAGAAAATAGCTCGGACAATTCGATGGATATGAGGTCCGACATATGAAACAGAATGCCCGAGCTGTTGCACTTTCAAAACCAGGTCAGCACCAACAGCTTGGACAATTCGGGGGATATGAGGTCAAATATTCCTACAGTAAGAAAAAGAAAAATGGGATTACTACCAAATAACCTGGGCAAATAAGGAAACAACTCGGACAATAACAGCCAAATATCAAGTGTCAGATACAACAGTAAAAGGGAAAACCCCAGGACTCACACGAAAATCTAGGGGCACCCTTTGGAGGCAACAACAGAGCGAATACCCAAATACAAAGTCAAAGTATTACATCAAAAGCATGCTAACTTCCACATCGCCCCACCAGAAGAACACATCAACGTAACATCACCTTGGCTATTCACAAAGTAGGGACTCAACCTCCTCGGGCCCTTCCCCCAAGGATCGGGACATGTCAAATTCCTTATTGTAGGGGTAGATTATTTCACAAAATGTATTAAGGCAGAGCTCCCAGCCAATGCCACTACCCAAAGAAGTCGAAAATTCCTATATAGGAACATTGTCACGAGGTTTGGGGTTCTTTACTCTATCACCACAGATAATGGCACTCAATTCACAGACGCAGGCTTTAGAAAGTTGGTAGCTGACCTGAAGATAAAGCACCAATTCACATCGTAGAACACTCGCAGGCTAATGGACAAGCAGAAATTGCCAATAAAGTCATACTAGCCGGGTTAAAGTGGAGGCTACAGGACGCAAAGGGAGCCTGGGCTGAAGAGCTCTCACAAGTTCTATGGACACATCAGACAACTCTACACTCCACCACAAAAGAATCACCCTTCCAATTAGCTTATGGAATGGAGGCAATGATACCGGTAGAAGTTGAAGAAGGATCTCCAAGAACGATCCTCTACAGTAAAGAAGCTAACACCCAACTTCAAAGGGAAGAGCTCAACCTACTCTCAGAAGTCCGAGAAAGAGCTCGGATCAGAGAAGAAGCGCTAAATGCTGCATGGCCTTAAGATACAATTGAAAGGTAGTGCAGCAAAGCTTCACCAACAATGACCTCATCTTAATCCGAAATGATATTGGAACAAGTCGACCCGGAGAAGAAAAACTAGCGGCTAAATGGAAAGGACCCTACCGAGTCACAGAGGTACTGGGAAAAGGCTACTACAAAGTGTCCGAACTCGAGGGGCGAGAGCTACCAAGAGCATGGCACGCCTGCAACCTAAGAAGGTACTATAGTTAAAAGGTAATAAAAGATCATAGGACAAAGGTGCACTCTTTTTCCTGAAAAAGGTTTTTTAATGAGGCGCCAAGCCAAGATCTGCAAAATTACCTGACCTAAGAAGGGTGAGCGCTCACATGTATATATTTGCATATTTTCTATCTTGAATGAAGTTTTTTCAGATTTTCTACAAATTCTTTATCAAGACGCATTAATCTGAGCGCAAAACTTCATCGTTCGATTACAAAGCTACAGGTCGGCAAAGGTGAAAACAAATTCACCGTCCGACCACGATGAAAATCAAATTCATTGTCCAAATTTCGACATAGGTCGGCAAGGCAAAAACTAAATTCACCGCCCGACTTCAACAAGGGCGGCCAAGTGAGAACCAAACTCACCGCCCGATTTCTACAAAATCGGCAAAGATGAAAAAGCAGTAAAAATAGATTAATGCAAGAAGTTATAAGAAAGTAAATCCATGTATAGAGGCTTGACGAGGTCTGAAACAAAACATGGATTTCTAAGAAATAACTTAAAGACGGACCGACGTAAAGAAGTCGGACCATTCGACCACAATGACCAAAGTTATAAAAAGTAAATCCCTAGAAAGAGGCCTGGCCAACCCTAAAAAAGAGGATTACTAAAAATAACTTAGAACGGACCGACATAATAAAGTCGGCCCAACAAAACCACAAAAGTTATAAAAAGTAATCCCTAAAAGAGACCTGACAAAGGTCCAAAAAAGAGGATTACTAGAAATAACTTAGAAGGGACCGACATAATGAAGTTGGCCCGACAAAAGTTATAAAAAGTAATCCATAAAAAAGATCTGACAAAGGTCTAAATAAAAATGGATTATGAAGAAATAACTTAGAAGAGGCCAACATGAAGAATTCGGCTCGAGCCAATTAAAGCTACAGATTGGACCGACGAGAAGAAGTCGGACCAACGAAGGCTACAACTTGGACCGACAAGAAGAAGTCGAACCAACAAAAGCTACAGTTTGGACCGACAAGACTATCGAAATTGTTCAGACTAACTAAAAAGGGTTCCACGAGAACACTAAAAAGTTGTCAGACAAGTTAGCCCAGAGGTCATCTCACCCAAACAGGAGACAGAAAAATAAGATCTGATAAAAAAGAGGTCGGACAGCAAAGTACCGACACTCTATAAACATCTCACAAAGGCCAAGGAAAGGTCAAAAAGCCAAAGCCAGAAGTGCTTCACTGAATGGTACGAAGTCTTGAAAAAAGACACTACTTAAAAGGCAAAAGCAAAAATCAAAACGGCGCTAAAAAGGTTCCCCATCGGAACACTACCTAAAAAAGTTGTTGGATTATGACTAAAAAGCCCGAGCAGTGAAGACAAACAAGTTGAAAGAAGGCTAAAAAATCCCCTCAACAAACTAAAAAAGGGGCAAATACTACTCGCACAAGGAGAAACTACTCAAGATCGACCGAAGTCAGGATGCTTGAGCACGACTTCCCCCAAAGAGATCGAAGCTCTGAAAGTACGATCTCGCGAAAAGGTCTGAACTCAAGCAGGGGCAAAGTCATACAGGTCGACGTCAGCTAAGAAGAGGCACAAGTACGATCTCAAAGAAAGAACAAGCCAAAAGGTTGGGAAACAACTTAAGGTTCAAATGTGCTTAGCTAAAAGGGATACAACTTCGCTCAAAGAAGGCACAATCTCAAACAGGGCTACGAACATCATCCAAGACTAAAAAAGGTTCTATATAAAGAACACTAAAAATTCATCGGATAAGTCACTAAAATCCTGGATATCAAGCCACAAGGATAACTTTGCCAAAGCAGAGGGATGTCAACACAAACTTAAAGCAAGGCGTGATCCAAAAAGCAAGGGTAGAAAACCCACACTACCACTCAAAAGAAGTCGGACTGGGAAGTACCAAACCTCTAGAAAATCTGCAAGGATTGCAAAGCAATGAAGAAACAAGCCAAACAGATGCTTGAGCACGACTTCCCCAAAGAGATCGAAGCTTTGAAAGCACGATCTCACGAAATGGTCTGAACTCAAGCAGTGGCACTGTTCATACATCTGTTTGAGCTGTAACGAACTGTGTTGGCTGACCTCTTAGAAGGTTGGCCCGTGACCGACCTCTTGGAAGGTTGGCCCATTACCGACCTCTTCTCAAAGAGGTCGGCCAAATCGCTATAGGAGCCCAAAGCAGGCCCAAATAAAGGAGCACAGCCCAAAGGTGGTCAGAGCTCAGAAAGATAAGGCAGCTCCCTAAAGGATAAGGTGACTTCACTCAAAGATAAGATAAGATAAGATAACTATCTTATCTCCAAAAAGGTCACTTCTCGCTATTATAAATACACTGGAGCACCCATGTATAACTCATACTCTGATTCTACTAAAAACCTGCTTAATACCCTTGCTAACTTAAGCATCGGAGTTCCTTGCAGGTACCACCACCCTCCGGTGATGAAGGATTGATGCCAGGGCATCTAGGCCAGTTTCACTGATCTTTTCTTTACTGTTTTAGGGTAGTTTCATGCATTTTCTTAGTGAATAAGGCAAGTTTTAGATGAAAATACACTCACACCTTGATTCAAGCAACTATTGTGAACTTTGCATGATTTTATGAGAATTTTGCTAATTTCATGATAAATTGATGATGCATAATCTCATGACTTTGGCTAGAACTTTGATGCACTTAATTGCTTGATTTCAGGGCAAAGGAAGCAAGAAAGAACCACGTTAGTATTCACGTTAACTGAGTTAATGTGAACACTAACGTGGAATGGTAAAAAGCTTGCAACGTTAATGAGAAAAGTGATCACCAATAACGCCTGCGAAGCCATCCATAGCTCACGTTACTTGCCACATTAACTAAGTTAACGTGGTAGTTAATATAGAAGAAAAAGAGAACTCCAACGTTAAGAGAAAACGTGAACACCAATAACATTTTTCTCCAACGTTAGTGGTAAAAGTGAACACCACTAACGTTGAGAAACTTGGCAATGATCCACGTTAAGAGTCACGTTAACTTAGTTAACGTGAACTCTTACGTGGAAGAGGAAAACAAAAGCCAACGTTAGTGACACTCACTTTTGTCACTAACGTTGGGCCAATTAGCATTGTCTACGTTAACTTTCACGTTAAGACCATTAACGTGAAAGTTAACGTGGAGTTAAGATCAAGGAGCCAACGTTAGTGACACTCACTTTTGTCACTAACATTGGAAGATAGCATCATTACTACGTTAAGAGCCACGTTAACTTAGTTAACGTGAGTTCTAACGTAAAGAATTTGGGCATTTGGAGCGGTAGTGACAAAGGTGAGTGTCACTAATGCTCTCGAAAGTGAGACACATCCACGTTAAGAGTCACGTTAGCTACACTAACGTGAACTCTAACGTAGGAACAAAAGGCACCAAGCAACGTTAATGGGAAAAGTGATTCCCAATAACGTTCGCAAAGGAGTGTAAGCCAACGTTATTGGAAAAAGTGAGTCCCAATAACGTTGGCCAAAAATTGAGAAGGCAACATTAGTGGTCACGTTAAGACCACTAACGTTGGAGTTAACGTGGGTACATGAGGGTGGAACGTTAGTGGAAAAAGTGAATGCCACTAACGTTCTCGAACCCACAATGGCACTCAACGTTAATCTCACTAAATGCCCAAGCCTAATGCATATTTCTCTGCAAGCTGGGCCCACTAAAGATGAGAACTGCTTCAACTCAAGATCCAGAGCCCACATCCAAGACTTGAAGAACTCACTAGAAGATCATGAGGAGTAGTATATATAGGAGTAGTTTTGAACTATAGAGAAGCTTGGCACTTTTGGGAACTACTCTCTGTATATTTACTTTTCTGCACTTTTAGCATGGATACTTCTTTTCTGCCATTTTTCATTTCTAGAGCTATGAACAACTAAACCCCTTTCATTGGGTTAGGGAGCTCTGTTGTAATTTGATGGATCAATTATAGTTTTCATTCTTCTTTCATCTTCCTTTTCTCTTGATCTTACTAGAAAGCTTTCAATCTTAATTCAATTGGTTAGTTGTCTTGGAAAAGAAACTCTCCATAATTGGATCTCCTTTGAGCCTTGGAAAAGGGATGAGGAGATCATGCTAGAAATGCCTTCTCATGTTGGACCAAATTGGGGTTTGGGCGGATATAGTGACATGTAATCCTCCCAACACTTTGATTTGGAAATACATGTGGTATAATCTGTGACCACACTTCATCTCTTCCCATGAGCAATTAAATCAAGGAATTGGGCAATTGTTCAAGCTTAGAGAGATTGGATTGCCAAGGAATTGGGATCTAATCACTTATGATTGCCAAGGAGATCAATGAATGCATTGATTGAGGAAGAGATGAGAATGAACTTGATCCGGAGAATGCAACATCTCCTGAACCCAATGATTACCCCATTCCTGATCTTACCCATTCTCTTTACTTTCTGCCATTTATTTTCATGCTCATTACCCTAAATCCCCATTTAAGATTCTGCACTTTAATTTCTGTTATTTACTTTCCAGTCATTTAAATTCCTGCAAGTTCCCAATCTAAATTCTGTTTAGCTCAACTAGCATATTCTTCTAACTAAAGTTGCTTGACCAATCTATCCTTGTGGGATTCGACCTCACTTTATTGTGAGTTTTACTTGACGACAATTCGGTATACTTGCCGAAGGGAAATTTGTTGAGAGACAAGTTTTCATGCATCAAGTTTATGGCACCATTGCCGGGGATTGATTTTGAATCAACAATGATTATGTTTGAAGATCACTAGATTGAGCATTTTTGTTTTTGTTTATTTGATTCAGTCAATTTCTTTCAGTTTGTTTTAATTTCTTCCTCACCCCCTTCACCCTCTTTATTTTTTTGTTCTTTCTTTCTTTGATAATTACAATTCTACTCACTAACCCACTAACTGTTTGATAATTTGCATTACTCACACTAATAATTACTCTAACAAGAATAGTTTCTTCATTTTATCTCCTATTGTGCAATCGGTTTGTTGTATCACAGGGAGAAGAGAAGGAGTTTCAACATCCTTCGATTCAGAACCTGAAAGGACCCTTTGGAGACTAAGAAGGGAAGCAAGAGGGAAAAGAATTATTGGTGCTGAGGAAGAAGAGGAAGTGTACTTTGAACCCAACATGGAAGAGAATTTGGAGAACAATCATGAAGAAGAAGCTCACAACCATGCTAGAGAAGGCCATGCAAACCGTGCGGGGCAAGAAAGGAGAGTTCTAGGCTCCTATATCAATCCTAATCCAGGAAACTGTGGAAGTAGCATTTAGAAGCCCACCATACATGCCAATAATTTCGAACTAAAACCCTAGCTCATCACTCTTGTTTAGAACAATTGTTCATTTGGAGGAAGTGCTCAAGAAGACTCCAATCAACATCTAACCACCTTCCTGAGAATTTGTGACACTGTGAAGTCTAATGGAGTCCATCCAAATGTCTATAGGCTGCTCTTGTTCCCTTTTTCACTCAGGGACAAGGCATCCAAATGGCTTGAATCCTTCCCAAAGGAGAGCTTAACAAATTGGGAAGATGTGGTGAACAAGTTTTTGGAAAGATTATACCTTCCTCAAAGGATCAATAGGTTGAGAGCTGAGGTGCAAACTTTCAGGCAACAAGATGGTGAGACTCTTTATGAAGCATGTGAGAGGTTCAAAGACCTAACAAGAAGATGCCCACCAGATATGTTCAATGAATGGGTTCAACTTCACATTTTCTATGAAGGTCTTTCCTATGAGTCAAAGAAGGCTGTGGATCATTCATCAGGAGGCTCTCTAAACAAGAAGAAAACCATTGAAGAAGCCATAGATGTCATTGAGACAGTTGCTGAGAATGACTACTTCTATGCTTCCGAAAGAAGTAACACTAGAGGAGTAATAGAGCTGAACCACATGGATGCATTGTTAGCTCAAAATAAGATAATCACCAAGCAGCTAGCAGATCTTACCAAGAAGATGGAGGAAAACTAAGTTGCAGCAGCCATCACTTCATCGTCAGCTCAAGAAGGAGCGAACATAGGAGAAGAAGGTGACTGGGAGCAATCCAACTATGTTAGAAACTCACCTAGACAAGTCCATGATCCATACTCCAAAACTTACAACTCTAGATGGAGAAATCACCCCAACTTTGGATGGGGAAACCAACAAGACCAAGGGCAAGATCAAAGACGCCACAACCTCAACTCCAACAACAATGCAACTCATCGACACACCTCACAGAGATCCTACCAACATCCATCTAACCACCCTTCTCAACCACCTAATCTCAACCCATCATCAATAACCGAGGAGAGATTATCAAAGATTGAGGCTCTACTTGAAAATCTATGCAAGGAAATTCAAGATAGTAAAGCTTTCAGGGAAGAAGTGCAATCCAACATGCAGAATCAAGATGCTGCCATCAAGAAACTGGAAATACAGATTGAATTCTTATTCAAGCAAGCCCCTGGACACAACAATTGTAGCAATATTAACTCAATACCAAAGGAGGAATGTCAAGCCATCACCCTCAGAAGTGGGAAGGAATTGAAGGAGACCCACAAGAAACCACCAGAGAAGAAATTGGATGAAGAAAACAAGGGACATGAGGAAGCTCAAACCTCAACACCTAAGTCACATCAAGAAGGAGAAGCGCTCAAACCATGCCTCTCAAAGGCTCCATACCCCCAACAACTGCAATTAAAGAAGAGGGGAGAGGACAACCAATTCTCAAGATTCTTGGAAATCTTCAAGAAACTACAAATAAACATACCCTTTGTTGAAGCAATAGAGCAAATGCCACTCTATGCCAAGTTCTTGAAGGAATTGATGACCAAAAAGAGAAGCTGGAAGAACAATGAGACTGTAGTACTCACGGAAGAATGCAGCGCCATCATCCAACACAAATTACCCCAGAAATTGAAGGATACTGGGAGTTTTCAAATCCCTTGTATCATTGGGGAAATCACTGTGGAAAAGGCTTTATGTGATCTAGGAGCCAGCATAAATCTAATGTCTCTAGCAATGATGAAAAAAATGAAGATTAAAGAAGCCAAACCAACAAGAATGGCCCTGTAACTAGCAGACAGATCATTCAAATTTTCCCATGGGATAGTAGAAGATTTGTTGGTGAAGGTGGGAGACTTCATCTTTCCAGTAGATTTCGTGGTATTAGACATGGAGGAAGGAGCTAAGACTTCCATCATCCTGGGAAGGCCATTTTTAGCCCCTGCCGGAGCCATTATTGATGTCCAAAAGGGTGAACTTGTCCTTAGATTACACGAGGAGAAAATGACATTCAATGTGTTTAAGGCCATGAGTTACCCACACAACTCATTGGGAGAATGTATGAGGTTGGACTCCGTAGAAGCCTTGGTACAAGAAACTCTTGAAGAAGAACTTGAAGCATCAACAGAAGAAGAATTAGCAGCAAGCGAAGAAGCTGCAACCGCTGAAATACATGTTCAAGGCATGCTAGAAGAAAAGGAGGAAAGAAAAGAAGTGCCCAAACTGGAGCTTAAAGCACTGCTAACCACTCTCAAGTCTGCATACTTGGGAGAAAATAAAAGTTATCCGGTGATCATAAATTCAGCCCTCAGCCAAGAACAAGAGGAAGAGTTGCTTCAAGTCTTACAAAAGCATAAGGATGCCATTGGATGGACACTTGCTGACTTAAAATGAATCAGTTCAGCCATATGCATGTATAAGATACTCCTAAAAGAAGGTGCCAAACCTTCCATTCAGCCCCAAAGAAGGTTAAATCCAGCAATGAAGGAAGTAGTGCAAAAAGAAGTTATGAAGTTGTGGCAGGGAGGAGTAATCTATCCAATTTCAGATAGCCAATGGGTCAGTCCAGTTCAAGTGGTTCCCAAGAAAGGAGGAATCACTATGGTGCCCAACGAAAGGAATGAGCTAATCCTACAAGAACCATCACATGCTGGAGAATGTGTATTGACTACAGGAAGCTCAATAAAGCCACAAGAAAAGATCATTTCCCACTTCCCTTCATGGATCAAATGTTGTAAAGACTTGCGGGACATGCATATTATTGTTTTCTAGATGGTTATTCAGGATATAACCAAATAGTGGTTGATCCAAGAGACCAAGAGAAAACATCATTCACCTGCCCATATGGAGTGTTTGCCTACAGGCGCATGCCATTTGGGCTATGTAATGCACCCGCAACTTTTCAACGCTGCATGCTCTCCATCTTTTCAGATATGATAGAAAAGTTCATTGAAGTTTTCATGGATGACTTCTCAGTATTTGGAGATTCCTTCCCTAATTGCCTAAACCATCTTGCCTTGGAATTGAAAAGATGTCAAGAAACTAATTTAGTCTTGAACTGGGAAAAATGTCATTTCATGGTGACAGACGGAATAGTTCTTGGCCATAAAGTTTCTAATGAAGGCATTGAGGTAGACAGAGCTAAGGTGGAGCTAATTGAAAAGTTACCTCCACCAAGTGATGTCAAGGCGATTAGGAGCTTTTTGGGACATGCTGGCTTCTATAGAAGGTTTATTAAAGATTTTTCAAAGATAGCCAAGCCTTTAGGCAATCTCCTAATGTTTGATACACCATTTATTTTTGATGAGAAATGCATGCTAGCATTTGAAAACTTGAAAAAGAGGCTATCCTCAGCTCCTATCATCACCCCACCTGATTGGAATTTACCATTCAAATTGATGTGTGATGCATTTGATTTCGTAGTTGGGGCAGTGTTAGGACAGAGAAAAGAAAATTTGGTGCATGTCATATACTATGCCAACAAGGTCCTTAATGATACTCAAAGGAATTATACCACTACCGAAAAGGAGTTGTTGGCAATAGTTTTTACATTTGACAAATTTAGATCATATCTTATTGGCTCTAAAGTTATTGTTTTTACCGATCGCACAGCACTCAAATATCTATTTGCCAAACAAGAGTCAAAACCAAGACTAATCAGATGGATCTTATTGTTGCAGGAGTTCAACATTGAAATTAGAGACAAAAAGGGTGTGGAGAATAAAGTGGCAGACCATCTATCCAGAATCCCTTGTGAGAAGGATAATGCCCATGATACAAGTGTAAATGAATTCTCCCCAGATGAGCAGCTAATGATGATTCATAAAGCACCTTGGTTTGTGGATATTGCCAATTTTAAAGCAGCCGGTGACTTACCCCCTGGAATCAACAAATATCAAAGAAGGAAACTCATCAATGATGCCAAGTATTTCATTTGGGATGAACCCTATCTCTTTAAGAAATGCTCAGATAGAATCCTTAAGAGGTGCATCTCAGAAGAAGAAGAACGAAGGGTTCTGTGGAGTTGCCATAGTGCTAGTTATGGAGGTCATTTTGGAGGAGAAAGAAATGCCGCAAAGGTGCTGCAATGTGGGTTCTTCTGGCCCACTATCTTCAAAGATGCTAAGGAATTAGTGAGAAGCTGCAACGAATGCCAAAGGGCTGGCAACCTACCCAAAAGAAATGAGATGCCACAGTAATAGATTCTAGAGCTTGAACTGTTTGATGTATGGGGAATCGATTTCATGGGACCATTCCCACCCTCATATTCAAACAAGTTTATCTTGGTGGTAGTAGACTATGTATCTAAGTGGGTGGAGGCAGTGGCGACCCCAACTAATGACAACAAGGTAGTCATAAACTTTCTTCGAAGGAATATCTTCACCAGGTTTGGAGTCCCACGAGCCCTCATCGGTGACGGAGGGAGCCATTTCTGCAATAGACCATTGGAAGCCCTACTCCTGTGATATGGGGTGAAGTATAAGGTTGCCACACCTTATCATCCCTAAACAAGTGGGCAAACAGAGATATCTAACCGAGAGTTGAAAAGGATTCTGGAAAAGACTGTGGGGATATCAAGAAAGGACTGGGCGAAGAAGCTAGATGATGCTCTTTGGGCATACATGACAGCCTTCAAAACACCAATTGGGATGTCCCCATATCAACTGGTGTATGGTAAGGCTTGTCACTTGCCATTAGAGCTGGAGCACAAGGCCTCCTGGGCCCTTAAAACACTGAACCTAGATAGCACTGCTGCTGGTGAAAAAAGGGTCATGCAGCTTCAAGAATTGGAAGAATTTAGATCTCAAGTCTATGAAATACCAAGATCTATAAGGAAAAAGCAAAAAGGAGACATGATCTCAATTCGGTACCTAGAAGTTTCGAAGAAGGGCAATATGTGCTTCTCTACAACTCTAGACTGAAACTCTTTCCTGGGAAACTCAAATCAAGATGGTCGGGACCCTTTCTAGTCACAAAAGTCTCACCTTATGGACACATAGAAATAATGGAAGAAGGCTCAAAGAGAAGATTCACTGTGAATGGACAAAGACTCAAACACTACTTGGGCAGCATGGGGGAGACCCCCAAATAGAAGTATAACCTCAATTAAGGAAAGAATCGTCGAGCTAGCGACGCTAAAAAAGCACTTTGTTGGGAGGCAAGCCAACCTGAGGTAATTCTCTTTTCATAAGTCTTTCAATAAAAATTTCAAGTTGGATTCTCTATAGTGTGAGGAGCTAAGTTTGGTGTTACACACCAAAAACAATTCAAGGGTGAATATAGGGCTCTAAGTTTGGTGTTCCACCAAAACTCCAGCTGAAGAGTGCATTGCAACCCTTAGTGATGAAGCATTCCTCTAGCAATTAGAGAACTTACTTGACAGAGGCTTAACCTCTAAAATATAGATTATCTTTTTAGCTCATAGTTGTTTCTTAATAAAAAGCACACAAGGTTCTTACATGCATCCAATTTGTCAAGTAAGCAAAGAACTAAGTTTGGTGTTCACACACCAAGTTAAGTTCTGAAGCTCACAAGCACACATGCATGCTAACCCTTTTCCAAGTGCTTGGAGAACAAGCAACTTTCAATAGTGTTGCAGGAACTCAATCAGTCTCAGAGAATGAGCATACCCCATCATCCAAGGAAACAGACAGGGATGCAAATACTAGGACGAGAATACCAAGGAAGATATCATGAGGTTGTTTCAAACCATCTCAAAATGCAGAACTCTAAGTGAAAAATGATTGAATAGAACCTGCATCTTTTACTTGTTCCTCTTTATTCACATCTAAATGTGCTAGCTTAATGTCTTGAGTGTTCACTTTCATCTTTCTTACTTGTATGCTTGTCTCCTTAAGTTAATCAAAAAGAAAATGTTATGAAAAGAACAAGAGTGGAGTTATTTTGTGAAGTGCATTATGAATGTTTGTGGTAGGATAATTAGTAAGCTAAGTTGGTTCACCAAATAAGGAAAGAAAGCAACTATCTATCCTGAGTCCTATGTTTGAGACACATCCTTTGAGACTAACTAAACAATAAGATCCCAATAAGAAAAGAGAAAGAGCAATAAAAGTGAAAAAGAAAGAAACACAATAAGAAACAATGCTAGGCACCAAGGGTTTCAAAAATTGAGGCATGTGTCTGTGGTGTTTATGTACAAGGGATATACATGGATGAATAAGCTCTTAGGGGTGCCTTATCACTTGGTAACTTGGATTAACTAATCCGGGATTATCAGTTGAAAGTTCACTATCAAGAGTAACCTTTGCTATAGAACACTTAGTAACCCAAAGAGGTGCTGGACACCAAGGTCTCAAGAAAGGAAAATAACAAACCATGTGCCTGTGGTGTGTATGTATGAGGGAAAGAGACTTGAGGAAGTAAGTCCTTAGGGGTGTCTTAACACCTAGCACCTTAAACCAACTGGTTTGGGATTGTTGGCTGAAAGCTTATCATAAAGAGTCGCCCTCTTACAAAGCACTTAGCAAAAAGAAAAATAAACTTTGAAAAAAGAAGGAAGGATCAATAAGAAAGAAGTCTCAAAGGATGCAATCAAGAAAGTGACCAAGGAATTGATAAAGGCTTGAAACCTAAAGGGGAGGAACCTAAGTTGCTATGCATGAAACCCCATAAACCAGGAATTCTACTTCTATTTTATCTTCTTGTTCTTTCATTTCATTCTTCTTATGCTTCAGTACTTGCTTAGGGACAAGCAAGCTTTAAGTTTGGTGTTGTGATGTCAGGGCATCTAGGCCAGTTTCACTGACCTTTTCTTTACTGTTTTAGGGTAGTTTCATGCATTTTCTTAGTGAATAAGGCAAGTTTTGGATGAAAATACACTCATACCTTGATTCAATCCACTATTGTGAACTTTGCATGATTTCATGAGAATTTTGCTAGAATTGCATGATAAATTGATGATGCATAATCTCATGACTTTGGCTAGAACTTTGATGCACTTAATTGCTTGATTTCAGGGCAAAGGAAGCAAGGAAGAACCACGTTAGTATTCACGTTAACCTAGTGAACGTGAACACTAACGTGGAATGGTAAAAAGCTTGCAACGTTAATGAGAAAAGTGATCACCAATAACGCCTGCGAAGCCATCCATAGCTCACGTTACTTGCCACGTTAACTAAGTTAACGTGGTAGTTAACGTAGAAGAAAAAGAGAACTCCAACGTTAAGAGAAAACGTGAACACCAATAACGTTTTTCTCCAATGTTAGTGGTAAAAGTGAACACCACTAACATTGAGAAACTTGGCAATGATCCACGTTAAGAGTCACGTTAACTTAGTTAACGTGAACTCTTACGTGGAAGAGGAAAACAAAAGCCAACGTTAGTGACACTCACTTTTGTCACTAACGTTGGGCCAATTAGCATTGCCTACGTTAACTTTCACGTTAAGACCATTAACGTGAAAGTTAACGTGGAGTTGAGATCAAGAAGCCAACGTTAGTGACACTCACTTTTGTCACTAACGTTGGAAGATGGCATCATTACTACGTTAAGAGCCACGTTAACTTAGTTAACGTGAGTTCTAACGTAAAGAATTTGGGCATTTGGAGCGTTAGTGACAAAGGTGAGTGTCACTAACGCTCTCAAAAGTGAGACACATCCACATTAAGAGTCACGTTAGCTACACTAACGTGAACTCTAACATAGGAACAAAAGGCACCAAGCAACGTTAATGGGAAAAGTGATTCCCAATAACGTTCGCAAAGGGGTATAAGCCAACATTATTGGGAAAAGTGAGTCCCAATAACGTTGGCCAAAAATTGAGAAGGCAACATTAGTGGTCACGTTAAGACCACTAACGTTGGAGTTAACATGGGTACATGAGGGTGGAACGTTAGTGGAAAAAGTGAATGCCACTAACGTTCTCGAACCCACAATGGAACTCAACGTTAATCTCACTAAATGCCCAAGCCTAATGCATATTTCTCTGCAAGCTGGGCCTACTAAAGATGAGAACTGCTTCAACTCAAGATCCAGAGCCCATATCCAAGACCTGACGAACTCACTAGAAGATCAAGAGGAGTAGTATATATAGGAGTAGTTTTGAACTATAGAGAAGCTTGGCACTTTTGGGAACTACTCTCTGTATATTTACTTTTCTGCACTTTTAGCATGGATACTTCTTTTCTGCCATTTTTCATTTCTAGAGCTATGAACAACTAAATCACTTTCATTGGGTTAGGGAGCTCTGTTGTAATTTGATGGATCAATTATAGTTTTCATTCTTCTTCTTCATTCTTTTCTCTTGATCTTACTAGAAAGCTTTCGATCTTAATTCAATTGGTTAGTTGTCTTGGAAAAGAAACTCTCCATAACTGTATCTCCTTTGAGCCTTGGAAAAGGGATGAGGAGATCATGCTAGAAATGCTTTCTCATGTTGGACCAAATTGGGGTTTGGGCGGATATAGTGACATGTAATCCTCCCAACACTTTGATTTGGAAATACATGTGGTATAATCAGTGACCACACTTCATCTCTTCCCATGAGCAATTAAATCAAGGAATTGGGAAATTGTTCAATCTTAGAGAGATTGGATTGCCAAGGAATTGGGATCTAATCACTTAAGATTGCCAAGGAGATCAATGAATGCATTGATTGAGGAAGAGTTGAGAACGAACTTAATCCGAAGAATGCAACATCTCCTGAACCCAATGATTACCCCATTCCTGATCTTACCCATTCTCTTTACTTTCTGCCATTTATTTTCATGCTCATTACCCCAAATCCCCATTTAAGATTCTGCACTTTAATTTCTGTTATTTACTTTCCAGTCATTTAAATTCCTGCAAGTTCCCAATCTAAATTCTGTTTAGCTCAACTAGCATATTCTTCTAACTAAATTTGCTTGACCAATCAATCCTTGTGGGATTCGACCTCACTCTATTGTGAGTTTTACTTGACGATAATTCGGTATATTTGCCAAAGGGAAATTTGTTGACAGCACTATCATCAAGTCCAGCAAGTCGGATACATCAGCTACGACCCGTACAGAAGGTCTCATCCGAGATCGACCTACAGTTTCAGGTAACCCTCGGAACACATACCATCTCCATACTCTCACCAAGAAGAACCACTTTCCTACTATGAACCCATTCTCCAAAATAATGAACCTTCCTATCCATCCCAAGCCCTAATGGATGAATCTTTATCTTTGATACTTCAAGGACAAGCGAATATACAACGGGATACACTAGAGTTTGTAAATAATTTGACCAGGGTAGTGCATACCTTAGCCTACCAATGCTTGAACACTCAAGGTACTTCCGTAGCTATATGTGGAAAACCAAAGGAAGAGCAAAGCATAGAGAAGAGATTGAAAAATCCGGTGAGGAAGGAGGACCCAAAGTTTGTAGTGGAACAATTGGAGAAACCTATGGTTATTGAAGCAAAGGAAGAAGTGGTTGAAGATCTAGGAGATACGGAACCACCATGTGGATCTAAACAACCTCTGTGGCATATAAGGATTGAGGAATATGAAAAAGTTGATCAAGAGATGGATTCAATCATCAATGAGTTCTTATCACAAATTGAATCCTCTCCCATGGGTTGTGAAATTGAAGCTAATGAAGACAACTCAACACCAAAAGAAGTTGGTGATCTCATTGAAGACTCTTCCATTGAAGGTCAAGTTGATAGTGAAGTAGATTTTACACAACCTCCCAAGTTTGATTTGATTGATGACGAGGAGGAAATGGAAGAAGTCAACAAGCAAGAAGAAGTTGAAAGAAGTTGTCAAGAGGTGGAGATACCCAAAGAAGAGCATAAGGAAGTCGACCTTGCATTGTCTAAGTGTGGGGAGGTTTCCCTCCCCAAATCGCCATCCAACGCAACATTCAAGTGGGTGAAATTCCTATCCTTAAGCTTTACTTTCTCACTTGAATATGTCTTGATTGAAACGGATGAACAACTTAGAGCTCTTTGTAGAACTAAGGGTAAAAAAGAGTTGTGTAGCGGTTGGAAGTTTGGTATTAAGCTCGTTAAGGTCAAAGTTCCAAGGCATAGGGACTACGATTGGACGAACACCACTTTGCATGTGTCTAGGAAGAAGACTTGGTGTACTAAAGAGAATTCAAGTTGTCAACCACCTGGAGGGAAAAATCATGAAGATCAACTAGAAGACGGGTGTGAGAATAAGATATGGGATCCCGGATCGAAGCATGATGACCGACTATGGGTACTCATATTTTGGGTGGAACTCCATCCAAACTTGGTGAAGATGGCTGGAACTTCTGTCAACCATTTGAGGAACAAAGATCCTTGGAGGTTCAAGGATGAGGACAAGCATAAGCCACCATGACAAAGAGCTTCCAAAGGTCCAACTTAAGGACTCAAACTAAAAGTGCTAGGTGGGAGACACCCCACCATGGTAAACTCTTTCCACTCTCTTGTAGTTTTGATTAATAAGTGATTTGATTTACCATTGTAGGTAGTTTTCTCTCCATATACTTGTTTTAATAAAGTGGTTGTAGGTTGCTTGTGGACCAAGTTTTTCTTGCTTGAATTTAAAAATTCTTAAAAAGCCAAAAGATTTTTGAAAATTTTGTATTTTTGGTCAACTTTGAGTCGTCGGTAGTGTTAGGAGGATTTTGAGCTGTTTTCGTCGGTAGTGTTAGGGACGCGAGAGTACGCTGTACGAGCCCGCGCCCATAGCGAGGATGCAGGCCCATACATTTTTCCAGAGAGTTGGGCCACCCCTGCGCCAACATTAAGCTCCTAGCACAACCTCACTCGCGCGGATGCGCACTACGCGCATGCACGCCGAAGGCATCATACTGCATTGTGCGCGCCCGCGCCAATGCCGCGTACGCGCGGGTCCGCCGACGCAATTTCCATAATCCAACCCGAGAGTTGCGGTAACTCTGGGCTCACATCAAGCCCCTGGCCCAACTCACTAGACACGGACGCGCACTATACACGTCTCCGCCCATGCCTACACCCTCCATCTATGCGAATTCTCCTCTTCTCACTCTTTCCTCTACCCTGTATTCATCCCACTACTCTGCGCTGCCTTACTGCTTCAGCGCTGATTTCTACTTCTGCCCGCTACAAGATACCGTGAGCTCCACCAGTCGCCACCAGCTTTGAGCGGCGGCAACCCTTCCTTCCCTAGTTCCATTTCCACTTCCATTCTATCTCTGACTCCCAGGTTCACCATGCCTCTGTCTTTGTTCTGTTTCCTTATTGTTTTCATTAATTTTGATTTGTTGGTTTTAAATTAGTTAGTTGGTTAATCCTGCATGCTGGGCTAGATAGAAATAAATGCGGTTAGGTAGTTAGGTTGTGGTTAGAGGATTCTAGGCCTGATAAGTGCTCCGTTTGTGCTTACTTGTTTGAGTGTTACATGCTGAATATTAAGTGGTGTACCCTGTTTTATGTGTTCTATCTCACTATTGCCTTGCTCGATAATGCTACCCGAGTCCTATGTATTCCTTAATTGCTTTGCCTTTTGATATGTGAACTTATATGGCTGTTTCTGCTGCTAATTGCCATCCGGGAACATCTGATTTATTACCAGAATGCTGCCCAATTTTCTAGAAATTATTTTGGTTTTAGACATGCTACCTATAATTGAACTTGTTGCTTTTAGAATTGAGTATTGACCTGAATACCTCAAGTTCAACTCTTAGGTGACCTTGGGTTGGCTTTTCCTTGTTTCTTATGTTCCCGGTGATATGCTTTGAACCCTTGCATGCTTTCACTTTTCAAGTTAATCAAATGCCTTTGAATTACGCTACATTTACCAATTGATTTAACTTGACAATCTTTTCGAACATGCTTCATTCTTTTAAAAATAATTGTTGCATTTCCATTGTGTAACCCAGTTGCTCCAATTAGATTTTCTAACTTTGGGTCATGTTACACAAAGCACATATTGTAACACCAATTATTGCAATCTTTATGACCATGCCATTGATTGATGACGTACTTTCAATTAATTGCTCTTTTCGCAATTTCAAATTTCATCGTCAATGATTGCACTCCCCTCATGAATGTGAGCATGCTTAGGCCAACTATGCCAAGAACCTACTTAACGAAGTGGATAAGGAGAATCAACAGCTACCGGCCACTGATACGACCAAGTTTCCCAATCTATACTGTGAGCTCCGCTTCCCTACCTTTCGGAAGAAGAACCTGAATATTGAGAAGAAATTGGCTCTTCCCGATGACCTGAGGCAGTCTATGGAGGCCCGTATTCAGGGATTAGGCTTAGGCTTTGTTGATAGGAATTTGGGACGGATAAACACCTCATGGGTCCAAGAGTTTTATTGTAATTTCTTTCGAGAGGCTCTTGATTCAGTACATTTACGGGGCGGGCAGATCTTGATTACTGAGGCAGACAATGGGGATGTATTGCATTGCCTACCTTGGATTGGTGATACTTGTGCATACCAGCAGGCAGAGATAGCAATTAATGCTATGACCTTTGATTATGAAGCTCTGAAGAGCGTTATTGCCACCCTGGACGCCCCTTGGGTGATGGATGCTAACAACAAGAGGCCCAAGGAGATGTTATTTGTCTATCTGTGTAGAGAGGCTAGGACTTGGCAGTAGATATTTGCCCACTACATCATGGATACTACCCATTTTTCTGAGATTCCGATGGATATGCTTCTCCTGATTAGCTGTGTTTTGGAGGGAAAGGAGGTATACATCCCCCGGCTGATCAGGAGATGCATGTGGCGAGCACACATCCGTGGCCTACTACCATTTCCCACCTTGGTCACCAGGATGATTGAGTTAGCTGGCGCCCCATGGAGGGATGATGACGCGATACCACCACCCCCGGATGACGACGATAAGGAGGTTACTATTCCGTGGGGTACGTGGGTGCACGAGAAGCCCCCATCCAGGCACTGCTCTCGAGCTAGAGCAGCAATAGAGGTAGCTAGACCTTCATCAGCTGCACCAGCAAGACCCTCTGCTTCAGCAGTAGTACCTTTACCACCACCAGCACCCAAGCCGACCTACCTTCTGGTTCAGCGTCTATTCCGATTCATGGAGCACAGTGAGCGCCAGATTATGTGACGCTTAGACCGATTGGACCTGGCATTCGCAGCACATGGCGTTGAGCTACCACCTCTTCTTGACTCTTTAGCATCCGATGAGGAGGAGCATGTGGAGGAGCCAGTTTAGTAGGAGGCACCCTCACAGACACAGACTACCCAGGAGACCCAATCGCCTCCCGAGGAGCCAATGACCCAGCCTGAGCCCCAGCTACAACCAGATGTGACCGTTGACCCCTATTCCGAGCCTGAGCACTAGCATCGTGGACGATGCTTGATCTTAAGTGTGGGGAGGTCACCGGCGTCACCGTTGGTGGATTTGGTGAACATTTCCGGACACTATCACTTAGTTATCATATTTTGCTTTATTTTGCACTCTTTTGGGATTATTGTATATATTTGCTATTTTGGATACTTTTATCTTAGTTGTTGCACTCTTTTACCTTAGTATCGCATTTTGCACCTTAGATTGGATACATTGCATTTTTCAGTTGGATTTTCTTTTGAGCTTATGGTTGTGATTAGAAAAATATTTTGGATTGTTGAGAGCTAGTTGATGCCAGGGCATCTTGGTTAGTTTTAGTAGCCATTTTTTGTATGCTTTAGGATGGTTTCATGCATTTTCTTAGGAAATAAGTAGGTATTTAGTTAAAAATACATTCATACCATGATTCAAGCAAACATTGTGAATTTTGAATGATTTCATGAGAATTATGCATGAATTGAATGATAAAATGGATGATGCATAATTTCATGATTAAGAGCAAGACTTTGATGCACTTTGTTTGATTGATTTCAGGTAACAAGAAGCAGAGAAGAGCCATGTTAGTGGCTACGTTAGTGCCACTAGTGTGGCCATTAACGTGGAAGAAAAGAGAAGCCTCAACGTTAGTGAGAAAGTTAATGGCATTAACTTTGAAGAAGGAGAGCATGGAACGTTAGTGGTAAAAGTAAGCACCACTAACGTTAGCGAAGGACAAGAAGACCCTAGCTTCCACGTTAGTTATATTAACGTGGGAACTAACGTGGAAGAAATGGGAAAGGCCAACGTTAGTGGAAAAAGTGAGTGCCACTAACGTTTGTGAAGCAAGAAGACCCACGTTAGCTTCCATGTTAGTTACATTAACGTGGGAACTAACGTGGAAGGAAAGGGAGATGCCAAAGTTAGTGGAAAAGGTGAACGCCACTAACACTAGCGAAGCAAAGGAAGACCCACGTTAATGGCCACGTTAGTTACACTAACATGGACATTAACGTGGGCAAAAGTCTCACCTGGCAGCCTGACCATGCCTTCTTCAAACAAGAATAACTTGAGCCACAAAACTCCAAATGAGGTGAATTCAAATGCATTGGAACGTAGGATTCCAGCGCTTTCCAAGCATATATGGCACTACATGGTGGACACTAAATTTGAGAGAGAAAACCTGCCCCGAAATTGCAAAGATGAACATGGTATCAACCTATAGTAAGGCCAACTGATCTCTTCACCTTCCAAGAAGTGTAACTCGAGCTGTAGAGCTCCAAATGATGCGCTTCCAAAGGCATTGGAAAGTAGACATTCAGAGATTTCCAAAAATATATAATAGTATGGGGTGGACATTAAGTTTGAGCTCCAGAACCTGGCAATATTAAGCCATTGATCGCTAACGTTATCATGACTCACGTTTTCCAGTAATGCTAGCGACTGTGCCAGCGACCTTGTCCACTTCAAAGGCGCATAACTTGAGTTATAGAGATCTAATTGAGGTGATTCTAGTTGCATTAGAAAGCTGACATTCAGAGCTTTCCAAAGATATATAATAGTTTATAGTAGGCATGAAATTGGAGCACAAACAAGAGGCATCTTTTAAGCCCTAAAAACACCAACTGGGTAGCAAGTGTGACGTTAGCCACACTAACTTCAGCACTAACGCCACACTTGTAGCGTTAGTGTGGCTAACGGAAGCAATAAAGCCAAGTCACCCTGGACCTCAATCTAATTCACTTCTCTTTCAAGGACCACCCAACCTCAAGGAAGCAAGGCCACAAGTGTCAACCAATCAAGGCCACAAGAAGCATCTAGAATAGGAATTTTCATTTAATTGTAATTTGCTTTTAATTTCATTTTGTAATTTAGGAGAGCTTATATAAAGGCCTTAGTTTGTACATTCAGGGAATTCAAGAATGGGGGATTGAAGAGGGGTCTTCGGACTCCCTCCCCTCACACACTTTTCCTTCTCTTTCTTTTCTTTGTACTTTTCATTTATGAATTTGGAAGTTTTAATTTTAGTTTTAATCTTCATCTTTACTTTTCTACACTTTCTTCCTTTTCTATTTTGGTAGAGCAATGATCAACTAACTCTTTTCATTGGGTTAGAGAGCTCTATTGTGATTCAATGGATCAATTGTAGTTCTTATTATTCTTCTTCTTTCTTTTCTCTTGATTTTACTAGAGAGCTTTCGATCTTAATTCAATTGGTTAGTTGTCTTGGAAAAGAAACTCTCCATATTTGGATCTCCTCTGAGCCTTGGAAAAGGGATGAGGAGATCATGCTAGAAATGCTCTCTCACATTGGATTAGGTTGGGGGTTGGGCGGATATAGTGACATGTAATCCTCCCAATACTTTGATCTATGAATGTGTGTGGTATAATTAGTGACCAAACTTCATCTCTTCCCATGAGCAATTAAATCAAGGAATTGGGAAATTGTTCAAGCTTAGAGAGATTGGATTGCCAAGGAATTGGGATCCAATCACTTAAGATTGCCAAGGAGATCAATGAATGCATTGATTGAGGAAGAGATGAGAATGAACTTGATCTGAAGGATTACAATATCTCTTGATCCCAATGTTCATTTTATTTTTAGTTCTTACATTTACTTTTTTTGCCATTTACTTTTCTGCACTTTATTTCATTTCTTTACTTTTATGCCACTTACATTTCCCTGTTGCTCATCACTCCAAATCTGATTCGTCTAATAGTATGCTGGTGGACGAAATTGTATCTCTTTATAGAATATGATAATAGAATATGGTCCAAGATCAACTTCGTTCAACTGACCAGCAAGTGTACTGGGTCGTCCAAGTAATACCTTACGTGAGTAAGGGTCGAATCCACAGAGATTATTGGTTTGAAGCAATCAATGTTATTTCATTAATCTTAGTCAGGATGTGAAAGAAAATTGTTTGGATTACTTGAACAATAGAGTTACTTGTTTATAAAGGATTATGGAATATATTGGAATAATAAAGAATACTAGCGTTACTTGTTGTGCAGTAATGGAGAATATGTTGGAGTTTTGGAGATGCTTTGTCCTCTGACTTCAACTCTTCCTTGAAATCCTCTTCTCACACGCAGGTTCCTTCCATGGCAAGCTCTTTGTAGGGTGTCACCGTTGTCAGTGGCTACTTCCCATCCTCGCAGTGAAAGCTAATGCACGCACTCTGTCACAGTACGGCCAATCACCGGTTGGTTCCCGCTTCTACTGGAATAGAATCCCTCTTTTGCGTTTGTCACTAACGCCCAGTAGGTTAAAGTTTGAAGCACGTCACAGTCATTCAATCCCGGAATCCTACTCGGAATACCACAGACAAGGTTTAGACTTTCCGGATTCTCATGAATGCTGCCATCAATCTGGCTTATACCACGAAGATTCTGTTGGGGAATCTAAGAGATATTCATTCAATCTGATGTAGAACGGAGGTGGTTGTCAGGCACACGTTCATGGGTTGAGGAAGGTGATGAGTGTCACGGATCATCACCTTCTCCACAGTTAGGCGCGAATAAACATCTTAGATAAGAACAAGCGTGTTTGAATGGAAAACAAATGAATTGTATTAAATCATCGAGACGCTGCAGAGCTCCTCACCCCCAACAATGGAGTTTAGAGACTCATGCCATCAAAAGTATGTAATTCAGATCTGAAAATGTCATGAGGTACATGATAAGTCTGTAAAAGTTGTTTAAATAGTAAACTAGTGACCTAGGTTTACAGAAAAATGAGTAAACTAAGATAATTGGTGCAGAAATCCACTTCTGGGGCCCACTTGGTGTGTGCTGGGGCTGAGACTAATGCTTTCCACGTGTGGAGGCCTTTCTTGGCGTCAAACTCCAGGTTTTGACGTGTTTTGGGCGTTCAACTCCGGATCATGACGTTTTTCTGGCGTTTAACTCCAGACAGCAGCATGTACTTGGCGTTCAACGCCAAGTTACGTCGTCTATCCTTGCGCAAAGTATGGACTATTATATATTGCTGGAAAGCCCTGGATGTCTACTTTCCAACGCCGTTGAGATCGCGCCAATTGGACTCCTGTAGCTCCAGAAAATCCGTTTCGAGTGCAGGGAGGTCAGGATCCAACAGCATCAGCAGTCCTTTTTCAGCCTAAGTCAGATTTTTGCTCAACTCCCTCAATTTCAGCCAGAAAATACCTGAAATCACAGAAAAATACACACACTCATAGTAAAGTCCAGAAATATGATTTTTGCCTAAAAACTAATATTATTTAACTAAAAACTAATTAAAACATGCTAAAATCTACATGAAATTACCCCCCAAAAGCGTACAAAATATCCGCTCATCACAACACCAAACTTAAACTGTTGCTTGTCCTCAAGCAACTAGATGAATAAAATAGGTTCTAACAGAAATTAAGAAGTAATATATTTTAGAGTTTTAATTGAAGCTCAGATTCTTATTAGATGAGCGGGGCTTGTAGCTTTTTGTTTCTGAACAGTTTTGGCATCTCCCTGTATCTTTTAAATTTCAGAATGATTGGCATCCTTAGGAACTCAGAATTCAGATAGTATCATTGACTCTCCTAGTGTAGTATGTTGATTCTTGAACACAGTTATTTTATGAGTCTTGGCTGTGGCCCTAAGCACTTTGTTTTCCAGTATTACCACCGGATACAAAAAATGCCACAGACACATAACTGGGTGAACCTTTTCAGATTGTGACTCAGCTTTGCTAGAGTCCCCAATTAGTGGTGTCCAGAGCTCTTAAGCACACTCTTTTGCTTTGGATCACGACTTTAACCACTCAGTCTCAAGCTTTTCACTTGGACCTTCATGACACAAGCACATGGTTAGGGACAGCTTGATTTAGCCGCTTAGGCCTGGATTTTATTTCCTTGGGCCCTCCTATCCATTGATGCTCAAAGCCTTGGATCCCTTTTTTACTCTTGGCTAGTGCCCATGGCTTGTGAATATTGTTTTTTTTTTCTTTTTTTTTTTGAACTGCTTTTTCTTGCTTCAAGAATCAATTTCATGATTTTTCAGATCATCAATGATATTTTTCGTGTTCCTCATCCTTTCAGGAGCCAATATTCATCAAATTCAAAGTACATATTATGCACTGTTCAAGCATTCATTCAGAGAACAAGAAGTATTGCCACCACATATAATTAATTATAGTCTTTATTACTAAGAACTCATAAATATAGATTACTTCTTTATTCTAAAAAAATCTACTACTTTATTCATGCCTGATGATGATGATAAAAATAAACTATAGCTTAATTGGAAATAAAATCAAAATAGACATACTAATTACTACTAAATATCTCCTAAGGTGAATTTTAATAAAAAGAACGCTATCACTAAATTAAAGCAGGAAAATTGGAACTCAGCAACCTGTTGTTTTGAGGAGTGGATGCTCCTCTAATTATTCTGGGTGTGGTTCAAGGATTAATTTTTGGCGCTTCAGCTCCCTTATATCACGCCCTTGCTCTTCCTGTTCCTTGAGCAGTTTGCAGAGCATGCTACTTTGATTATTCTGTTCTTCCTTTATTTGGTCCATAGCTTCTTGCAATCTGGAAATAGAAGCCTCAAGATGTTCCCAATATTCGAATTGGGGCAGTTCTGGGAGGGCTTCTTGTGCTCTCCTCTTGGTTGAATCATCTTGTTGCTGTTGTCTGACCATTGATATTCCAGTAATGGGCTTTTCAATTAGGATATATTCAGTTATTCCCATCTTTACTCCAGCATCTTTGCAAAGCATATAAATTAGGCTTGGATAAGCCAATTTGGCGTCTGTAGAATTCTTGTTTGCAATCTTGTATAGCTCACATGAGATCAGCTGATGGACTTCCACTTCTTTTCCTAGCATGATGCAGTGAATCATGACAGCTCTTTTGATGGTAACTTCAGAACGGTTGCTGGTGGGTAATATGGAACGACTAATAAAATCCAGCCAGCCTCTAGCTACTGGTTTTAGATCTTCTCTTTTGAGTTGAACTGGGTTGCCAGTTGTACTGGTAGTCCACTTGGCTCCAGGAACGCATATATCTTCCAAGATCCTGTCCAATCCTTTATTGATCCTCATCATTCTCCTATTAAAGGAGTCTGGGTCATCCTTCAGTTGAGGAATCTTGAATATCTCCCTGATTTTGTCAGCATTGGTATGAATGATCTTTCCTCTGACTACGGTCTTGTGGTCAAAGATAGCTGCTCCAATGATTCTTTGCCTTTCTGTCTGCCATAGATTAGCATAGAATTCCTGAACCATGTTCCTTCCCACTTTCGTTTCAGGATTGGCCAGAATTTCCCAATTCCTGTTTCGAATCTGCTCTTGGATCTCCGGATATTCATCTTCTTTCAGATCAAATCTGACTTCCGGGATCACTGATCTGTGACTCATTATCTTGTAGTAATGGTCTGAATGTTCTTTAGTTAAGAACTTCCCTTGATTCCAGAGGGGCTTTGGATTGCTCTTTTCCTTGCCCTTTTGGGTGGTTTGCTTCCCTCTAGGGGCCATGATCAAGAGACACAATAGTTTTTGTGATCACGGGTAAAACACACCAAACTTAGAGCTTTGCTTATCCTCAAGCAAAAGAGAAGAAAGAAGAGGCAATGAAGGAGAGCAGGTGTTGGATGGTGTTGAGGAGGAAGTCGCCGAACACAAGATATAGGGAGGTGGGGTGGGTAAATTTCGAAAAAAAAAAATAAGAAAGAGATAAGATAGAAGATATGATTAGAAAAAGATATAATTTAAAAAAAGAGAAAGATATGAAATTTTTTTTTTTAAAAGATAGAATTGAAATTTTTAATTTTGAAAAAGATTTTAAAAGATAGTAGATGTGTTGGAAACAAATTTGAAAAGATGATGGATTGAATTGGAAAGCCAATTGGTTTTATAGATTAAGATGCATTTGATATTTTTGAAAAAGAGATTTTAAAAATTTGGATTTTTAGAACACTAATTTGGATTGAGGGGTGATGATTTAAAACATGTTTATGCAAGAAATCATGGTTTGAAACACAAAAAAAAAATAAAATAAAAAAAAAATTTGGATTAAAAACAAAATTGTACCTCCTCCCCACCATCCTGGCGTTAAACGCCCAACTGCTGCATGGTTTGGGCGTTTAACGCCCACATGTTGCTTCTCCTGGGCGTTCAACGCCCATTTGGTGCTTCTTTCTGGCGTTGAACGCCAGGAAGTCCTTCTTCACTGGGCGTTTTTCTGAACACCCAGGATGCTAACAGACTGGCGTTAAACGCCCAGAAGGTGCATCTTTCTGGCGTTTAACGCCCAGAAGATGCTCCTTTCTGGCGTTTAACGCCCACATGGCTACCTTCACTGGCGTTAAACGCCCAGTGAGAGCTTCTTTTGGGCGTTTAACGCCCAAAGTATTTCTTACTGGCTTTTTCATGCCAGTGAGCTTCCAATTTTCCCTGTAACTCTGTGACTTCAACCAATTGCTATTTCACCTTTGAAGATACTTGAACCTATATCTGTAAAGAAAAGAAAATTTATCTAATTAGTAAATAACTTTGTAAATGGCTGGGTTGCCTCCCAGCAAGCGCTTCTTTAATGTCCTTAGCTGGACTGTCACTGATCTTCAATGTAATCTCAGTCTTGAGCATTCTTGCTCAAAATTATCTTCAAGATAGTGTTTAACTTTTTGTCCATTGACAATGAACTTTTTGTTAGAGTCATTATCTTGAAGCTCTATGTAGCCATATGGTGATACACTTGTAATTACATATGGACCTCTCCACCGGGATTTTAATTTCCCGGGGAATAATTTGAGCCTAGAATTAAATAGCAGAACTTTCTGCCCTGGTTTAAAGACTCTGGATGACAATTTCTTATCATGCCATTTTTTTGCTTTTTCCTTGTAAATTTTTGCATTTTCAAAAGCATTGAGTCTAAACTCTTCTAGCTCATTTAACTGGAGCAATCGTTTTTCTCCAGCTACTTTGGCATCAAGATTCAGGAATCTGGTTGCCCAGTAGGCCTTATGTTCCAGTTCCACTGGCAAGTGACATGCCTTTCCATACACAAGCTGGTATGGAGAGGTCCCTATAGGGGTCTTAAATGCTGTTCTGTATGCCCACAGAGCATCATCCAAGCTTCTTGCCCAATCCTTTCTACGGTTAATTACAGTCCATTCCAGGATTCTTTTAAGTTCTCTATTTGAGACTTCCGCCTGCCCATTAGTCTGTGGGTGATATGGAGTAGCCACCTTGTGGTTGACTCCATAACGTACTAGAGCAGAGTAGAGCTGCTTATTACAGAAATGAGTACCCCCATCACTGATTAACACTCTGGGGATACCAAATCTGCTGAAGATATGTTTCTGGAGGAATTTTAACACTGTTTTAGTGTTATTAGTGGGTGTTGCAATAGCTTCCACCCATTTGGATACATAATCCACTGCCACCAGAATATAGGTGTTTGAGTATGATGGTGGGAAAGGTCCCATGAAGTCAATGCCCCATACATCAAACAACTCAATTTCCAAGATTCCTTGTTGAGGCATAGCATAACTGTGGGGCAGGTTGCCTGATCTCTGGCAACTATCACAGTTAAGCACAAATGCTCGGGAATCTTTATAGAGAGTAGGCCAGTAGAAGCCACTCTGGAGGACTCTTGTGGCTGTTCGTTCACTTCCAAAATGTCCTCCATACTGTGATCCATGGCAATGCCAGAGGATCTTCTGCGCTTCTTCTTTAGGCACACATCTACGGATTACTCCGTCTGCACATCTCTTAAAGAGATATGGTTCATCCCAAAGATAGTATTTTGCATCTGTGATTAATTTCTTTGATTGCACCTTACTGTACTCTTTGGTATGAATCTCACTGCCTTGTAGTTTGCAATGTCTGCAAACCATGGCACTTCCTGGACGGCTAGTAATTGCTCATCCGGAAAGGTTTCAGAAATTTCAGTGAGAGGGAGGGACGCCCCTCCCACTGGTTCTATTCGGGATAGGTGATCTGCTACTTGATTTTCTGTCCCTTTTCTGTCTCTTATTTCTATATCAAACTCTTGCAGAAGCAGCACCCATCTGATGAGTCTGGGTTTTGAATCCTGCTTTGTGAGTAAATATTTAAGAGCAGCATGATCAGTGTACACAATCACTTTTGATCCTACTAAGTAGGATCTGAATTTGTCAATGGTAAACCACTGCAAGTAGCTCTTTTTCTGTGGTTGTGTAATTCTTCTGTGCATCATTTAGCACACGGCTGGCATAGTAAATGACATGCAGAAGCTTGTCATGCCTTTGCCCCAACACTGCACCAATGGCATGGTCACTGGCATCACACATTAGTTCAAATGGTAATGTCCAGTCTGGTGCAGAGATGATTGGTGCTGTAACCAATTTAGCTTTCAGAGTTTCAAATGCTTGCAGACACTCCTCATCAAAGATAAATGGCATGTCTGCAGCTAGCAGGTTGCTCAGAGGTTTGGCGATTTTTGAAAAATCCTTTATAAACCTCCTGTAGAACCCTGCATGTCCCAGAAAGCTTCTGATTGCCTTAACATTAGCAGGTGGTGGTAATTTTTCAATTACTTCTACCTTAGCTTGGTCCACCTCTATCCCTTTGTTCGAAATTTTGTGCCCAAGGACAATTCCTTCAGTCACCATAAAGTGACATTTTTCCCAGTTTAAAACCAGGTTAGTCTCTTGGCATCTTTTCAGAACAAGTGCTAAATGGTTAAGGCAGGAGCTGAATGAGTCTCCAAATATTGAAAAGTCATCCATGAAGACTTCCAGAAATTTTTCCACCATGTCAGAGAAAATTGAGAGCATGCACCTCTGAAAGTTGCAGGTGCATTGCACAGGCCAAATGGCATCCTTCTGTATGCAAATACTCCAGATGGACATGTGAAGGCCGTTTTCTCCTGATCCTGGGGATCTACTGCAATTTGATTATAACCTGAATATCCATCCAGGAAGCAGTAGTATTCATGACCTGCTAATCTTTCTAACATCTGGTCTATGAATGGTAAAGGAAAATGATCCTTTCTGGTGGCTGTATTGAGTCTTCTGTAATCAATGCACATACGCCACCCTGTAACTGTCCTTGTAGGAACCAGTTCATTTTTTTCATTATGAACCACTGTCATGCCACCCTTCTTAGGGACAATTTGAACAGGGCTCACCCAGGGCTGTCAGAAATAGGATAAATAATCCCAGCCTCTAGTAATTTAGTGACCTCTTTTTGCACCACTTCTTTCATAGCTGGGTTCAGCCGCCTTTGTGGTTGAACCACTGGCTTGGCGTCATCCTCCAACAGATCTTGTGCATGCATCTGGCTGGGCTAATGCCCTTAAGATCACTAATGGACCACCCAAGAGCTGTCTTGTGCGTCCTTAGCACTTGAATAGTGCTTCCTCTTCCTGTGGCTCTAAGGTAGAGCTTATAATTACAGGAAAGGTTTCACCTTCTCCCAGAAATGCATATTTCAAGGATGGTGGCAATGGTTTGAGCTCGGTTTTGGAGGTTTCTCCTCTTCTTGAGGGATTTTCAGAGGTTCTATTATCTTCTCTGATTCCTCCAAATCAGGCTGAACATCTTTAAAGATGTCCTCTAGCTCTGATTCGAGACTCTCAGCCATATTGACCTCTCTTACTAGAGAATCAATAAGATCAACACTCATGCAGTCATTTGACAATCATGTCTTCAATCACGCCTGATGGGTATTTAATGGAGCCATCAGCAAGTTGAAGACATATCCTGGTTGGTTAATTTCTTCAGCTAAACCAAGCTTTCTAGTAGATGCAGGTATTAGGTTGATACTTGCCCCAAGATCACATAAGCTTGCTTGGTACAAACACCTCTAATGTGCATGGTATCATAAAGCTCCCAGGATCTTTAAGCTTCTCAGGTAAGCTTTTCAGAATGACTGCACTGCATTCTTCAGTGAGGTAAACTTTTTCAGTTTCCCTCCAATCCTTCTTATGACTTAAGATCTCTTTCATGAACTTAGCATAAGAGGGTATTTGCTCAAGTGCTTCTGCAACGGAATCTTTATTTCAAGAGTCCTGAGATAGTCTGCAAAGCGGGCAAATTGCTTATCCTGTTCCGCTTGGCGAGTTTTTGAGGATAAGGCATTTTGGCTTTGTATTCCTCAACCTTAGTTGCTGCAGTTTTATTACCTACAGAAGTGGGTTGGGAAGCCTTGTTATCAGCACTTGTATGTGACTGATTCCCTTCTAGCATTTGAATGCCAGAGGTAGGAGCTGGAGTGGCGTTAGACGCCACTTCCTTGCTTGTTACTGGCGTTTGAACGCCAGAACCATGCTCCTTTTGGGCGTTCAACGCCAGATTCAAGCTTGTTTTCTGGCGTTGAACGCAGGAATCAGCATGGTCTGGGCGTTCAGCGCAGCTTTATCCCTTTCTGGGCTCTGCTTGTCCTCAGAGGGATTTTGATTAGCTATTCGTTCATTTCCTTGCTTCTTGCTGCTTTGAAGTGAGGTATTTAATGTTTTCCCACTTCTTAATTGAACTGCTTGGCATTCTTCTGCTATATTTGTTTTGACAGTTGTTTTTCTGTTTGTTTTAATTGCACTTCCTGTTCCTGTTTGCCATTCTTGTTTCCTGTAATATCTCCTTGAATTCGGCTAGCTGCTGAGTTAGAAGTCTAATTGCTTATTAAATTCATTAGCCTGACCACCGGATTGAGTTCTGCAGTTACTGTTTTAGCTTCTCCTTCCATGGAAGATTCACTGCTTAGATACAGATGCTGATTTCTGGCAACTGTATCAATAAGCTCTTGAGCTTCTTCAATTGTTTTTCTCATGTGTATAGATCCACCAGCTGAGTGGTCTAGAGAAATCTGAGCTTTTTCTGTAAGCCCATAGTAGAAGATGTCTAATTGCACCCATTCTGAAAACATTTCAGAGGGCATTTCTTAGCATCTCTCTGTATCTTTCCAAGCATCATAAAGGGATTCATTATCTCCTTGTTTGAAGCCTTGGATGCTTAGCCTTAGCTGTGTCATCCGTTTGGGAGGGAAATAGTGATTCAGGAATTTTTCTGACAGCTGTTTCCATGTTTTATGCTGTTCTTAGGCTGGTTGTTTAACCACCTCTTAGCTTGATCTTTTACAGCAAATGGAAACAGTAGTAATCTGTAGACATCCTGATCCACTTCCTTATCATGTACTGCATCAGCAATTTGCAGAAATTGTGCCAGAAATTCTGTAGGTTCTTCATGTGGAAGACCAGAGTACTGACAGTTTTGCTGCACCATGATAATGAGCTGAGGATTCAGCTCAAAGCTACTAACTCCAATGGAGGGTATACATACTACTCCCATATGAAGCAGTAGTGGGGTTAGCATATGACCCCAGAGTCCTCTTGGACTGTTCATTCCTACTTGCTTCCATGATTGAATACAAGTTGAGAATTTATAGTTTGAAATATGGTGATGTAATAATTAAAAATGAAATAAATAAAAAGAAAAAAAAAAATCGAAAAGTAGTTGGAAAGTATAAATTTTTTTTTAAAAAATATAAAAACGAAATTAAATAAAAGAAAGTGGAAATATTTTGAAATTGAAAATTGAATTTTTATAAAAGATTTTCGAAAAAAATTAGTTCAAAATTAGTTAGAAAAATAAAAATTTTGAATTTTGAATTTTATGATGAAAGAGAAAAACACACAAAAGACACAAGACTTAAAATTTTTAGATCCAATGCTCCTTATTTTTTCGAAATTTTTGGAGGGAAAACACCAAGGAACACCAAACTTAAAAATTTTAAGATCAAGACACAAGAAAACTCAAGAACACCTTGAAGATTCACAAGAACACCAAGAACACAAGAAAGAACACCAAACTTAAAATTTTTAGAAAACCAAGACAAATTTTCGCAAATTATATTAAAATTAACAAGAAAACACCAAACTTAAAGTTTGGCACAGATTAAACCAAGAAAAATTATTTTTGAAAAAGATTTTCAAAAGAACTGGTGCCCAATTGCCAAGAACATAAGCCAACACTATAACCAACTGAATTAAAAATGTAATGTATTTTAAAGATGTATTATTTTTATGGATAAACTAAATTTTTGAAAACTAATGTTTTGAAAAAGCACAAGAAAACAAGAAAGGCACAGAACAAGAAAAACTCAAGATCAAACAAGAAAAATAAGCAAGAACAACTTGAAGATCAATGAAGAACAAAGAACACAAGTCGAAATTTTGAAAGAAAATATGAGATATGCAATTGACACCAAACTTAGAACAAGACACTAAACTCACGAAAATTTAACAATTAATTAAGAAAATAATATTTTTGAAAAGAAATTTTTTGAAAATAAACTATCCTATCAAGATTTAGTGACTCTATAACAATAAAAAAATAAAAATAAAAAAATTATTCCTAATCTAAGAAATAAAATAAGCCTTCAATTGTCCAAACTCAATAATCCCCGCAACGGCGCCAAAAACTTGGTGGACGAAATTGTATCTCTTTATAGAATGATAATAGAATATGGTCCAAGATCAACTTCGTTCAACTGACCAGCAAGTGTACTGGGTCGTCCAAGTAATACCTTACGTGAGTAAGGGTCGAATCCACAGAGATTATGGTTTGAAGCAATCAATGTTATTTCATTAATCTTAGTCAGGATGTGAAAGAAAATTGTTTGGATTACTTGAACAATAGAGTTACTTGTTTATAAAGGATTATGGAATATATTGGAATAATAAAGAATACTAGCGTTACTTGTTGTGCAGTAATGGAGAATATGTTGGAGTTTTGGAGATGCTTTGTCCTCTGACTTCAACTCTTCCTTGAAATCCTCTTCTCACACGCAGGTTCCTTCCATGGCAAGCTCTTTGTAGGGTGTCACCGTTGTCAGTGGCTACTTCCCATCCTCGCAGTGAAAGCTAATGCACGCACTCTGTCACAGTACGGCCAATCACCGGTTGGTTCCCGCTCCTACTGGAATAGAATCCCTCTTTTGCGTTTGTCACTAACGCCCAGCAGGTTAAAGTTTGAAGCACGTCGCAGTCATTCAATCCCGGAATCCTACTCGGAATACCACAGACAAGGTTTAGACTTTCCGGATTCTCATGAATGCTGCCATCAATCTGGCTTATACCACGAAGATTCTGTTGGGGAATCTAAGAGATATTCATTCATCTGATGTAGAACGGAGGTGGTTGTCAGGCACACGTTCATGGGTTGAGGAAGGTGATGAGTGTCACGGATCATCACCTTCTCCACAGTTAGGCGCGAATAAACATCTTAGATAAGAACAAGCGTGTTTGAATGGAAAACAAGGAATTGTATTAAATCATCGAGACGCTGCAGAGCTCCTCACCCCCAACAATGGAGTTTAGAGACTCATGCCGTCAAAAGTATGTAATTCAGATCTGAAAATGTCATGAGGTACATGATAAGTCTGTAAAGTTGTTTAAATAGTAAACTAGTGACCTAGGTTTACAGAAAAATGAGTAAACTAAGATAATTGGTGCAGAAATCCACTTCTGGGGCCCACTTGGTGTGTGCTGGGGCTGAGACTAATGCTTTCCACGTGTGGAGGCCTTTCTTGGCGTCAAACTCCAGGTTTTGACGTGTTTTGGGCGTTCAACTCCGGATCATGACGTTTTTTCTGGCGTTTAACTCCAGACAGCAGCATGTACTTGGCGTTCAACGCCAAGTTACGTCGTCTATCCTTGCGCAAAGTATGGACTATTATATATTGCTGGAAAGCCCTGGATGTCTACTTTCCAACGCCGTTGAGATCGCGCCAATTGAACTCCTGTAGCTCCAGAAAATCCGTTTCGAGTGCAGGGAGGTCAGGATCCAACAGCATCAGCAGTCCTTTTTCAGCCTAAGTCAGATTTTTGCTCAACTCCCTCAATTTCAGCCAGAAAATACCTGAAATCACAGAAAAATACACACACTCATAGTAAAGTCCAGAAATATGATTTTTGCCTAAAAACTAATATTATTTAACTAAAAACTAATTAAAACATGCTAAAATCTACATGAAATTACCCCCAAAAAGCGTACAAAATATCCGCTCATCATATGCGGTGGACATTAAGTTTGAGCTCCAGAACCTGGCAATATTAAGCCCTGATCGCTAGCATTATTGTGACTCACTTTTTTCAGTAACGCTAGCGACTATGCCATCGACCTTGTCCACTTCAAAGGAGCATAACTTGAGTTACAGAGGTCCAATTGAGGTGATTCCAGTTGCGTTAGAAAGATGACATTTAGTGCTTTCCAAAGATATATAATAGTCTATAGTAGGCATGAAAATGGAGCACAAACAAGAGGCATCTTTTAAGCCCCAAAAATACCAACTGGGTAGGAAGTGCAACGTTAGCCACAATAACTTTAAGCACTAACGCCACACTTGTAGCGTTAGTATGGCTAACGACAGCATTAACGCTAAGGACCTGGACCTCAACTTGATTCACTTCTCTCTCAAGTCCACTTCAAAGCTCAAGCAAGCAAGCCCACAAGTGTCAACCAATCAAGGCCACAAGAAGCATCTAGAATAGGAAATTTCACTTAATTGTAATTTGCTTTTAATTTCATTTTATAATTTAGGAGAGCCTATATAAGGGCCTTAGTTTTTACATTCAAGGGGGACTGGAATTCTAGAATTGGGGATTGAAGAGGGGTCTTCGGACTCCCTCCCCTCACACACTTTTCCTTCTCTTTCTTTTCTTTGTACTTTTCATTTATGAATTTGAAAGTTTCAATGTTAGTTTTAATCTTCATCTTTACTTTTCTGCACTTTTTTCTTTTCTATTTTGGTAGAGCAATGATCAACTAACTCTTTTCATTGGGTTAGAGAGCTTTATTGTGATTCAATGGATCAATTGTAGTTCTTATTCTTCTTCTTCTTTATTTTCCCTTAATTTTACTAGAGAGCTTTCGATCTTCATCCAATTGGTTAGCTATCTTAGAAGAGAAGCTCTCCATAATTGGATCTCCTCAGAACCTTGGAAGAGGAATGAGGAGATCATGCTAGAAATGCTCTCTCACATTGGATTAGGATGGGGTTTGGGCGGATATAGTGACATGTAATCCTCCCAATACTTTGATCTATGAATGTGTGTGGTATAATCAGTGACCAAACTTCATCTCTTCCCATGAGCAATTAAATCAAGGAATTGGGAAATTGTTCAAGCTTAGAGACATTGTATTGCCAAGGAATTGGGATCCAATCACTTAAGATTGCCAAGGAGATCAATGAATGCATTGATTGAGGAAGAGATGAGAATGAACTTGATCCGGAGGATTGCAATATCTCTTGATCCCAATGTTCATTTTATTTTTAGTTCTTACATTTACTTTTTTTGCCATTTACTTTTTTGCACTTTATTCCATTTCTTTACTTTTATTCCACTTACATTTCCCTGTTGCTCATCACTCCAAATCTGATTCGTCTAACTAGAATAATCAATTAACCATTGATTGCTTAATTCGTTAATCCCTGTGGATTTGACCTCACTCTATTGTGAGTTTTTACTTGACGACAAATTTGGTATACTTGCCGAAGGGAAATTTGTTGAGAGACAAGTTTTCGTGCATCATCAGACGAGTTGAACGTTCACCTCACACCCATGAGAGACATGTTCATAGATGATTCACAGGAGGAAGGATCTCTAAATCATCTCGCAAAAGACACCTCAAAGAGGGATATTAAGGAAGGGAGAGAGGTTTGAATAAGACAACGGGGAGCAAACAAGCCTTTTGAGATTTCAAAATTCTTGGGGCAACCACACATTCTTACCCGACCAAGGGGAAGTGAATAACTAATATTATACCTCGCAGTGGAAAGTCGGGCAATAGCCTCAGCACTAGTTAGAGGAGACAAAAGTGGGCAACAACCCGTCAACTTCATCAGCAAAGCTCTACAAGGGGCCGAACTAAACTATCAAAAGATAGAAAAAGTTTGCCTATGCCCCCATACTCACCTCTCGATGAATCCACCCATACTTTCAAGATCACACTATCAGAGTTTGGATCAACCAGCCCATAAAAGGCATCCTACAGAAAATAGACTTAGATGGAAGAATCCTACAGTGGGCAGTTGAATTATCCAAATGTGATCTTCAATATGAAGCTCAGACATCCATCAAATCACAGTATCTGGCCGACTTCATTACAGAGTTCACTGACACCCCGGGAACTCCCACAAAATGGATTTTCTACATGGACGACTCTTCAAACAAAACCGGAAGTGGTGCAAGTGTAATTATAGAAAGCAATCAGAGAACCCAAATCGAGCTAAGCAACCAAGCTGAATACGAGGCACTACTGGCAGGTTTAAGGCTGGCTGGTGCGCGAAATTGTGAACAATACTTTTCACAACTCTCATAATCCCTGGTCATGAACTCCAAAAACTTGGTGGTTCAATTCCATGGCATTACACAACTTCGCACAACTAACCAGCAAGTGCACTGGGTCGTCCAAGTAATACCTTACGTGAGTAAGGGTCGATCCCACGGAGATTGTTAGCATTGAAGCAAGCTATGGTCATCTTGTAAATCTTAGTCAGGCAAACTCAAATGTATATGATGATGAACGAAAATAATATAAAAGATAAAGATAGTGATACTTATGTATATCATTGGTGTAAGGGCTTCAGACAAGCGTATGAAGATGCCTTCCCTTCCGTCTCTCTGCTTTCCTACTGCCTTCATCCAATCCTTCTTACTCCTTTCCATGGCAAGCTCGTGTAGGGTTTCACTGTTGTCAGCAGCTACCTCCCATCCTCTCAGTGAAAGCGATTGCATATGCTCCGTCACAGCATAGCGGAATTCATCTGTCGGTTCTCAATCAGATCGGAATAGAATCCATTGATTCTTTTGGCGTCTGTCACTAACGCCCCGCCCTCAGGAGTTTGAAGCACGTCACAGTCATTCAGTCATTGAATCCTACTCAGAATACCACAGACAAGGTTAGACCTTCCGGATTCTCTTGAATGCTGCCATCATTCCTGCCTATACCACGAAGACTCTGACCTCACGGAATGGTTGGCTCGTTTGTCAGGCGAGCACTCGGTTGTCAGGCGATCAACCATGCATCGTGCAATCAGGAATCCAAGAGATATTCACTAAGCCTCAGATGCTTGTAGAACAAGAATGGTTGTCAGTCACCCTGTTCATGGGTGAGAATGGTGATGGGCGTCAATCATCACCTTCATCATGTTGAAGAACAAGTGATATCTTGGACAAAGAACAAGCGGAATTGAATGGAAGAACAATAGTAATTGCATTAATACTCGAGGTACAGCAGAGCTCCACACCTTAATCTATGGTGTGTAGAAACTCCACCGTTGAAAATACATAAGAACAAGGTCTAGGCATGGCCGAATGGCCAGCCTCCCAATGATCTAAGATAGCATAAAACGAAGATAGCTATCAAAGTCCCAATACAAATACAATAGTAAAAGGTCCTACTTATAGATAACTAGTAGCCTAAGGTGTACAAAGATGAGTAAATGACATAAAAATCCACTTCCGGGCCCACTTGGTGTGTGCTTGGGCTGAGCAATGAAGCATTTTCGTGTAGAGACTCTCCTTGGAGTTAAACGCCAGCTTTAGTGCCAGTTTGGGCGTTTAACTCCCAATCAGGTGCCAGTTCCGGCGTTTAACGCTGGAATTTCTTGAGGTGACTTTGAACGCCGGTTTGGGCCATCAAATCTTGGGCAAAGTATGGATTATTATATATTGCTGGAAAGCCCAGGATGTCTACTTTCCAACGCCGTTGAGAGCGCGCCAATTGGGTTTCTGTAGCTCCAGAAAATCCACTTCGAGTGCAGGGAGGTCAGAATCCAACAGCATCTGCAGTCCTTTTGAGTCTCTGGATTAGATTTTTGCTCAGATCCCTCAATTTCAGCCAGAAAATACCTGAAATCACAGAAAAACACACAAACTCATAATAAAGTCCAGAAAAGTGAATTTTAACTAAAAACTAATAAAAATATACTAAAAACTACTAGATCATACTAAAAACATACTAAAAACAATGCCAAAAAGCATACAATTATCCGCTCATCACAACACCAAACTTAAATTGTTGCTTGTCCCCAAGCAACTGAAGATCAAATAAGATAAAAGAAGAGAATATGCAATGAACTCCAAAACATCTATGAGATCAGTATTAATTAGATGAGCGGGGCTTTTAGCTTTTTGTCTCTGAATAGTTTTGGCATCTCACTCTATCCCTTGTAATTCAGAATGATTGGCTTCTTTAGGAACTTAGAATCCAGATAGTGTTAATGATTCTCCTAGTAAAGTATGATGATTCTTGAACATAGCTATTTATTGAGTCTTGGCTGTGGCCCAAAGCACTCTGTCTTCCAGTATTACCACCGGATACATACATGCCACAGACACATAATTGGGTGAACATTTTCAGATTGTGACTCAGCTTTGCTAAAGTCCCCAATTAGAGGTGTCCAGGGTTCTTAAGCACACTCTTATTGCCTTGGATCACAACTTTATTTCTTTCTTTTTCTTTCTTCTTTTTTTTTTTCGATTTTTTTTCGTTTGCTTTTTCTTTTTTTTTTTTCAAGAATCATTTTTATGATTTTTCAGATCCTCAGTAACATGTCTCCTTTTTCATCATTCTTTCAAGAGCCAACATTCATGAACCACAAATTCAAAAGACATATGCACTGTTCAAGCATACATTCAGAGAACAAAAGTGTTGCCACCACATCAAAATAATTAAACTATTATAAAATTCAGAATTCATGCAATTCTTTCCTTTTCAATTAAGCACGTTTTTATTCAAGAAATGTGATGGATTCATAGGACATTCATAACTTTAAGGCATAGACACTAAGACACTAATGATCACAAGACACAATCATGGATAAACATAAGCATAAAAATCGAAAAACAGAAGAACAAATAACAAGGAAATCAAGGAACGGGTCCACCTTAATGATGGCGGCTCTTTCTTGCTCTTGAAGATCCTATGGAGTGCTTGAGCTCCTCAATGTCTCTTCCTTGTCTTTGTTGCTCCTCTCTCATGATTCTTTGATCTTCTCTAATTTCATGGAGGAGAATGGAGTGTTCTTGATGCTCCACCCTTAGTTGTCCCATGTTGGAACTCAATTCTCCTAGGGAGGTATTTAGTTGCTCCCAATAATTTTGTGGAGGAAAGTGCATCCCTTGAGGAATCTCAGGGATCTCATGGTGAGAGGGGTCTCTTGTGTACTCCATCCTTTTCTTGGTGATGGGCTTGTCCTCATCAATGGGGGTATCTCCCTCTATGTCAACTCCAACTGAATAACAGAGGTGACAGATGAGATGAGGAAAAGCTAACCTTGCCAAAGTGGAGGTTTTGTCCGCCACCTTGTAGAGTTCTTGGGCTATAACCTCATGAACCTCTATTTCTTCTCCAATCATGATGCTATGGATCATGATGGCCCGGTCTATGGTAACTTCGGACCGGTTGCTAGTGGGAATGATTGAGCGTTGTATGAACTCTAACCATCCTCTAGCCACGGGCTTGAGGTCATGCCTTCTCAATTGAACCGGCTTTCCTCTTGAATCTTGCTTCCATTGTGCGCCCTCTTCACATATGATTGTGAGGACTTGGTCCAACCTTTGATCAAAGTTGACCCTTCTAGTATAAGGATGCTCATCTCCTTGCATCATAGGCAAGTTGAACGCCACCCTCACACTCTCCGGACTAAAATCCAAGTATTTCCCCCGAACCATAGTGAGATAATTCTTTGGATTCGGGTTCACACTTTGGTCATGGTTCTTTGTGATCCATGCATTGGCATAGAACTCTTGAACCATCAAGATTCCGACTTGTTGAATGGGGTTGGTGAGAACTTCCCAACCTCTTCTTCGGATCTCATGTCGGATCTCCGGATATTCACCCTTTTTGAGTGAAAAGGGGACCTCGGGGATCACCTTCTTCAAGGCCACAACTTCATAGAAGTGGACTTGATGCACCCTTGAGAGGAATCTATCCATCTCCCATGACTCGGAGGTGGAAGCTTTTGCCTTCCCTTTCCTCTTTTTAGAGGTTTCTCCGGCCTTGGATGCCATAAATGGTTATGGAAAACGAAAAAGCAACGCTTTTACCACACCAAACTTAAAATGTTTGCTCGTCCTCGAGCAAAAGAAGAAAGAAGAGAGTAGAAGAAGAAGAAATGAGGAAGAGGGAGAAGGTGGTGTGTTCGGCCAAGAAGGGAAAGAAGGGGTGTTTAGGTTGTGTGAAAATGAAGGGTTGAAGAAGGGTATATATAGGAGAGGGGGGGAGTAATGGTTCGGCCATTATGGGTGGGTTTGGGAGTGATTTTTGAAAAAGATTTTGAAAAGATAAGATTTTTAAAATTGAAATTTTGATTTGACTTGTAAGAAACAACTAATTTTGAAAATTTTTTGACCAAGTCAACCCAAAATTTCGAAATTTTGGAGGGAAATAAGGAAAAGATATTTTTTTGATTTTTAAATTTTTAAAGAAAAACACAAAAATGACCCAAAACATGAAAATTTTGGATCAAGACACAAGATGCATGCAAGAATGCTATGAATGTCAAGATGAACACCAAGAACACTTTGAAGATCATGATGAACATCAAGAACATAATTTTGAAAAATTTTTGATGCAAAGAAAACATGCAAGACACCAAACTTAGAAATCTTTAATGCATGAAAAATATGGATGCAAAAGTGCACAAGAAAAACAAGAAAAGACACAAAACAAGAAATCATCAAGATCAAACAAGAAGACTTGTCAAGAACAACTTGAAGATCATGAAGAACACTATGAATGCATGAAATTTTCGGAAAAATGCAAGAAAAATTTTTAAAGCATGCAATTGACACCAAACTTAAAAATTGACACAAGATTCAAACAAGAAACACAAAATATTTTTGATTTTTATGATTTTCTAATTTTTTTGGATTTTTATTTAATATTTTCGAAAATAAAGTTTTGGAAAAACGAAAAATAAAAGAAAAATTTTTGAAAAAGATTTTTGAAAAGAAAATTACCTAATCTGAGCAACAAGATGAACCGTCAGTTGTCCATACTCGAACAATCCCCGGCAACGGCGCCAAAAACTTGGTGGACGAAATTGTGATTCAACATCCTTAAGTTTGTATGGAATCTATCTTTTGAGCTTTAGTATGAATATACCCTTAGGACACTGTTTATTTTGAGATGAAGGCTTCTAAGGGGCAGCACCTGTGTGAGGTTTTCTTTATTGGAATTCACAACTCCGTTCAACTAACCAGCAAGTGTACTGGGTCGTCCAAGTAATACCTTACGTGAGTAAGGGTCGAATCCACAGAGATTGTTGGTATGAAGCAAGCTATGGTCACTTTGTAAATCTCAGTTAGGCACATTAACTAATTTAAGAGATTATTGGATTAAATTTGATTAATAAAAATAAACAGAAAATAAAAGGGATAGAAATACTTATGTAGATCCATTGGTAGGAATTTCAGATAAGCGGAATGGAGATGCTGTAGAGCTCTAGGACGCCTGCTCTCCTATTCCTTCTACCCAATCCTTCTTACTCCTTTCCATGGCAAGCTTTGTATAGGGGTTCACTATCAGCTGTGGCTACTTTCATTCCTCTCGGGGAAATAACCTGTGCGGCTGTCACTCGCACAGCTAACCAGTCTGGAGGCATCACCCATGGTTGATAGCTACATCCCATCCTCGCAGTGAAAGCTAATGCACGCACTCTGTCACAGTACGGCCAATCACCGGTTGGTTCCCGCTCCTACTGGAATAGAATCCCTCTTTTGCGTTTGTCACTAACGCCCAGCAGGTTAAAGTTTGAAGCACGTCACAGTCATTCATGAACGGAATCCTACTCGGAATACCACAGACAAGGTGAGACTTTCCGGATTCCCAGGATCCTACTCGGAACACCACAGACAAGGTTGGACTTTCCGGATCCAGATGAATGCCGCCATCTATCTAGCTTATACCACGAAGATTCTGTTGGGGAATCTAAGAGATACACATTCAAGCTTTGTTGCATGTAGAACGGAAGTGGTTGTCAATCACGCGCGTTCATCAGTGAGAATAATAATGAGGGTTATCTAACTCATCATCATTCATCATGTTCTTGAGTACGAATGAATATCTTGGAATAAGAATAAGATAGAGAATTGAATAAAAGAAAATAGAACTTCATTAATCTTTGAGGTACAGCAGAGCTCCACACCCTTAATCTATGGTGTGCAGAAACTCCACCGTTGAAAATACATAAGTAAAAGAAGGTTCAGGCATGGCCGAATGGCCAGCCCTCTCCACGATCAAGTGACCGAATGATAAAAGACTTAGAGTGGTCAAAAGATGGTCAAAAGATGGTCAAAAGATGTCTAATACAATAGATAAATGTCCTATATATACTAGACTAGCTACTAGGGTTTACATGAGTAAGTAATTGATGCATAAATCCACTTCCGGGGCCCACTTGGTGTGTGTTTGGGCTGAGCTTGATCAATCCACGTGTAGAGGCATTTCTTGGCGTCAAACTTCAGGTTATGACGTGTTTTGGGCGTTTGACTCCGGATCATGACGTTTTTCTGGCGTTTTACTCCAGACAGCAGCATGAACTTGGCGTTTAACGCCAAGTTACGTCGTCATTCTTCGAATAAAGCATGGACTATTATATATTGCTGGAAAGCCCTAGATGTCTACTTTCCAACGCCGTTGAGAGCGTGCCAATTGGAGGTCTGTAGCTCCAGAAAATCCATTTCGAGTGCAGGGAGGTCAGAATCCAACAGCATCAGCAGTCCTTTTGTCAGCCTTCTTCAGAGTTTTGCTCAAATCCCTCAATTTCAGTCAGAATTTACCTGAAATCACAGAAAAACACACAAACTCATAGTAAAGTCCAGAAATGTGAATTTAACATAAAAACTAAGGAAAACATCCCTAAAAGTAGCTCAAACTTACTAAAAACTATATAAAAACAATGCCAAAAAGCGTATAAATTATCCGCTCATCAGGGAGGGAAAGTGGTTTGAATTTGAAGGGTGAGGTTGGTGGGGATTTATGAAGGATGGATGTGAGTGGTGAAGAGAAAGATGGGATTTGATAGGTGAAGGGTTTTTGGGGAAGAGGTATTGAGGTGATTGGTGAATGGGGGAAGAAGAGAGAGAGTGGTGATGGGGTCCTGTGGGGTCCACAGATCCTGTGGTGTCAAGGAAAAGTCATCCCTGCACCAAGTGGCATCAAAATTCACGTTTTGAGCCATTTCTGGCGTTAAACGCCGGGCTGGTGCCCATTCCTGGCGTTTAACGCCAGGTTGTTGCCCTTTACTGGCGTTTAACGCCAGTCTGGTGCCCCTTTCTGGCGTTAAACGCCCAGAATGGTGCCAGACTGGGCGTTAAACGCCCAACAGCTAGCATTACTGGCGTTTGAACGCCAGCTTCTTCTCCTCCAGGGTGTGCTGTTTTTCTTCCTGTTTTTCATTCTGTTTTTGCTTTTTTCATTGTTTTTGTGACTTCTTATGATCATCAACCTACAAAAAAAAGATAAAATAACAAAAGAAAATAGTTAACTATAAAACATTGGGTTGCCTCCCAACAAGCGCTTCTTTAATGTCATTAGCTTGACAGAGGACTCTCATGGAGCCTCAGAAATACTCAGAACCGTGTTGGAACCTCCCAACACCAAACTTAGAGTTTGAATGTGAGGGTTCAACACCAAACTTAGAGTTTGGTTGTGGCCTCCCAACACCAAACTTAGAGTTTGACTGTGGGGGCTCTGCTTGGCTCTGTTTTGAGAGAAGCTCTTCATGCTTCCTTTCCATGATGATAGAGGGATGTCCTTGGGCTTTAAACACCAAGGATTCTTCATTCACTTGAATGATCAACTCTCCTCTATCAACATCAATCACAGCTTTTGCTGTGGCTAGGAAAGGTCTGCCAAGGATGATGGTTTCATCCATGCATTTCCCAGTCTCTAGGACTATGAAATCAGTAGGGATGTAATGGTCTTCAATCTTCACCAAAACATTCTCTACAAGTCCATGGGCTTGTTTTCTTGAGTTGTCTGCCATCTCTAATGAGATTCTTGCAGCTTGCACCTCAAAGATCCCTAATTTCTCCATTACAGAGAGGGGCATGAGGTTTACACTTGACCCTAAGTCACACAAGGCCTTCTTGAAGGTCATGGTGCCTATGGTACAAGGTATAGAAAACTTCCCAGGATCCTGCCTCTTTTGAGGTAGTTTCTGCCTAGACAAGTCATCCAGTTCTTTGGTGAGCAAAGGTGGTTCATCCTCCCAAGTCTCATTTCCAAATAACTTGTCATTTAGCTTCATGATTGCTCCAAGGTATTTAGCAACTTGCTCTTCAGTGACATACTCATCCTCTTCAGAGGAAGAATACTCATCAGAGCTCATGAATGGCAGAAGTAAGTCCAATGGAATCTCTAGGGTCTCAATTTGAGCCTCAGATTCCCATGATTCCTCATTGGGGAACTCAGTGGAGGTCAGTGCACGCCCATTGAGGTCTTCCTCAGTGGCGTCCACCTCCTCTCTTTCCTCTCCATATTCGGCCATGTTTATGGCTTTGGACTCTCCTTTTGGATTTTCTTCTGTATTACTTGGGAGAGTACTAGGAGGGAGTTCAGTAATTTTCTTGCTCAGCTGTCCCACTTGTCCTTCCAAATTTCTGATGGAGGACCTTGTTTCATTCATGAAACTTTGAGTGGTTTTGATTAGATCAGAGACCATTGTTGCTAAGTCAGAAGTACTCTGCTTAGAACTCTCTGTCTGTTGCTGAGAAGATGATGGAAAAGGCTTGCCATTGCTAAACCTGTTTCTTCCACCATTATTGTTATTGAAACCTTGTTGAGGTCTCTCTTGATTCTTCCATGAGAAATTTGGGTGATTTCTCCATGAAGAATTATAGGTGTTTCCATAGGGTTCTCCTAGGTAATTCACCTCTTCCATGGAAGGGTTCTCAGGATCATAAGCTTCTTCTTCAGATGAAGCATCCTTAGTACTGTTTGGTGCATTTTGCATTCCAGACAGACTTTGAGAAATCAAATTGACTTGTTGAGTCAATATTTTGTTCTGAGCCAGTATGGCATTCAGAGTGTCAATCTCAAGAACTCCTTTCTTCTGACTAGTCCCATTGTTCACAGGATTCCTTTCAGAAGTGTACATGAATTGGTTATTTGCAACCATTTCAATCAGTTCCTGAGCCTCTGTAAGCGTCTTCTTCAGATGAAGAGATCCTCCAGCAGAGCTATCCAAAGACATCTTGGATAGTTCAGAGAGACCATCATAGAAAATACCTATGATGCTCCATTCAGAAAGCATGTCTGAGGGACATCTTCTGATTAATTGTTTGTATCTTTCCCAAGCTTCATAGAGGGATTCTCCATCCTTCTGTCTGAAGGTTTGGACTTCCACTCTAAGCTTACTCCATCTTTGAGGTGGAAAGGACTTTGCCAAGAAGGCATTGACTAGCTTTTCCCAAGAATCCAGGCTTTCTTTAGGTTGAGAATCCAACCATATTCTAGCTCTGTCTCTTACAGCAAAAGGGAATAGCATCAGTCTGTAGACCTCAGGATTAACCCCATTAGTCTTGACTGTGTCACAGATTTGCAAGAATTCAGCTAAGAACTGATGAGGATCTTCCATTGGAAGTCCATGGAACTTGCAATTCTGTTGCATTAGAGAAACTAATTGAGGCTTAAGCTCAAAGTTGTTTGCTACAATGGCAGGGATAGAGATGCTTCTCCCATAGAAATCAGGAGTAGGTGCAGTGAAGTCACCCAGCACCTTCCTTGCATTGTTGGCATTGTTGTTGTTTTCGGCTGCCATGGGTTCTTCTTCCTTGAAGAATTCGGTCAGGTCCTCAACAGAGAGTTGTGCTTTAGCTTCTCTTAGCTTTCTCTTCAAGGTCCTTTCAGGTTCAGGGTCAGCTTCAACAAGAATGCCTTTGTCTCTGCTCCTGCTCATATGAAAGAGAAGAGAAAAAGAGAATGTGGAATCCTCTATGTCACAGTATAGAGATTCCTTGAGATGTCAGAGAAAAAGAAAAATAGAAGAAAAGAAGGTAGAAGAATTCGAACTTGATTAGTTAGAGTTCGAATTGTGCATTAAGAAGGAGCAGTACTCCATAAATAGAAGGATGTGAGAAGGAGGGAAGAAAATTTTCGAAAATTAATTTAGAAAGATGTCAAAAACATTTTAAAAATTGATTGATAATTTTCGAAAATTGAAAGTGGGGAAGAATTAAAGTATTTTTTTGAAAAAGATTTTGAAATTAGAAGTCAAAAAGATTCGATTGAAAACTATTTTGAAAAAGATGTGATTGAAAAGTTATGGTTTTAAAAAGATGTGATTGAGAAGATATGATTTGAAAACAATTTTAAAAGATATGATTTGAAAATAATTTGAAAAGATATGATTTTAAAAAAAAATTAATGACTTGCCTAACAAGAAAAGATATGATTCAAACATAAAACCTTTCTTAATAGAAAAGGCAAAAAATGTTCAATCAAATCATTAATTGTTAGTAAGTATCTTTGAAAAAGGAAAGAAATTGATTTTGAAAACATTTGATTGAAAAGATACGATTTGAAAAAGATTTGATTTTGAAAAACTTTGAAAACTTGAAAAAAATTGATTTTGAAAACAAAATCTTCCCCCTAGCACCATCCTGGCGTTAAACGCCCAGAATGGTATACATTCTGGCGTTTAACGCCCAAAATGCTACCTCTTTGGGCGTTAAACGCCCAACCAGGTACCCTGGCTGGCGTTTAAACGCCAGTCTGTCTTCTTCACTGGGCATTTTTGAATGCTCAGCTTTTTCTGTATAATTCCTCTGCAGTATGTTCTGAATCTTCAATTCTTTGTGTCATTGACTTGAAAAGACACAAATTAAAAATATTTTTGGATTTTTTTAATAATCAGAATGCAACAGGAATCAAATAACAATGCATGCAAGACACCAAACTTAGCAGTTTGTGTACTACTGACACTATATGAGACACATAAACACTCAAGCCAATAGAATTCAAAGATCAAAACAAAGAAATATATGCATGGATTCGAAAAATATAACAAAAACATGCATTTGACACCAAACTTAAGATGAGACACTAGACTTAAGCAAGAAACATCAAATATTTTTGGTTTTTATGATTTTGCAAATTTTTTTGTGTTTTTCGAAAATTAAGTGGAAAAAGATATCAAAATTCTTAACGAGAATTCCAGGAATCAGTGCAATGCTAGTCTAAGACTCCGGTCCAGGAATTAGACATGGCTTCACAGCCAGCCAAGCTTTCAAAGAATGCTTCGGTCCAAAACACTAGACATGACCAAAGGTCAGCCAAGTCTTAGCAGATCACTGCTCCAAAAGCAAAATTGATGAAAATCAATAAGCTCTTGTGGTGATAAGTTAAAACCTCGGTCCAATCAGATTAGACATGGCTTCTCAGCCAGCCAGATTTCAACAAATCATCATGAAACTCTAGAATTCATCTTCAAAAATTTCGAAAAAAAATAAATACCTAATCTAAGCAACAAGATGAACCGTCAGTTGTCCAAACTAGAACAATCCCAGGCATTGTTACCAAAAGCTTGCTCAAAACTTGAACAATCCCCGGCAACGGCGCCAAAAACTTGGTGCGCGAAATTGTGAACAATACTTTTCACAACTCTCATAATCCCTGGTCATGAACTCCAAAAACTTGGTGGTTCAATTCCATGGCATTACACAACTTCGCACAACTAACCAGCAAGTGCACTGGGTCGTCCAAGTAATACCTTACGTGAGTAAGGGTCGATCCCACGGAGATTGTTAGCATTGAAGCAAGCTATGGTCATCTTGTAAATCTTAGTCAGGCAAACTCAAATGTATATGATGATGAACGAAAATAATATAAAAGATAAAGATAGTGATACTTATGTATATCATTGGTGTAAGGGCTTCAGACAAGCGTATGAAGATGCCTTCCCTTCCGTCTCTCTGCTTTCCTACTGCCTTCATCCAATCCTTCTTACTCCTTTCCATGGCAAGCTCGTGTAGGGTTTCACTGTTGTCAGCAGCTACCTCCCATCCTCTCAGTGAAAGCGATTGCATATGCTCCGTCACAGCATAGCGGAATTCATCTGTCGGTTCTCAATCAGACCGGAATAGAATCCATTGATTCTTTTGGCGTCTGTCACTAACGCCCCGCCCTCAGGAGTTTGAAGCACGTCACAGTCATTCAGTCATTGAATCCTACTCAGAATACCACAGACAAGGTTAGACCTTCCGGATTCTCTTGAATGCTGCCATCAGTTCCTGCCTATACCACGAAGACTCTGACCTCACGGAATGGTTGGCTCGTTTGTCAGGCGAGCACTCGGTTGTCAGGCGATCAACCATGCATCGTGCAATCAGGAATCCAAGAGATATTCACTAAGCCTCAGATGCTTGTAGAACAAGAATGGTTGTCAATCACCCTGTTCATGGGTGAGAATGGTGATGGGCGTCAATCATCACCTTCATCATGTTGAAGAACAAGTGATATCTTGGACAAAGAACAAGCGGAATTGAATGGAAGAACAATAGTAATTGCATTAATACTCGAGGTACAGCAGAGCTCCACACCTTAATCTATGGTGTGTAGAAACTCCACCGTTGAAAATACATAAGAACAAGGTCTAGGCATGGCTGAATGGCCAGCCTCCCAATGATCTAAGATAGCATAAAACGAAGATAGCTATCAAAGTCCCAATACAAATACAATAGTAAAAGGTCCTACTTATAGATAACTAGTAGCCTAAGGTGTACAAAGATGAGTAAATGACATAAAAATCCACTTCCGGGCCCACTTGGTGTGTGCTTGGGCTGAGCAATGAAGCATTTTCGTGTAGAGACTCTCCTTGGAGTTAAACGCCAGCTTTAGTGCCAGTTTGGGCGTTTAACTCCCAATCAGGTGCCAGTTCCGGCGTTTAACGCTGGAATTTCTTGAGGTGACTTTGAACGCCGATTTGGGCCATCAAATCTTAGGCAAAGTATGAACTATTATATATTGCTGGAAAGCCCAGGATGTCTACTTTCCAACGCCGTTGAGAGCGCGCCAATTGGGCTTCTGTAGCTCCAGAAAATCCACTTCGAGTGCAGGGAGGTCAGAATCCAACAGCATCTGCAGTCCTTTTGAGTCTCTGGATCAGATTTTTGCTCAGATCCCTCAATTTCAGCCAGAAAATACCTGAAATCACAGAAAAACACACAAACTCATAATAAAGTCCAGAAAAGTGAATTTTAACTAAAAACTAATAAAAATATACTAAAAACTACTAGATCATACTAAAAACATACTAAAAACAATGCCAAAAAGCATACAAATTATCCGCTCATCACTGGCTAAAAAGGTAGGAGCTTACCGTGTCCAGTGATTCACAGGTAGTCACCTCACAAATAGAAGGTAGCTACCAAGCTAAGTATACCACCATGAAAAAATACCTCGGGTAATTTGGGGTTTAGGACTTAGAGAATGACTTAGAGAATGGAGAGGAAGCTTGCAAAAAGGGAAGGAGCACAAGAAATAAAGGAGACAAGCAGCGAACAGCAACACGCACGCATGGCTGATGCGTGCGCGCGATTTGGACAAAATCACAGCAACGTGTACGTGTTCCTGACGCGTACGCGTGGATTGGAGTTCGCGCAAACGACGCGAGCGCGTGCCAGACGTGCACGTGTGGAGAGGAAAATCGGCAAATGACGCGTACGCGTGACTGACGCATACACGTGACATGTGTGATCTGCAAAAAATTCAGGAAACGTTGGAGATGATTTTGGGCCGCGTTTTGACCCACATTTCGGCCTAGAAACATAGATTAAAGTCATGAAACATGCAGAGACTCAAGGGAGGAGATCAGACACATAATTTTAGGTTGAGATGTAGTTTTAGAGAGAGATGTTCTCTCCTCTCTCTTAAGATTAGGATTAGGATTAGGATTAGGATTTCTATTAGGACTATGATTTCATCTTATTCAATCACAAGTTCAATGTTCCTTTTACTTATTTTCTCAATTTGGTTTATGAACTCCTTATGTTTGAATTGATTTTCTTTTATTAATGTAATTTGAGGTATTTTCAGATATATAATTTTTATTTAGCTTTCAACATTCTTGGCTTTGGTTGATTAATTGGTAACTCTTGAGTTGTCAAACTCATTGTGATTGATAATTGATATCTTTGCTGATTGATTTAGATTCCTATAACTCTAGTCTTTCCATCGGAGTTGACTAGGACTTTAGGTGTTAATTTATTTTAACCACTTAACTTAGTGGGAGCAAAAATATAATTCTCATCACCATTGATAAGGATAACTAGGATAGGACTTCTAATTTAATTATTAATTATTAATTTATTTTTCTTGTCCATTAAATTACTTGTTCAAGCCTTTTGAAAACTCCAAAATATACCTTTGCATAACCAATAATAAGAACACCTCCATGCAATTCCTTGAGAAGACGACCCGAGGTTTAAATACTTTGGTTATCAATTTTATCAGGGGTTTGTTACTTGTGACAACCAAACGTTTGTACGAAAGGATTTTCTGTTGGTTTAGAAGATGTACTTACAATGCGATTATATATTTGTGGAATTATTTATCGATAGGAAATCCGATCGTCAAAATGGCGCCGTTGCCGGGGAATTGCAAATGTGTGCCTTATTATTGGTTATTGTAAATATTTTTCAAAAAAAAACTTTTCAGATTTTTATTTTAAAATTTTTTATCTTATTTTTTTTCAAAAAATCATATCTTTTTCAAAATCTTATCTTATCTTTTTTTTCAAAAATCATATCTTTTTCAAAATATTTTCTTTTTTGTTAGTCTTTGTTTTTATTTTCTCTTACTACTATGAACTCTCACCCTTTTGGCTATGAGTCTGGTTACAATTATGTTGCAGGAAGAGGAGATTATAATGACAACATGCACCAAGGATAGAACAATCAAAGATGGGAGGAGCCACAAGGATTTGATCAAACCTCATGGCAACAACCACCTCCAATGGACTATCAACAACCATTCTGTGATGCATATCAAGGCAATGGCTATGGTGAGCACTCTTTTGATTATCAACAACCACCACCATATGCCTATGAACCCCCTCCTCAACATGACTTTAGTCCACCACACTCACAAGCCCCTTTTCGCCATTCACCTCCATATGACCCTAATCCATTTCCACCATACCAACCACCCTATGAACCGTATGAACCATATATAGAACCACCCCAATTCAACCCCAATTACTCCTAAAAACCACCACCTCAATATACACCATCTCCGTATCCATCAATCCAAGAGCACTATGACCCTACTTATGATAGCCGAGCGCAACAAGAATCAAGGGATCGTCTCAAGGAAATAGTGAAAAAATTTCATGCAACCCTTCGCCAACTGGATCAAGCGATAAATCGATTACCTTTCCGGCGTTCGGACATTCAAGGAACCTCCATGGCTTCATGTAGAGACTCTACTGAAGAACGTGGCATGAAGGAGAAGTTAAAAATTCCGATGGAGAGTGAGCAGCACGATTAGGTATTGGAACAATTAGAAGAAGCTACGCCTGCCATTGAAGAGGAAGAAGTGGTTGAAGACTTAGGAGATGCAGAACCTCCATGGGAAACTCAAGTCACAGAGCCCCCTTCTAAGGAGTTTGAATTTGATGTTGAGGAGGGTGTATAACCTCCAAGGCATATCATGGTTGAAGACTTTGAAGGGGATGATCAAGAGATGGATTCAATCATTAATGAATTCTTATCTACATTTGAATTCTCTCCCATTGGACTTGACATGGAGATTAAAGAAGAAGAAACACAACCTCCTATGCCCTTGATGAACAATGAAGAAGATCTTGAATCAGAAGAAAGCTACCAAGAGGAAGAGGTTGAAATTGAGGAAGCTTACAAAGAGATGGAAGAATTCAAGGAAGAGCACAAGCGAATGGAGCTTGCAAGTTTATTAGAAACACCTCTCCCAAGACCATCATCCTTCACAACATTCGAGTGGGTAAAATTTATATCCCTTAGCTTTCTAATTCCACTTGAATATGGGCTACTGAAGACGGATGGTCAAATTAGAGCTCTTTGTGGCATTAAGAGTAAGAGGAAGATGGTCAATGGTAAGAATTGTCCTACAATGTTCATTATGGTTGGAAGCTTTAAGTTTAAACGCAAAGGTTGGGGTAGAGCTCGATTGAATGGGTCTAGGAAGTTGTTTGGACGCTTCAGTGAGAATTCTAAGGCTGAACCACCCGGATGGAATCATGATAATCAACTTGAAGACGGGTGTAAAAGTAAGGTTTGGGACCCTGGAATTCATTCCAATAATCAACACTCGTGGGGTCTTGTCACTTGCTAGAACTTGCTTGAAGGCTTTCTGCGCCTAGTTTGGGATCCCGGAGGCTATTGGAAGTACAAACATTGGTGGAGATTCCTGGATCAGTACAAGCACAAGGCACCATAACCGGGAGCTCACCAAATGTCCAACTTAAGGACTTTAACTAAAAGTGCTAGGTGGGAGACAACCCACCATGGTATGATCGTTCCTTTTTTCAATTTTAATTCTAGTCTATTTTGTTTGTTTTTGAGTTTTGATTGGACCTGGAATCATGCATAACATTCATATTAGCATCTGCATACTGCATTCTGCATTTTGCATAAAAAAGGGGGTGAACGACGCGCAAGCGCCTACGACGCGCACACGTTGTTTGTGTAGCGAAACCAAACAGAGAGTTGCACGAGTGACACATGTACGTGCCCTCTGCAAAAAGTTCAACCCATGCATAAGCGTTACCGACGCGTCCGCGTGGGTGTGTAAATCGGCGTTATTGGGGTTTCGCACAGAAAGCTGTGCGGGAGTGCGGATGGCCTCGTGCGTTTTGCACGATCCCTAATCACGCGTGCGCGTGATAGACGCTCTCGTGTCCCTCCCCTATACGCTCACCCGCGCGTCCGTGGGTGTGACGCGTTCGCGCCGTTAGCGCCGTGCACCTTGCACGCAGCGCGCCGCCTAATCAGTTTTATTTTCTTCTCTTTTCATATCCTATTTCTTTCTTCTATTGTTCCCTCTTCTCTTCTTCATTCTTCTTCTACCTTTTGAACTTTTCTCCCCTCCCCTCTCATCCCTATTCTCTTTCACTTTCTTCTACTTAATTTATTTGCATACTTTCATTCATCTTTTAATTACTGCATTTAATTATTTTTTCTTAATTTTCTTTTTAGTATAATTATTTAGGGTCTCTTCTTCTTTCTTATTCATGCATTTTTATGTTGGTGTTGGAACTTTATTTAGGTCTTCCACTATTGCTTGTGGATTATTATGGAGTTGTTTGACAATTCATATTAATTGTTTTCGGAATGCTTGCATGTTCCACTTTCATTCTCCCCCTATCATATTAAACATGCATACTAAGTGTTTGTGAAAAAATCTGTATGGCATTGTGCATTCCTCATTATTCTATCCTTCTACTCTAATGCTTGTTTTTTCATAAAACCCTTTCCACATTTTATTCATTAATTATAATTGTCAAAACAAACGTGATTGTCGGTTTGTTATAAGTAACAATACATTTTTAATTTTTTATGCTTGATCTATGCTACTCATGCATTTGCCGGCATGCTAATAAACATCTTGCATCCAATACTTACTGACGAGCGGATAATTTGTACCCTTTTTGGCATTGTTTTTAGTATGTTTTTAGTAGTTTTAGTTAAGTTCTTAGTATATTTTTATTAGTTTTTAGTTAAAATTCACTTTTCTGGACTTTACTATGAGTTTTTGTGCTTTTCTGTGATTTCAGGTATTTTCTGGCTGAAATTGAGGGACCTGAGCAAAAATCTGATCCAGAGACTGAAAAGGACTGCAGATGCTGTTGGATTCTGACCTCCCTGCACTCGAAGTGGATTTTCTGGAGCTACAGAAGCCCAATTGGCGCGCTCTCAACGGCGTTGGAAAGTAGACATCCTGGGCTTTCCAGAAATATATGATAGTCCATACTTTGCCCAAGATTTGATGGCCCAAACCGGCGTTCAAAGTCACCCTCAGAAATCCCAGCGTTAAACGCCGGAACTGGCAGCTAAATGGGAGTTAAACGCCCAAACTGGCATAAAAGCTGGCGTTTAACTCCAAGAAGAGTCTCTACACGAAATTGCATCATTGCTCAGCCCAAGCACACACCAAGTGGGCCCGGAAGTGGTTTTTTATGTCATTTACTCATCTCTGTACACCCTAGGCTACTAGTTTCTTATAAATAGGACCTCTTACTATTGTATTTTCATCTTTGGATTATTTTTAGATCCTTTGATCATCTTTGGACATCTAGTTCTTAGATCATTGGGAGGCTGGCCTCACGGCTATGCCTAGACCTTGTTCTTATGTATTTTCAACGGTGGAGTTTCTACACACCATAGATTAAGGTGTGGAGCTCTGCTGTACCTCGAGTATTAATGCAATTACTATTGTTCTTCTATTCAATTCCGCTTGTTCTTTGTCCAAGATATAACTTGTTCTTCAACTTGATGAATGTGATGATCCGTGACACTCATCATCATTCTCACCTATGAACAAGGTGACTGACAACCACTTTTGTTCTACAAGCAATCAAGGCTCCAGTGAATATCTCTTGGATTCCTGATACACGATGCATGGTTGATCGCCTGACAACCGAGTGCTCGCCTGACAAACGAGCCAGCCATTCCGTGAGATCAGAGTCTTCGTGGTATAGGCAAGAACTGATGGCGGCATTCAAGAGAATCCGGAAGGTCTAACCTTGTCTGTAGTATTCTGAGTAGGATTCAATGATTGAATGACTGTGACGTGCTTCAAACTCCTAGCAGGCGGGGCGTTAGTGACAGACGCAAAAGAATCGATGGATTTTATTCCGGCCTGACCGAGAACCGACAACTGATTAGCCATATGCTATGACAGAGCATAGGAACATTTTCACTGAGAGGATGGGAGGTAGCCACTGACAACGGTGAAACCCTACATAAGCTTGCCATGGAAAGGAGTAAGAAGGATTGGATGAAGACAGTAGGAAAGCAGAGAGACGGAAGGGAAGGCATCTTCATACGCTTATCTGAAGTTCCTACCAATGAATTACATAAGTACCTTTATCTTTATCTTTATGCTTTATTCGTATATCACTATACCCATTTGAGTCTGCCTGACTAAGATTTACAAGGTGACCATAGCTTGCTTCATACCGACAATCTCCGTGGGATCGACCCTTACTCGCGTAAGGTTTATTACTTGGACGACCCAGTGCACTTGCTGGTTAGTTGTGCAAAGTTGTGTAGTGATCACAATTTCGCGCACCAAGTTTTTGGCGCCGTTGCCGGGGATTGTTTTGTGTATGGACAACTGACGGTTCATCTTGTTGCTTAGATTAGGTATTTTTTTCTTCAGAGTTCTTAAGAATGAATTCTAGTGTTTCAAGGTGATGTTCTTATCATCACCAAAGCTGATTGATCTTCATCAATTTAGCTCTTAAATGCAATGTCCTGCTGAAGCTTGGCTAGCCATGTCTAATTCCTTTAGACTGAAGCTTTAGACTAACATTGCATGATTCCTGGAATTCTCATTAAGAATTTTGATACCTTTATTTTCTTTTCCATATAATTTTCGAAAAAAAAATTACAAAATCATAAAAACCAAAAATATTTTATGTTTCTTGTTTGAGTCTAGTGTCTCATCTTAAGTTTGGTGTCAATTGCATGCATTCATTCATGTGTCTTAAGGATCTTCAAGTAATTCTTGATTATTTCTTACTCTGATCTTTGAATTCTCTGGACTTGAGTATTTTGTGTGTCTCATATGCATTCTCATTAGTGTCAGTAGTATACAAACTGCTAAGTTTGGTGTCTTGCATGCATTGTTATTTGATTTTAGTTGCATTTTGATTATAAAAAAATCCAAAAATATTTTTAATTTGTGTCTTTTCAAGTCAATAATACAGAGAATTGAAGATTCAGAACATGCAGCAGAGGAATTACACAGAAAAAGCTGGGCGTTCAAAATGCCCAGTGAAGAAGGACAGACTGGCGTTTAAACGCCAGCCAGGGTACCTGGTTGGGCGTTTAACGCCCAAAAGGGTATAGTTTTGGGCGTTAAACGCCAGAATGTGCACCATTCTGGGCGTTTAACGCCAGGATGGCACAAGGGGGAGGATTTTGTTTTCAAATCAATTTTTTTTTCAAGTTTTCAAGGTTTTTCAAAATCAAATCTTTTTCAGATCATATCTTTTCAATCAAATGTTTTCAAAATCAATTTCTTTCCTTTTTCAAAGATACTTGCTAACAATTAATGATTTGATTGAACATTTCAAGTATGTTGCCTTTTCTGTTGAGAAAGGTTTAATGTTTGAATCATATCTTTTCTTGTTAGGCAAGTCATTAATTTTTTTCAAATTTTTTTTAAAATTGTTTTCAAATCATATTTTCTCAATCACATCTTTTTAAAACCAATCATATCTTCTTAACCTCATCTTTTTCAAAATAGTTTTTAATCAAATCTTTTTGACTTCTAATTTCAAAATCTTTTTCAAAAATCACTTGATTTCTTTCCCACTCTTATTTTCGAAAACTAATTAGTGTTTTTCAAAATATTTCACTTAATTTTCGAATATTACTTCCCTTCTTCTCACATCCTTCTATTTATGGACTAACACTATTCCTTAATGCAAAATTCAAACTCCATCTTCTTTGATAAGTTCGAATTTTCTACCTCTGTCTTCTATTTTTCTTTTCCTCTGACACCTCAAAGAATCTCTATACTGTGACATAGAGGATTCCACATTTTCTTGTTTTCTTCTCTTTCATATGAGCAGGAGCAGAGACAAAGGCATTCTTGTTGAAGCTGACCCTGAACCTGAAAGGACCTTGAAGCGAAAGCTAAGAGAAGCTAAGGCACAATTCTCTATAGAGGACCTAACAGATATCTTCAAAGAAGAAGAACCCATGGCAGCCGAAAACAACAACAATGCAAACAATGCAAGGAAGGTGCTGGGTGACTTTACTGCACCTACTCCCGACTTCTATGGGAGAAGCATCTCTATCCCTGCCATTGGAGCAAACAACTTTGAGCTTAAGCCTCAATTAGTTTCTCTAATGCAACAGAATTGCAAGTTTCATGGACTTCTATTGGAAGATCCTCATCAGTTTTTAGCTGAATTCTTGCAAATCTGTGACACTGTCAAGACTAATGGGGTAGACCCTGAGGTCTACAGACTTATGCTATTCCCTTTTGCTGTAAGAGACAGAGCTAGGACATGGTTGGACTCACAACCTAAAGAAAGCCTGGACTCATGGGAAAAGCTAGTCAATGCCTTTTTGGCAAAGTTCTTTCCACCTCAAAAATTGAGTAAGCTTAGAGTGGAAGTCCAAACCTTCAGACAGAAGGATGGAGAATCCCTCTATGAAGCTTGGGAAAGATACAAACAATTGATCAGAAAATGTCCTTCTGACATGCTTTCTGAATGGAGCATCATAGGTATTTTCTATGATGGTCTCTCTGAACTATCCAAGATGTCTTTGGATAGCTCTGCTGGAGGATCTCTTCATTTGAAGAAGACGCCTACAGAAGCTCAAGAGCTAATTGAAATGGTTGCAAATAACCAATTCATGTACACTTCTGAAAGGAATCCTGTGAACAATGGGACCAATCAGAAGAAAGGAGTTCTTGAGATTGATACTCTGAATGCCATTTTGGCTCAGAACAAGATATTGACTCAACAAGTCAATTTGATTTCTCAAAGTCTGTCTGGAATGCAAAGTGCACCAAGCAGTACTAAGGATGCTTCATCTAAAGAAGAAGCCTATGATCCTGAGAACCCTTCAATGGAAGAGGTGAATTACCTAGGAGAACCCTATGGAAACACCTATAATTCTTCATGGAGAAATCACCCAAATTTCTCATGGAAGAATCAAGAAAGACCTCAACAAGGTTTTAACAACAATAATGGTGGAAGAAACAGGTTTAGCAATGGCAAGCCTTTTCCATCATCTTCTCAGCAACAGACAGAGAATTCTAAGCAGAACCCCTCTGAGTTAGCAACTATGGTCTCTGATCTAATCAAAACCACTCAAAGTTTCATGACTGAAACAAGGTCCTCCATTAGGAATTTGGAGGCACAAGTGGGACAACTGAGCAAGAAAGTTACTGAACTCCCTCCTAGTACTCTCCCAAGCAACACAGAAGAAATCCAAAAGGAGAGTGCAAGGCCATCAACATGGCCGAATTTGGAGAGGAAGGAGAGGAAGTGAACGCCACTGAGGAAGACCTCAGTGGGCGTGCACTGACCTCCATTGAGTTCCCCAATGAGGAACCATGGGAATCTGAGGCTCAAAATGAGACCATAGAGATTCCATTGGACTTACTTCTGCCTTTCATGAGCTCTGATGAGTATTCTTCCTCTGAAGAGGATGAGTATGTCACTGAAGAGCAAGTTGCGAAATACCTTGGAGCAATCATGAAGCTAAATGACAAGTTATTTGGAAATGAGACTTGGGAGAATGAACCTCCTTTGCTCACCAAAGAACTGGATGACTTGTCTAGGCAGAAATTACCTCAAAAGAGACAAGATCCTGGGAAGTTTTCAATACCTTGTACCATAGGCAACATGACCTTCAAGAAGGCTCTGTGTGACTTAGGGTCAAGTGTAAACCTCATGCCTCTCTCTGTAATGGAGAAGCTAGGGATCTTTGAGGTGCAAGCTGCAAGAATCTCATTAGAGATGGCAGACAACTCAAGAAAACAAGCTCATGGACTTGTAGAGGATGTTTTGGTGAAGATTGAAAACCATTACATCCCTGCGGATTTCATAATCCTAGAGACTGGGAAGTGCATGGATGAAACCATCATCCTTGGCAGACCCTTCCTGGCCACAGCAAAGGCTGTGATTGATGTTGATAGAGGAGAGTTGATCATTCAAGTGAATGAAGAATCCTTGGTGTTTAAGGCTCAAGGATATCCCTCTGTCATCATGGAGAGGAAGCATGAAGAGCTTCTCTCAAATCAGAGTCAAACAGAGCCCCCACAGTCAAACTCTAAGTTTGGTGTTGGGAGGCCACAACCAAACTCTAAGTTTGGTGTTGAACCCCCACATTCAAACTCTAAGTTTGGTGTTGGGAGGTTCCAACATTGCTCTGAGAAAATGTGAGGCTCCATGAGAGCCATCTGTCAAGCTACTGACATTAAAGAAGCGCTTGTTGGGAGGCAACCCAATGTTATATTTTATCTATTTCCTTTTATTATTTTATGTTTTTTGTAGGTTGATGATCATAAGAAGACACAAAATCAATTGAAAAAGCAAAAACAGAATGAAAAACAGGAAGAAAAACAGCACACCCTGGAGGAAGAACCCACTGGCGTTTAAACGCCAGTGAAGTCTGGCACCATTCTGGGCGTTTAACGCCAGAAAGGGGCACCAGACTGGCGTTAAATGCCAGGAATGGGCACCAGCCCGGCGTTTTAACGCCAGAAATGGCTCAAAACGAGATTTTGAATGTCATTTGGTGCAGGGATGACTTTTCCTTGACACCACAGGATCTGTGGACCCCACAGGATCCCCACCAACCCCACCACACTCTCTCTTCTTCACCAATTCACCAATCACCTCAACATCTCTTCCCCAAAAACCCTTCACCTATCAAATCCCATCTTTCTCTTCACCACTCACATCCATCCTTCATAAAACCCCACCTACTTCACCATTCAAATTCAAACCACTTTCCCTCCCAAACCCACCCTCACTTGACCGAACCTTACCCTTCCCCCTCTCCTATATAAACCCTTCTTCACCCCTTCATCTTCACACAACCTAAACACCACTTCTCCCCCTCTTTGGCCGAACACAAAAGCCATTCCCTTCTTCCTCATTTCTTCTTCTTCTACTCTCTTCTTTCTTCTTTTGCTCGAGGACGAGCAAACCTTTTAAGTTTGGTGTGGTAAAAGTGTTTCTTTTTCGTTTTTCCATAACCATTTATGGCATCCGAGGCCGGAGAAACCTCTAGAAAGAGGAAAGGGAAGGCAAAAGCCTCCTCTTCCGAGTCATGGGAGATGGAGAGATTCATCTCAAGGGTGCATCAAGACCACTTCTATGAAGTTGTGGCCATGAAGAAGGGTCAACTTTGATCAAAGGTTGGACCAAGTCCTCACAGTCATATGTGAAGAGGGCGCACAATGGAAGAGAGATTCAAGAGGCAAGCCGGTTCAATTGAGAAGGCATGACCTCAAGCCCGTGGCTAGAGGATGGTTGGAGTTTATCCAACGCTCAGTCATTCCCACTAGCAACCGGTCCGAAGTTACTCTAGACCGGGCCATCATGATTCATAGCATCATGATTGGAGAAGAAGTGGAAGTTCATGAGGTTATAGCCCAAGAACTCTATAAGGTGGCGGACAAGTCCTCTACCTTAGCAAGGATGGAGCACACAAGAGACCCCACTCATCATGAGATCCCTGAGATACCCCAAGGGATGCACTTTCCTCCACAAAACTATTGGGAGCAACTGAACACCTCCCTAGGAGAACTAAGTTCCAACATGGGACAACTAAGGGTGGAGCACCAAGAACACTCCATCATCCTCCATGAAATTAGAGAAGATCAAAGAATCATGAGAGAGGAGCAACAAAGACAAGGAAGAGACATTGAGGAGCTCAAGCACTCCATAGGATCTTCAAGAGGAAGAAAGAGCCGCCATCACTAAGGTGGACTCGTTCTTTAATCTCCTTGTTCTTTAAATTCCTGTTTTTCAAAAATTTAGTGCTTATGTTTATCCATGTTTGTGTCTTATGATCATTAGTGTCTTAGTGTCTATGCCTTAAAGTTATGAATGTCCTATGAATCCATCACCTTTCTTAAATGAACACTGTTTTTATTACAAAAGAACAAGAAGTACAGGATTTCGAATTCATCTTTAAAACTAGCTTAATTAGTTTGATGTGGTGACAATACTTTTTGTTTTCTGAATGTATGCTTGAACAGTGCATATGTCTTTTGAATTTGTTGTTCATGAATGTTAAAATTGTTGGCTCTTGAAAGAATGATGAAAAAGGAGACATGTTACTGAGGATCTGAAAAATCATAAAAATGATTCTTGAAGCAAGAAAAAGCAGTGAATACAAAAAAAAAACGAAAAAAAAAAAGAGGAGAAAGAGAAAAAGAAAGAAAAGGAAAGAAATAAAGTTGTGATCCAAGGCAAAAAGAGTGTGCTTAAGAACCCTGGACACCTCTAATTGGGGACTTTAGCAAAGCTGAGTCACAATCTGAAAAGGTTCACCCAATTATGTGTTTGTGGCATGTATGTATCCGGTGGTAATACTGGAAGACAGAGTGCTTTGGGCCACGACCAAGACTCAATAAGTAGCTGTGTTCAAGAATCATCATACTTAACTAGGTGAATCAATAACATTATCTGGATTCTGAGTTCCTAAAGAAGCCAATCATTCTGAATTTCAAAGGATAAAGTGAGATGCCAAAACTGTTTGGAGGCAAAAAGCTACTAGTCCCGCTCATCTAATTTGGAGCTAAGTTTCATTGATAATTTGGAGTCTATAGTATATTCTCTTCTTTTTATCTTATTTGATTTTCAGTTGCTTGGGGACAAGCAACAATTTAAGTTCGATGTTGTGATGAGCGGATAATTTGTACCCTTTTTGGCATTGTTTTTAGTATGTTTTTAGTAGTTTTAGTTAAGTTCTTAGTATATTTTTATTAGTTTTTAGTTAAAACTCACTTTTCTGGACTTTACTATGAGTTTGTGTGTTTTTCTGTGATTTCAGGTATTTTCTGGCTGAAATTGAGGGACCTGAGCAAAAATCTGATCTAGAGACTGAAAAGGACTGCAGATGCTGTTGGATTCTGACCTCCCTGCACTCGAAGTGGATTTTCTGGAGCTACAAAAGCCCAATTGGCGCGCTCTCAACGGCGTTGGAAAGTAGACATCCTGGGCTTTCCAGCAATATATGATAGTCCATACTTTTCCCAAGATTTGATAGCCCAAACCGGCGTTCAAAGTCACCCTCAGAAATCCCAGCGTTAAACGCCGGAACTGGCACCTAAATGGGAGTTAAACGCCCAAACTGGCATAAAAGCTGGCGTTTAACTCCAAGAAGAGTCTCTACACGAAATTGCTTCATTGCTCAGCCCAAGCACACACCAAGTGGGCCCGGAAGTGGATTTTTATGTCATTTACTCATCTCTGTACACCCTAGGCTACTAGTTTCTTATAAATAGGACCTCTTACTATTGTATTTTCATCTTTAGATTATTTTTAGATCCTTTGATCATCTTTGGACATCTAGTTCTTAGATCATTGGGAGGCTGGCCTCACGGCCATGCCTAGACCTTGTTCTTATGTATTTTCAACGGTGGAGTTTCTACACACCATAGATTAAGGTGTGGAGCTCTGCTGTACCTCGAGTATTAATGCAATTACTATTGTTCTTCTATTCAATTCCGCTTGTTCTTTGTCCAAGATATCACTTGTTCTTCAACTTGATGAATGTGATGATCCGTGACACTCATCATCATTCTCACCTATGAACAAGGTGACTGACAACCACTTTTGTTCTACAAGCAATCAAGGCTCCAGTGAATATCTCTTGGATTCCTGATACACGATGCATGGTTGATCGCCTGACAACCGAGTGCTCGCCTGACAAACGAGCCAGCCATTCCGTGAGATCAGAGTCTTCGTGGTATAGGCAAGAACTGATGGCGGCATTCAAGAGAATCCGGAAGGTCTAACCTTGTCTGTGGTATTCTGAGTAGGATTCAATGATTGAATGACTGTGACGTGCTTCAAACTCCTAGCAGGCGGGGCGTTAGTGACAGACGCAAAAGAATCGATGGATTTTATTCCGGCCTGACCGAGAACCGACAGCTGATTAGCCATATGCTGTGACAGAGCATAGGAACATTTTCACTGAGAGGATGAGAGGTAGCCACTGACAACGGTGAAACCCTACATAAGCTTGCCATGGAAAGGAGTAAGAAGGATTGGATGAAGACAGTAGGAAAGCAGAGAGACAGAAGGGAAGGCATCTTCATACGCTTATCTGAAGTTCCTACCAATGAATTACATAAGTACCTCTATCTTTATCTTTATGCTTTATTCGTATATCACTATACCCATTTGAGTCTGCCTGACTAAGATTTACAAGGTGACCATAGCTTGCTTCATACCGACAATCTCCGTGGGATCGACCCTTACTCGCGTAAGGTTTATTACTTGGACGACCCAGTGCACTTGCTGGTTAGTTGTGCAAAGTTGTGTAGTGATCACAATTTCGCGCACCACTTACCATGCCTTGCTATATTTCTATTGATGAACTGATCACATGGAATCACGACTATGTCTTTCATTCACTATTTTTCTTACCTGAGGATCGATTATTACTTGCACTGTCCTCTTCCTTGGACTTACATGCTACTACTCTTTTCCCTTTCAAGATGGCCACCAAACAGGGTAAAGGGAAAGCCTCTAACAAGCCACTGGCGAAGCACGGAACGAAAGGAGCACCGGCTGAGGAACCACAACCCCCGCCCACCTGCACATCTTTGCATGCACCGAGGACAGTGCAATCTCTAAGTGTGGGGAGGTCGATACTGATCTCCGTGGGTTAGTACCTTCCTGTCTCAACACCAATGTTTAAATTTTCTTTGTTAAATTAGTTGTTGCATTTGCATGTTTGTTTGATTTTGTGCATATTTTACCACTTGGTTGAAGTAATATTTTCTTTTTCAAGAAAACTTTCTATAGCATTTCACAAATTTGAATTAAACTTTTTCGAAAAACTTGTTTGAAGAAATTTATTTTGGAACATGGTTTAGAGCTCGAACACATAAAACTAGTGAGATTTTGAGCCTACTTGATTGGTTGCATTTTATCAACCAATATTTTATTTTTTATGTGTGTTTTTCTCTCTATAATTGTGATCTTTGTCTTGCTTAATTCTGTATGTCCATTATTTGATGTATGCATGCACTTATATGATTGAGGCCCTTATTTCACTTAGCTTACATACCCACATGGCCTTACCTTTTTATTATCCTTTGCAAACCAATGTTGAGCCTGTTTTACCCCTTTGTTCTTTACTTTAGCTCATCACTAACTCTAAGCGGAAAAAAATAATATCCTTAATTTGAATCCTTGATTAGCCTAGACTAGTGAGAGTGCTCATGAATTAAGTGTGGGAAAAGTGGGCTTGGAAACGTTTGGTTTGGGAATTGAGTATGTTAGACTTTGTGTGAAAATGTGAAAAATGTTAAGAACATGTTTATGCATTCAATACTTTAATCATATGCATTGAAAAAGGAAAGAAAAAAATAGATTAAAAAAAGAAAAATTGAAAAAAATAAATAAAAAAAGAGAGAAAAAGAAAAGAAAAAAAAGCAAATAATAAAAAGGGGACAAAATGCACCAAGTTAAGTAATAATATCAATGCATATGAGTTGTACCTAAATTTGGGATGCATGAATGTGTGGTAAACACAGTTAATGGGTAGTTATTGATTTTATGTTATGATTATATGGATTGTCCTAAGTTAGGTGGAAAGTTTAAGTTAATTAAGGATTCAGATTTTAGTCCACTTAACCAAATACAATCCTACCTTGACCTTGACCCCATTACAACCCTTAAAAGACCTCTTGATTTGTGTATTTGTGCATTAAATTTTTGTTGATTGGTAAAAGAAGAGCAAGCCTTAGAAAGCAAGGTTAGTAGAGAATTGAGAGAATCGAACCTTAAACACCTGAGCGATTAGAGTACATACACTTCTAGTAAGGGTTCGATGCTCGATTCCTTGTTCCCTGCTTTCATGAGCTATTTTCTTCTTGCAAATTATTTTTACTTTATTTTGTGATTTAAATTAGTAAAATCCAGTTCATATTTATTCTTGGAAGATTTATTTACTTTTTCACCAAGTAGGTAGAATCATTTTAGCATGTAAGTTGCATTCACATTCATAGGTTGCATTGCATGAGTCTGGCTTTTCCCTACTCATTTGTTTTATCTCCATAAGCTAAGCATGAGGACATGCTAATGTTTAAGTATGGGAAGGTTGATAAACCATTATTTTATGGTTTATATTGTGTTTAATTGAGTGGTTTTTATCAAATTCTTGCCCACTTATTCATATGATTTGCATAATTTTACAATTCCTTCATTGTTTAGTTCTATGGTTGAAAACTTGCTTCCTAGAGATCTTTCAATTGTGTATTTTAATTTCCCTTTATACCATTCAATGCCGTGATTCGTGTGATTAAGTGTTTCATGCTTCATAGGGCAGGAATGGCTTAGAGAATGGAGAGGAAGCTTGCAAAAAGGGAAGGATCACAAGAAATAAAGGAGACAACCAGTGAACAGCGACGCGCACGCATGGCTGATGCGTGCGCGCGATTTGTACAAAATCACAGCAAGGCGTACGCGTTTCTGACGCGTACATGTGGATTGGAGTTCGTGCAAACGATGCGAGCGCGTGCTTGACGCGCACGCGTGGAGAGGAAAATCGTCAAACGACGCGTACGCTGGAAAATTTAGGAAACGTTGGAAACGATTTTGGGCCGCGTTTTGACCCAGATTTTGGCCCAGAAGCACAGATTAAAGTTACGAAACATGCAGAGACTCAAGAGATGAGATCAGACATATAATTTTAGGTTGAGATGTAGTTTTAGAGAGAGAGAGAGAGGTTCTCTCCTCTCTCTTAGGATTATGATTTCTATTAGGATTAGGATTTCATCTTCTTCAATCACAAGTTCAATGTTCCTTTTACTTATTTTCTCAATTTGGTTTATGAACTCCTTATATTTGAATTGATTTTCTTTTATTAATGCAATTTGAGGTATTTTTAGATATATGATTTTTATTTAGCTTTCTACATTCTTGGCTTTGGTTGATTAATTGGTAACTCTTGAGTTGTCAAACTCATTGTGATTGATAATTGATATCTTTGCTGATTGATTTAGATTCCTATAACTATAGTCTTTCCTTCGGAGTTGACTAGGACTTTAGGTGTTAATTTAATTTAACCACTTAACTTAGTGGGAGCAAAAATATAATTCTCATCACCATTGATAAGGATAACTAGGATATGACTTCTAATTTTCATACCTTACCAAGAGTTTTATTAATTATTAATTTATTTTTCTTGTCCATTAAATTACTTGTTCAACTCTTTTGAAAACCCCAAAATATACCTTTGCATAACCAATAATAGGAACTCCTCCCTGCAATTCCTTGAGAAGACGACCCGAGGTTCAAATACTTCAGTTATCAATTTTATCAGAGGTTTGTTACTTGTGACAACCAAACTTTTGTAAGAAAGGAATTCTTGTTAGTCTAGAAGCTATACTTACAACGAGAATTCATTTGTGAAAATTCTAGATCGCGCGAGAGTTTCGTTCTTCAACACCTCAGACAATTTGGGGGACCCTGGACAAAACCAGAAAGTAGCTCGGACAATTCAGGGGATATGAGGTTCGACATATGAAACAGAATGTCCGAGCTGTTGCACTTTCAAAACCAAGTCAGCACCAACAGCTCGGACAATTCTGGGGATATGAGGTCAAATATTCCTACAGTAAGAAAAAGAAAAATGGGGTTACTACCAAACAACTCGGACAAATAAGGAAACAACTCGGACAATAACAGCCAAATATCAAGTGTCAAATACAACAGTAAAAGGGAAAACTACAGGACTCACACGAAAGTCCAGGGGCACCTGATGACCTCAATTCACTACCCCTTTTTTTCTTTTTCTTTAAAACTTAGTGAACGAGTTCTTTTGGCAAGCGCACCAAAATTATCGTCAAGTAATAACCCACAGAAGAGTAGGATCATATCCACAGAGATTGGCAAACTCAAGCAGTTTTAATTGATTAGTGAATTAGTCAAGCAGATGAATGATAGTGTGAAGTGTAGAATTGTAAATGGCATAAATTTAAATGACTAGAATATAAAGGAAAGTATTAAAGTGCATGAATGAAAATTGTAGAATGTAAATTGCTGAATCATAAATGACTTGAATGTAAATGGGAATGGGGAATTGCTGAAAGTAAAGTTGAGCTATAAAGAAATGGATAGATAAAAATAGGGAATTCATTGAGATTGGGAGATGTTGCCTCTTTGGATCAAATCTAGCTTAGATCTCCTTCAATCATGCAACTCACTGACCTCTTGGCAATTATGATAGATTGAGCCCTAATCCCTTGGTGACTCAATCTCTCAGATCTTGATCAATAGCCAATTCCTTGGTCTAATTGCTCATGAAGAGAGATATACTTGGTCCCTGATTATACCACACACCCTTGTAGATCCAGGTAGAGGGGGGATTATATGTCACGTATCCCATCACCAAAACCCAGATTCTACTAAAGTGTGAGAAGGGATTTCAAGCATGGTTTCATGTTTCCTTTCCCAAGGTTCCCATGAAACCCAATTGCATTCAATCTCTTTCCCAAGATGATTGAATACTAAGCATTAAGCACGAAATTCCTCCTAGCAAATCAAGAGAAGATGAAGAGAAGAAGAATTTCACTATTATCAATCCATCAAGTACAACAGAGCTCCCTCTCTCAATGAGAAGGAAATTAGCTAGTCATAGCTTAGAAAGTACTCAAAATTGGAATGTAAAAGTGGATCTAGAACTAACTTCTTAACCCCTTCTTCAGTACTCTTTTGGGGTATATATACTACTCCTAGTAAAATAAAAGAATTACAAAAGTGAAAAAGGGAAACTTACATTTTTGGAGGGAAAGAAAGCACTCAATAAACGTGACCCCTTAGCTGGCGTGTGGTTGGTGCTTCTCAGGCGTGTTACATGCCCTGCAAATTGGCTTGGCGTGCCACGCTCAATCCTTCAAGTGGCACACTCATCCCTCTTTCAACCTTGGCGTGCCACGCCTTCGAGATCAAGTGGCACGTCGTAGTGACATTCTTGTGTTGGCGTGCCACGCCTTCGAGCCTAAGTGGCACGCCCCTTTGATTTCTCTACTTCCCTCGCCTCTGAAAATTTGAACCGGCGTGCCACGCCTAAAAGTTAGCGTGCCACGCCCTTGTTGTATGCCTGGCTGAGTTCTCTGGAAAGTTACACTAGCGTGGCATGCCCAGGGTCTGGCGTGCCACACCCTTGTTAGGTGAATGACCCCTCTGCTTGGCGTGCCACGCCACGAACTCAAGTGGCACGCCCCAATGCTTCTCTTGCCTCTAAACAACATTGGCGTGCCACGCCTTGTTGCTCAAGTGGCACGCCTTAGTGAAGAATAGTGATTGGCGTGCCACGCCTTCGAGCTCAAGTGGCATGCCTAATGTAATTAGCCTCTTCCACCCTTTCTGGAAAGTTATACCAGCGTGCCACGCCTGAAGGTTAGCGTACCACGCCCATGATCTTGTGTTGTTCCAGTAAGTGGCGTGCCACGCCTTCGACAATAAGTGGCATGCCCAGATCATGCTTGTGATCTCTGGCATGCCACGCTTGGTCGCTCAAGTGGCACGCCAAAGTGAGGTTGAGAGGTTGGCGTGCCACGCCTTCGAATTCAAGTGGCACGCCCAGTCTTCTCTTACCTTCAGCCTCTTCTCTGGATCATTGTACCAGCATGCCACGCCATGTTGCTCAAGTGGCACGCCCATATATTTGTTCATTCTTCAAGCTTGGCGTGCCACGCCTAGATCTTCAATTGGCATGCCAAAGTGACTCTCTAGCTCCTGGCGTGCCACGCCTTCGACTTCAAGTGGCACGCCCATAGTGGTTGATGGATCCGGTGTGCCACGCCCAGCTTGGCGTGCTACGCCTTTCTTGTGTTTCTCCATTTTGCTCTCTGGAATTTATTACTAGCGTGCCACGCCCAGTCCTTGGCGTGCCACGCCCACATGCATTCTTGGATCTCCCTTCTAGAATTTAGTACTGGCGTGCCATGCTTAGCTCATGGCGTGCCACGCCAGTGCATTTTTGTGGCATTTGCCCTCAAGTGACACGCCAGTTTCACACGTGCAGCTTTTTGCTTGTCTTCTACCCATTTTTGATACTTTTTTTCACCTGTAATTCAGCACAACTCATCTTCAAAGTAGTGTACCGTAATATTCATCAAATAATTCATGAATTGTACTGATCAAATAAGATTTGTGCTCTTTTATGGTCTTTTTATGCAAGAAAGAAAGGTAAATGATGCAAGTCATCAGCACCCTTTGGAGGCAACAACAGAGCAAAAACCCAAATACAAAAACAAAGCTTTACATCAAAAGCATGCTAACTTCCACATCGCCCCACCAGAAGAACTCATCAACGTAACATCACCTTGGCCATTCGTAAAGTCGGGACTCAACCTCCTCGGGCCCTTCCCCCCAAGGATCGGGACAGGTGAAATTCCTCATTGTAGGGGTAGATTATTTCACAAAATAGATTGCGGCAGAGCCCCTAGCCAATGCCACTGCCCAAAGAAGTCGGAAATTCCTTTATAGGAACATTTTCACGAGGTTTGGGGTTCCTTACTCCATCACCACAGACAATGGCACTCAATTCATAGACGCATGCTTTAGAAAGTTGGTAGCCGACCTGAAGATAAAGCACTAATTCACATCCGTAGAACACTCGTAGGCTAATAGACAAGCACAAGCTGCCAATAAAGTCATACTAGCCAGGTTAAAGCGGAGGCTACAGGACGCAAAGGGAGCCTGGGCTGAAGAGCTCCCATAAGTCCTATGGGCACATCGGACAACTCCACACTCCACCACAAAGGAATCACCCTTCCGATTGGCTTATGGAATGGAGGCAATGATACCGATAGAAGTTGAAGTAGGATCTCCAAGAACGATCCTCTACAGTGAAGAAGCTAACTCCCAACTTCAAAGGGAAGAGCTCAACCTACTCTCAGAATTCTGAAAAAGAGCTCGGATCAGAAATGATATTGGAACAAGTCGACCCAGAGAAGGAAAGCTAGCGGCTAACTGGAAAGGACCCTACCGAGTCACAAAGGTACTGGGAAAAGGCTACTACAAAGTGTCCGAACTCGAGGGGCGAGAGCTACTAAGAGCATGGCACGCCTGCAACCTAAGAAGGTACTATAGTTAAAAGGTAATAAAAGATCATAGGACAAAGGTGCACTCTTTTTCCTGAAAAAGGTTTTTTAATGAGGCGCCAAGCCAAGATCTGCAAAATTACCTGACCTAAGAAGGGTGAGCGCCCACATGTATATATTTGCATATTTTCTATCTTGAATGAAGTTTTTTCAGATTTTCTACAAATTCTTTATCAAGACGCATTAATCTGAGTACAAAAATTCATCGTCCGATTACAAAGCTACAGGTCGGCAAAGGTGAAAATAAATTCATCGTCCGATCACGATGAAAATCGAATTCATCGTCTAAATTTTGACAAAGGTCGGCAAGGTGAAAACTAAATTCACCGCCCGACTTCAACAAGGGCGGCCAAGTGAGAACTAAACTCACCGCTCAATTTCTACAAAATCGACAAAGATGAAAAAGTGGTAAAAATAGATTAATGCAAGAAGTTATAAGAAAGTAAATCCATGTATAGAGGCTTGACGAGGTCTGAAACAAAACATGGATTGCTAAGAAATAACTTAAAGGCGGATTGATGATGAGCAGATAATTTATACGCTTTTTGGCATTGTTTTTAGGTAGTTTTTAGTAAGTTCAAGCTACTTTTAGGGATGTTTTCATTAGTTTTTATGTTAAATTCACATTTCTGGACTTTACTATGAGTTTGTGTGTTTTTCTGTGATTTCAGGTAATTTCTGGCTGAAATCGAGGGACTTGAGCAAAACTCTGATAGGAGGCTGACAAAGGACTGCTGATGCTGTTGGAATCTGACCTCCCTACACTCGAAATGGATTTTCTGGAGTTACAGAAATTCAAATGGCGCGCTCTCAACGGCGTTGGAAAGTAGACATCCAGAGCTTTCCCGCAATATATAATAGTTCATACTTTATTCGGGAATTGACGATGTAAATTGGCGCTCAACGCCAATTCCATGTTGCTGTCTGGAGTAAAACGCCAGAAACACGTCACGACCTGGAGTTGAACGCCCAAAACACGTTACAACTTGGCCTTTAACTCCAAAAGAAGCCTCAGCTCGTGGATAGATCAAGCTCAGCCCAAACATACACCAAGTGGGCCCCAGAAGTGGATTTATACATCAATTACTTATTCCTGTAAACCCTAGTAGCTAGTTTATTATAAATATGACTTTTTACTAGTGTATTAGACATCTCTGGACGCCTAGTCCTTAGACCTTGGGGACTAGCCATTCGGCCATGCCTGGACCTTCATCACTTATGTATTTTCAACAGTGCAGTTTCTACACACCATAGATTAAGGGTGTGGAGCTCTGCTGTACCTCGAGTTTCAATGCAATTACTATTATTTTCTATTCAATTCTCTTTATTCCTATTCTAAGATATTCGTTGCACTTCAACTTGATGAATGTGATGATCCGTGACACTCATCATCATTCTCACCTATGAACGCGCATGACTGATAACCACTTCCGTTCTACCTTAGACCGGGCGCATATCTCTTGGATTCCTTAATCAGAATCCTCGTGGTATAAGCTAGAATTGATGGCGGCATTCATGGGAATCCGGAAAGTCTAACCTTGTCTGTGGTATTCCGAGTAGGATTCCGGGACTGAATGACTGTGACGAGCTTCAAAAATTAGGTAATTTTCTTTTCAAAAATTTTTCAAAAATCTTTTTCAAAATTTTTCTTTTCTTTTTTGTTTTTCCAAACTTTTTTTTCGAAAAAATTAATAAAAATCCAAAAAAATTAGAAAATCATAAAAATTAAAAATATTTTATGTTTCTTGTTTGAGTCTTGAGTCAATTTTTAAGTTTGGTGTCAATTGCATGCCTTAAAAAATTTTTTTTCTTGCATATTTTCGAAAATTCCATGCATTCATAGTGTTCTTCATGATCTTCAAGTTGTTCTTGACAAGTCTTCTTGTTTGATCTTGATGTTTTCTTGTTTTGTGTTGTTTGTTGTTTTTCATATGCATTTTTCGTTTGTTAGAGTCCATGCATTAAAGATTTCTAAGTTTGGTGTCTTGCATGTTTTCTTTGCATCAAAAATTTTTCAAAATTATGTTCTTGATGTTCATCATGATCTTCAAAGTGTTCTTGGTGTTCATCTTAACATTCATAGTGTTCTTGCATGCATCATGTGTTTTGATCCAAAATTTTCATGCTTTGGGTCATAATTGTGTTTTTCTCTCTCATCATTAAAATATTCAAAAATAAAAAATATCTTTTCCTTATTTTTCTCATAATTTTCAAAAATTTGAGTTGACTTAGTCAAAAATTTTCAAAATTAGTTGTTTCTTACAAGTCAAGTCAAATTTTCAATTTTAAAAATCTTATCTTTTTAAAATCTTTTTCAAAAATCATATCTTTTCCAATTTTTCCTCTTTTTCGAAAATTTCAAAAATCTTTTTCAAAATATTTTCAAAATCTTTTTCTTATCTTTATATCAAATTTTCGAAAATTAGCTAACAATTAATGTGATTGATTCAAAAATTTGAAGTTTGTTACTTTCTTGTTAAGAAAGGTTCAATCTTTAAATTCTAGAATCTTATCTTTTAGTTTCTTGTTAGTTAAGTAATTAATTTTAATTTTAAAAATTAAATTTTATCTTTTTATCACATCTTTTTATCTTATCTTTTTATCATATCTTTTTCAAAATTTTATCTTTTTCAAATTTTGATTTCAAAATATCTTATCTTATCTTATCTTCTTATCTTTTCAAATTTAATTTTAATATCTTTTTCAACTAACTATTTGACTTTTTGTTTGTTTCTTATCTTTTTCAAAACCACCTAACTACTTTTCCCTCTTCAATTTTCGAAAATACCTCTCTCTTTTTCAAAAATTCTTTTTAATTGTTTTAAATTTTAATTTTTAATTATATCTTATCTTTAATTTTCGAAAATAACTAACTCCTTTTCAAAAATATTTTCGAAAATCCTTCTCTCATCTTTTTCTATTTATTTATTTATTTACTAACACTTCTCTTCATCTCTTATCACCTCCCTAATCCTTACTCTTCATACAGACTATTCATCCCTCTCCTTCCATTATCCCCTTCTTCTTCTACTAACATAAAGGAATCTCTTTACTGTGACATTGAGGATTCCTCTTTCTTTTCTTGTTCTCTTCTTCCCTATGATGTGCGGAAAACGATCCGACACAAAACTCACCGGCAAGTGTACCGGGTCGCATCAAGTAATAATAACTCACATGAGTGAGGTCGATCCCACAGGGATTGAAGGATTGAGCAATTTTAGTTTAGTGGTTGATTTAGTCAAGCGAATCATGTGTTGGTTGAGTGATTTGTGTTTAACAGGAAGTAAATGACAGTAATTGTAAAAGGGGAAGGGCAAATTGCAGTAAATTAAAGAACAGGAAAGTAAACTTGCAGAATCTTAAAGAACAAGAAAGTAAATGACTGAAACTTAAAGTGCAAGAAATGTAAATAGCAGTAACTTAAATGGCAAGAAATGTAAATTGCTTGAATGTAAAAGGGATTTGAGGACTGGGATTGCAAAAACTAAACAAAGAGAAATTAAATTGCAACAATTAATTAAGTAGAAGATGAATTGGATCAAACAGAGATTCAAACAGAAAATGAAATTAAAGTGCAGCAGGGTTCACAGAAGAACCAAAAGTAAAATTGGGTCTCAGGTCTCAAGAGACTAGGTAGCAGAGCCTAGATCTCTATTTGCCTTCCTAGATCCAAGCTCTCAAAGCAATTGGTAGATAATTGAAGAAGAAGCAGTAAAAGTAACAGAAGTGAAATTGAATTGTGCAGAAAAAGATTTGAAGAGAGTTTGAATGGGAATTGAGACAGAATTTCCTCAATTTCTCACACCCAAAACTCAGAAACAGAAGAGTAGAATTGCCCGAGCAAGAATGAGGAAGGAGATCAGTCAATTCTCCCTTAATCCTCTGAACTCTCGGTCAAGTCTCTCCAGAACAATTGCCAAAAATTCAAAGCTCAAAGAGAGTGCAAAATTCAAAAGCTAAGCCAAAGATAAGTCAAAAGGTCCTAATTACATCAAACTAGCTCCTATTTATACACTTTCTATTCTTGGATTTTGGGATTTGGATGGGCTTTTGATTTGGTGAAGAAATGAATTAAAATGGGGTTTTAATTTGAATTTTCGGCCCATGAGAAGTTGCTCCCAGGAGGCTGCCCTGCCCTTGCGGAGGGCAGGGCAGGATTTGGAGTTTGGTGCGTTGTTGGTGCGGCGTGGTGCATCCTTGGTGCGCAGAATGCTGCCCTGCCCGCGCCAAGGGCAGGGCAGGAAAAGTTGGTGCGCCAGAAATTGCCTTGGTGCGCAATTGGTGCTGCCAGAATCAAGAATTGGTGCGCCATAATTTGCCTTGGTGCATAGGATGCTGCCCTGCCCTCGCGGAGGGCAGGGTAGAATAATATGGTGCTGCCAGGATTGAGCTGTGATGCGCGCTGGTGCTGCCAGGAGGGTGATTTGGTGCGCCAGAAATGTCTCTTGGTGCGCCAGATCCATGCACCAACAAAATGCTGCCCTGCCCTCGCGGAGGGCAGGGCAGTGTTTCCACTTTGATGTCCCGTGTTCGAAACACGGCTGGAACACACGCTCAATTAATTTCCTTGGTTTCTTGGCACGGCACTCAACCTTAGTTCCTTGCTTCTTCCTTGTTCCGTGTTCGATTCTTGTGGTATGCATGGGTGACATTTTTCCTTTGATTTTCTTCCTTGGTGAGCCCGATACTGCCCTTGTGGAGGGCAGGGCAAGGTTCTCTTCTTCTTGGTTCCAAGGCACAATTTTGTGCTCTGCCCTTGTAGTGGGCAGGGCAGAGTTGCCTTCCTTGCTTGGTTCCCTTATGTTGCCCTCCTAGAGGGCAGTGTGCCCTTGTGGAGGGCAATGTTTGCCTCCCCCTTTGCATGCGGCACACTTCCTCTTGCTTTGACCACACTTTCCTTTCCTTGGGCTACACTTCTTAGGCCACGCTTTTCCTTTTCTTTTCTTTTCTTCACCTACAATAAACCAAAACAACCACTCAAAGTATCACTAAATTCAAGAGGCTTATAAATCAATTAAAATTCAATTAAAATTAGCTTAAACCTCATGGATTAACATTAATTTCATGGTGGTTGCTTGATTTAAAGAAATTGTGCATTTTCACTCCAAATCACTTACTTAGGATGCAAGAAAGTGCATAAATGCTAACAAAACAAGTGAAATTAGCTTGAAAAATGGGTATATGATGACTTGTCATCACAACACCAAACTTAAATCTTGCTTGTCCCCAAGCAAGCATCAAAACTAAGAGAAATTGAAATGAATAAGAAAAGAACACATATCCTTATTAGGCATATAGCAGAACTTGATCTATGGGGTCTTTATGCAGACAATGATAACTAAATTATTGTTGCTGTTACATAATATACATCTTTCTTCAAAGGCTTGCTAAACTTGCTGTTAGAAGACTCACTTTTTGATTACTCCCTTGCTAACTTTTCTTGGCTTATAATGCTTAACGAGCTTATTATTCTTTTGGAGGTTTGGTGTCAAATGTTGCAGTAGTAGCCTTTGGCTTTATTTGTTTTTTTCTTTTACTCAACATCTCTCCACCACAGACACATGGCTCACTAATTCTTCCTAGGATCATTGATGCCCAGCATCTCTTTGGATAACTAAATGTTCTGTATCTAAGTTGCTCTTTATTGTGGACTTTCAATTGGCCATCCCAAATCAGTTGATCTAAGTGACCGGGTTTTAAAATACCCCTTAGAATTTACACATCCAAGCATATCTTAGTACAAGAACACCACAGGCATATGTCCTAGGGTCCAAGCTATTGGTGTCCAACCTTTATTTTTTTTTTGCTTTTCTTGCTATTTTGGCTTTTTCATCTCCCTTTTCTTTCTGTTTTTGTTCTCAAGGGTTTATTGATAAGGGTCTTTATAACAGCAAGCTAACTCACACTTAAATGAGAATGATATTATGCAGCAATTATTTCATGAGTTATGCATTTAATCAAACACATATACCACCACCAACTTCCATTCATGCTTATGCAACATTGGATATTTTACTTTTCAATTCAAACCAAACTCTTTTATTTAAGCATATGGGAAACAAAACAATTTTTAAATCTAAGTGATGGATAACAAGCATTATGCAGATTTAGCATTTTTAACAAACAATTTTACTTGTAGCTAGATAAACACTTTAGCAAGACATACAATGGTTTCCAGATTCAAAGCATTTCACAGCAGCCAGGATTAAGTTTTAGATACAACCTTTGAAGTTGCAGCCCTTTGATTTTTCCTTCTATTGTGTTTTCTCTGAGTTAAGATGCATAATGTCTTCAATTGTTGACTCATGTCCTGCATAATTCTCAAAGTTGCTTGCTTCTCAAGCCCTTAAGTGTATGGTTAGTATGCATAAATTGAGTGCGGCTCTTGGATTTGTTTTGGTGTGTGAACACCAAACTTAGAATCCTTCATTCTCCCTTAAATTGTTTTGGTGTGCAACACCAAAATTAGCTCCTTGCAATACATACCAATTATTCAACATTTTTATTGAAAAAGCTATGAAAAAGAAAACTACCTCAGGTTGGGTTGCCTCCCAACAAGCGCTCTTTTATTGTCACTAGCTTGACATTGGACTCCCTTTAAGGTGGTTGATGTTGGTGATGTCTCAACTTGTCACCTCTCACTGTAAGCTTTCTCTGTGTGCCTTGATGCTCAATTTCAATGTGCTCAAGAGAGAGTACTTGGTTGACAGTGTAATAATCTTTTGTTCCCAGCTGTTGATACACTAGTTGCACCTTATCACCTTTGGCAAACCCTTCTGTTGGGATTTTCTTATTCTTCCACCCTCTGTAAGCCCTTTTCTTGTTTTTCTTCTTTTTCTTCCTTGTTGATATGCTTCCTTTGACCTTGACTTGAGTTGTGATACCTTCCTTTTTGTTTATTATCCCAGCTTCTTTTTGAATTCCTTTTTCTTCTTGTAGATGCTTGTTTTCCTGTTCTACTGCCTTGTCAGTTGTTTGCTTTGGAAGGAAGTCACCACTTGTCTTGCTTGTTTCTTCCTTCCGTTGTAATTCTGCAAAGACTTTCAAGGTGATGCTTTCCTCACGCATCCTGAGGGTTAGCTCTCCCTGTTCTATATCCACAATGGCTCTAGCAGTGGCCAAAAATGGTCGACCAAGTATTATGGAGTCATTTACATTTTCTGAAGAATCCAATATCACAAAATCTGCCGGATAGATGAACTTGCCAACCTTAACTAAAAGGTTCTCAATCAGCCCTTTAGGATATACTAATGATTGATCTACCAACTCCAAGGATATTTGTATTGGTTTCACCTCCTTTATGCCAAGCTTTTTCACTAAAGCAGATGGGATTAGATTTATGCTTGCTCCTAAGTCACACATCCCCTTGTTGATGAATAGGTTTCCAATAGTACAGGGTAGGAAGAAACCTCCAGGATCTTCAAGCTTGGGAGGGAGTCCCTTTTTGATGAGTGCACTGCATTCCTCACTGAGCATTACAGTCTCCTTCTCATTCCAACTTCTCTTCTTATTGATGAGCTCCTTTAGAAACTTGGCATACAGAGGCATTTGCTCTAATGCCTCAGCCAAAGGTATGTTGATTTCCAGCTTCTTGAAAGTCTCAAGAAATTTGTGGAAGTGCTGATCCTTTGTTTCTTTGTGGAATCTTTGTGGATAAGGTATTGGGGGTGTCAAGCTTTTCTCCCCTTGAAGTTGTCTTGGAATTGGTTCTTCCATGATCTGCTTTCCTTTTTTCAGACTTTGTGGTTGGTTGTTTTCTTCTGTGAGTTCTTCTGGGACATTCTTGGTTGTCATGTCCTTGTTGATGGATTCACCATTCTTTGTTGGCTCATGTTCATTCTCCATAAGTTTCTTGGTTGCTCCTTGGTTACCATCCACTAACATCTTTCCACTTCTTAGTTGCACGACCTTGCATTCTTCCTTTGGGTTGGGAATGGTGTCACTTGGTAGTGAGCTTGATGGTTTTTCAACAGAAATCTGTTTGGAGATTTGTCCAATCTGCCTCTCTAAGTTCTTCATGGAAGCTTCTTGGTTCTTTGTTGTCAATTCTTGGTTCTTCATCATTTTCTCCATGAGCAACTCTAGGTTAGTGATCCTTTGAGAGTCTTGTGAGATTGGTTGGTTTTGGGATATTGATGGATGATGGTAAGTGCTTTGGTTAGTTGGGTGGTTATTGGGTAGGTGATGGTTAGAATTGGGGTAGTTGTTTTGTGGTTTTCTGTATGTATTTTGGTTAGTGTTTGGCTGGGGGTTGTGGTTTGTGTTTTTCCAATTGTTTTGACATGAGTTTCTCTGCCATGGTTGTTGGTTTTGATTGTGGTTGTCTCCCCATCTAAGGTTGGGATGGTTCTTCCAAGATGGATTGTAAGTATCCCCATAGACTTCATTTGTTCCAGGATTTTGGTTGTGCATGTATTGGACTTGCTCTTGCTGTTGCTCCTCTTGAGCTTTTTCACTTTGCACCCATGTGGTTGATGGTTGGCTTGTGGTGCTCACTGCTGCCACTTGCAAGCCATCAATTCTTTTGGCCATTTGCTCAAACTGTTGTTGAATCTGCTGTTGCATCGTCTTGTTTTGAGCTAAAATTGAATCCACTCCTTCTAACTCCATTACTCCTCTTCTCTGTGATGGTTGGCGTTGTCTTTGATGAGCAAAGAAATATTGGTTATTGGCCACCATATCAATGAGGTTTTGAGCTTCCTCTATAGTTTTCATGAGTTGCAAAGAGCCTCCAGCTGAATGATCAAGTGCTTCTTGAGCCTTAAGAGTGAGTCCCTCATAGAAGTTCTGTAACTTGTCCCACTCAGTGAACATCTCTGGTGGACATTTCCTCAATAGAGCTTTATATCTTTCCCATGCTTCATATAAATTCTCAGCCTCCATTTGAGTGAATGTCTGTACCTCAGTCTTCAACCTTAGGATTCTTTGAGGGGGATAAAATTTGGCAAGAAACTTGCTCATCAAGTCATCCCAAGTGTTGATGCTTTCTTTTGGAAAGGTCTCTAGCCATTGAGTGGCTTTATCTCTGAGAGAAAATGGAAAGAGCAGCAACTTGTAATAATCAGGAGGTACACCATTGGTTTTCACTGTGTCACAGATTCTCAAGAAAGTAGACAAATGTTGATTTGGATCCTCCAAAGGCCCTCCTCCAAAAGAACAATTGTTTTGAACCAGAGTGATGAGTTGTGGCTTTAGTTCGAAATTGTTTGCATTGACATTAGGAGGGAGAATGCTGCTTCCACAGTGTCTAGCATTTGCAAATGTATATGAAGCCAGGACTCTTCTTTGATGTTGATTATTATTGGCTCCTCCTTCTGGTTGATTGGGATTTGAGGTATCCCCTTCCATTTCTTGGAATTCCTCCTCATATTCTTCCTCTCCAATAACGTTCTTCCCTCTTTCAGCTCTTCTTATTCTCCGAAGAGTTCTTTGATCAATTTCAGAGAGGATGGGGGAAGATCTTCCTGTACCTGACATACAAACACACAACAATAAACACACAAACCCAGAAAGCTAATGAAACTTCAATCTATAGCTTAGAATGAAGTTTTAGTTAGTTTAAGCAAAAATTCAAACAGTTAGTGTGTTAGAGAAACAGAAAAGAAAAAGTGCTTAATCTAAACCTCCACTTCACTTAATCATTGTCAATCTATTTCAATCCCCGGCAACGGCGCCAAAAACTTGATGTGCGGAAAACGATCCGACACAAAACTCACCGGCAAGTGTACCGGGTTGCATCAAGTAATAATAACTCACATGAGTGAGGTCGATCCCACAGGGATTGAAGGATTGAGCAATTTTAGTTTAGTGGTTGGTTTAGTCAAGCGAATCAAGTGTTGGTTGAGTGATTTGTGTTTAACAGGAAGTAAATGACAGTAATTGTAAAAGGGGAAGGGCAAATTGCAGTAAATTAAAGAACAGGAAAGTAAACTTGCAGAATCTTAAAGAACAAGAAAGTAAATGACTGAAACTTAAAGTGTAAGAAATGTAAATAGCAGTAACTTAAATGGCAAGAAATGTAAATTGCTTGAATATAAAAGGGATTTGAGGACTGGGATTGCAAAAACTAAACAAAGAGAAATTAAATTGCAACAATTAATTAAGTAGAAGATGAATTGGATCAAACAGAAAATGAAATTAAAGTGCAGCAGGGTTCACAGAAGAACCAAAAGTAAAATTGGGTCTCAGGTCTCAAGAGACTAGGTAGCAGAGCCTAGATCTCTATTCGCCTTCCTAGATCCAAGCTCTCAAAGCAATTGGTAGATAATTGAAGAAGAAGCAGTAAAAGTAACAGAAGTGAAATTGAATTGTGCAGAAAAAGATTTGAAGAGAGTTTGAATGGGAATTGAAACAGAATTTCCTCAATTTCTCACACCCAAAACTCAGAAACAGAAGAGTAGAATTGCCCGAGCAAGAATGAGGAAGGAGACCAGTCAATTCTCCCTTAATCCTCTGAACTCTCGGTCAAGTCTCTCCAGAACAATTGCCAAAAATTCAAAGCTCAAAGAGAGTGCAAAATTCAAAAGCTAAGCCAAAGATAAGTCAAAAGGTCCTAATTACATCAAACTAGCTCCTATTTATACACTTTCTATTCTTGGATTTTGGGATTTGGATGGGCTTTTGATTTGGTGAAGAAATGAATTAAAATGGGGTTTTAATTTGAATTTTCGGCCCATGAGAAGTTGCTCCCAGGAGGCTGCCCTGCCCTTGCGGAGGGCAGGGCAGGATTTGGAGTTTGGTGCGTTGTTGGTGCGGCGTGGTGCATCCTTGGTGCGCAGAATGCTGCCCTGCCCGCGCCAAGGGCAGGGCAGGAAAAGTTGGTGCGCCAGAAATTGCCTTGGTGCGCTATTGGTGCTGCCAGAATCAAGAATTGGTGCGCCATAATTTGCCTTGGTGCATAGGATGCTGCCCTGCCCTCGCAGAGGGCAGGGTAGAATAATATGGTGCTGCCAGGATTGAGCTGTGATGCGCGCTGGTGCTGCCAGGAGGGTGATTTGGTGTGCCAGAAATGTCTCTTGGTGCGCCAGATCCATGCACCAACAAAATGCTGCCCTGCCCTCGCGGAGGGCAGGGCAGTGTTTCCACTTTGATGTCCCGTGTTCGAAACACGGCTGGAACACACGCTCAATTAATTTCCTTGGTTTCTTGGCACGGCACTCAACCTTAGTTCCTTGCTTCTTCCTTGTTTCGTGTTCGATTCTTGTGGTATGCATGGGTGACATTTTTCCTTTGATTTTCTTCCTTGGTGAGCCCGATACTGCCCTTGTGGAGGGCAGGGCAAGGTTCTCTTCTTCTTGGTTCCAAGGCACAATTTTGTGCTCTGCCCTTGTAGTGGGCAGGGCAGAGTTGCCTTCCTTGCTTGGTTCCCTTATGTTGCCCTCCTAGAGGGCAGTGTGCCCTTGTGGAGGGCAATGTTTGCCTCCCCCTTTGCATGCGGCACACTTCCTCTTGCTTTGACCACACTTTCCTTTCCTTGGGCTACACTTCTTAGGCCACGCTTTTCCTTTTCTTTTCTTTTCTTCACCTACAATAAACCAAAACAACCACTCAAAGTATCACTAAATTCAAGAGGCTTATAAATCAATTAAAATTCAATTAAAATTAGCTTAAACCTCATGGATTAACATTAATTTCATGGTGGTTGCTTGATTTAAAGAAATTGTGCATTTTCACTCCAAATCACTTACTTAGGATGCAAGAAAGTGCATAAATGCTAACAAAACAAGTGAAATTAGCTTGAAAAATGGGTATATGATGACTTGTCATCACAACACCAAACTTAAATCTTGCTTGTCCCCAAGCAAGCATCAAAACTAAGAGAAATTGAAATGAATAAGAAAAGAACACATATCCTTATTAGGCATATAGCAGAACTTGATCTATGGGGTCTTTATGCAGACAATGATAACTCAATTATTGTTGCTGTTACATAATATACATCTTTCTTCAAAGGCTTGCTAAACTTGCTGTTAGAAGACTCACTTTTTGATTACTCCCTTGCTAACTTTTCTTGGCTTATAATGCTTAACGAGCTTATTATTCTTTTGGAGGTTTGGTGTCAAATGTTGCAGTAGTAGCCTTTGGCTTTATTTGTTTTTTAACTGAGTTCTTGCAGATTTGTGAGACTGTTAAGACAAATGGAGTAGATTCTGAAGTCTACAGGCTCATGCTTTTCCCTTTTGCTGTAAGAGACAGAGCTAGAACATGGTTGGACTCACAACCTAAAGATAGCCTGGACTCCTGGGATAAGCTGGTCATGGCTTTCTTGGATAAATTCTTTCGTCCTCAAAATCTGAGCAAGCTTAGAGTGGATGTTCAGACCTTCAAACAAAAGGATGGTGAATCCTTCTATGAAGCTTGGGAAAGATACAAGCAAATGACCAAAAAGTGTCCTTCTGACATGTTTTCAGAATGGACCATATTAGATATATTCTATTATGGTCTATCTGAATTTTCCAAGATGTCATTGGACCATTCTGCAGGTGGATCTATTCACCTAAAGAAAATGCCTGAAGATGCTAAAGAACTTATTGACATGGTTGCAAATAACCAATTCATGTACACTTCTGAGAGGAATTCCGTGAACAGTGGGACACCTCAGAGGAAAGGAGTTCTTGAAATATATGCTCTGAATGCCATATTGGCTCAGAACAAAGTGTTTACTCAGCAAGTCAACATGATCTCTCAAAGTCTGAATGGATGGCAAAATGCATCCAACAGTACTAAAGAGGCAGCTTCTGAAGAAGCTTATGATCCTGAGAACCCTGCAATGGCAGAGGTTAATTACATGGGTGAACCTTATGGAAACACCTATAACTCATCATGGAGAAATCATCCAAATTTCTCATGGAAGGATCAACAAAAGCCTCAACAAGGCTTTAACAATGGTGGAAGAAATAGATTCAGTAATAACAAGCCTTTTCCATCATCTTCTCTGCAACAGACAGAAAATTCTGAAAAGAGCCCCTCTAATTTAGCAAACTTAGTCTCTGATCTGTCAAAAGCCGCTTTCAGTTTCATGAGTGAAACAAGATCCTCCATCAGAAATTTGGAGGCATAAGTGGGCCAGCTGAGTAAGAAAGTCATTGAAACTCCTCCCAGTATTCTCCCAAGCAATACAGAAGAGAATCCAAAAGGAGAGTGCAAGGCCATTGATGTAATCAATATGGCCGAATGCACAAGGGAGGAGGAGGACGAAAATCCTAGTGAGGAAGACCTCCTGGGACGACCCTCAAACAAGAAGGAGTTTCCTATTGAGGACCTAAAGGGATCTGAGGCTCATATAGAGACCATAGAGATTTCACTAAATCTCCTTCTGCCATTCATGATCTCTAAAGACTATTCTTCCTCAGAAGAGGATGAAGATACAACTGGAAAGCAAGTTGCTCAATATCTAGGAGCTATCATGAAGCTGAATGCCAAGTTGTTTGGTAATGAGACTTGGGAAGGTGAATCTCCCTTGCTCATTAGTGAACTAGATACATGGATTCAGAAAACCTTACCTCAAAAGAGACAAGATCCTGGTAAATTCTTAATCCCCTGTACTATAGGCACCATGACCTTTAACAAGGCTCTGTGTGACCTAGGGTCAGGCATAAATCTTATGCCACTCTCTCTAATGGAGAAAATAGGGATCATTGAGGTACAACCTGCCTTGTTCTCATTACAATTGGCAGACAAGTCATTAAGACAAGCTTATGGATTAGTAGAGGACGTGTTAGTAAAGGTTGAAGGCCTTTACATCCCTGCTGATTTCATAGTCTTAGACACTAGGAAGGAAGAAGATGAATGCATCATCCTTGGAAGACCCTTCCTAGCCACAGCAGAAGCTGTGATTGATGTTAACAGAGGAGAATTAGTCCTTCAATTGAATGGGGACCACCTTGTGTTTAAAGCTCAAGGATCTCCCTCTGCAACCATAGAGAGGAAGCATGAAAAGCTTCTCTCAGTTCAGAGTCAAGAAGAGCCCCCACAGTCAAACTCTAAGTTTGGTGTTGGGAGGCCACAACCAAACTCTAAGTTTGGTGTTACATCCCCACAACCAAACTCTAAGTTTGGTGTTGGGACTATACAACATTGACCTGATCACCTGTGAGGCTCCATGAGAGCCCACTGTCAAGCTAATGACATTAAAAGAGCGCTTATTGGGAGGCAACCCAATTTTTATTTATGTAATTTTAATTTTATTTTATTGTTATTTTGTGTTTTATTTGGTACATGATCATGTGGAGTCACAAAAAAATATAAAAACTAAAAACAGAATCAAAAACAGCAGAAGAAAAATCACACCCTGGAGGAAGGACATCCTGGCGTTCAACGCTAGTAAGGAGCATCTGGCTGGCATTCAACGCCAGAACAGAGCATGAATCTGGCGCTAAACGCCAGAAACAAGCAACATCCTGGCGTTTGAACGCCAGGAATGTGCCTCGAGGAAAGCTGGCGCTGAACGCCAGTAACAAGCATGGAACTGGCGTTCAACGCCAGAAACATGCTACACATGGGCGTTGAACGCCCAGAACGTGCATCACCTCGGCGTTTAAACGCCAGAATGGTATGCAAAGGCATTTTACATGCCTAATTGGTGCAGGGATGTAAATCCTTGACATCTCAGGATCTGTGGACCCCACAGGATCATCTCAGGATCTGTGGACCCCACAGGATCTCCACCTAACATATTCCGACCTTACCTCCTAATCCTATAACACTCTTCCCCAAAACACACTTCCCAACAACTTCAATCTCTCTTCTCAATTACCCCCTTCACCACTCACATCCATCCACTCTTCCCCATAATCCCCACCCACCTTCAAAATTCAAAAACACTTTCCCACCCAATCCCACCCTAAATGGCCGAACCTACCCTCTCCCCTTTTCCTATATAAACCCCTCCATTCTACTTCATTTTCACACAACACAACCCCCTCTTCTATACCTTGGCCGAAACCTACACTCCCCCTTCTCCTCTATATTTTCTTCTGCTTCTTCTTCTTCTTCTTTTCTTTCTTGTCTTGCTCGAGGGCGAGCAATATTTTAAGTTTGGTGTGGTCAAAGCATAATCTTTTTTATTTTCCATTACCATCAATGGCACCTAAGGCCGGAAAATCCTCTAGAAAAGGAAAAGGGAAGACAAAAGCTTCCACCTCCGAGTCATGGGAGATGGAAAGATTCATCTCCAAAAGCCATCAAGACCACTTCTATGATGTTGTGGCAAAGAAGAAGGTGATCCCTGAGGTCCCTTTCAAGCTCAAGAAAAATGAGTATCCGGAGATCCGACATGAAATCCGAATAAGAGGTTGGGAAGTCCTAACCAACCCCATGCAACAAGTCGGAATTTTAATGGTTCAAGAGTTCTATGCCAATGCATGGATCACTAGGAACCATGATCAAAGTGTGAACCCGAGTCCAAAGAATTATCTCACAATGGTTCGGGGGAAATACTTAGATTTTAGTCCGAAAAATGTGAGGTTGGCATTCAACTTGCCCATGATGCAAGGAGATGCACGTCCCTATACTAGAAGGGTCAACTTTGATCAAAGGTTGGACCAAGTCCTCATGGACATATGTATGGAAGGAGCTCAATGGAAAAGAGACTCCAAAGGCAAGCCAGTTTAACTGAGAAGACTGGACCTCAAGCCTGTAGCTAGAGGATGCTTGGAGTTCATTCAACGCTCCATCATTCCCACTAGCAACCGATCTGAAGTTACTGTGGATCGGGCCATCATGATTCATAGCATCAAGATCGGAGAGGAAGTAGAAGTTCATGAAGTCATCTCCAATGAAATCTACAAAATAGCCGATAAGTCCTCCAACACGGCAAGGCTAGCTTTTCCTCATCTTATTGCCATCTATGTTACTCAGCTGGAGTTATCATAGAAGGAGACATCCTCATTGAAGAGGATAAGCCTATCACCAAGAAAAGGATGGAGCAAGCAAGAGAGACCCTCCACGGATCTCAAGAGATGCATGAGGAAGCTCATCATCAAGAAATCCCTGAGATGCCTCAAGGGATGCACTTTCCTCCCAACAACTATTGGGAACAACTCAACACTTCCCTAGAAGATTTGAGCTACAATGTGGAACAATTAAGGGTGGAACATCATGAGCACTCCATCATTCTCCACGAAATAAGAGAAGATCAAAGAGCAATGAGGGAGGAGCAACAAAGGCGAGGAAGGGACATAGAAGAGCTTAAGGACATTGTTGGTCCTTCAAGAAGAAGACGCCACTAAGGTGGATTCATTCCTTGTTCTTATTTCTTTCTGCTTTTCGGTTTTTATGTTGTGTTCAATTATGTTTTGTGTCTCTACTTCATGATCATTAGTGTTTAGTACCTATGTCTTAAAGTTATGAATAATTCCATTAATCCTTCACCACTCTTAAATGAAAAATGTTTTAATTCAAAAGAACAAGAAGTACATGAGTTTCGAATTTATCCTTGAATTTAATTTAATTATATTGATGTGGTGACAATACTTTTTGTTTTCTGAATGAATGCTTAAACAATGCATATTTTAGATCTTGTTGTTTATGAATGTTAAAATTGTTGGCTCTTGAAAGAATGATGAACAAAGAGAAATATTATTGATGATCTGAAAAATCATAAAATTGGTTCTTGAAGCAAGAAAAAGCAGTGAAAAAGCAAAAGCTTGGAAAAAAAATTAGAAAGAAAAAGAAAAAGCAAGCAGAAAAAGCCAATAGCCCTTAAAACCAAAAGGCAAGGGTAAAAAGGATCCAAGGCTTTAAGCATCAATGGATAGGAGGGCCCAAGGAAATAAAATCCAGGCCTAAGCGGCTAAATCAAGCTGTCCCTAACCATATGCTTGTGTCATGAAGGTCCAAGTGAAAAGCTTGAGACTGAGTGGTTAAAGTCGTGATCCAAAGCAAAAAGAGTGTGCTTAAGAGCTTTGGACACCTCTAACTGGGGACTCTAGCAAAGCTGAGTCACAATCTGAAAAGGTTCACCCAGTTATGTGTCTGTGGCATTTATGTATCCGGTGGTAATATTGGAAAACAAAGTGCTTAGGGCCACGGCCAAGACTCATAAAAGTAGCTGTGTTCAAGAATCAACATACTTAACTAGGAAAGTCAATAACACTATCCGAAATCTAAGTTTCTAGAGAAGCCAATCATTCTGAACTTCAAAGGAAAAAGTGAGGTGCCAAAACTGTTCAGAAGCAAAAAGCTACAAGTCCCGCTCATCTAATTAGAATTAATATTCATTGATATTTTGGGATTTATAGTATATTCTCTTCTTTTTATCCTAATTGATTTTCAGTTGCTTGGGGACAAGCAACAATTTAAGTTTGGTGCTGTGATGAGCGGATAATTTATACGCTTTTTGGCATTATTTTTAGGTAGTTTTTAGTAAGTTCAAGCTACTTTTAGGGATGTTTTCATTAGTTTTTATGCTAAATTCACTTTTCTGGATTTTACTATGAGTTTGTGTGTTTTTCTGTGATTTCAGGTAATTTCTGGCTGAAATCGAGGGACTTGAGCAAAACTCTGATAGGATGCTGACAAAGGACTGCTGATGCTGTTGGAATCTGACCTCCCTGCACTCGAAATGGATTTTCTGGAGCTACAGAACTCCAAATGGCGCGCTCTCAACGTCGTTAAAAAGTATACATCCAGATCTTTCCAGCATAATATAATAGTCTATACTTTATTCGGGAATTGACGAAGTAAATTGGTGCTCAACGCAAATTCCATGTTGCTATCTGGAGTAAAACGCCAGAAACACGTCACGACCTGGAGTTGAACGCCCAAAACACGTTACAACTTGGCGTTCAACTCCAAAAGAAGCCTTCACTCGTGGATAAATCAAGCTCAGCCCAAACATACACCTAGTGGGCCCCGGAAGTGGATTTATACATCAATTACTTATTCCTGTAAACCCTAGTAGCTAGTTTATTATAAATAGGACTTTTTACTAGTGTATTAGACATCTCTGGACGCCTAGTCCTTAGACCTTGGGGGCTGGCCATTCGGCCATGCCTGGACCTTCATCACTTATGTATTTTCAACGGTGGAGTTTCTACACACCATAGATTAAGGGTGTGGAGCTCTGCTGTACCTCGAGTTTCAATGCAATTACTATTATTTTCTATTCAATTCTCTTTATTCCTATTCTAAGATATTCGTTGCACTTCAACTTGATGAATGTGATGATCCGTGACACTCATCATCATTCTCACCTATGAACGCGCTTGACTGACAACCACTTCCGTTCTACCTTAGACCGGGCGCATATCTCTTGGATTCCTTAATCAGAATCCTCGTGGTATAAGCTAGAATTGATGGCGGCATTCATGGGAATCCGGAAAGTCTAACCTTGTCTGTGGTATTCTGAGTAGGATTCCGGGATTGAATGACTGTGACGAGCTTCAAACTCCTGAAGGCTGGGCGTTAGTGACAGACACAAAAGAATCAAGGGATTCTATTCCAACCTGATTGAGAATCGACAGATGATTAGCTGTGCTGTGACAGAGCATTTGGACCTTTTTCACTGAGAGGATGGGAAGTAGCCATTGACAGCGGTGATGCCCTACATACAGCTTGCCATGGAAAGGAGTAAGAAGGATTGGATGAATGTAATAAGAAAGCAGAGATTCGGAAGGAGCACAGCATCTCCATACACCTATCTAAAATTCCCACCATGGAATTACATGAGTAACTTTATCTTTATTTCCTGTTTATTATTTATTATTATTCAAAAATCCATAATCAATTATAATCCGCCTGACTGAGATTTACAAGATGATCATAGCTTGCTTCATACCAACAATCTCTGTGGGATCGACCCTTACTCACGTAAGGTATTACTTGGACGACGCAGTACACTTGCTGGTTAGTTGAACGGAGTTGTGACCACGCATAGCAAACTGCCATAATAATAAATTTCATACAAGTACAAAGAGACCAACTTTGATGATCACAATTTCGTGCACCAACTGACGTAAAAAAGTCGGACCAGTCCACCACAATAACCAAAGTTATAAAAAGTAAATCCCTGGAAAGAGGCCTGGCCAGCCCTAAAAAAGAGGATTACTAAAAATAAGTTAGAAGGGACCGACGTAATGAAGTCGGCCCAACAAAACCACAAATGTTATAAAAAGTAATCCTTAAAAGAGACCTGACAAAGGTCCAAAAAAGAGGATTACTAGAAATAACTTAGAAGGGACCGACATAATGAAGTTGGCCCGAAAAAAGTTATAAAAAGTAATCCATAAAAGAGATCTGACAAAGGTCCAAATAAAATGGATTACGATGAAATAACTTAGAAGAGGCCAACATGAAGAAGTCGGCCCAAGCCAATTAAAGCTACAGATTGGACCGACGAGAAGAAGTCGGACCAACGAAGGCTACAACTTGGACCGACAAGAAGAAGTCGGACCAACAAAAGCTACAGCATGGACCGACAAGAGAAGTCGAACCAACGAAAGCTAAAGAAGGATCGATAAGAGAATTCCGACCAACGAAAAACGTGTGCTAAAAGGGACAAAGCTTTGCCCAAAAAGCCACGGCACCATGACAAGACTATTGAAATTGTTCAGACTAACTAAAAAGGGTTCCACGAGAACACTAAAAAGTTGTCAGACAAGTTAGCCCAAAGGTTATCTCGCCCAAACAGGAGACAGAAAAAATAAGATCTGATAAAAAGAGGTCGGACAACAAAGTACCGACACTCTATAAACATCTAACAAACGCCAAGGAAAGGTCAAAAAGCCAAAGCCAGAAGTGCTTCACTGAATGGTACGAAGTCTTGAAAAAAGACACTACTTAAAAGGCAAAAGCACAAATCAAAACGGCGCTAAAAAGTCATCTAAACAAAGTATAAAAAGGTTCCCCATCGGTACACTACCTAAAAAAGTTTTTGGATTATGACTAAAAAGCCCGAGCATTGAAGACAAACAAGTCGAAAGAAGGCTGAAAAATCCCCTCAACAAACTAAAAAAGGGGCAAATACCAGACTCGCACAAGATCGACCGAAGTCAGGATGCTTGAGCACCACTTCCCCCCAAAGAGATTGAAGCTCTGAAAGCACGATCTTACGGAAAGGTCCAAACTCAAGCAGGGGCAAAGTCGTACTGGTCGACGTCAGCTAAGAAGAGGCACAAGTACGATCTCAAAGAAAGAACAAGCCAAAAGGTTGGGATCCAACTTAAGGCTCAAATGTGCTTAGCTAAAAGGGATACAACTCCACTAAAAGGGATACAACTCCACTCAAAGAAGGCACAATCTCAAACAGGGCTACGAACGTCATCCGAGACTAAAAAAGGTTCTATATAAAGAACACTAAAAAGTCATCAGATAAGTCACTAAAAGCCCGGATATCAAGCCACAAGGATAACTTTGCCAAAGCAGAGGGATGTCAGCACAAACTTAAAGCAAGGCATGATCCAAAAAGCAAGGGTAGAAAACCCACACTACCACTCAAAAGAGGTCGGACTGGGAAGTACCAAACCTCTAGAAAATCTGCAAGGATTGCAAAGCAATGAAGAAACAAGCCAGACAGATGCTTGAGCACGACTTCCCCAAAGAGATCGAAGCTCTGAAAGCACGATCTCACGAAAAGGTCCAAACTCAAGCAGGGGCACTGTTCATACATCGGTTCGAGCTGTAACGAATTGGGTTGGCCGACCTCTTAGAAGGTTGGCCCATGACCAACCTCTTGGAAAGTTGGCCCATTACCGACCTCTTCTCAAAGAGGTCGGCCAAATCGCCATAGGAGCCCAAAGCAGGCCCAAATAAAGGAGCACAGCCCAAATCTAAAGGCGGTCAGAGCCCAGAAAGATATGTCGGCTCCCTAAAGGATAAGATGACTTCACTCAAAGATAAGATAAGATAAGATAACTATCTTATCTCCAAAAAGGTCACTCCTCACCATTATAAATACACTGGAGCACCAGGTATAACTCATACTCTGATTCTACTAAAAATTTGCTTAATACCCTTGCTAACCTAAGCATCGGAGTCCATTGCAGGTACCACCACCCTCCGGTGACGAAGGATCAGCACCATTATCAAGTCCAGCAAGTCGGACACATTAGCTCCGACCTGTACAGAAGGTCTCATCCGAGATCGACCTACAATTTCAGGTAACCCTCGGAACACATACCATCTCCATACCCTCACCAAGAAGAACCACTTTCCTACTATGAACTCATTCTCCAAAATAATGAACCTTCCTATCAACCCTAAGCCCGAATGGATGAATCTCTATCTTTGATACTTCAAGGACAAGCGGATATACAACGGGATACACTAGAGTTTGTAACTAATTTGACCAGGGTAGTGCATACCTTATCCTACCAATGCTTTAACACTCAGGGTACTTCCGTAGCTACATGTGGAAAACCAAAGGAAGAGCAAAGCATAGAGAAGAGATTGGAAAATCCGGTGAGGAAGGAGGACCCAAAGTTTATAGTGGAACAATTGGAGAAACATATGGTTATTGAAGCAAAGGAAGAAGTGGATGAAGATCTAGGAGATGCGGAACCACCATGTGGATCTCAACAACCTCTGCGGCATATAAAGGTTGATCAAGAGATGGATTCAATCATCAATGAGTTCTTATCACAAATTGAATCCTCTCCCATGGGTTGTGAAATTGAAGCTAATGAAGACAACCCAAAACCAAAAGAAGTTGGTGATCTCATTGAAAACTTTTCCATTGAAGGTCAAGTTGATAGTGAAGTAGATTTTACACAACCTCCCAAGTTCGATTTGATTGATAACGAGGAGGAAATGGAAGAAGTCAACAAGCAAGAAGAATTTGAAAGAAGCTGTCAAGAGGTGGAGATACCCAAAGAAGAGCATAATGAAGTCGACCTTGCATTGTCTAAGTGTGGGGAGGTTTCCCTCCCCAAATCGCCATCCAACACAACATTCAAGTGGGTGAAATTCCTATCCTTAAACTTTACTTTCTCACTTGAATATGTCTTGATTGAAATGGATGGAAAACTTAGAGCTCTTTGTAGAACTAAGGGTAAAATGGAGTTGTGTAGCGGTTGGAAGTTTGGTATTAGGCTCGTTAAGGTCAAAGTTCCAAGGCATAGGGACCATGATTGGACGAACACCACTTTGCATGGGTCTTTGAAGAAGACTTGGTGTACTAAAGAGAATTCAAGTTGTCAACCTCCTGGAGGGAAAAATCATGAAGATCAACTAGAAGATGGGTGTGAGAATAAGATATGGGATCTCGGATCGAAGCATGATGACCGACTATGGGAACTCATATTTTGGGTGGAACTCCATCCAAACTTGGTGAAGATGGCTGGAACTTCTGTCAACCGTTTGAGGAACAAAGATCCTTGGAGGTTCAAGGATGAGGACAAGCATAAGCCACCATGACAAAGAGCTTCCAAAGGTCCAACTTAAGGACTCAAACTAAAAGTGCTAGGTGGGAGACACCCCACCGTGGTAAACTCTTTCCACTCTTTTGTAGTTTTGATTAATAAGTGATTTGAGCTACCATTGTAGGTAATTTTCTCTCCATATCTTTATTTCAATAAAGTGGTTGTAGATTTATTGTAGACCAAGTTTCTCTTTCTTGAATTTGAAAATTCTTAAAAAGCCAAAAGATTTTTGAAAATTCTGTATTTTTGGTCAACTTTGAGTCGTTGGTAATGTTAGGAGGATTTTGAGCTGTTTTGAGGATGAAGGCCCATACATTTTTCCAGAGAGTTGGGCCACCCCTGCGCCAACATTAAGCTCCTAGCACAACCTCACTCACGCGGATGCGCACTACGCGCATGCACGCCGAAGGCATCATACTACATTGTGCGTGTCCGCGCCAATGCCGCGTACGCGTGGGTTCCCCGACGTAATTTCCATAATCCAACCCGAGAGTTATGCTAACTCTGGGCTCACATCAAGCCCCTGCCCAAACTCACTAGAAGCGGACGCGTACTATACGCGTCTGCGCCCATGCCTACACCCTCCATCTACGCGAAGGCACACCTGGTGCTTCCGTGCACCCTTTTCTGTCAACCAACCGCGCGAACGCGCTCTGTGTGCAGCTGTGTGGATTTGAATTCCCTAACACCCCAGGGACGCAATAACCCTTCATTCGCACACCTTAACCCTTACCCCTTCTAACGTTCTCTCTTCCTCTTTCCCTTTCATAACCATCATTCTCAAGTGCTGCCGGACCACCCACCACCGCCGCCGACGACGAAATTGCCACCACCACCATTCTCTTTCCCTACTTCCCTCCTCTCTTTTCACTCACTTCTCTCACCGCCTCTCTCTCTCTCTGCTCTCTCCACCGCAACTACCAGTTGTTGCCGGCAAACCCTCCGCCGCCATTTCGTCTTCCCTTTTTCTCATATTCCACCCAATTCTCCTCTTCTCACTCTTTCCTCTGCCCTGTATTCATCCCACTGCTCCGCGCTGCCTTACTGCTTCAACGCTGATTTCTACTTTTGCCCGTTGCAAGCTACCGTGAGCTCCACCAGTCGCCATCAGCTTTGAGCGGCGGTAACCCATCCTTCCCTAGTTCCATTTCCACTTCCATTCTATCTCTGACTCCCAGATTCACCATGCCTCTGTCTTTGCTCTGTTTCTTTACCGTTTTCATTAATTTTGATTAGTTGGTTTTAAATTAGTTAGTTGGTTAATCCTGCATGCTAGGCTAGATAGAAATAACTGCGGTTAGATAGTTAGGTTGTGGTTAGAAGATTCTAGGCCTGATAAGTGCTCCGTTTGTGCTTACTTGTTTGAGTGTTACATGCTGAATATTGAGTGGTGTACCCTGTTTTATGTGTTCTGTCTCACTACTGCCTTGCTCGATAATGCTGCCCGAGTCCTATGTATTCCTTAATTGCTTTGCCTTTTGATATGTGAACTCATATGACTGTTTCTAGCTGCTAATTGCCATCCGGGAACATCCGATTTACTGCCGGAATGCTGCCCAATTTTCTAGAAATTATTTTGGTTTTAGACATGCTACCTATAATTGAACTTGTTGCTTTTAGAATTGAGTATTGACCTGAATACCTCAAGTTCAACTTTTAGGTGACCTTGGGTTGGCTTTTCCGTGTTTCTTATGTTCCCGGTGATATGCTTTGAACCCTTGCATGCTTTCACTTTTCAAGTTAATCAAATGCCTTTGAATTGTGCTACATTTACCAATTGATTTAACTTGACAATCTTTTCGAAGATGCTTCATTCTTTTAAAAATAATTATTGCATTTCCATTGTGTAACCCAGTTGCTCCAATTTGATTTTCTAACTTTGGGTCATGTTACACAAAGCGCATATTGTAACACCAATTATTACAATCTTTATGACCATGACATTGATTGATGACGTACTTTCAATTTATTACTCTTTTTGCAATTTCAAATTTCATCATCAATGACTGCATTCCCCTCATGAACGTGAGCATGCTTAGGCCAACAATGCCAAGAACCCACTTAACAAGGTCGATAAGGATAATCAACAGCTACCGGCCACTGATACGGCCAAGTTTCCCAATCTATACTGTGAGCTCTGCTTCCCTACCTTTCGAAAGAAGAACCTGAATATTGAGAAGAAATTGGCTATTCCCGATGACCTGAGGTAGTCTATGGAGGCCCCTATTCAGGGATTGGGTTTAGGCTTTATTGATAGGAATTTGGGACGGATAAACACCTCATGGGTCCAGGAGTTTTATTGCAATTTCTTTCGAGAGGCTCTTGATTCAGTACATTTACGGGGCGGGCAGATCTTGATTACTAAGGGAGACAATGGGGATGTATTGCATTGCCTACGTCGGACTGGTGATACTTGTGCATACCAGCAGGCAGAGATAGCAATTAATGCTATGACCTTTGATTATGAAGCTCTGAAGAGTGTTATTGCCACCCCGGACGCCCCTTGGGTGATGGATGCTAACAACAAGAGGCCCAAGGGGATGTTTTTTGCCTATTTGTGTAGAGAGGCCAGGACTTGGCAGTTGATATTTGCCCACTACGTCATGGATACTACCTATTTTTCTGAGATTCTGATGGATATGCTTCTCCTGATTGGCTGTGTTATGGAGGGAAAAGAGGTATACATCCCCCAGCTGATCAGGAGATGCATGTGGCGAGCACACATCCGTAGCCTACTACCATTTCCCACCTAGGTCACTAGGATTATTGAGTTAGCTGGCGCCCCATGGAGGGATGATGACGCTATACCACCACCCTCAGACGACGACGATAAGGAGGTTACTACTCCGTGGGTACATGGGTGCACGAGAAGCCCCTATCCAGGCACCGCTCTCGAGCTAGAGCAGCAATAGAGGCAGCTAGACCTTCATCAGCTGCACCAGCAGGACCCTCTGCTTTAGTAGCAGTACCTTTACCACCACCAGCACCCGAGCTGACCTACCTTCTGGTTCAGTGTCTATTCCGAATCATGGAGCGTAGTGAGCACCGGATTATGCGACGCTTAGACTGATTGGACCTGGCATTCGCAGCACATGGCGTTGAGCTACCACCACTTCCTGACTCTTCAGCATCCGATGAGGAGGAGCATGTGGAGGATCCGGTTTAGTCAGGGGCACCCTCACAGACACAGACTACCCAGGAGACCCAGCTATCTCCCGAGGAGCCAGTGACCCAGCCTGAGCCCCAGCTGCAGCTAGATGTGACTGTTAACCCCCATTCCGAGCCTGAGCACTAGCATCATGGATGATGCTTGATCGTAAGTGTGGGGAGGTCACCGGCGTCACCGTTGGTGGATTTGGTGAACATTTCCAGACACTATCACTTAGTTATCTTATTTTGCTTTATTTTGTACTCTTTTGGGATTATTGTATATATTTGCTATGATTGTGTGTTATTTCCCTTAGTTACATCTTAGTTACATCTTATAACCACTTATTTTCCTTCTTGTGTGTTATTGTTCTCTTCCTATGATTGTGATCCTTGATTTGCCTAATTCTATATATCCACTTATTCCTTGTATTCATGCTTTTATATGATTGAGGCCATTATTTCATTAGCTCACTTACCTAAATAGCCTACCTTTTACTCTCCATTGTTAACCAACTTTGAGCCTACGCTTAACCCAGTTGTTCTTTATTTTAGCACTTTACAAGCCTAAAGCGAAAAATAATAAAAGTCCTTTGTTTGGATCTTTGATTAGCTTAGGCAAGTGAGAGTGTTTATTATTCAAGTTTGGTGAGATTTGGGAACATTAGTGGGGATAAAAGGATTTGTTTTTTTTTTGTAAATTTTGGGAATTGGGTACATACTCATGTATTAATCAAATGTTAAACCTTATGCATTGATGATGAGCGGATAATTTATACGCTTTTTGACATTGTTTTTAGGTAGTTTTTAATAGGTTCAAGCTACTTTTAGGGATTTTTTCATTAGTTTTTATGCTAAATTCACATTTCTGGACTTTACTATGAGTTTGTCTGTTTTATTGTGATTTCAAGTATTTTCTGGCTGAAATTGAGGGACCTGAGCAAAACTCTGATAAAAGGCTGACAAAGGATTGCTGATGCTGTTGGAATCTGACCTCCTTGCACTCAAAATAGATTTTCTGGAGCTATAGAACTTTAAATGGCGCGCTCTCAATGGCGTTGGAAAGTAGACATTCAGAGCTTTCCAATAATATATAATAGTCCATACTTTATTTGGGAATTGACGACGTAAACTGGCGCTCAACGCGAATTCCATGCTACATTCTGGAGTCAAACGCCAGAAACACGTCACGAACCAGAGTTGAATGCCCAAAACACGTTACAACTTGGCGTTCAACTCCAAGATAAGCCTCAGCTCGTGTAACATTCAAGCTCAGCCCAAACATACACAAAGTGGGACCCGAAAGTGGATTTATGTATCAATTACTTACTTCTGTAAACCCTAGCAGCTAGTTTATTATAAATAGGACTTTTTACTAGTGTATTAGACATCTTGGGACGTTTAGTTCTCAGATCATGGAGGCTGGCCATTCGGCCATGCCTGGACCTTTCACTTATGTATTTTCAACGGTGGAGTTTCTACACACCATAGATTAAGGGTGTGGAGCTCTGCTGTACCTCAAGTTTCAATGCAATTACTATTATTTTCTATTCAATTCGATTTATTCCTGTCCTAAGATATTCGTTGCACTTCAACTTGATGAATGTGATGATCCGTGACACTCATCATCATTCTCACCTATAAACGCGTGTGATTGACAACCACTTCCGCTCTACCTTAGACCGGGCGCATATCTCTTGGATTCCTTTATCAGAATCTTCGTGGTATAAGCTAGAATTGATGGCGGCATTCATGGGAATCCAGAAAGTCTAACCTTGTCTGTGGTATTCCGAGTAGGATTCCGGGATTGAATGACTGTGACGAGCTTCAAACTCCTGAAGGCCGGGCGTTAGTGACAGACGCAAAAGAATCACTGGATTCTACTCCAACCTGATTGAGAACCGACAGATGATTAGCCGTGCTGTGACAGAGCATTTAGACCTTTTTCACTGAGAGGATGGGATGTAGCCATTGACAACGGTGATGCCCTACATACAGCTTGCCATGAAAAGGAGTAAGAAGGATTGGATGAATGTAATAAGAAAGTAGAGATTCGGAAGGAACACAGCACCTCCATGCACCTATCTGAAATTCCCACCATTGGATTACATGAGTAACATTATCTTTATTTCCTGTTTATTTTATTTATCTTTTGAATATCTAATCCAATCATATTTGAATTAGCCTGACTGAGATTTACAAGATGACCATAGATTGCTTCATACTAACAATCTCCGTGGGATCGACCCTTACTCACGTAAGGTATTACTTGGACGACCTAGTGCACTTGCTGGTTAGTTGTGCAAAGTTGTGAATTAAATTTTAGACACCATGATGTTGTTGTCTTGCATGTTTTCTTTACATTGAAAATTTTTCAAAAATATGTTCTTGATGTTCATCATGATCTTCAAAGTGTTCTTGGTGTTCATCTTGACATTCATAGTGTTCTTGCATGCATCATGTGTTTTGATCCAAAATTTTCATGCATTAAGTATTTTTAGTGTTTTTCTCTCTCATAAAAAAAATTTTCAAAAATTTCAAAAATATCTTATCTTTTAAAAATTCTTATCTTTTTAAAATCTTTTTCAAAAATCATATCTTTTCCATTTTTTATTATTTTCGAAAATGTCAAAAATCTTTTTCAAACTATTTTCAAAATCTTTTTCTTATTTTTATATCATATTTTCGAAAATCACATCATCAATTAATGTTTTGATTCAAAAATTTCAAGTTTGTTACTTTCTTGTTAAGAAAGATTCAAACTTTAAGTTCTAGAATCATATCTTGTGATTTCTTGTGAGTCAAGTCATTAATTGTGATTTTAAAATTCAAATCTTTTTCAAAACTAATTTCAATCATATCTTTTTAAAATCATATCTTTTAAAATCATATCTTTTCAAAATTATCTTTTCAATCTTATCTTTTCAAAATCATATCTTTTTAAAATCATATCTTTTTAATCATATCTTTTCATATCATATCTTTTTCAAACTTTAATTTCAAAAATCTTTTCTAACTTCTTATCTTTTCAAAATTAATTTTCAAATCTTTTTCAACTAACTAATTGATTTATTTGTTTGTTTTATCTTTTATCTTTTTCAAAACCACCTAACTAATTTTCTCTCTCTAATTTTCGAAAATTACCTTCCTCTTTTTCAAAATTCTTCTAATTAACTAATTATTTCAAATTTTAATTTTAATTTTATTTCATTTTAATTTTAGAAAATTACTATCCCTTTTTCAAAATTTATTTTTCGAATTTCTATCCCCCTCACCTCCTTCTATTTATTTTATTTATTTACTAACACTTCTCTTCATCCTAAAATTCGAACCCCCTCTCTCTGAGTTCAAATTTCCTCTTCTCCTTCCTATTCTTCTTCTTTTCTACTCACATAAAGGAACCTCTATATCTGGACAAAGAGGATCCCTATTATTATTTTCTGTTCCATTCTTTTTCATATGAGCAGGAGCAAGGACAAGAACATTCTTGTTGAAGTAGATCCTGAACCTGAAAGGACTCTAAAGAGGAAGTCAAGAGAAACTAAAAATCAACAATTCAGAGAAACCTAAAAAAAAGAAAAAAAAAAAGAGAAAAGGAAAGACAAAAAGCTTCCACCTCCAAGTCATGGGAGATGGAGAGATTCATCTCAAGGGTCCATAGCTCAGTAGAAGAGCATTTGACTGCACATCAAGAGAACATGAGGAATTCCCTCATCAAGAAATCCCTGAGATATCTCAGGGGATACATTTTCCTCCACATAATTATTAGGAGCACCAAAATCACTAGGGAGGAGCAACAAAGACAAGGAAGAGACATAGAAGAGATCAAGGACATCAATGGTCCTTCAAGAAGGCGCCACCCTCACTAAGGTGGACTCATTCCTTGTTCTTAAATTTTTTTCTACTTTTCATTTTTTTATGTTATATGTTTATCTATGTTTGTGTCTTTATTACATGATCATTAGTATTTAGTAACTATGTCTTAAGGCTATGAATAATTTCATGAATCCTTCACCTCTCTTAAATGAAAAATATTTTTAATTCAAAAGAACAAGAAGTACATGAGCTTTGAATTCATCCTTGAATTTAGTTTAATTATATTGATGTGGTGACAATACTTTTTGTTTTCTGAATGAATGCTTGAACAGTGCATATTTTTTATCTTGTTGTGTATGAATGTTAAAATTGTTGGCTCTTGAAATAATGATGAACAAAGAGAAATATTATTGACAATCTAAAAAATCATGAGATTGATTCTTGAAGCTAGAAAAAGCAGTGAAAAAGCAAAAGCTTGAAAAAAAAAGAAGAGTGGCAAAAAAAATAGAAAGGAAAAGAAAAGCAAGCAGAAAAAGCCAATAGCCCTTAAAACCAAAAGGCAAGGGTAAAAAGGATCCAAGGCTTTGAGCATCAATGGATAAGAGGGCCCAAGGAAATAAAATCCAGGCCTAAGCGGCTAATTCAAGCTGTCCCTAACCATGTGCTTGTGGCATGCAGGTCCAAGTGAAAAGCTTGAGACTGAGTGGTTAAAGTCGTGATCCAAAGCAAAAAGAGTGTGCTTAAGAACTTTGGACACCTCTAACTGGGGCCATTAGCAAAGTTGAGTCACAATCTGAAAAGGTTCACCTAGTTATGTGTCTGTGGCATTTATATATCCAGTGGTAATACTGGAAAACAAAGTGCTTAGGGCCACGGCCAAGACTCATAAAAGTAGTTGTGTTCAAGAATCAACATACTTAACTAGGAGAATCAATAACACTATCTGAAATTCTAAGTTCCTATAGAAGCCAATCATTCTAAACTTCAAAGAATAAAGTGAGATGCCAAAACTGTTCAGAAGCAAAAAGCTACAAGTCCCGCTCATCTAATTAGAATTAATATTCATTGATATTTTAGAATTTATAGTATATTCTCTTCTTTTTATCCTATTTGATTTTCAGTTGCTTGGGGACAAGCAACAATTTAAGTTTGGTGTTGTGATGAGCGGATAATTTATACGCTTTTTGGCATTGTTTTTAGGTAGTTTTTAATAGGTTCAAGCTATTTTTAGGGATGTTTTCATTAGTTTTTATGCTAAATTCACATTTCTGGACTTTACTATGAGTTTGTGTGTTTTTCTGTGATTTTAGGTATTTTCTGGCTGAAATTGAGGGACCTGAGCAAAACTCTGATAAAAGGCTAACAAAGGACTGTTGATGCTGTTGGAATCTAACCTCCTTGCACTCGAAATGGATTTTCTGGAGCTACAGAACTCCAAATGGAGCGCTCTCAACGGCGTTGGAAAGTAGACATCCAGAGCTTTCCAGCAATATATAATAGTTCATACTTTATTCGGGAATTGACGACGTAAACTGGCGCTCAACCCCAGTTCCATACTGCATTCTGGAGTCAAACGCCAGAAACACGTCACGAACCAGAGTTGAACGCCCAAAACACGTTACAACTTGGCATTCAACTCCAAGATAAGCCTCAGCTCGTGTAACATTCAAGCTCAGTCCAAGCATACACCAAGTGGGCCCCGGAAGTGGATTTATGCATCAATTACTTACTTCTGTAAACCCTAGCAGCTAGTTTATTATAAATAGGACTTTTTACTAGTGTATTAGACATCTTGGGACGTTTAGTTCTCAGATCATGGGGGCTGGCCATTCGGCCATGCCTGGACCTTTCACTTATGTATTTTCAACGGTGGAGTTTCTACACACCATAGATTAAGGGTGTGGAGCTCTGCTGTACCTCAAGTTTCAATGCAATTACTATTATTTTCTATTCAATTCGATTTATTCCTGTCCTAAGATATTCGTTGCACTTCAACTTGATGAATGTGATGATCCGTGACACTCATCATCATTCTCACCTATGAACGTGCGTGATTGACAACCACTTCCGTTCTACCTTAGACAGGGCGCATATCTCTTGGATTCCTTTATCAGAATCTTCGTGGTATAAGCTAGAATTGATGGCGGCATTCATGGGAATCCGAAAAGTCTAACCTTGTCTGTGGTATTCTGAGTAGGATTCTGGGATTGAATGACTGTGACGAGCTTCAAACTCCTGAAGGCTGGGCGTTAGTGACAGACGCAAAAGAATCACTGGATTCTACTCCAACCTGATTGAGAACCGACAGATGATTAGCCGTGCTGTTACAAAGCATTTGGACCTTTTTCGCTGAGAGGATGGGATGTAGCCATTGACAACAGTGATGCCCTACATATAGCTTGCCATGGAAAGGAGTAAGAAGGATTGGATGAATGTAATAAGAAAGTAGAGATTCGGAAGGAACACAGCACCTCCATGCACCTATCTGAAATTCCCACCATTGGATTACATGAGTAACTTTATCTTTATTTCCTGTTTATTTTATTTATCTTTTGAATATCTAATCCAATCATATTTAAATTAGCCTGACTGAGATTTACAAGATGACCATAAATTGCTTCATACCAACAATCTCCGTGGGATCGACCCTTACTCATGTAAGGTATTACTTGGACGACCCAGTGCACTTGCTAGTTAGTTGTGCGAAGTTGTGAATTAAATTTTAGACACCATGATATTGAGCACCAAGTTTTTGGAGCCATTATCGGGGAATTAATTCCATACAACAATAAAGAGTACGAATCACAATTTCGTCCACCAATTGATGTTCTTGTATATTGCTTTAAAGAAAGAAAGAAATACGAGAAAAACAAAAGAAAAAGTGGAAAAAAAAAAGAAAAGAAAAGAAAAATATAAAAAAAGAAAGAAAAAAGAAGAAAAAAATAAGAAGGGGACAAAATGACCCAAAGTGTAGCTCAATAAAAGATTAATGCATAAGTGTTGTGAAATGGAATGAAAGTGCATGAGTATGTGAAAAGTGAAAGATGTGTAGTTAGGTTAGCTTTGAATTTGTATAGGTCATTACATTGGCTAGGTGGGAAAGTTTAAGCTCATCAAAGATTCAAATTCTAGTCCACTTAACCATATGTGATCCTACCTTGACCCTAGCCCCATTACAACCTTGAAAAAGAACTCATGATATTTGTATGCATGCATTGAATGATTGTTGATTGTTAGAAGAAGAACAAATTTTGGAAAGCATGATTAAGGGAGAATTGAGTGGATCAACTCTTAAACACCGAGCGACTAGAGTGATACCCATCTGGTGAGGGTTCGATTGCTCAATTACATGTATTCACCACTATCATCTACATTCTTGCAAGTTGTAATTCCTTTTGATATTTCAATACAATTGTGGGTTAGATTTGATTCCCATTGCTCTAGCCCTTGTGCTTGCATATATTCCCTTGGGAGTTGATTTATTTTGACCAAGAATTTGCATTCATATAAGATAGTTGCATTTAGATAGTTTTGCATATAGTTTAGTTGCATTGAATAAATGTCATTCCCCTTGTTCCATTCTTGTTTTAGCATGAGGACATGATAAGGTTTAAGTGTGGGGAGGTTGATAAATCCCGTTTTTAGGATTTATCTTGTGTTGAATTTAGAGCATTTTAGTAACCTTTTCTCACATTTATTCAATGAATTAGCATAGTTTTGTGATCGTCTCCTTAGTTGTGCCTAGATGTGAAAACATGCTTTTTAGACCTTTAACTTGATGATTTTAATCTCTTTTTTATTCCATTAGATGCCTTGATGTGTTTGTTAGTGATTTCAGATTGAATAGGGCTAGGAATGGACCAAAGGAGTGAAGAGAAAAGTATACAAAGTGGAAAAATCATGGAAAGCCAAAGATTTAGAGAACGCCATGGACGCGCGCGCACTGTACGCTTCCGCGCGGATTGAGAAAATCTCCATGGGCGCGCATGCGCATTGTGCGCGTACGCGCTGAAAGCCACACGTGACTCTTTTAGTAAAACTCGTGCTTGGCGATTTTGGAGGGTTTCTGACCCCATTTGGAGCTGAGTTTTTGGTGGGAAAAGATAAAAGGAACCAAGGATTGAAGGGAAAGGCATCATTCACTCATCTTGGATCATACATTACACTTGAGATCTAGTTTTAGTTTAGTTTTTAGAGAGAGAAGCTCTCACTTCTCTCTAGAATTAGGATTAGGATTAGGTTTAATTCCTCCTTAGATCTAGATTTAATTCATGCTTTGATTTACTTTTTCTCTATCAATTCTTGCTCCTCTACTCTTCCTCTATCTAGTTTTGTGCTTTAATTCTTGTAATTCTCATACTTTATTGTGGATCTACTTTTGTTCCTTTTTTCTCTTTTAATGCAATTTGAGGTAATTCATGTTAATTGTGATTTTCTTGATTATTGTTGTTGATTCTTTGCATTCAATTGTTGTTAGAATCCATTCTTGTTATTGGATCACTATGCTTTCTGTTCATACCCTGGGTCGAGCTGACCAAGCCGGGATGTTCAGTAGCAAAGTGACCGAACTCTTTAGGTCAAGCGGACCGACTTCTTCGTAAAGAACTCGGCCAAATCGACAGGAAAGCCCAAAGAAGGGCCCAACTCAAGGAATACGACCCCGATCTAAAGGCAGCCCAAGCCTATAGAGATAAGGGCGGTTCCATGGAAGATAAGCTGACCTCGACAAAGATAAGATAAGATAAGATAACTAACTTATCTTATCCAAAGAAGGTCACGTCTCACCATTATAAATACACTAGAGCACCCAGGTATAACTCATACTCTGATTCTATTCAATACCTGCTTAATACCCTTGCTAACTTAAGCATCAGAGTCCTTTGCAGGTACCTCCACCCTCCGGGGATGAAGGATCAGCACTACCACCAAGTCCAACAAGTCGGACATAACCGCTCCAACTAGCATAGAAGATATCGTCCGAGATCGACCTCTAGTTTCAGGTAACCCTCGGAATATTGGCGCCATTGCCGGGGAAACTTGGAAGTCATCCCATCACCATGGCGGATGACCATGACAACGACCACGACTCAGATCTAGTGGATAGAACGCCGCACAAAAACGCGGACACTACACTAAAGGATACTCCTCAACTTAACAACGAAAAGGATTTTCCAAACGCAGGAGCCATAGAGGCGCTTCAAGATCGATTAAAGCAACTCGAGAAAGAAGCCCAACATCAACGCGAAAAAGAAGAAGATCTACATCGGGAGATAAGGCGACACTGGGAATTAGAAGATAAGCTTCTAAAACTCGAAGCCGATCTCAAAACCAAAGCTACTCGATCCACTCCAGAGGATAGCTCTCGCAAGGATCAAGATCCATTCACCAGGGAAATCATGAAGACCAAAATCCCAAAGGACTTCAAACTTCCGGATATGACTCTGTACGACGGCACTTCAGACCCCAACCATCACCTCAGCAATTTCATAAGTAGAATGTACCTCACTGACGCCTCGGATGCAGTTCGCTGGAAAGCCTTTCCAACAACTCTTACCAAGACAGCCATTAGATGGTTCGACAGCCTACCTCCAAAGTCCATCTCGAGCTTCGACGACCTGGCCAAAAAATTACTGGCCAGATTTTCCATACAAAAAGATAAGGCTAAACACGCCCCCAGCCTACTAGGGATCAAGCAAGGAGATCAGGAAAGTCTTCGTAACTACATGAAAAGATTCAACAAAACATGCATGGACATACAAAGTCTACCAACAGAAGCTGCCATTATGGGCCTCAAAAATGGCCTACGAGAAGGACCTTTTATCCAATCTATATCTAAGAAATATCCTGCATCCCTGGACGAAGTACAAGAACGGGCGCAGAAGTACATCAACGTGGAGTAGAATTCACGACTTGGGGAAGCCTCGAGGTTCGGTTTTGCCTACCGAGACAAAGATAAAGAATCCAAGAAAAAGGAAGATCGCTCCGGGAAAAAAATAAAAAATATCATAACTACACCCCTCTTAGGGTATCCTTGGTAGATGTTTACAAAGAAGTCTGCCATACGGAAAAAATACCCCCAGCTCGGCCACTCAAAGGCAAAAGAGGAGGAGGAAATCGGAATGAATACTATGAGTATCATCGAGTCCGAGGACATTCCACCAATGAATGTTTCGACTTGAAAAATGTGATATAAAAATTAGTAAGAGAAGGAAAACTAGATCGGTTTTTGGCCAACCGGGATGAAGAGCCAAGAAAAAGAAAGGGATGAAGATGTCGGACGGTCTGAGCGATCACCTCGCACACCAGAAAGACACGTCCACATGATACACGGCGGATTTGCGGGAGGAGGAATCTCCAAATCATCCCGCAAGCGACACCTCAAAGAAGTATACCATGTCGAAGGAAAGAAGGAGGCGCCAGACATCCCAGCAATTACGTTTACTAAAGAAGACGCATCTGGAATCATCTCAGGACACGACGATCCCATGGTCATCACTATCATACTGGCAAATGCCAACCTCCACCGTACATTAATTGACCAAGGAAGCTCCGCCGACATCTTATTCAAAACTGCCTTTGACAAGCTCGGCTTAGAAGAAAAAGAGCTAAGAGCATACCCGAACAGTCTGTTCGGACTTGGGGATACCCCAGTACAACCACTGGGATATGTATCGCTACACACAACCTTCGGAAAGGGGAACCAATCCAGAACACTCAAGATAGACTACATCGTGGTCAACGTAAGCTCAGTCTACAATGCCTTAATAGGTCAGACAACGTTAAACCAACTTGGCGCAATAGTTTCAACTCCACATCTATGTATGAAATTCCCAACTGCAGAAGGGATAGATACAATAAAAGTAGGTCAAAGGATGGCGCGTCGCTGTTATAACGAAAGTCTAAACCTCAAAGGCGAAGGAGAAGAGTTCTACATAATCGAACTTGGTGGAGTTCAGAGGCGAGAAGAACTCCGTCCACAGCCCGAAGGTGAAATATAGAAAGTTCAGATCGGAGACACCTCAAATAAGACAACTAATATTGGCACAATCCTGAAAGGAGACGCAAAGGAATCACTCATACAGTTCCTACGAGATAATGTTGATCTCTTCGCATGGAAATCCGCCGACAAGTTGGCAGTCTATCCGGGATCCCGGCCGGTACAACAAAGACGAAGAAAACTCAAACCAGAACGGTCTCAGGCTGTGGCAGAACAGGTGCAAGCACTGATAGAGGCAGGATTCATAAGAGAAGTTAAGTACCCACTATGGCTAGCAAACATCGTCTTGGTGAAAAAGTCAAATGGGAAGTGGCGAATAAGCACCGACTACACCGACCTCAACAAAGCCTGCCCAAAAGATCCTTATCCACTCCCAAGCATCGACGCTCTAGTAGACGCCTCATCGGGATATAAGTATCTCTCGTTTATGGACGCATACTCGGGATACAACCAGATCCCAATGTATCCACCGGATCAAGAAAAAACCTCATTTCTAACACCCAAAGCAAACTATTGCTACATCGTAATGCCTTTCGGCCTTAAGAATGCGGGAGCTACTTATCAAAGGCTAATGAATAAGGTCTACTCAGACCACATCGGAAAAAACATGGAGGTCTACGTGGATGACATGTTGATAAAGACACAAAGTAAAGAGACATTACTGACTGACTTGGTTCAAGTGTTCGACACCATATGGAAGCATGGCATGCGACTTAACCCGGCTAAATGCACCTTCGCAGTTGAAGCAGGTAAGTTCTTGGGCTTTATGCTCACACAAAGAGGAATCAAGGCAAATCCAGATAAATGCCAGGCCATACTCAACATGAAGAGCCTAACCTGCGTCAAAGAGATACAACAACTCAATGGGAGATTGGCTGCCTTGTCCAGATTCCTAGCAGGGTCAGCGATAAGATCCCTCCCTTTCTACGCTACTTTAAGGAAGGGAAAAAACTTCTAGTGGACAACAGAATGCGAGCAAGCCTTCCGAGACTTCAAAGAAATCTTGGGACGGCCACCTATCCCAACTCGACCATGAGAAGGAGAACCACTCATATTATACCTCGCAGTAGGAAGTCGGGCAAAAGGCTCAGCACTAATTAAAGAAGACGAGGGTGGGCAACAACCCGTCTACTTCATTAGTAAAGCACTGCATGGGTCAGAGATGAACTACCAGAAAATAGAGAAGTTTGCCTATGCTCTCATACTAACATCCCGATGACTTCGCCCGTACTTCCAGGCTCATACCATTAAGGTTCGGACCAACCAGTCCATAAGGGGGATATTGCAGAAAACAGATCTAGCAGGAAGAATCCTACAATGGGCAATCGAATTGTCCGAGTTCGACCTCCAATACGAGGTGCGGAGAGCCATTAAGTCACAATACCTAGCCGACTTCATTGCAAAATTCACAGACACCCCGGAGATCCCCATAGAGTGGAATATATACATGGACAGTTCCTCGAATAAAACTGGAAGCGGTGCAGGTGTGATAATCGAAAGCAACCAAGGAACCCAACTTGAGCTTTCCCTCAAATTCGGATTCCCGACCTCAAATAACCAGGTGGAATACGAAGCGTTATTAGCTAGTTTGAAGCTGGCTAGGGAGGTTGGAGCTCAGAAACTCAACATCCACAGTGATTCACAAGTCGTTACCTCACAAATAACAGGGAGCTATCAAGCCAATGACCCTACCATGAAAAAATATTTGGATAAAATCAAGGAACAGCTCGGACAACTCGGGGAATATAGGATCTACTACATACCCCGCGAGCAAAACGCCCGAGCGCACTCTCAAAACTAACCAGCACCAAACCAGGGGGCAACAATAGAAGCCTCATCCAGGAAATACTGCAGAATCCGTCAATATCGGAAGAAGAAAAAGTCCTAGCCATAACAGGTCGGGATCAAGGATGGGTGACTCCCATAATTAACTACCTCAAAATAGAAGCGCTCCCCACAGATGAAAAGGAGGCAAAGAGGTTAAAAAGAGAGGCACAGTACTACACTATCATAAACAACAGCCTATATAAAAGAGGGATCTCAATACCATTGTTAAAATGCGTACCAACCTCCAATACAAAGGGAATCTTGGAGGAAGCACACAGCGGCATTTGTGGCAATCATCTCGGAGCGCAAGCTCTCACAAAAAAGGTACTCCGGGCGGGATTCTATTGGCCAACTCTACGAAAGGAAGCTACAGAATTTGTAAAGACATGTCCACCATGTCAGAAGCATGCCAACTTTTACATCGCCCCGCCGGAAAAGCTCATCAGCGTGACCTCACCCTGGCCATTTGCAAAGTGGGGACTCGATCTTCTCGGACCCTTTCCCCAGGGATCGGGAAAAGTCAAATTCCTCATAGTAGGGGTAGACTATTTCACAAAATGGATCGAGGCAGAACCCCTAGCCAACGCCACTGCTCAAAGAAGCCGGAAATTCCTATATAGGAACATCATTACAAGGTTCGGGGTCCCATACTCCATCACCACAGATAATGGGACCCAATTCACAGATGCAGGCTTCAGAAAACTAGTGGCTGACTTGAATATAAAATACCAGTTCTCCTCCGTCGAACATCCCCAAGCCAATGGACAAGCCGAAGTGGCCAACAAAGTCATATTGGCCATGTTGAAACGGAGACTGCAAGAAGCAAAGGGAGCTTGGGCCGAGGAACTTTCACAAGTCCTATGGGCGTATCGAACAACCCCCCATTCTACTACGAACGAATCAACATTTCGATTAGCATACGGAGTGGAGGCAATGATTCCAATAGAAGTCGAGGAAGGGTCTCCCCGAGTAGTCCACTACAATGAACAAACCAACTCTCAACTTCAAAGAGAGGAGCTCAACCTACTTCTGGAAATCCAAGAAAGAGCTCGGATCAGAGAAGAAGCACTAAAGCGGCGAATGGCTTCCAGGTATAATCAAAAGGTAGTGCCAAGAGGTTTTGCTGAGAACGATCTCATTTTAATCGGAAATGATATTAGAACAACTCGACCCGGAGAAGGAAAGCCGGCAGCCAACTGGAAAGGACTCTACCGAGTCAAAGAAGTACTTGGGAAGGGCTACTACAGACTGTCCGAACTCGAGGGACGAGAACTCCCAGATCATGGCACGCCTGTAACCTAAGAAGGTACTATAGCTAGGAAAGGTAAAAGATCTCATCACAAGATGCACTCTTTTTCCTGAAAAGGTTTTTTAATGAGGCATCAAGACTGAGATTTAATCCGACTTAAGGGTACGAAAAACTCCTGCATGTATATATTTGCACTTTCTTTGAATAAAATACATTTCAGATATTCAACAAATTCCCAAGATGCAATAATCTAAAGCATTCATCGTCCGATTATAAAGCAACAGATTGACAGAAAGTGAAGAACAGATTCACTGTACGATCTCGATAGGAATGATCGTCCGACAAAGGTGAAAACGCGATTCACCTAAAGGACGATCAAACCAGGACAGAAACCACCATCTACAAATCGGCAAAGATGAACACAGAATAATGCAAGAAGTTATCGAAAGTGATCCCAAAAAGAACCTGACGAGGTCTTATGGATTGCTACATAATAAATTAAAAAGACTGGCCGACACTAAAAAATCGAACCAAGTCAACCCAAGTTATCAGCAAATCCCTGGAAAGAAGTCTGGCCAACCCTATTAAAGAGGAATTGCTATAACTTAGAAGAGATCGACCAAACAAAGTCGGTCTCCTACAAGACAAGTTATAAAAGTAATCCCTGAAAGAGACCTGACAAAGGTCCAAGAAAGAGGATTACAAAAATAACTTAGAAGAAATCGACCTAACGAAGTCGGTCTCCTACAAGACAAGTTATAAAAGTAATCCCTGAAAGAGACCTGACAAAGGTCCAAGAAAGAGGATTACAAAAATAACTTAGAAGAGATCGACCTAACGAAGTCGGTCTCCTACAAGACAAGTTATAAAAGTAATCCCTGAAAGAGACCTAACAAAGGTCCAAGAAAGAGCATTACAAAAATAACTTAGAAGGGATCGACCTAACGAAGTCGGTCTCCTACAAGACAAGTTATAAAAGTAATCCCTGAAAGAGACCTGACAAAGGTCCAAGAAAGAGGATTACAAAAATAACTTAGAAGAGATTGACCTAACAAAGTCGGTCTCGTACAAGACAAGTTATAAAAGTAATCCCTGAAAGAGACCTAACAAAGGTCCAAGAAAAAGGATTACAAAAATAACTTAGAAGAGATCGACCTAACGAAGTCGGTCTCCTACAAGACAAGTTATAAAAGTAATCCCTGAAAGAGACCTAACAAAGGTCCAAGAAAGAGGATTACAAAAATAACTCAGAAGAGATCGACCTAATGAAGTCGGTCTCCTACAAGACAAGTTATAAAAGTAATCCCTAAAAGAGACCTGACAAAAGTCCAAGAAAGAGGATTACAAAAATAACTTAGAAGGGGACCAACACAAAGAAATCGATTATGGGGCGCTAAAAATACAAGCAAAAGCGAGAAAACTGAGAAACAAGTCGGACCCATACAGTCACGGCCTCAAAGGATCCAAGTTACAAACAATAAGTACAAAAGCAATCCAAAGAGGTCAAGCAGCAAGATTCCAACACTCTCAGAAACCAGAAAAGATACCATGTTAAAGCGCAATAAAAGCATTGTATAATAAAGCTTCAAGAGGTGGTGGACGAAATTGTGATCAACAATATTGGCTCTTTGGTATGTGCATTTATTAACTCAGCACTTTCTTTCCACAACTCCGTTCAACTAACCAGCAAGTGTACTGGGTCGTCCAAGTAATAAACCTTACGTGAGTAAGGGTCGATCCCACAGAGATTGTTGGTATGAAGCAAGCTATGGTCACCTTGTAAATCTCAGTTAGGCAGATTAAATTGATTCATGATAGGTTCGAAAATTAATAATAAACAGAAAATAAAATAGGATAGAAATACTTATGTAAATCAATAGTGGGAATTTCAGATACGCGTATGGAGATGCTAGAATCCTCTCGAATCTCTGTTTTCCTATTGCTTTCATCCAATCCTTCTTACTCCTTTCCATGGCAAGCTGTATGTAGGGCATCACCGTCGTCAATGGCTACTTTTCATCCTCTCGGGAAAATGGTCCTATGCGCTGTCACTGCATGGCTAATCGTTTGGAGGCATCACCCTTGTCGATGGCTACATCCCATCCTCTCAGTGAAAATGGTCCAAATGCTCTGTCACAGCACGGCTAATCATCTGTCGGTTCTCAATCAGGTTGGAATAGAATCCCTTGATTCTTTTGCGTCTGTCACTAACGCCCAGCCTTCAGGAGTTTGAAGCTCGTCACAGTCATTCAATACCGGAATCCTACTCGGAATACCACAGACAAGGTTAGACTTTCCGGATTCCCAAAATCCTACTCGGAATACCACAGACAAGGTTAGACTTTCTGGATTCCCATGAATGCTGCCATCTGTCTAGCTTATACCACGAAGATTCTGTTGGGGAATCTAAGAGATATGCGCCCGGCCTAAAGTAGAACGGAAGTGGTTGTCAGTCACGCGCGTTCATAGGTGAGAATGATGATGAGTGTCACGGATCATCACATTCATCAAGTTTGAAGTGCAACGTATATCTTGGAATAAGAATAAAAGAGAATAGAATAGAAAATAATAGTAATTGTATTGAAACTTGAGGTACAGCAGAGCTCCACACCCTTAATCTATGGTGTGTAGAAACTCCACCGTTGAAAATACATAAGTGAAAGGTTCAGGCATGGCCGAATGGCCAGCCCCCTCAAACGTGATCAATAGCCTCTTAAGATGAAGAATAAAACAAAAGTGAGACCAAAGATGTCTAATACAATAGTAAATTATCCTATTTATACTAGACTAGCTACTAGGGTTTACATGAGTAAGTAATTGATGCATAAATCCACTTCCGGGGCCCACTTGGTGTATGCTTGGGCTGAGCTTGATCTATCCACGAGCTGAGGCTTTTCTTGGAGTTGAACGCCAAGTTATAACGTGTTTTGGGCGTTCAACTCCGGGTCGTGACGTGTTTCTGGCGTTTAACTCCAGACAGCAACATGTAATTGGCGTTGAGCGCCAATTTACGTCGTCAATTCCCGAATAAAGTATGGACTATTATATATTTCTGGAAAGATCTGGATATCTACTTTCCAACGCTGTTGAGAACGCGCCATTTGGAGTTTTGTAGCTCCAGAAAATCTATTTCGAGTGCAGGGAGGTCAGATTCCAACAGCATCAGCAGTCCTTTTGTCAGCCTTTTTCAGAGTTTTGCTCAAGTCCCTCAATTTCAGCCAGAAATTACCTGAAATTACAGAAAAACACACAAACTCATAGTAAAGTCCAGAAATGTGAATTTAACATAAAAACTAATGAAAACATCCCTAAAAATAGCTTGAACTTACTAAAAAGTACCTAAAAACAATGCCAAAAAGCATATAAATTATCCGCTCATCACAACACCAAACTTAAATTGTTGCTTGTCCCCAAGCAACTGAAAATCAATTAGGATAAAAAGAAGAGAATATACCGTAAATTCCAAAATATCAATGAATATTAATTCTAATTAGATGAGCGGGACTTGTAGCTTTTTGCTTCTAAACAGTTTTGGCATCCCACTTTTTCCTTTGAAGTTTAGAATGATTGGCTTCTCTAGGAACTTAGAATTTCGGATAGTGTTATTGAATTTCCTAGTTAAGTATGTTGATTCTTGAACATAGCTATTTATGAGTCTTGGCTGTGGCCCTAAGCACTTTGTTTTACAGTATTACCACCGGATACATAAATGCCACAGACACATGACTGGGTGAACCTTTTCATATTGTGACTCAGCTTTGCTAGAGTCCCCAGTTAGAGGTGTCCAGAGCTCTTAAGCACACTCTTTTTGCTTTGGATCACAACTTTAACCACTCAGTCTCAAGCTTTTCACTTGGACCTTCATGACACAAGCACATGGTTAGGGACAGCTTGATTTAGCCGCTTAGGCCTGGATTTAATTTCCTTGGGCCCTCCTATCCATTGATGCTCAAAGCCTTGGATCCTTTTTACCCTTGCCTTTTGATTTTAAGGGCCATTGGCTTTTTCTGCTTGCTTTTTCTTTTTCTTTCTATTTTTTTTTCGCCACTTTTTTTTCTTTTTTTTCTTTTTTTTTTTCAAGCTTTTGCTTTTTCACTGCTTTTTCTTGCTTCAAGAATCAATTTCATGATTTTTCAGATTATCAATAACATTTCTCTTTGTTCATCATTCTTTCAAGAGCCAACAGTTTTAATATTCATAAACAACAAGATCAAAAATATGCACTGTTCAAGCATTCATTCAGAAAACAAAAAATATTGTCACCACATCAACATAATTAAATTAAATTCAAGGACAATTTTCGAAATTCATGTACTTCTTGTTCTTTTGAATTAAAAACATTTTTCATTTAAGAAAGGTGAAGGATTAATGGATTATTCATAACTTTAAGACATAGTTACTAAATACTAATGATCATGAAGTAGAGACACAAAACATAGATAAACACAGAATAAAAACCGAAAAGCAGAAAGAAATAAGAACAAGGAATGAATCCACCTGGGTGAGGGTGGCGCCTTCTTGAAGGTCCAATGGTGCTTTTTGAGCTCCTTTATGTCTCTTCCTTGCTTCTGTTGCATGATCCCTAGTAATTTTGGTGTTCCTATCCTTAGTTGCTCCCAATAATTGTGTGGAGGACAATTTATCCCCTGAGGTATCTCAGGAATCTCTTGATTTGCAGTCAAATGTTCTACCACTGAGCTATAAACCCTTTACATGAGTCTTTCCATCTCCCATGACTCAGAGGTGGAAGCTTTTGTCTTTCCTTTTCTTCTCTTCTTTTTTTTTTTGGATGTCTCTGGCCTTAGGTGCCATTAATGGTTATGGAAAAGCAAAAATCTATGCTTTTACCACACCAAACTTAGAAAATTGCTCGCCCTCGAGCAAGAGAAGAAAGAAAAGGTGAAGAATAGGAAGAAGATATGGAGGAGATTGATGGATGTGTGTATTCGGCTATATGGGTGGGATTGGGTGGGAAAGAGAATTTGAATTTTAAAGGTAGGTGGGGTGTATGGGGAAGAGTGGATAGATGTAGGTGGTGAATGAAAAACAGAAGGGATGACCATGAATGGAGAGAGAAGGTGAGGTAGGTGGGGATCCTGTGGGGTTCACAGATCCTGAGATGATCCTGTGGGGTCCACAGATCCTGAGGTGTCAAGAATTTACATCCCTGCACCAATTAGGCATGTAAAATGCCTCTGCACACCATTCTGGCGTTTAAACGCCAAGATGATGCACATTCTGGGCGTTCAACGCCCATGTGCAGCATGTTTCTGGCGTTGAACGCCAGTTTCATGCTTGTTACTGGCGTTCAGTGCCAGCTTTCCTCAAGGCACATCCTGGCGTTCAAACGCCAGGATGTTGCTTGTTTCTGGCGTTCAGCGCCAGATTCATGCTCTGTTCTGGCGTTGAACGCCAGCCAGATGCTCCTCACTGGCGTTGAACGCCAGTCTGTCCTCCCTCCAAGGTGTGATTTTTCTTCTGCTATTTTTGATTCTGTTTTTAATTTTTATATTTTTTTCGTGACTCCTCATGATCATGTACCTAATAAAACACAAAATAATAATAAAATAAAAATTAGATAAATAAAATTGGGTTGCCTCCCAACAAGCGCTCTTTTAATGTCATTAGCTTGACAGTGGGCTCTCATGGAGCCTCACAGGTGATCAGGTCAATGTTGTATAGTCCCAACACCAAACTTAGAGTTTGGATATGGGGTTTTAACACCAAACTTAGAGTTTGGTTGTGGCCTCCCAACACCAAACTTAGAGTTTGACTGTGGGGGCTATTCTTGACTCTGAACTGAGAGAAGCTCTTCATGCTTACTCTCTTTTGTCACAGAGGGATGGCCATGTGCCTTAAACACAAGGTAGTCCCCATTCAATTGAAGGACTAATTCACCTCTGTTGACATCTATCACAGCTCCTGCTGTAGCTAGGAAAGGTCTTCCAAGGATAATGCATTCATCCTCTTCCTTCCTAGTGTCTAAGATTATGAAATCAGCAGGGATGTAAAGGCCTTCAACCTTTACTAACACGTCCTCTACTATTCCATAAGCTTGTCTTAATGACTTCTCTGCCAATTGTAATGAGAACAAGGCAGGTTGTACCTCAATGATCCCCAGTTTCTCCATTACAGAGAGTGGCATAAGATTTATCCCTGACCCCAGATCACATAGAGCTTTTTCAAAGGTCATGGTGCCTATGGTACAAGGTATTAAAAACTTGCCAGGATCTTGTTTCTTTTGAGGTAAAATTTTCTGAATCCAGGTGTCTAGTTCACCAATGAGCAAGGGAGGTTCACTTTCCCAAGTCTCATTACCAAACAACTTGGCATTCAGCTTCATGATAGCTCCTAAATATTGAGCAACTTGCTCTCCAGTCACATCTTCATCCTCTTCAGAGGAAGAATAGTCTTCAGAGCTCATGAATGGCAAAAAGAGATTTAATGAAATCTCTATGGTCTCTATATGAGAGCCTCAGATTCCTTTGAATCCTTAATAGGAAACTCCCTCTTGCTTGAGAGACGTCCCAGGAGGTCTTCCTTACTAGGATTTTCGTCCTCCTCCTCCTTTGTGCATTCGGCCATATTGATTACATCAATGGCCTTGCACTCTCCTTTTGGATTCTCTTCTGTATTGCTTGGGAGAATACAGGGAGGAGTTTCAATGACTTTCTTACTCAGCTGGCCCACTTGTGCCTCCAGATTTCTGATGTAGGATCTTGTTTCACTCATGAAACTGAAAGTGGCCTTTGACAGATCAGAGACTAGATTGGCTAAATTAAAAGTGTTTTGTTCAGAATTTTCTGTCTGTTGCTGAGAAGATGATGGAAAAGGCTTGCTATTGCTCAGCCTATTACGTCCACCATTATTAAAGCCTTGTTGAGGCTTTTGTTGATCCTTCTATGAGAAATTTGGATGATTTCTCCATGATGAATTATAGGTGTTACCATAAGGTTCACCCATGTAATTTACCTCTGCCATTGCAGGGTTCTCAGGATCATAAGCTTCTTCAGAAGCTGCCTCTTTAGTACTGTTGGATGCATTTTGCCATCCATTCAGACTTTGAGAAATCATGTTGACTTGCTGAGTCAACACTTTGTTTTGAGCCAATATGGCATTCAGAGCATCAATTTCAAGAACTCCCTTCCTCTGAGGCATCCCATTATTCACGGAATTCCTCTCAGAAGTGTACATGAATTGGTTATTTGTAACCATGTCAATGAGTTCTTGAGCTTCTGCAAGTGTTTTCTTTAGGTGGATGGATCCACCTGCAGAGTGGTCCAGTGACATTTTCGAAAATTCAGAGAGACCATAATAGAATATATCTAATATGGTCCATTCTGAAAACATGTCAGATGGACACCTTTTGGTCAGCTGCTTGTATCTTTCCCAAGCTTCATAGAGAGATTCACCATCTTTTTGTTTGAAGGTTTGAACATCCACTCTCAGCTTGCTCAGCTTTTGAGGAAGAAAGAATTTATCCAAGAAGGCCGTGACCAGCTTCTCCCAAGAGTCCAGGCTATCCTTAGGATGTGAATCCAACCATATTCTAGCTCTGTCTCTTATAGCAAAAGGGAAAAGCATGAGCCTGTAGACTTCAGGATTTACTCCATTCGTCTTAACAGTCTCACAGATCTGCAAGAACTCAGTTAAAAACTGGTAAGGATCTTCAGATAGAAGTCCATAGAACTTGCAGATTTGTTGCATTAAGGCAACTAGCTGAGGTTTCAGCTCAAAATTGTTTGCTCCAATGGCAGGAATGGAGATGCTTCTTCCATCAAATTTGGACGTTGGTTTGGTAAAGTCACCAAGAATCCTTCTTGCATTGTCATTATTGGGTTCGGCTGCCATCTCCTTCTCTTGTTCAAAAATTTCTGAAAGGTTACTTCTGGATTATTGTAATTTAGCTTCTCTTAGTTTCCTCTTCAGAGTCTTTTCAGGTTCAGGATCAGCTTCAATATGAGTGCTTTTGTCCTTGTTCCTGCTCATATGAAGGAGAAGAAAACAAGAAAAGAAAAAGGAATCCTCTATGTCACAGTATAGAGATTCCTTTATGTTAGTAGAAAAAGAAAGGGGAGGAGAGTGAAGAAGAGTGGGTTCGGATATTTAGATGAAGAGAGGTGAAGAGAAGTGTTAGTAAATAAATAATTAAATAGAATAAGAAAGAAGAGATAGAAAATTCGAAAATAATTTTAAAAAGGGGTTAGTAATTTTCGAAAATTAGAGATAAGATAAGATTAAAATTAAAATTTAAAACAAAAGAATTTTTGAAAAAGAGATGAGATATTTTCGAAAATTAGAAAGGGAAAAGTAGTTAGGTGGTTTTGAAAAAGATAAGAAACAAACACAAAGTCAAAGAGTTAGTTGAAAAAGATATTAAAATCAAACTTTGAAAAGATAAGAAGATAAGAAGTTTAGATAAGATATTTGAAATCAAACTTTTGAAAAGATAAAATTTTGAAAAAGATATGATGAAAAGATAAGATAAGAAGATGTGATAAAAAGATATGTTTGAAAAAGATTTAATTTTTAAAATTAAAATTAATTCCTTAACTAACAAGTAACTACAAGATATGATTCTAGAATTTAAAGATTGAACCTTTCTTAACAAGAAAGTAACAAACTTCAAATTTTTGAATCAATCACATTAATTGTTAGTGTAATTTCGAAAATTTGATATAAAGATAGGAAAAAGATTTTGAAAAAGATTTTTGAAATTTTCGAAAAAGAGGAAAAATTGGAAAAGATATGATTTTTGAAAAAAATTTTGAAAAGATAAGATTTTTAAATTTTTGAAAATTTGACTTGACTTGTAAGAAACAACTAATTTTGAAAATTTTTGACCAAGTCAACTCAAATTTTCGAAAATTATAAGAAAAATAAGGAAAAGATATTTTTTTATTTTTGAAATTTTAAAGATGAGAGAGAAAAATATAAAAATGACCCAAAATATGAAAATTTTGGATCAAACACATAATGCATGCAAGAACACTATGAATGTCAAGATGAACACCAAGAACACTTTGAAGATCATGATGAACATCAAGAACATAATTTTGAAAAATTTTTGATGCAAAGAAAACATGCAAGACACCAAACTTAGAAATCTTTAATGCATGGACTCTAACAAACGAAAAATGCATATGAAAAACAACAAACAACACAAAACAAGAAATCATCAAGATCAAACAAGAGGACTTACTAAGAACAACTTGAAGATCATGAAGAACACTATGAATGCATGGGTTTTCGAAAATAATGCAAGAAAAATTTTTTTTAAAACATGCAATTGACACCAAACTTAAAAATTGACTCAAGACTCAAACAAGAAACTCAAAATATTTTTGGTTTTTTTATGATTTTATGATTTTTTTGTATTTTCTTTTATTTTTTTTTTTGAAAATGTTCTTTAGAAAAACGAAAATAATAAAAAAATATTTTTGAAAGATTTTTGAAAACTTTTTTGAAAAGAAAATTACCTAATCTGAGCAACAAGATGAACCTTCAGTTGTCCATACTCGAACAATCCCCGGCAACGACGCCAAAAACTTGGTGGACGAAATTGTGATCAACAATATTGGCTCTTTGGTATGTGCATTCATTAACTCAGCACTTTCTTTCCACAACTCCGTTCAACTAACCAGCAAGTGTACTGGGTCGTCCAAGTAATAAACCTTACGTGAGTAAGGGTCGATCCCACAGAGATTGTTGGTATGAAGCAAGCTATGGTCACCTTGTAAATCTCAGTTAGGCAGATTAAATTGATTCATGATAGGTTCGAAAATTAATAATAAACAGAAAATAAAATAGGATAGAAATACTTATGTAAATCAATAGTGGGAATTTCAGATAAGCGTATGGAGATGCTAGAATCCTCTCGAATCTCTGTTTTCCTATTGCTTTCATCCAATCCTTCTTACTCCTTTCCATGGCAAGCTGTATGTAGGGCATCACCGTCGTCAATGGCTACTTTTCATCCTCTCGGGAAAATGGTCCTATGCGCTGTCACTGCATGGCTAATCGTCTGGAGGCATCACCCTTGTCGATGGCTACATCCCATCCTCTCTGTGAAATTGGTCCAAATGCTCTGTCACAACACGGCTAATCATCTGTCGGTTCTCAATCAGGTTGGAATAGAATCCCTTGATTCTTTTGCGTCTGTCACTAACGCCCAACCTTCAGAAGTTTGAAGCTCGTCACAGTCATTCAATACCGGAATCCTACTCGGAATACCACAGACAAGGTTAGACTTTCTGGATTCCCATGAATGCCGCCATCTATCTAGCTTATACCACGAAGATTCTGTTGGGGAATCTAAGAGATATGCGCCCGGCCTAAAGTAGAACGGAAGTGGTTGTCAGTCACGCGCGTTCATAGGTGAGAATGATGATGAGTGTCACAGATCATCACATTCATCAAGTTTGAAGTGCAACGTATATCTTGGAATAAGAATAAAAGAGAATAGAATAGAAAATAATAGTAATTGTATTGAAACTTGAGGTACAGCAGAGCTCCACACCCTTAATCTATGGTGTGTAGAAACTCCACCGTTGAAAATACATAAGTGAAAGGTTCAGGCATGGCCGAATGGCCAGCCCGCTCAAACGTGATCAATAGCCTCTTAAGATGAAGAATAAAACAAAACTGAGACCAAAGATGTCTAATACAACAATAAATTATCCTATTTATACTAGACTAGCTACTAGGGTTTACATGAGTAAGTAATTGATGCATAAATCCACTTCCGGGGCCTACTTGGTGTATGCTTGGGCTGAGCTTGATCTATCCACGAGCTGAGGCTTTTCTTGGAGTTGAACGCCAAGTTATAACGTGTTTTGGGCATTCAACTCCGGGTCATGACGTGTTTCTGGCGTTTAACTCCAGACAGCAACATGTAATTGACGTTGAGCGCCAATTTACATCGTCAATTCCCAAATAAAGTATGGACTATTATATATTGCTGGAAAGCTCTGGATGTCTACTTTTCAACGCCGTTAAGAGCGCGCCATTTGGAGTTCTGTAGCTCCCGAAAATCCATTTCGAGTGCAAGGAGGTCAGATTCCAACATCATCAGCAGTCCTTTTGTCAGCCTTTTTCAGAGTTTTGCTCAAGTCCCTCAATTTCAGCCAGAAATTACCTAAAATTACAGAAAAATACACAAACTCATAGTAAAGTCCATAAATGTGAATTTAACATAAAAACTAATGAAAACATCCCTAAAAGTAGCTTGAACTTACTAAAAACTACCTAAAAACAATGCCAAAAAGCGTATAAATTATCCGCTCATCAAGAGGCCACCAAAATCTACCTCAGAAAGCTACTTTTGTTTTTCAAAGTTAAAGTTGCCAGGCAGGCAACTAAAAAGCGTCAGCAGTTAAACAAAACAATAAAATGGTTCAAAAGCCCACAAATCGGGCTATTTACACAAATACTTAAAAAGAAGATCAGCAAAGATCGGGAGCCTTCCCGGCAGCATCAGTACGGGGAGAAGGAGGGCGAGTCTGAATAGGCACAGCATCTACAATTCCATCATCCCGGTTCAGAATCTGACAATCCGGATCAGACATAACTAGAGGAACCGAGGAGGTCGACACCTTGATAGAAGGCACTGGGGGAGGTTCAACATCATCATCATCCTGGTCATCAGGGACAATCTTACAATCCCTCACAACATTGTCCAGGCTGAAGAAAGTAAGATCGGCCTCAGGAGCAATAACCTGAACCTGCTCCTTCAGGTTCTCATAGGCAGCAGTTACACTGCCAAGAAGATGACCCTGGAGCTCGGAGTAATCAGCTCGGACGTTCTCCAACTCCTCCTTCAGACGCATTCCCTCCCGATAAGATATGACATAGCTATCCTTATATCTCAGTGCCGTGTCTTCAGCCAGCCTCACAGAGGCAGCCAAAGAGAGGGAACTCGCCTTCTCATTCTCCATATCTTTTTCCAACTTTGCCACCTTCATTTCAAGCTCCTCCTTCAAGCCTTTTATCCGATCAAACTCCCATTTGGCCTCCTCCATGAAAGCTTTGGTGGCATGGAGAGGAAGACTTTGAGCAGTTCGATATAGGGCCGCTCCCATGTGTGCCATCTTGATACTACTTTGAGTTATATAATCAAAATGATGAAGAAGTGACACGTCATCCATAGGGAGGACACCATAAGGACCGATTTGTTGATCTACAAACTCGACCGCATCAAAGTCAGGAGCATCAAGGTTGAAAGGCTCAATTGTTTTTTGCTTCTTACTAGGAGGAGTACCAGAAGCAGCGGCAGAAGTCTATGGAGGATCAACCAGACAAACCCGAGGAATAAGAATTGCTTTCCTCGGCCCGAGAGAACTCGGCACAGGAGGTTTCACTGGAACCTGAGAAGATCCCTCTCCGGCCATCTTGGCCGAGATACTTTGAGCAGCAGTTGCCTTCTTTGCCTTTTTGAAGGCCTTCATGGAGTCATTGTTTTTTGACATCTCTGCAAATACAAAATCAGCCATAGTAAAAGGTTACAATCACAAGAAGATGAAGCAAAACTAAGAAAACAAGTACAGAAATAAGTCAGACAAGTACCCAAAACAATCCGAACCAAGGACGGGTCATTCAAAAACCTTTTTGTATCAAGATAGGGTGGTTCCCTCCATAAATCCTCAAGAACAACAACAAAAGCACGCTCAACCTCATCAAGCATCTCCCATGTATACTGAGACACTCTCACATCCTTCTGCCACTCTTGAGGGAAAGAAGGCTCATCATTTTCATCAAGAAAAAAGGGGCGGGCCCCCTCGACAGCACGAATTCTAAAGAAGTAATTCTTAAAATCCTTAAAGTACTCGTCATACATGGCGAAAACTTTATGGCCCTGGGCAGACCTGAAAGAAACCCAGGAAGCTTTCTTTTTGGAAGAACCACCGGGCTTGGTAGAAATAAACAGATAAAGGAAAAGAGTCTGAGAAGGTGTTACGCCTAACTCTTGGCAAAGTAGCTGAAAGATCTTGACAAAACCCCAGGAATTCGGGTGAAGCTGAGATGGGGCAATGTTACATGACCACAACAGGTCGGTCTCGAAAGCAGTAAAAGGAAAAGGAATGTCCAACTGACTGAAAAAATATTCATAGGCATAGAAGAAGGGACGCTCTCCCTTGATGGAGGTAGGAAAACAAACCATTTCATCAGAATCAGGAGCGACAAGCTCATAATCCCTCTCCCGGGCACTATTACCACAGATCCTATGACGCTTCCTCAGCTCTACGCAAAATTCAGCATCCACAACAGAGACACACATCAAGACAAGGGAGTCTAGCCAATCGGACATCCCCTCAGAAACTCTGGAAGACATCTCTACAATGTTATTGCGAGAAGACATGAGGCCAACTAATCTTACAATAAGAAAAGAAGATGGGATTACTAAAAACATCTCGGACGAAGGACAAAACAACTCGATTAATACGACACAAGCGAACAAACAGAAAAAGAAAACCCCAAGACTTAAACCAAAGTTCTGGGCATCCTGTGGAGGCAGTAACAAGGCAAGGTTTTCAGGAAAAATCTACAGCTCGCATCCCAGCATCTCTCAAACAAGAAAAGAAGACTTCAAACAAACAAATCATTTCGAAAAAGGAAAGTAGAAACACAAAAATCATCAAAGCCACTATCTTTCTACAGTCTACCAGCAAAGAGCATTGTCAACAACACCAAGCAGAAAATCGTCAAAAACACAACCTTTTGCAGACTCAAGCAAAAACCCTAAAAAGTATCAAGAGGAAGTCAAGAAGATGCACTCCAAGCAAAAAGCATACTATAGGTATCATTATCTCCCACAAAGGTACATCAACAAGGATCTTTTGAAATTAAGGAGCAAGAGACAGTTTTTCCAAAAATAACAGCCAGAAGCAACAATGGAACATGCAAACCCCTGGGAAATTGCAAAGAAGAAACACCAGGAATACGCGAAGAAGAAAAAACACATTACAGCGACAAGAAAACACAAGATCATAAGAAAGGTTCAAACTTTTTCGACATTCAAGCAAATATCAACAATTTACCAGAGAATTAAAGACAAAGCAAAACGAAAAGAAAATGGAACCAACCTGGAAAAAAGTAGGAAGCTTCAGAAAAGTTGGAGATGGAGAGACGGAATCACCAATCACTAAACGACGCCGCAACGCAAGAAAAGCAAAATGTGGGCGAAAGACAGAGAGCGAGAGAATGAAGAGAGAAGTTACGAAGAGGAGCGAAGAAGGGAAACCGTTTTCTTATCGCAAATTCAAAATAAAAGGCCACAAGGAAAAACGGGGCAATTAAATACCAATTAATGAAGGTATTAAACCCTTGCATGTTCCCAAAGCACTGATATAAAAGCACGCGCTTTTAGAGAAAAACGTTCCACATTCAAAAAGCTTCTACAAAGGAATCGACAAAATACTTGAGTTCGGCTTCACTAGAGAAGTACCAAAGTCAAGGACTCGACCTCAAAAAGAAGACCGAGCTCAAGCAGGGGCCCTGTTCATACCCTGGGTCGAGCTGACCGAGCCGGGATGTTCAGTAGCAAAACGACCGACCTCTTTAGGTCAAGCGAACCGACTTCTTCGTAAAGAACTCGGCCAAATTAACAGGAAAGCCCAAAGAAGGGCCCAACTCAAGGAATACGACCCCGATCCAAAGGCAGCCCAAGCCTATAGAGATAAAGGCGGTTCCATGGAAGATAAGCTGACCTCGACAAAAGATAAGATAAGATAAGATAACTAACTTATCTTATCCAAAAAAGGTCACATCTCACCATTATAAATACACTGGAGCACCCAGGTATAACTCATACTCTGATTCTATTCAATACCTGCTTAATACCCTTGCTAACTTAAGCATCGGAGTCCCTTGCAGGTACCCCCACCCACCGGGGACGAAGGATCAGCACTACCACCAAGTCCAACAAGTCGGACACAACCGCTCCAACCAGCACAGAAGATCTCGTCCGAGATCGACCTCCAGTTTCAGGTAACCCTCGGAACACTTTCCTTTTGTGCCTTCCAAGTGTTTGATGAAATGCTTGGAAGGATTTTAGAGTAGAGTTTTATGTTCTTGGCTTGGGAAGGTAACTTAGGAATTCTTGAGTTACTAATGTCCAAGTGATTGATGATTGATAGCCATTAAGTCTAGTCCTCACTAATTCAATTAGTGGAAAGCTAGGACTTATGGACTTGAATTGATATAGCTCACCTAACTTTCCTTTACTACTAGCTAGAGGATAACTTAGTGGCATTGATCCTTGCAATTATCATGTTGTGGTTGGTAATAAGGATAGAGATCCTTGATCACCAATCCTTGCTAAGACCGTTTTATCATTTGAATTCCGTGTCATTTACTTTTCTTGTTTCTTACTCCAAAACCCCGAAATATATAAATCCATAACCAATAACAAGAACACTACCCTGCAAATCCTTTGAGAGATGATCCGAGGTTTCAATACTTCGGTTTATAGATTTTAGGAGTTTGTACTTGTGACAAACAATTTTTTGTATGAAAGGATTATTGTTGGTTTGGAAACTATACTTTACAACGAGATTTCATTAGTGAAATTCTAAACCGTCAGAAATCCAATAATCAAAATGGCGCCGTTGCCAGGGATTTGTAATGGTGTTATGTTATTGGTTATTGTATATATGTGAATATTGTGAATAGGTTTGTCTTTTTGCTTGTTTTCTAGTTTTGTTATTTTATTTTGTTTTTCCACTATGAATTCTCACTTTGGCTATGAGTTTGGCTCAAATTGTGTTGTAGAAAATGTGGACTTTAATGGCAATGATGGTTCCTTTTGTGGCAATCAACCACCACCATATGCCTGTGATGCTTATCCTCAACATGACCATCAACCATGCTCACAAGCCCATTCCTACCAAGTTCCTTTATGTAACCCATATCCAATGTATGACCAATCACCTATACCACATCCTTGTGACCATTATGAGTTAGAACCACCATAATTCCATCATGATTACTATCAAGAACCACCTCAATACATACTGTTCATACATCGATTCGAGCTGTAACTAACTGGGTTGGCCGACCTCTTAGAAAGTTGGCCCATGACTGACCTTTTGGAAGGTTGGCCCATTACCGACCTCTTCTCAAAGAGGTCGGCCAAATCACCATAGGAGCCTAAAGCAGGCCCAAATAAAGGTGCACAGCCCAAATCTAAAGGCGGTCAGAGCCCAGAAAGATAAGGTGGCTCCCTAAAGGATAAGAATACTTTACTCAATGATAAGATAAGATAAGATAACTATCTTATCTCCAGAAAGGTCACTCCTCACCATTATAAATACACTGGAACACCTAGGTATAACTCATACTCTAATTCTACTAAAAACCTGCTTAATACCCTTGCTAACTTAAGCATCGGAGTCCCTTGTAGGTACCACCATCCTCCGGTGATGAAGGATCAACACCATCATCTAGTCCAGCAAATCGGACACATCATCTCCGACCCATACAGAATGTCTCATCCGAGATCGACCTACAGTTTCAGGTAACCCTTGGAACATTGGTGGCATTACCGGGAAACCTGGAAGTCATTCGATCACCATGGCAGACGATCATGACAACGATCACAACTCTAGTTTGGTGGACAGAATGCCAAACAAAAACACGGATGCCACCTCCAAAGACACACCTCAAAACGGGGAGATAAGAAACCTCCAAACACAGAAATCATGGAAGCACTACAAGCTCAACAAAACCGCCTCCAACAATTCGAAAAAGAAGCCGAAAACTAGAGGATAAGCTCTTAAAGCTTGAAGCTGATCTCAAAACCAAGACCGCTCGATCCAGTCATGAAGATAGCCCCCACAAAGATTAAGACCCATTCACCAAAGAGATCATGAAAGCTAAAGTCCCAAAAAACTTCAAAGCTCCTAACATGACCTCGTACGACGGCACATCGGATCCAAGCCATCACCTCAGCAAATTCAGAAGCAGAATGTATCTCACTGACGCCTTGGACGCCATTCGATGCAAAGCCTTCCCGACTACCCGAACGAAGACAGCAATAAAGTGGTTTGACAGTTTGCCTCCAAGATCCATCACAAGTTTTGATGACCTTGCTAAAAAGTTCCTTGCCAGGATCTCCATCCAGAAGGATAAAGCCAAACACGCTCCAAGCTTGCTGGGAATTAAACTAGGAGATCGGGAAAGCCTTCGCAGCTACATGGAAAGATTCAACAAAGCATGCCTTGACATACAAAGTCTTCCAACAGAAGCAGCTATCATGGAACTCCTCAATAGCCTAAGAGAAGGACCTTTCAGCCACTCAATATCCAAGAAGTACCCAACATCCCTAATCAAGTTTCAAGAAAGGGCAGAAATATATATCAATATGGAGGAAAACTCCCGATTGGGAGATAGCTCAAAAACCAGATTTTCCTAACCCACCACAGGACAAGGATAAAGAGTCCAAGAAAAAAGAAGATCAACCCGGTGAGAAGCCTAGAAAATACCACAATTACATCCACCCCTTCGGGTGTCTCTTATGGATGTCTACCGAGAAATATGCAACACTGAGAAGATCCCACCACCTCGCCCAATCAAAAACAAAAGAGGGAGAAGTCGGTCAGAGTATTGCGAATACCACCGAATCTATAGATATTCTACCAACAAGTGCTTCGACCTAATGAATGACATAGAAAGGTTGTCACGAGAAGGGCAAGAAGATCAGTTCTTAGCCAATAAAGTGGATAAACCGAGAAAAAGAAGAAGCGAGGAAGAGGTCGGGTGAGTTGAACGTCCACCTTACACCGAAGAGGTCGGACGAGTTGAAACATCCACCTCACACGGAAGAGGTCGAACGAGTTGAAGGTCCACGTCACACCAAAGAGGTCGGACGAGTTGAACGTCCACACACCAAAGAGGTCGGATTAGTTGAATGTCCACCTCACACCTATGAGAGAGATGTTCATGGAGGATTCACAGGAGGAAGGATCTCTAAATCATCTCGTAAAAGACACCTCAAAGAGTGATATTAAGGAAGGGAGAGAGGTTTAAATAAGACAACGGGGTGTAAACAAGCCTTCCGAGATTTCAAAATTCTTGGGGCAACCACCTATTCTTACCCGACCAAGGGAAAGTGATGAACTCATATTATACCTCGCAGTGGGAAGTCGGGCAATAGCCTCAGCACTAGTTAAAGGAGATGAAAGTGGGCAACAACCCGTCTACTTCATCAGCAAAGCTCTACAAGGGGCCGAACTAAACTATGAAAAGATAGAAAAAGTTTGCCTACGCCCCCTTACTCACCTCTCGACGAATCCTCCATACTTTCAAGATCACACTATCAGAGTTCGGACCAACCAGCCCATAAAAGGCATCCTATAGAAAATAGACTTAGCAGGAAGAATCCTACAGTGGGCAGTTGAATTATCCTAATGTGATCTTCAATATGAAGCTCGGACAGCCATCAAATCACAGTATCCGGCCGACTTCATTACAGAGTACACTGACACCCCAGGAACTCCTACAAAATGGAATCTCTACATGGATGACTCTTCAAACAAAACCGAGAGTGGTGCAGGTGTAATTATAGAAAGCAATCAGGGAACCCAAATCGAGCTAAGCAAGCAAGCTGAATACGAGGCACTACTGGCTGGTTTAAGGCTGGCTAAGAAGGTAGGATCTTACCGTGTCTAGTGATTCACAAGTAGTCACCTCACAAATAGAAGGTAGCTACTAAGCTAAGTATCCTGCCATGAAAAAATACCTCGGGTAATTTGGGGGACCCTGGACAAAACCAGAGAACAACTCGGGTAATTCGGGGGATCCTGGACAAAACCAGAAAACAGCTCGGGTAATTCGAGGGACCCTGGATAAAACCAGAGAACAGCTGATAAACCACTATTTTATGGTTTATATTGTGTTTAATTGAGTGGTTTTTATCAAATTCTTGCCCACTTTTTCATATGATTTGCATGATTTTACAAGTCCTTCCTAGTTTAGTTCTTTGGTTGAAAACATGCTTCCTAGAGATCTTTTAATTACGTATTTTAATTCCCTTTTATACCATTCGATGCCGTGATCTATGTGATTAAGTGTTTCAGGCTTCATAGGGCAGGAATGGCTTAGAGAATGGAGAGGAAGCTTGCAAAAAGGGAAGGAGCACAAGAAATAAAGGAGACAACTAGCGAACAGCGACGCGCATGCATGGCTGACGCGTGTGCGCAATTTGGACAAAATCACAGCAACGCGTACGCGTTCCTGATTTGTACGCATGGATTGGAGTTCGCGCAAATGACACGAGCGCGTGCCTGACGCGCACGCGTGGAGAAGAAAATCGTCAAACGATGCGTACGCGTGACTGACGCGTACGCGTGACATGTGCGATCTACAGAAAATTCAGCAAACGCTGGAGATGATTTTGGGCCGCATTTTGACCCAGATTTCGGCCCAGAAACACAGATTAAAGTCAGGGATTGATGATTGAGCTTTGCTCGATGGTCTTGATTTCCTTCTTATAGAAATAAGAACTACTTCGTTGTAAGCATAGCTCCAAACCATCAAACAATTCTCACATAAAAAATTTGAGTTGTCACAAGTACAAACCCCAATAAGAATTAACCGGAGTATTTGGACTCTGGGTCGTCTCACGAGGAATTGCAATGAATTGTATAATTATTGGCTGTGAGAGGACAAGGGGGTTTTGATTTGATGTTGGGGGCAAGAAATTAAATGGGCAAGAAAAGTAAATCAAGTAAGCAAATTAAAGGAAGCGAGTAATAAAGAGAGACATTCATGGCAAGGGTTGAGATCATAGGTTTTATATCCTAGTCATGCATTGATTAATTCATCTTATTTAGTGAACTCCAACAAACGGAAGAAGGTATCATGTCATCTTCACATAGGGAGAATGTCAAACAAGACTAATCAATCATGTCACAAATATAAACAAGAATTTATCTCATTACGTCATCTCCAATATTGGAAGAAAGTATCATATTATCTTCCATGAGAGAAAGTCTAATAAGACTAGCTAATCTCAATCCAAAAGTCCTAATCAACTTACTAATTAAATTAGCAAAAGATTAGCGTCAATGAAAACAATATTAGCTAACAACTCTAGATCACCAACATGAGTTGGGTTTTTTTATGACTCAAGATTGCCTAATTACTCTTTCCAAGCCAAGAATGCTCAAAATCTACTCTAACATCCTTCCAAGTATTTTGTCAAACACTTGGAAGGCATACAAGGAAAGCATGGTAAATTGCAAGGAAAGGTAAAATCTAACAATTACCAATTGCAAGGAAAATGAGATCACAACTCAAATCAACAATAAAAGAACATCAAACATTAAATTGCACTAAAAGTAAATCAAATCCAACAAGAGAATCCATGAACATAAAAGAGAAATTAACATGAAAACTAAGAGAATCAAGTAGTAGGAACAAGAAATCATAAAAGAAACAAGATGAAAACATGTAATTGAACCTAGATCTAAGATGGGAATGTCCTAAACCTAACCTAATTCTAGAGAGAAGAGGGAGCTTCTCTCTCTAGAAACTACACTATATAATGCTAAGCTACAAACAATTGCTCCCCCTTTGCCCAAGCTTGAAATCTGCATGAAATAGCATTGGAAATGAGTTGGGTTGGGCCCAAAATGCTCTAGAATTCGCTGCCCACGATTTCACTTTAGTGAACCACATGCTCAATCAGTGTGCATACGTACATTGCACGTCCGCGTTCCTTAGATGCAAAGCAACTATGGCAAATTTTATATCATTTCGATGCTGCGGATGTTAGCTTTCCAACGCAACTAGAACCGCATCATTTGGACCTCTATAGTTCAAGTTATGGTCATTTGAGTGCGAAGAGGTCAGGCTTGACAGCTTTACGGTTCCTTCATTTCTTCATGAGTTCTCCCACTTGCATGCTTTTCTCCTCACTTCTTCCATCCAATACTTGCCTTATGAACCTGAAATCACTCAACAAAAACATCAAGGCATCAAATGGAATTAAAGTGAATTAAAATCACCAATTTTATGGCCTAAAAAGCATGTTTTCACATTTAAGCACAAATCAAGGGAGAATTACAAAATCATGCTATTTCATTGAATAAATGTGAGAAAGGGTGATAAAATCCCCTAAAATAAGCACAAGATAAACCACAAAATTAGAGTTTATTAGGGAACATGCAGAGACTCAAGGGAGGAGATCAGACACATAATTTTAGGTCGAGATGTAGTTTTAGAGAGAGAGAGGTTCTCTCCTCTCTCTTAGGATTAGGATTATAATTAGGATTAGGATTTCTATAAGGATTAGGATTTCATCTTCTTCAATCACAAGTTCAATGTTCCTTTTACTTATTTTCTCAATTTGGTTTATGAACTCCTTATGTTTGAATTAATTTTCTTTTATTAATGCAATTTGAGGCATTTTCAGATATATAATTTTTATTTAGCTTTCTACATTCTTGGCTTTGGTTGATTAATTGGTAACTCTTGAGTTGTCAAACTCACTGTGATTGATAATTGATATATTTGCTGATTGATTTAGATTCCTATAACTCTAGTCTTTCCTTCGGAGTTGACTAGGACTTTAGGTGTTAATTTAATTTAACCACTTAACTTAGTGGGAGCAAAAATATAATTCTCATCACCATTGATAAGGATAACTAGGATAGGACTTCTAATTTTCATACCTTGCCAAGAGTTTTATTAATTATTAATTTATTTTTCTTGTCCATTAAATTACTTGTTCAACCCTTTTGAAAACCCCAAAATATACCTTTGCATAACCAATAATAAGAACACCTCCCTGCAATTCCGTGAGAAGACGACCCGAGGTTTAAATACTTCGGTTATCAATTTTATCAGGGGTTTGTTACTCGTGACAACCAAACGTTTGTGCGAAAAGATTTTCTGTTGGTTTAGAAGCTGTACTTACAACGCGATTATATATTTGTGAAATTCTTTACCGATAGGAAATCCGATCGTCAAAATGGCGCCGTTGCCGGGGAATTGCAAACGTGTGCCTTATTATTGGTTATTGTAAATATTTTTAAAAAAATTTTAGATTTTTATTTTAAAATTTTTATCTTTTTTTTTTCACAAAATCATATCTTTTTCAAAATCTTATCTTATATTTTTTTCAAAAATCATATCTTTTTAAAATATTTTCTTTTTTGTTAGTTTTTGTTTTTATTTTCTCTTACTACTATGAATTCTCACCCCTTTGGCTATGAGTCTGGTTACAATTATGTTGCAGGAAGAGGAGATTATAATGACAACATGCACCAAGGATGGAACAATCAAAGATGGGAGGAGCCACAAGGATTTGATCAACCCTCATGGCAACAACCACCTCCAATGGACTATCAACAACCATTTTGTGATGCATATCAAGGCAATGGCTATGGTGAGCACTCTTTTGATTATCAACAACCACTACCATATGCTTATGAACCCCCTCCTCAACATGACTTTAGACCACCACACTTACAAGCCCCTTTCCGCCATTCACCTCCATATGACCCTAACCCATATCCACCATACCAACCACCTTATAAACCGTATGAACCATATATAGAACCACCCCAATTCCACCCCAATTACTCCCAAAAACCACCACCTCAATATACACCATCTCCATATCGATCAATCCAAGAGCACTATGACCCTACTTATGATAGCCGAGCGCAACAAAAATCAAGGGATCATCTCAAGAAAACAGTGGAAAAATTTTATGCAACCCTTCGCCAACTGGATCAAGCGATAAATCGATTACCTTCCCGACGTTCGGACATTCAAGGAACCCCCATGGCTTCATGTGGAGAATCTACTAAAGAACGTGGAATGAAGGAGAAGTTAGAAATTCCGGTGGACAGTGAGCAGCACGATTTGGTATTGGAACAATTGGAAGAAGCTACGCCTGCCATTGAAGAGGAAGAAGTGGTTGAAGACTTAGAAGATGCGGAACCTCCATGGGAAACTCAAGTCATAGAGCCCCCTTCTAAGGAGTTTGAATTTGATGTTGAGGAGGGTGTACAACCTCCAAGGCATATCATGGTTGAAGACTTTGAAGGGGACGATCAAGAGATGGATTCAATCATTAATAAATTCTTATCTACATTTGAATCCTCTCCCATTGGACTTGACATGGAGATTAAAGAAGAAGAAGCACAACCTCCCATGTCCTTGGTGAACAATGAAGAAGATCTTGAATTAGAAGAAAGCTACCAAGAGAAAGAGGTTGAAATTGAGGAAGCTTACAAAGAGATGGAAGAATTCAAGGAAGAGCACAAGGGAGTGGAGCTTGCAAGTTCATTAGAAACACCTCTCCCAAGGCCATCATCCTTCAGAACATTCGAGTGGGTAAAATTCATATCCCTTAGCTTTCTAATTCCACTTGAATATGGGCTACTGGAAACGGATGGTTAACTTAGAGCTCTTTGTGGCATTAAGAGTAAGAGGAAGATGGTCAGTGGAAAGAATTGTCCTGCAAGGTTCATTATGGTTGGAAGATTTAAGTTTAAATGCAAAGGTTAGTGTAGAGCTCAATTGAATGGGTCTAGGAAGTTGTTTGGATGCTTTAGTCAGAATTCTAAGGCTGAACCACCCGGATGGAATCATGATAATCAACTTGAAGACGGGTGTAAAAGCAAGGTTTGGGACCCCGAAATTCATTCCAACAATCAACACTCGTGGGGCCTTGTCACTTGCTAGAACTTGCTTGAAGGCTTTCTGCGCCTAGTTTGGGATCCTGGAGGCTATTGGAAGTACAAACATTGGTGGAGATTCCTGGATCAGTACAAGCACAAGCCACCATAACCGGGAGCTCACCAAATGTCCAACTTAAAGACTTTAACTAAAAGTGTTAGGTGGGAGACAACCTACCATGGTAAGATCGTTCCTTTTTTCAGTTTTAATTCTAGTCTGTTTTATTTGTTTTTTGTGTTTTGATTGGAACTTGAATCATGCTTAACATTCATATTAGCATCTGCATACTACATTCTGCATTTTGCATAAAAAAGGGGGTGAACGACGTGCAAGCGTCTACGACGCGCACGCGCCGTTTGTGTAGCGAAACCAAACAGAGAGTTGCGCAAGAGTAGTACGGGAGTGGTGCGTGGCGCACAAGCCACACCACGCGTACGCGTGCCATACACGTACGTGCCCCCTGCAAAAAGTTCAACCCACGCGTAAGCATTACCGACGCGTCCGCGTGGGTGTGTAAATCGGCGTTATTGGGGTTTCGCACAGAAATTTGTGCGGGAGTGTGGATGGCCTCGTGCGTTTTGCACGATACCTAATCGCACGTGCGCATGATAGACGCTCTCGCGTCCCTCCCCTATACGCTCACCCACGCGTCCGCGTGTGTGACGCGTTTGTGCCGTTAGCACTGTTCACCTTGCACGCAGCGCGCCGCCTAATCAGTTTTCTTTTCTTCTCTTTTCAAATCCTATTTCTTTCTTCTATTCCTCCCTCTTCTCTTCTTCATTCTTCTTCTACCTTTTGCACTTTTCTCCCCTCCCCTCTCATCCCTATTCTCTTTCACTTTCTTCTACTTAATTTATTTGCATACTTTCATTCATCTTTTAATTACTGCATTTAATTATTTTTCTTAATTTTCTTTTTAGTATAATTATTTAGGGTCTCTTCTTCTTTCTTCTTCATGCATTTTTATGTTGGTGTTGGAACTTTATTTAGGTCTTCCACTATTGCTTGTGGATTATTATGGGGTTGTTTGACAATTCATATTAATTGTTTTCGGAATGCTTGCATGTTCCACTTTCGTTCTCCCCCTATCATATTAAACATGCATACTAAGTGTTTGTGAAAAAGCCCGTATAGCATTGTGCATTCTTCATTATTCTATCCTTCTACTTTAATGCCTGTTTTTTCCCAAAACCCTTCCACATTTTATTCATTAATTATAATTGTCAATACAAACGTGATTATCGGTATGTTACAAGTAAAAATACATTTTTAATTTTTGATGCTTGATCTATGCTATTCATGCCTTTGTTGGCATGCTAATAAACATCTTGCATCCAATACTTACCATGCCTTGCTATATTTCCATTGATCAACTGATCACATAGAATCAAGACCATGTCTTTCGTTCACTATTTTCCTTACCTGGGCATTGATTATTACTTGCACTGTCCTCTTCCTTGGACTTACATGCTACTACTCTTTTCCCTTTCAGGATGGCCACCAAACAGGGTAAAGGGAAAGCCTCTAACAAGCCACCGACGAAAAACGGAACAAAAGAAGCACCGGCTGAGGAACCACAACCCCCGCCCACCTACACATCTTTGCATGCACCGAGGACGGTGCAATCTCTAAGTGTGGGGAGGTCGATGCCGATCTCCGTCGGTTAGTACCTTCCTGTCTCAACACCAATATTTAAATTTTCTTTGTTAAATTAGTTGTTGCATTTGCATGTTTGTTTGATTTTGTGCATATTTTACCACTTGGTTGAAGTAATATTTTCTTTTTCAAGAAAACTATCTATAGCATTTCACTAATTTAAATTAAACTTTTTCGAAAAACTTGTTTGAAGAAATTTATTTTGGAACATGCATAAAACCAGTGAGATTTTGAGCCTACTTGATTGGTTGCATTTTATCAACCAATATTTTATTTTTTATGTGTATTTTTCTCTCTATAATTGTGATCTTTGTCTTGCTTAATTCTTTATGTCCATTATTTGATGTATGCATGCACTTATATGATTGAGGCCCTTATTTCACTTAGCTTACATACCCATATGGCCTTACCCTTTTATTATCCTTTGCAAACCAATGTTGAGCCTATTTTACCCCTTTGTTCTTTACTTTAGCTCATCACTAACTCTAAGCGAAAAACAATAATATCCTTAATTTGAATCCTTGATTAGCTTAGACTAGTGAGAGTGCTCATGAATTAAGTGTGGGGAAAGTGGACTAGGAAACGTTTGGTTTGGGAATTGAGTATGTTAGACTTTTTGTAAAAATGTGAAAAATGTTAAGAACATGTTTATGCATTTAATACTTTAATCATATGCATTGAAAAAGGAAAGAAAAAAATAGATTAAGAAAAGAAAAATTGAAAAATAAATAAATAAATAAATAAATAAGAGAGAAAAAGAAAAGAAAAAAAAGCAAATAATAAAAAGGGGACAAAATGCCCCAAGTTAAGTAATAATATCAATGCATATGAGTTGTACCTAAATTTGGGATGCATGAATGTGTGGTAAACACTGTTAATGGGTAGTTATTGATTTTATGTTATGATTATATGGATTGTCCTAAGTTAGGTGGAAAGTTTAAGTTAATTAAGGATTCAGATTTTAGTCCACTTAACCAAATACAATCCTACCTTGACCTTGGCCCCATTACAACCCTTAAAAGACCTCTTGATTTGTGTATTTGTGCATTAAGTTTTTGTTGATTGGTAGAAGAAGAGCAAGCCTTAGAAAGTAAGGTTAGTAAAGAATTGAGAGAATCGAACCTTAAACACCTGAGCGATTAGAGTACATACACTTCTAGTAAGGGTTCGATGCTCGATTCCTTGTTCCCTGTTTTCATGAGCTATTTTCTTCTTGCAAGTTATTTGTACTTTATTTTGTGATTTGAATTAGTGAAATCCAGTTCATATTTATTCTTGGAAGATTTATTTACTTTTTTACCAAGTAGGTAGAATCATTTTAGCATGTAAGTTTCATTCACATTCATAGGTTGCATTGCATGAGTCTTGCTTTTCCCTACTCATTTGTTTTATCTCCTTAAGCTAAGCATGAGGACATGCTAATGTTTAAGTGTGGGGAGGTTGATAAACCACTATTTTATGGTTTATATTGTGTTTAATTGAGTGGTTTTTATCAAATTCTTGCCCACTTATTCATATGATTTGCATGATTTTACAATTCCTTCCTAGTTTAGTTCTATGGTTGAAAACTTGCTTCCTAGAGATCTTTTAATTACGTATTTTAATTCCCCTTTATACCATTTGATGTCGTGATCCATGTGATTAAGTGTTTCAGGCTTCATAGGGCAGGAATGGCTTAGAGAATGGAGAGGAAGCTTCCCAAAAGGGAAGGAGCACAAGAAATAAAGGAGACAATCAGCGAACAGCGACGCGCACGCATGGCTGACACGTGTGCGCAATTTGGACAAAATCACAGCGACGCGTACGCATTCCTGACGCGTACGCATGGATTGGAGTTCGCGCAAACGACGCGAGCGCGTGCCTGACGCACACGTGTGGAGAGGAAAATTGTCAAACGACGCATACGCGTGACTGACGCGTACGCATGACATGCGCGATCTGCAGAAAATTCCAGAAACGCTGGAGACAATTTTGGGCGGCATATTGCCCAGATTTTGGCCCAGAAACACAGATTAAAGTCAGGGAACATGTAGAGACTCAAGGGAGGAGATCAGACACATAGTTTTTGGTTGAGATGTAGTTTTAGAGAGAGAGAGGTTCTCTCCTCTCTCTTAGGATTAGGATTAGGATTTCTATTAGGATTAGGATTTCATCTTCTTCAATCACAAGTTCAATGTTCCTTTTACTTATTTTCTCAATTTGGTTTATGAACTCCTTTTGTTTGAATTGATTTTCTTTTATTAATGCAATTTGAGGTATTTTTCAGATATATAATTTTTATTTAGCTTTCTACATTCTTGGTTTTGGTTGATTAATCGGTAACTCTTGAGTTGTCAAACTCATTGTGATTGATAATTGATATCTTTACTTATTGATTTAGATTCCTATAACTCTAGTCTTTCCTTCGGAGTTGACTAGGACTTTAGGTGTTAATTTAATTTAACCACTTAACTTTGTGGGAGAAAAAATATAATTCTCATCACCATTGATAAGGATAACTAGGATAGGACTTCTAATTTTCATACCTTGCCAAGAGTTTTATTAATTATTAATTTATTTTTCTTTTAAATTAAATTACTTGTTCAACCTTTTTGAAAATCCCAAAATATACCTTTACATAACCAATAATAAGAATACCTCCCTAAAATTCCTTGAGAAGACGACCCGAGGTTTAAATACTTCGGTTATCAATTTTATCAGGGGTTTGTCACTTGTGACAACCAAACTTTTGTAATTAAGAAAGGAATTCTTGTCGGTCTAGAGGCTATACTTACAACAGGAATTTATTTGTGAAAATTTTAGATCGCGCGAGAGTTTCGTTCTTCAACAGCTCGGACAATTTGGGGGACCCTGGACAAAACCAGAAAATAGCTCGGCCAATTCGGGGGATATGTGGTTCGACATATGAAACAGAATGCCCGAGTTGTTGCACTTTCAAAACCAAGTTAGCACCAACAGCTCGGACAATTCGGGGGATATGAGGTCAAATATTCCTACAGTAAGAAAAAGAAAAATGGGGTTACTACCAAACAACTCAGGCAAATAAGGAAACAACTCGGACAATAACAACCAAATATCAAGTGTCAGATACAACAGTAAAAGGGAAAACCCCAAGACTCACACGAAAGTCCAGGGGCACCTGACGAATAGATTTTTGACAGTTTAGAATTTCTCAAATAAAATCTCGTCGAAGTATAGTTTCTAAACCAAGCAATAATCCTTTCATACAAAAAGTTGTTTGTCACTAAAACAAGCCCCTAAATTTATAAACCGAAGTATTCAAACCACGGGTCGTTCTCCCTAGGAATTACAATAGAGTGTCTTGTTATTGGTTTTGAGTTATTTTGGGGTTTTGATATGAAGCATGAAAGATAAATGGCAAGAAAGTAAACTAACAACTATAAAAGGCTCTTGGCAAGGTATGAAAATTAGAAGTTCTATCCTAGTTATCCTTCTCAATTGTGATGAGAATTGTTCATTGCTACCACTTAGTTAACCTTTACTAGATAAAGGAAAGTCAAGTGGATGAATTGACTTGAGCCACAAGTTCTAGCCAGTTCCCAAGGAAAGACTAGCTTTAGTGCACTCCGAACCAATTAGCAATCTCTCCAATTACCAATCAACAAAGGAATTAGATAACTCAAGTATCACTAACTACTCTACCTAGGCCAAGAGGAACAAAATCTACACTTAATCTAGAAGAGGCATTTCAACAAACACATAGAGTGCAATACAAGTAAACAACATAAATTGCAAGAATTAAAGAGAGATCTAACTATAAAGGCAAGAGATCAACAATAGAAAAGCAAAGAGGAACAATTATTATGAATTACCTCTTATTGAATTGAAAGAATGTAGAGGGAACAATACTAGATCTACAACAAAATGTAAGAACAACATAAAGGAAATTACAACAAAAGAGTAGAAGAAGATGAATGTAATAACAAAGAATTGAAAGGTAGAAGTAGAAGAAAGCAAAGATTAAAACCTAGATCTAAGAACTAAACCTAATCCTAATCCTAATTCTAGAGAGAAGTGAGAGCTTCTCTCTCTAGAAACTACTTCTAAGCTAATCCTAATGTGTGTGTAATGAACTAATGGTAACTAACATGTGTTTCCCTCTTCACTCCTTGGGTTAAATAGCATCAGAAATGAGTTGGATTGGGCCCACAAGGCTTTTAAAATTGCTGGCCACGTTTTGCTTCAAGTGGACTAGGTGGCAGCAACGGCGCGTGCGCGTACTATGCGCGTGCGCGCCACCATACTTGTAGTAACTATAGCAAATCTTATATCGTTTTGAAGCCCCGGATGTTAGCTTTCTAACCCAACTGGAACCGCATCATTTGGACCTCTGTAGCTCAAGTTATGGTCGTTTAAGTGCGAAGAGGTCGGCTTGACAGCTTTCCGGTTCTTTCATTTCTTCATGAGTTCTCCAACTTTTCATGCTTCTTTCTTCATTCCCTTGATCCAATCTTTGCCTCCTAAACCTTAAATCACTTAACAAACATATCAAGGCATCTAATGGAATCAAGGTGAATTAAATTTATTCATTTTAAGACCTAAAAAGCATGTTTTCACTCTTAAGCACAATTAAAGGAGAAGTTATAAAACCATGCTATTTCATTGAATAAATGTGGGTAAAAGGTTATAAAATCCCCTAAAATCAATATAAGATAAACCGTCAAAATGGGGTTTGTCAACCTCCCCACACTTAAACCAAGCATGTCCTCATGCTTAAACCAAGAGAAAGCAAAGGGATCGACATTTATTCAATGAAATCTAACTAAATGCAATCTACCTATATGCAACTATCTACATGAATGCAATTGCTTAGTCAAAATAAATTAATTCCCAAGAAGCATATATAAGCACAAGGGCAAAAGGTATTAACAACCATGCCAAACCACAATTGAATTAAGCTATTAAATACTTTTACAAACTTGCATGAAAGGAGATGATCATTGGTGGAAACCTGTAATTGAGCATCAAACCCTCACCGGATGTTTTGCACTCTATTCGCTCAAGTGTTTAGGGTTGATTCACTCAATTCTCTCCTAATCATGCTTTCTAAGATTTGTTTTTCTTCTAACAATCGACATATATTTCATGCATGCATACAAGTATCATGAGGTCTTTTCTTTAGGTTGTAATGGGGCTAGGGTCAAGGTAGGATGTATATTTGGTCAAGTGAGCTTGAAATTTGAATCTTTGATAGGCTTAAACTTCCCACCTAACCTATGACATCCTATTCAATTAAGTTCTAACCTAACCACCAATTTTTTCACTTTTTCACATACTCATGTATTCCTTTTTAATTCACAACACTTATGCATTGATCTTTATTGAGCTTCACGTTGCTTTGGGGCATTTTGTCCCCTTTTTATTTCTTTCTTTTTCTTCTTTTTCTTTCTTTTTCTATTTTTTTCTTTCTTTTCCTTTTTCCATATTACTTTTCTTTTCTTTTTCTTTTGTTTTTCTCATTTTTTTCTTTCTATATACAAAAATCTCAATGCATAACGTTTTACATTTGATCAATATATGAGTATGTACCAAATTCCCAATATTTATACTAATAATACAAAACTACCCTTTTATTCACCCAATGTCCCAAGGTTCCCACACTTGAATGATACTCACACACTCTAGCCTAAGCTAATCAAAGATCCAAATAAGGACATTTATTGTTTTTCGCTTTGAGGCTTGTAATGTGCTAAAATTAAGAACAAGTGGGTTAATCGTAGGCTCAAATTGGCTAACAAAGGAAGATAAAAGGTAAGGCTATTTGGGTAAGTGAGTTAAATGAAATGATGGCCTCAATCATATAAATGTATGTATACACAAAATAATGGACATAAAGAATCAAACAAATCAAAGATTACAATCATAGGAAGAGAATAATGCACACAAGAAGGAAAATAAGTGGTTATAAGATGTAACCACACCATTAGGCTCAAATCTCACTTGCTTGTGTTCTTAGCTCAAAAACATGATCCACAATATATATAATTCAAGCAAGTTCTATGAAAAGTCTTTTTTATTCAAATCAATTAAGGTGCCCTATAGATAGAAATCTTGAAAAATTCATTATTTTGACTAAGCTTATTGTGTATATATATGCAATAAGGATCTTAAAAACCTAAAATGAAATGCAAAAGTGTTGGGATTAGAAGTTTGTCACCCAAAATCGCCGAACGGTCGGACGACCTCCCCACACTTAAAAGTTTGCACCGTCCTCGGTGCATGCAAAGAAGAGCACGGTGGACGGGTTGCGACAATTGATGAGCTCCTCAAATGATAGTGCGGATGACTTGTTTGTTGCCCCATTTAAAAGCTTTTCCTTTCCCCCTTTGATGAGCGGATAATTTGTACCCTTTTTGGCATTGTTTTTAGTATGTTTTTAGTAGTTTTAGTTAAGTTCTTAGTATATTTTTATTAGTTTTTAGTTAAAATTCACTTTTCTGGACTTTACTATGAGTTTGTGTGTTTTTCTGTGATTTCAGGTATTTTCTGGATGAAATTGAGGGATCTGAGCAAAAATATGATCCAGAGACTCAAAAGGACTGCAGATGCTGTTGGATTCTGACCTCCTTGCACTCGAAGTGGATTTTCTGGAGCTACAGAAGCCCAATTGGCGCGCTCTCAACGGCGTTGGAAAGTAGACATCCTGGGCTTTCCAGCAATATATGATAGTTCATACTTTGCCCAAGATTTGATGGCCCAAACCGGCATTCAAAGTCACCTACAGAAATTCCAGCGTTAAACGCCGGAACTGGCACCTAAATGGGAGTTAAACGCCCAAACTGGCACCAAATCTGGCGTTTAACTCCAAGAAGAGTCTCTACACGAAATTTCTTCATTGCTCAGCCCAAGCACACACCAAGTGGGCCCGGAAGTGGATTTTTATGTCATTTACTCATCTCTGTACACCCTAGGCTACTAGTTTCTTATAAATAGGACCTCTTACTATTGTATTTTCATCTTTGGATCTTTGGATCTTTGGATTATTTTAGATCCTTTGATCATCTTTGGAAATCTTGTTCTTAGATCATTGGGAGGCTGGCCATTCGGCCATGCCTAGACCTCGTTCTTATGTATTTTCAACGGTGGAGTTTCTACACACCATAGATTAAGGTGTGGAGCTCTGCTGTACCTCGAGTATTAATGCAATTACTATTGTTCTTCTATTCAATTCCGCTTGTTCTTTGTCCAAGATATCACTTGTTCTTCAACTTGATGAATGTGATGATCCGTGACACTCATCATCATTCTCACCTATGAACAAGGTGACTGACAACCACTTTTGTTCTACAAGCAATCAAGGCTCTAGTGAATATCTCTTGGATTCCTGATACACGATGCATGGTTGATCGCCTGACAACCGAGTGCTCGCCTGACAAACGAGCCAGCCATTCCGTGAGATCAGAGTCTTCGTGGTATAGGCAAGAACTGATGGCGGCATTCAAGAGAATCCGGAAGGTCTAACCTTGTCTGTGGTATTCTGAGTAGGATTCAATGATTGAATGACTGTGACGTGCTTCAAACTCCTAGCAGGCGGGGCGTTAGTGACAGACGCAAAAGAATCGATGGATTTTATTCCGGCCTGACCGAGAACCGACAGCTGATTAGCCATATGCTGTGACAGAGCATAGGAACATTTTCACTGAGAGGATGGGAGGTAGCCACTGACAACGGTGAAACCCTACATAAGCTTGCCATGGAAAGGAGTAAGAAGGATTGGATGAAGACAGTAGGAAAGCAGAGAGACGGAAGGGAAGGCATCTTCATACGCTTATCTGAAGTTCCTACCAATGAATTACATAAGTACCTCTATCTTTATCTTTATGCTTTATTCGTATATCAATATACCCATTTGAGTCTGCCTGACTAAGATTTACAAGGTGACCATAGCTTGCTTCATACCGACAATCTCCGTGGGATCGACCCTTACTCACGTAAGGTATTACTTGGACGACCCAGTGCACTTGCTGGTTAGTTGTGCAAAGTTGTGTAGTGATCACAATTTCGCGCACCAAGTTTTTGGCGCCGTTGCCGGGGATTGTTTTGTGTATGGACAACTGACGGTTCATCTTGTTGCTTAGATTAGGTATTTTTCTTCAGAGTTCTTAAGAATGAATTCTAGTGTTTCAAGGTGATGTTCTTATCATCACCAAAGCTGATTGATCTTCATCAATTTAGCTCTTGAATGCAATGTTCTGCTGAAGCTTGGCTAGCCATGTCTAATTCCTTTAGACTGAAGCTTTAGACTAACATTGCATGATTCCTGGAATTCTCATTAAGAATTTTGATACCTTTATTTTCTTTTCCATATAATTTTCGAAAAAGCACAAAAAAATTTACAAAATCATAAAAACCAAAAATATTTTATGTTTTTTGTTTGAGTCTAGTGTCTCATCTTAAGTTTGGTGTCAATTGCATGCATTCATTCATGTGTCTTAAGGATCTTCAAGTAATTCTTGATCATTTCTTACTCTGATCTTTGAATTCTCTTGACTTGAGTGTTTTGTGTGTCTCATATGCATTCTCATTAGTGTCAGTAGTATACAAACTGATAAGTTTGGTGTCTTGCATGCATTGTTATTTGATTTTAGTTGCATTTTGATTATAAAAAAAAATCCAAAAATATTTTTAATTTGTGTCTTTTCAAGTCAATAATACAGAGAATTGAAGATTCAGAACATGCAGCAGAGGAATTACACAGAAAAAGCTGGGCGTTCAAAACGCCCAGTGAAGAAGGACAGACTGGCATTTAAACGCCAGCCAGGGTACCTGGTTGGGCGTTTAACGCCCAAAAGGGTATAGTTTTGGGCGTTAAACGCCAGAATGTGCACCATTCTGGGCGTTTAATGCCAGGATGGCACAAGGGGGAGGATTTTGTTTTCAAATCAATTTTTTTTCAAGTTTTCAAAGTTTTTCAAAATAAAATCTTTTTCAAATCATATCTTTTCAATCAAATGTTTTCAAAATCAATTTCTTTCCTTTTTCCAAGATACTTGCTAACAATTAATGATTTGATTGAACATTTCAAGTATGTTGCCTTTTCTGTTGAGAAAGGTTTAATGTTTGAATCATATCTTTTCTTGATAGCCAAGTTATTAATTTTTAAAATCAAATCTTTTTAAAATGTTTTTCAAATCATATCTTCTCAATCACATCTTTTTAAAACCAATCATATCTTTTTAATCACATCTTTTTCAAAATAGTTTTCAATTAAATCTTTTTAACTTCTAATTTAAAAATATTTTTCAAAAATCACTTGATTTCTTTCCCACTCTTATTTTCGAAAATCAATTAGTGTTTTTCAAAAATGTTTTCAAAATCTTTTACTTAATTTTCGAAAACTGCTTCCCTTCTTCCCACATCCTTCTATTTATGGACTAACACTATTCCTTAATGCAAAATTCGAACTCCATCTTCTTTGATAAGTTCGAATTTTCTACTTCTGTCTTCTATCTTTCTTCTTCCTCTGACACCTCAAGGAATCTCTATACTGTGACATAGAGGATTCCATATCTTTCATATGAGCAGGAGCAGAGACAAAGGCATTCTTGTTGAAGCTGACACTGAACCTGAAAGGACCTTGAAGCGAAAGCTAAGAGAAGCTAAGGCACAACTCTCTGTTGAGGACCTGACCGAATTCTTCAAAGAAGAAGACATGGCAGCCGAAAACAACAACAATGCCAACAATGCAAGGAAGGTGATGGGTGACTTTACTGCACCTACTCCCGACTTCTATGGGAGAAGCATCTCTATCCCTGCCATTGGAGCAAACAACTTTGAGCTTAAGCCTCAATTAGTTTCTCTAATGCAACAGAATTGCAAGTTCCATGGACTTCCATTGGAAGATCCTCATCAGTTTTTAGCTGAATTCTTGCAAATCTGTGACACAGTCAAGACTAATGGGGTTGACCCTGAGGTCTACAGACTGATGCTATTCCCTTTTGCTGTAAGAGACAGAGCTAGAATATGGTTGGACTCTCAACCTAAAGAAAGCCTGGACTCTTGGGAAAAGCTAGTCAATGCCTTCTTGGCAAAGTTCTTTCCACCTCAAAAATTGAGTAAGCTTAGAGTGGAAGTCCAAACCTTCAGACAAAAGGATGGTGAATCCCTCTATGAAGCTTGGGAAAGATACAAACAATTGATCAGAAAGTGTCCCTCAGACATGCTTTCTGAATGGAGCATCATAGGTATTTTCTATGATGGTCTCTCTGAACTGTCCAAGATGTCTTTGGATAGCTCTGCTGGAGGATCTCTTCATTTGAAGAAGATGCCTACAGAGGCTCAAGAGCTAATTGAAATGGTTGCAAATAACCAATTCATGTACACTTCTGAAAGGAATCTTGTGAACAATGGGACTAGTCAAAAGAAAGGAGTTCTTGAGATTGATACTCTGAATGCCATACTGGCTCAGAATAAAATATTGACTCAACAAGTCAATTTGATTTCTCAAAGTCTGTCTGGAATGCAAAATGCACCAAGCAGTACTAAGGATGCTTCATCTGAAGAAGAAGCTTATGATCCTGAGAACCCTTCAATGGAAGAGGTGAATTACCTAGGAGAACCCTATGGAAACACCTATAATTCTTCTTGGAGAAATCACCCAAATTTCTCATGGAAGAATCAAGAGAGACCTCAACAAGGTTTCAACAACAATAATGGTGGAAGAAACAGGTTTAGCAATAGCAAGCCTTTTCCATCATCTTCTCAGCAACAGACAGAGAATTCTAAGCAGAACCCCTCTGACTTAGCAACCATGGTCTCTGATCTAATCAAAACCACTCAAAGTTTCATGACTGAAACAAGGTCCTCCATTAGGAATTTGGAGGCACAAGTGGGACAGCTGAGCAAGAAAATTACTGAACTCCCTCCAAGTACTCTTCCAAGCAATACAGAAAAAAATCCAAAAGGAGAGTGTAAGGCCATCAACATGGCCGAATTTGGAGAGGAAGGAGAGGCAGTGAACGCCACTGAGGAAGGCCTCAATGGACGTGCACTAGCCTCTACTGAGTTCCCTACTGAGGAACCATGGGAATCTGAGGCTCAAATTAAGACCATAGAGATTCCATTGGATTTACTTCTGCCATTCATGAGCTCTGATGAGTATTCTTCCTCTGAAGAGGATGAGTATGTCACTGAAGAGCAAGTTGCTAAATACCTTGGAGCAATCATGAAACTAAATGACAAGTTATTTGGAAATGAGACTTGGGAGGATGAACCCCCTTTGCTCACCAAAGAACTGGATGACTTGTCTAGGCAGAAATTACCTCAAAAGAGACAAGATCCTGGGAAGTTTTCCATACCTTGTACCATAGGCACCATGACCTTCAAGAAGGCTCTGTGTGACTTAGGGTCAAGTGTAAACCTCATGCCTCTCTCTGTAATGGAGAAGCTAGGGATCTTTGAGGTACAAGCTGCAAGAATCTCACTGGAGATGGCAGACAACTCAAGAAAACAAGCTCATGGACTTGTAGAGAATGTTTTGGTAAAAGTTGAAAACCATTACATCCCTACTGATTTCATAGTCCTAGAGACTGGGAAGTGCATGGATGAATCCATCATCCTTGGCAGACCCTTCCTAGCCACAGCAAAGGCTGTGATTGATGTTGATGGAGGTGAACTGATCATTCAAGTGAATGAAGAATCCTTTGTGTTTAAGGCTCAAGGATATCCCTCTGTCACCATGGAGAGGAAGCATGAAGAGCTTCTCTCAATTCAGAGTCAAACAGAGCCCCCACAGTCAAACTCTAAGTTTGGTGTTGGGAGGCCACAACCAAACTCTAAGTTTGGTGTTGAACCCCCACATTCAAACTCTAAGTTTGGTGTTGGGAGGTTCCAACATTGCTCTGAGTATCTGTGAGGCTCCATGAGAGCCCTCTGTCAAGCTACTGACATTAAAGAAGCGCTTGTTGGGAGGCAACCCAATGATTATATTTTATCTATTTCTCTTTGTTATTTTATGTTTTTTGTAGGTTGATGATCATAAGAAGTCACAAAATCAATTGAAAAAGCAAAGACAGAATGAAAAACAGGAAGAAAAACAGCACACCCTGGAGGAAGAACTCACTGGCGTTTAAACGCCAGTAAGGCTAGCAGTTGGGCGTTTAACACCCAGTCTGGCACCATTCTGGGCGTTTAACGCCAGAAAGGGGCACCAGACTGGCGTTAAACGCCAGAAAAGGGCAAGAACCTGGCGTTAAACGCCAGGAATGGGCACCATCCCGGCGTTTAACGCCAGAAATGGCTCAAAACATGATTTTGAATGCCATTTGGTGCAGGGATGACTTTTCCTTGACACCACAGGATCTGTGGACCCCACAGGACCCCCACCAACCCCACCACCACCCTCTCTCTTCTTCACCCATTCACCAATCACCTCAATACCTCTTCCCCAAAAAAACCCCTCACCTATCAAATCCCATCTTTCTCTTCACCACTCACATCCATCCTTCATAAAACCCCACCAACCTCACCCTTCAAATTCAAACCACTTTCCCACCCAAACCCACCCTCACTTGACCGAACCATGACCCCCCCTCTCCTATATATACCCTTCTTCACCCCTTCATTTTCACACAACCTAAACACCACTACTCCCCCTCTTTGGCCGAATACATAAGCCACTCCCTTCTTCCTCATTTCTTCTTCTTCTACTCTCTTCTTTCTTCTTTTGCTCGAGGACGAGTAAATCTTTTAAGTTTGGTGTGGTAAAAGCATTGCTTTTTGTTTTTCCATAACCATTTATGGCATCCAAGGCCGGAGAAACCTCTAGAAAGAGGAAAGGGAAGGCAAAAGCTTCCACCTCCGAGTCATGGGAGATGGATAGATTCATCTCAAGGGTGCATCAAGACCACTTCTATGAAGTTGTGGCCTTGAAGAAGGTGATCCCCGAGGTCCCCTTTTCACTCAAAAAGGGTGAATATCCGGAGATCCGGCATGAGATCCGAAGAAGAGGTTGGGAAGTGCTTACCAACCCCATTCAACAAGTCGGAATCTTGATGGTTCAAGAGTTCTATGCCAATGCATGGATCACCAAGAACCATGATCAAAGTGTGAACCCGGATCCAAAGAATTATCTTACAATGGTTCAGGGGAAATACTTGGATTTTAGTCCGGAAAATGTAAGGTTAGCATTCAACTTGCCCATGATGCAAGGAGATGAACATCCTTACACTAGAAGGGTCAACTTTGATCAAAGGTTGGACCAAGTCCTCACAGACATTTGTGAAGAGGGCGCTCAATGGAAGAGAGATTCAAGAGGCAAGCCGGTTCAATTGAGAAGGCATGACCTCAAACCCATGGCTAGAGGATGGTTGGAGTTTATCCAACGCTCAATCATTCCCACTAGCAACCGGTCCGAAGTTACTCTAGACCGGGCCATCATGATTCATAGCATCATGATTGGAGAAGAAGTGGAAGTTCATGAGGTTATAGCCCAAGAACTCTATAAGGTGGCGGACAAGTCCTCTACCTTAGCAAGGTTAGCCTTTCCTCATCTCATTTGTCACCTCTGTTATTCAGTTGGAGTTGACATAGAGGGAGACATCCCCATTGATGAGGATAAGCCCATCACTAAGAAAAGGATGGAGCACACAAGAGACCCCACTCATCATGAGATCCCTGAGATGCCTTAAGGGATGCACTTTCCTCCACAAAACTATTGGGAGCAACTGAACACCTCCCTAGGAGAACTGAGTTCCAACATGGGACAACTAAGGGTGGAGCATCAAGAACACTCCATCATCCTCCATGAAATTAGAGAAGATCAAAGAATCATGAGAGAGGAGCAACAAAGACAAGGAAGAGACATTGAGGAGCTCAAGCACTCCATAGGATCTTCAAGAGGAAGAAAGAGCCGCCATCACTAAGGTGGACCCGTTCTTTAATCTCCTTGTTTTTTTTATTTTTCTGTTTTTCGAAAATTTATGCTTTATGTTTATCCATGTTTGTGTCTTATGATCATTAGTGTCTTAGTGTCTATGCCTTAAAGTTATGAATGTCCTATGAATCCATCACCTTTCTTAAAAGAAAACTGTTTTTATTACAAAAGAACAAGAAGTACAGGAATTCGAATTCATCTTTGAAACTAGCTTAATTAGTTTGATGTGGTGACAATACTTTTTGTTTTCTGAATGTATGCTTGAAAAGTGCATATGTCTTTTGAATTTGTTGTTCATGAATGTTAAAATTGTTGGCTCTTGAAAGAATGATGAAAAAGGAGACATGTTACTGAGGATCTGAAAAATCATAAAAATGATTCTTGAAGCAAGAAAAAGCAGTGAATACAAAAAAAAAAAACGAAAAAAAAAGAGGAGAAAGAGAAAAAGAAAGAAAAAGAAAGAAATAAAGTTGTGATCCAAGGCAAAAAGAGTGTGCTTAAGAACTCTGGACACCTCTAATTGGAGACTTTAGCAAAGCTGAGTCACAATCTGAAAAGGTTCACCCAATTATGTGTCTGTGGCATGTATGTATCCGGTGGTAATACTGGAAGACAGAGTGCTTTGGGCCACGGCCAAGACTCAATAAGTAGCTGTGTTCAAGAATCATCATACTTAACTAGGAGAATCAATAACACTATCTGGATTCTGAGTTCCTAAAGAAGCCAATCATTCTGAATTTCAAAGGATAAAGTGAGATGCCAAAACTGTTTGGAGGCAAAAAGCTACTAGTCCCGCTCATCTAATTTGGAGCTAAGTTTCATTGATAATTTGGAGTCTATAGTATATTCTCTTCTTTTTATCTTATTTGATTTTCAGTTGCTTGGGGACAAGCAACAATTTAAGTTTGGTGTTGTGATGAGCGGATAATTTGTACCCTTTTTGGCATTGTTTTTAGTAGTTTTAGTTAAGTTCTTAGTATATTTTTATTAGTTTTTAGTTAAAATTCACTTTTCTGGACTTTACTATGAGTTTGTGTGTTTTTCTGTGATTTCAGGTATTTTCTGGCTGAAATTGAGGGATCTGAGCAAAAATATGATCCAGAGACTCAAAAGGACTGCAGATGTTGTTGGATTCTGACCTCCCTGCACTCGAAGTGGATTTTCTGGAGCTACAGAAGCCAAAGTGGCGCGCTCTCAACGGCGTTGGAAAGTAGACATCCTGGGCTTTCCAGCAATATATGATAGTCCATACTTTGCCCAAGATTGGATGGCCCAAACTGGCGTTCAAAGTCACCTACAGAAATTCCAGTGTTAAACGCCGGAACTGGCACCTAAATGGGAGTTAAACGCCCAAACTGGCACCAAAGCTGGCGTTTAACTCCAAGAAGAGTCTCTACACGAAATTTCTTCATTGCTCAGCCCAAGCACACACCAAGTGGGCCCGGAAGTGGATTTTTATGTCATTTACTCATCTCTGTACACCCTAGGCTACTAGTTTCTTATAAATAGGACCTCTTACTATTGTATTTTCATCTTTGGATCTTTGGATCTTTGGATCTTTGGATCTTTGGATTATTTTAGATCCTTTGATCATCTTTGGACATCTAGTTCTTAGATCATTGGGAGGCTGGCCATTCGGCCATGCCTAGACCTTGTTCTTATGTATTTTCAACGGTGGAGTTTCTACACACCATAGATTAAGGTGTGGAGCTCTGCTGTACCTCGAGTATTAATGCAATTACTATTGTTCTTCTATTCAATTCCGCTTGTTCTTTGTCCAAGATATCACTTGTTCTTCAACTTGATGAATGTGATGATCCGTGACACTCATCATCATTGTCACCTATGAACAAGGTGACTGACAACCACTTTTGTTCTACAAGCAATCAAGGCTCTAGTGAATATCTCTTGGATTCCTGATACACGATGCATGGTTGATCGCCTGACAACCGAGTGCTCGCCTGACAAACGAGCCAGCCATTCCGTGAGATCAGAGTCTTCGTGGTATAGGCAAGAACTGATGGCGGCATTCAAGAGAATCCGGAAGGTCTAACCTTGTCTGTGGTATTCTGAGTAGGATTCAATGATTGAATGACTGTGACGTGCTTCAAACTCCTAGCAGGCGGGGCGTTAGTGACAGACGCAAAAGAATCGATGGATTTTATTCCGGCCTGACCGAGAACCGACAGCTGATTAGCCATATGCTGTGACAGAGCATAGGAACATTTTCACTGAGAGGATGGGAGGTAGCCACTGACAACGGTGAAACCCTACATAAGCTTGCCATGGAAAGGAGTAAGAAGGATTGGATGAAGACAGTAGGAAAGCAGAGAGACGGAAGGGAAGGCATCTTCATACGCTTATTTGAAGTTCCTACCAATGAATTACATAAGTACCTCTATCTTTATCTTTATGCTTTATTCGTATATCACTATACCCATTTGAGTCTGCCTGACTAAGATTTACAAGGTGACCATAGCTTGCTTCATACCGACAATCTCCGTGGGATCGACCCTTACTCACGTAAGGTATTACTTGGACGACCCAGTGCACTTGCTGGTTAGTTGTGCAAAGTTGTGTAGTGATCACAATTTCGCGCACCACCCTTCTTGGTGGCCAACCTAAAAGGAAAGAAAAAGAAAGAAAGTTAAGCCTATAACAAAGATATCAAAGCAAATAGAATATAGGCGGGGGCTAATGCCAAATAAAGGTATGGTTCTCACACTACATGGTAGCTACAACATGTGAGTAAGAAAACAATTTAAGCAAAGGGCATATCAACTAATACTTGATGCAAGAGTAAAGTTAAAGCATGGAGAGTATATGGAGCATCAAGATCAAATAAGGATTGACGCAAACAAGATTAGTGATACGCATGAAAGCATTTGATTCTATCCTAATTCAATGATGAAGCGGTATAAGAAAAAAAACAAAGGGTAATGAATTAGGAAGGACTAAAGCACTAATCTTGTGTGTTGACAAATATTACAATTAATGTAACAAGTCATGAAGCACCAAAACAAATGCAAGAAATTCTCAACAATTGAGTGAAAGATGCAACACCATTATTAAAATGACTAAAAAAAACGAAAACATGCTACAAAAATTAAATGAAAATGGGAAGAGTAGAAGTATGCGAATGTGATAAGCAAAAGAAAATGGAAGGGGAGAAAAAAAACTCTTTTTTTTTTTTTAACGACGCGTGCGCGTCATGCACATTTATGCGTCGATGGGTATATTGGTCGAAGGACGCGTACGCGCCAGGTGCGCGCACGCGTGCGTCGAGTTAGGCCGGAGGCATAGTGTTGGCCCAAGCCTGGCACAACTCTCGGGTAAAAGTACCGGGGGTGCAGATTGTGCGTGAGCGCGCATTGCGAATTTAAGATCATGTGTGCGTACGCGCCAAGTGCGCGCACGCGTGCATAGACTTGTGCCTTAGGCCCAATGTTCGCACAGCGCAGGCCTAACTCTCGGGTTTTTGGCTGGGGTAGAATTTTTGCATCCACGCGTACGTGTACAATACGCTTCCACGTGGATGGTTGAAAAAGGCTCAGGTGCGCGTACGCGTGGATGGTGTTCTGTTTTTTTCAAACAAAATTTTTTTTTTGCTATGTTTTTGCACCAAGCCGAGCATTCCAAACCTCCAAATAGCTACCAAAATGCCCCAAAACCTTATTTATCATATTATACTACCAATCAAACTCAACTATCTAAACAAAACATGAAATTAAACTAATTCTATCAATATGTACAAAAAAGGGAAAATGAAAAGAATTTACCATGGTGGGGTGTCTCCCACCTAGCACTTTTGTTTATTGTCCTTAAGTTGGACTTATGGGGAGCTCCTCATCAAGGTGGCTTGTGCTTGTATTCATCTTGGAACTTCCACCAATGCTTGGTTCTCCATTGTGCCCCAAGATTCTTCATGGATTGAGCCAAGTTTTGATGGAGTTCTTCACAAGCATGGGGTTCCCAAAGTTGATCCTCTTCTTGTGATCCGGGGTCCCACACTTTGTTTTCACACCCGTCTTGAGGTTGATCATCATTATTAGTCCAACCGGGTGGTGAGTAAGGTGAATTCTCTATAAAGTGCCCAACAATCCTCCTAGACCCATCTATTTGAGCACTATTCCCACCTTTGTATTCAACTCTTGGAGTATCAACCAAGATGAGCCTTGATTTGCAACGCCAACCACGAAACATCTTTCGCTTACGCTTCATCCCACAAAGCATCCTAAGTTGACCATCCGTTTCAAGCAAGCCATACTCAAGTGGGACAATAAAGCTAATAGAAATGAATTTTACCCACTCAAGTGAAGGAGTAGATGACAACCTAGGCAAAGATGCTTCCAACGATCTTGACAAAGCGTATTCCACTCCCATCCTTCTATTTCTAAGAACTTCCACCTCTTCACGAGATTTTTCTAATTTAATCCTTTGTTCATTAATACTATCTAAGCCTTTTCCCTTAATCAAACTATAATTGGGAGGGTGAAAGAAGTTTACCTCCACAACATTTTCAAATGCACCGGGAGAAGGTTCTTCAAGTTCAAAGGATTCTCCACCACTAGGACTTGGTGCTTGCTCTTCATTGCCATGGGACTTCAATTCTTGCTCTATCCCATCCAAGTCTTCATATGGAATATGCCTTGGAAGGTGTGCACTTTCCTCCCTAGCATCAATTTCAATCATCTTGAAGGAGTTTTCTTCAACTCTATGTTCCCATGGAGGCTCCGCATCTCCTAAGTCTTCTACCACTTCTTCCTTGTCTTCAACAATTAAAGCTTCCTCCAATTGTTCCAATACAAAGCAACTTCCCTCATTTCCCACCGGAGTTTCCAATCTCTCCTTCATGCTATGTTCTTCATTCGATTCTCCACATGTAGCCATGGGAGTTCCTTGAGTGTTCAAGCATTGGGAGGCTAATTGATTTGTTACCGTATCCAAGGCGGCCATGAAATTTTGCACATCCCTTTTCATCTCTTCTTGCCCTTGAACAAGAACACCAAGGGTTTCATCCATTAGAGATTGGGGTGGGTGGAAGGGTTCGTCATTTTGGGGGAAGGGTTCATAGTAGGAAGATGGTTCTTCTCGATAGAGTTGTGGTGGTTCAATATTTTCCATTCTTTCCACTTGTTGCACAACACACTCCATGGTTGCTTGAAATTGATACAATGCTTCCTTGAGATGATCCCTTGACTCATGTTCCTCTTGGATAATATGATTAGGATCATATGGCTCTTGGATCAATGGATATGAGTATTCTTCCATGGGAGGTTGTGGTGGAAAGTAGTATTCATCTTGTGGTTGAAAATTTTCGTATATTGGAGGTGGTTCATCTTGGTAATAATATGGAGGGGGTGGCTCTTGAAAATGTTGATGTTGGGGTGGTGGTAGCTCTATGTGTGGTTCATATGGCTCATATGGTTGTTGGTAGCATGGATATGGATTAGGGTCATATGAAGGTGGTTGGTAAGAAGGGGCTTGTGAGTGTGGTTGAGGCTCATGTTGAGGATATGAATCATAGGCATATGGTGGTGGTTCTTGAAAGTCACAAGGAGATTCACCATAGCCATTTGATTGGTATGCATCATGGAATGGCTCTTCTTCATAGTGCATTGGTGGAGGTTGTTGCCATGAGGATTGATCATATGCATATGGCTCCTCCCACCTTTTGTTATCCCATCCTTGATACATTTTTTCATTGTAATCTCCACTTCCTACAACATAGTTGTAATCACACTCGTAGCCAAAGTGAGAATTCATGATGGAAAGAGAAAATAAAAATCAAAAGATAAATGGAAAATAAGAGAAATAAAATTCTATAACTAACAAATAAAGAAAAAAGCAAGATATTCACACTATTCACATATGTACAATAACCAATAACATAACACCATTGCAACTCCCCGGCAACGGCGCCATTTTGACGAATGGATTTTTGACGGTTTAGAATTTCTCAAATAAAATCTCGTCGAAGTATAGTTTCTAAACCAAGCAATAATCCTTTCATACAAAAAGTTGTTTGTCACTAAAACAAACCCCTAAATTTATAAACCGAAGTATTCAAACCTCGGGTCGTTCTCCCTAGGAATTACAATAGAGTGTCTTGTTATTGGTTTTGAGTTATTTTGGGGTTTTGATATGAAGCATGAAAGATAAATGGCAAGAAAGTAAACTAACAACTATAAAAGGCTCTTGGCAAGGTATGAAAATTAGAAGTTCTATCCTAGTTATCCTTCTCAATTGTGATGAGAATTGTTCATTGCTACCACTTAGTTAACCCTTACTAGATAAAGGAAAGTCAAGTGGATGAATTGACTTGAGCCACAAGTTCTAGCCAGTTCCCAAGGAAAGACTAGCTTTAGTGCACTCCGAACCAATTAGCAATCTCTCCAATTACCAATCAACAAAGGAATTAGATAACTCAAGTATCACTAACTACTTTACCTAGGCCAAGAGGAACAAAATCTACACTAAATCTAGAAGAGGCATTTCAACAAACACATAGAGTGCAATACAAGTAAACAACATAAATTGCAAGAATTAAAGAGAGATCTAACTATAAAGGCAAGAGATCAACAATAGAAAAGCAAAGAGGAACAATTATTATGAATTACCTCTTATTGAATTGAAAGAATGTAGAGGGAACAATATTAGATCTACAACAAAATGTAAGAACAACATAAAGGAAATTACAACAAAAGAGTAGAAGAAGATGAATGTAATAACAAAGAATTGAAAGGTAGAAGTAGAAGAAAGCAAAGATTAAAACCTAGATCTAAGAACTAAACCTAATCCTAATCCTAATTCTAGAGAGAAGTGAGAGCTTCTCTCTCTAGAAACTACTTCTAAGCTAATCCTAATGTGTGTGTAATGAACTAATGGTAACTAACATGTGTTTCCCTCTTCACTCCTTGGGTTAAATAGCATCAGAAATGAGTTGGATTGGGCCCACAAGGCTTCTAAAATTGCTGGCCACGTTTTGCTTCAAGTGGACTAGGTGGCAGCAACGGCGCGTGCGCGTACTATGCGCGTGTGCGCCACCATACTTGTAGTAACTATGGCAAATCTTATATCGTTTTGAATCCCCGGATGTTAGCTTTCTAACCCAACTGAAACCGCATCATTTGGACCTCTGTAGCTCAAGTTATGGTCATTTAAGTGCGAAGAGGTCGGCTTGACAGCTTTCCGGTTCTTTCATTTCTTCATGAGTTCTCCAACCTTTCATGCTTCTTTCTTCATTCCCTTGATCCAATCTTTGCCTCCTAAACCTTAAATCACTTAACAAACATATCAAGGCATCTAATGGAATCAAGGTGAATTAAATTTATTCATTTTAAGACCTAAAAAGCATGTTTTCACTCTTAAGCACAATTAAAGGAGAAGTTATAAAACCATGCTATTTCATTGAATAAATGTGGGTAAAAGGTTATAAAATCCCCTAAAATCAATATAAGATAAACCGTCAAAATGGGGTTTGTCAGCACCCTTTGGAGGCAACAACAGAGCAAAAACCCAAATACAAAGTCAAAGCTTTACCTCAAAAGCATGCTAACTTCCACATCGCCCCACCAGAAGAACTCAACAACGTAACATCACCTTGACCATTCACAAAGTGGGGACTCAACCTCATCGGGCCCTTCCCCCAAGGATCGGGACAGGTCAAATTCCTCATTGTAGGCATAGATTATTTCACAAAATGGATTGAGGTAGAGCCCCTAGCCAATGCCACTGCCCAAAGAAGTCGGAAATTCCTATATAGGAACATTGTCACGAGGTTTGGGGTTCCTTACTCCATCGCCACAGACAATGGCACTCAATTCACAGACGCAGGCTTTAGAAAGTTAGTAGCCGACCTGAAGATAAAGCACCATTTCACATCCGTAGAACACTCGCAGGCTAATGGACAAGCAGAAGTTGCCAACAAAGTCATACTAGCCGGGTTAAAGCGGAGGCTACAGGACGCAAAGGGAGCCTGGGTGAAGAGCTCCCACAAGTCCTATGGGCACATCGGACAACTCCACACTCTACCACAAAGGAATCACCCTTCCGAATGGCTTATGGAATGGAGGCAATGATACCGGTAGAAGTTGAAGAAGGATCTCCAAGAATGATCCTATACAGTGAGGAAGCTAACTCCCAACTTCAAAGGGAAGAGCTCAACCTACTCTCAGAAGTCTAAGAAAGAGCTCGGATCAGAGAAAAAGCACTAAAACGCTGCATGGCCTTAATATACAATCGAAAGGTAGTGCAGCGAAGCTTCACCAACAATGACCTCATCTTAATCCAAAATGATATTGGAACAAGTCGACCCGGAGAAGGAAAGCTAGCGGCTAACTGGAAAGGACCCTACCAAGTCACAGAGGTACTGGGAAAAGGCTACTACAAAGTGTCCAAACTCGAGGGGCGAGAGCTACCAAGAGCATGGCACTCCTGCAACCTAAGAAGGTACTATAGTTAAAAGGTAATAAAAGATCATAGGACAAAGGTGCACTCTTTTTCCTAAAAAAGGTTTTTTAATGAGGCGCAAAGCCAAGATATATCTTGAAGGGTGAGCGCCCACATGTATATATTTGCATATTTTCTATCTTGAATGAAATTTTTTCAGATTTTCTACAAATTCTTTATCAAGACGCATTAATCTGAGTGCAAAAATTCATCGTTCGATTACAAAGCTACAGGTCGGCAAAGGTGAAAACAAATTCACCGTCCGACCACGATGAAAATCGAATTCATCGTCCAAATTTCGACAAAGGTCGGCAAGGTGAAAACTAAATTTACCGCCCGACTTCAACAAGGGCGGCCAAGTGAGAACCAAACTCACCGCTCGATTTCTACAAAATTGACAAAGATGAAAAAGTGGTAAAAACAGATTAATGCAAGAAGTTATAAGAAAGTAAATCCATGTATAGAGGCTTGACGAGGTCTGAAACAAAACATGGATTGCTAAGAAATAACTTAAAGACTGACCGACGTAAAGAAGTCGGACCAGTCAACCACAATAACCAAAGTTATAAAAAGTAAATCCCTGGAAAGAGGCTTGGCCAGCCCTAAAAAAGAGGATTACAAAAAATAACTTAGAAGGGACCGACATAATGAAGTCAGCCCAACAAAACCACAAAAGTTATAAAAAGTAATCCCAAAAAGAGACCTGACAAAGGTCCAAAAAAGAGGATTACTAGAAATAACTTAGAAGGGACGGACATAATGAAGTCGGCCCGACAAAAGTTATAAAAAGTAATCCATAAAAGATATCTGACAAAGGTCAAAAAAATGGATTACGAAGAAATAACTTAGAATAGGCCAACATGAAGAAGTTGGCCCGAGCCAATTAAAGCTATAGATTGGACCGACGAGAAGAAGTCGGACCAACAAAGGCTACAACTTGGACCGAGAAGAAGAAGTTGGACTAGCAAAGGCTACAGCTTGGACCGACAAGAGAAGTCAGACCAACGAAAGCTAAAGAAGGATCGATAAGAGAAGTCCGACCAACAAAAAATGTGCGCTAAAAGGAACATAGCTTTACCCAAAAAGCCACGGCTCCACGACAAGACTATCAAAATTGTTCAGACTAACTAAAAAGGGTTCCACGAGAACACTAAAAAGTTGTCAGACAAGTTAACATAGAGGTTATCTCGTGCAAACAGGAGACAAACAAAATAAGATCTGATAAAAAAGAGGTCGGACAGCAAAGTATCGACACTCTATAAACATCTCACAAAGGCCAAGGAAAGGTCAAAAAGCCAAAGCCAGAAGTGCTTCACTGAATGGTACGAAGTCTTGAAAATAGACACTACATAAAAGGCAAAAGCACAAATTAAAACGGCGCTAAAAAGTCATCCAAACAAACTATAAAAAGGTTCCTGGTGCACGAAATTGCAATCACACTTTTGCAATCCTGCACAACTAACCAGCAAGTGCACTGGGTCGTCCAAGTAATACCTTACGTGAGTAAGGGTCGATCCCACGGAGATTGTCGGCTTGAAGCAAGCTATGGTTATCTTGTAACTCTTAGTCAGGATATCAATAATTATCAGGTTTAATTGTGAAAAGTAAAAGAACATGAAATAAGTACTTGTTTTGCAGTAATGGAGAGCAGGTTGAGGTTTTGGAGATGCTCTATCTTTTGAATCTCTGCTTTCCTACTGTCTTCTTCTTCATGCACGCAAGGCTCCTTCCATGGCAAGCTGTATGTAGGGTTTCACTGTTGTCAATGGCTACCTCCCATCCTCTCAGTGAAAATGTTCAACGCACTCTGTCACAGCACGGCTAATCATCTGTCGGTTCTCAATCAGGTTGGAATAGAATCCAGTGATTCTTTTGCGTCTGTCACTAACGCCCAGCCCTCAGGAGTTTGAAGCTCGTCACAGTCATTCAATCCTTGAATCCTACTCAGAATACCACAGACAAGGTTTAGACCTTTCCGGATTCTCTTGAATGCCGCCATCAATTCTAGCTTATACCACGAAGATTCTGATTAAGAAATCCAAGAGATATCTACTCAATCTAAGGTAGAACGGAGGTGGTTGTCAGGCACACGTTCATAGGTGAGAATGATGATGAGTGTCACGAATCATCACATTCATAAAGATGCCAACTATTCTAAGTTTCAATGGATAGTGAGATGCCAACTATTTTAAGTTTCAATGGATAGTGAGATGCCAAAACTATTCAGAAGCAAAAAGCTACTAAGTCCCGCTAATTTAAGTGTAACTAAGCTTCATTTAAAACTTAGAAATTTATTGTATCTTAATTTTCTTTTCTATCCTACTGTGTTTTTATTTGCTTGGGGACAAGTCAAAGGTTTAAGTTTGGTGTTGTGATAAGCGGATATTTTATACGCTTTTTGACATCATTTTCATATAGTTTTTAGTAGTTTTTGTTAAGTTTTTATAGGTTTTAGTCTTAAATTCATATTTTTGGATTCTACTAAGAGTTTTTTTTTTTTGTACAATTTCAGGTAATTTCTAGTTGAAATTGAGGAGCTGGAGCAGAAGTCCGATTCAGAAACAGAGAAAGCACTGCTGATGTTGCCTGGATCTGACCTCCTTGCCTTTGCAAGAGCTTTTATGGAGCTACAGAAGTCCAAATGGAGTGCTCTTAACAGCTATGGAAAGCCGAATTTCAGAGCTTTCTAGCAATATATAATAGTCCATACTTTGCCTCGGATTAGAAGGCCTAAAACTGGCGTCCAGTGCCAGCTTTCTGCCCCGTTCGAAGGGTCTGGCGCCCAAATGCAGAGACCAACGTCCAAACGCCTAATGAGGACCCCCTAGCTGGCGTTCCACGGCCAAGAGACCTCATAGCACGTGGATCTCATTAAAGCTCAGCCCAAACATTCACCAAGTGGACCCAAGAAGTGGATTTTAGCACTAAATTGACTGTTTTACCCTTACTAATCATTTGTTTAGTATTTAAGGGATTAGATTCATGTTATTTAGACACTTTTTACCATTATTTCTCCTATTTTTTGTTTTACATGGTATTTTCCTTTCAGTATGAGTTTCTAAACCTCCTAGGTTGAGGGGAGGAGCCCTGCTGAGTCTTGTGAATTAATAAAAGTACTACTGTTTCTCTTCGATCTGTGTTTGATTAATTTTAAGATGTATATTTGTATTGCATCATGGTAAATAGGATGATCTAACCAATTAGCTCTGTTCATTACGTAAAGATGAATGTGCCTGACAAACACCCGCGTTTACTTGGGTCAGAATACGTCTTTTACCGAACAAGGACGACCAACAGCTTGAATATACATCTCTCAAATGGCTAATCCACGACTTTGTTAGGGACTTCTCGAGACATCAGCTCAGCTGATTTTTAGGGAGAGTAAGGTCTCTCTGGTAGAGGCTAGAACCCAAAGATTCAACATTCTCTGATCTAGAAGATCTGACCTTGTCTGTGGCCTTTTGAGTAGGATCATAAAGGAGAATGGACTGTACACTCTTCATCCTCAAGTAGAGATGGATCCACACTAAACCTGGGGTATTGGCAGCTGCTCAAACCAGTGTCAATCACATACAGCCTACCATTGAAGAAATCAGTCACAAGCAAAGAGAGCAATAGTACTAGAGTTAATTCAGAAAGGCAAAGCAACTCCAACTCTCAACTCTATTCCTATCAGTATTTTCTACCCCTTTTGCTTTTATAGCTTCATGATCATCATACTTCAACCAACTCCATATACAACATTATTATTAATTATCCAACAACCTTCTGATTTCGCCATACTAAGACCTGCAAGATAACCATAGTTTGCTTCAAACCACAATCCTTGTGGGATCTACCCTCACTCGCTCAGGTATTACTTGGACGACCTAATGCACTTGCTGGTACTGCCTGTACGGAAGTTTGGGGTTTGTGTACACGTACCACGTACGCACACTTTGCTAAATGTTCACTTGTGCATACGCACACAAACCGAATTCCTTCTTATGCGTACGCACGTAGGATTTGCGCACGCACACTCTAATGTGTGCTTCCTCCATGATTTCTTCATGTGCTTTACCTTTAGTACATGCTTTCTTCTAGTTTTACCAAGCCATTCATGCCTCCATGACCTGAAATCACTCACAAAACACATCACGGCATCTAATGGAATAAAAGTGAGATAAAAATCACTAATTTAAACACAAAAATACATGTTTTCAAATTTAGGTTCAATTTAGGGAGAAATCAAAAAAGTATGTGATGAATCCATATTTGATGATGATTTTTTTGTTAGAATTTAATGGATTCCATCACATAAACTTTCACTTATTCCCTTAAATAGCATGCTTTTGAACTTTCCTCCCAAATTGTGCTTGATTATGAAAACATGCTCTTTTGTGCTTAATTTGATCCCATTTTTATTCTCTTTGCCTTCCATTCGACGCCTTGATGTGTTTGTGTGTGATTCCAGGTATATAAGGTAGGAATGGAGTGGAGAGAATGGAAGAAGAGCATGCAAAGTGGAGGAAACATGAAGAATCAAAGGAGATGAGTTCAGAGACGTGCGCATGCACACAGCCTCTTGTGCGTCCGCACAGGAGCCCAAGCAGAGCGCGTGGAACATTTCGAAGATATATTTTGGTGATTAGTAGGTTTATGTAATGAAATCCACTCAAATCAAGTCAAGATATATCGTCAAATATGGACTCATCAATCAGCTTGATGACATTGGTCATCTCTTCAGTACGCGCGTTGTTCGGTGCAAACCTAACAACCCTCAAACAAGAATCAACCTAAATTCACTAAACAGGAATCATAATCATTGAAACTTAAAACAATAACTGTAATACCATACCACACAGAGCTTTACGCTTAAGTCGTAAATCAAAGGTGGCGAGGTATTACGACCTCTAAAAGAAAAATACATATGTAAATATAGTTGAAAGAAGTTATAACTAGGAGCCTTGAAGAAGAAGTTAAGAAAAAGCATAACAAAAAATTGCATCACTAATGTCAGGGTAAACATAAAATGGATAAACAAAATTGAAAAGAAGGCTAGAAACATATATATAAAGATCAGAGATTTAAAAGATACAAATATCAAGCTCCAGATTCGACTTGGAAAACTAAGGCTGGCCAGAGTATATATATATATATATAACTGATGACAAGTCATCTTATACTAGTTTCACAAGCCTTTTTCATTTATTTTTACTTGGTTTTCCAGGATTTCTTAGGCAATAAGTAAGTGTTTGGATGAGAAATTCATGCTTGTCTTGATTCAATCAAACATTGTTAATTTGGTGCATTTTCATGAGATTTATGCAAAGAATTGTTTGATGCTATGAATGATGCATTATCTTGTGATTATGGCAATATTTTGATGCATTTTGTTTCGTTGATGATAGGTAAGAAGAAGCAAAGGAAAGGGCAGAGAAGAAGAGGACAAAGCAACGTTCCAAGGCTTGATATGCAACATTGGTGGCCAAATTGGCTCACCAACGTTGCTAGCAACATTTTACAAATGTGGTGCTAACATTGGAGTGAATGTTGGCTCACCAACGTTACCTCTAATGTCTTCGATAAAAATCAAAGATGGAGCTGGACAAACTGCCTTGTATTTGTACGCACAGCTACGTGTGCGTACGCACAAGAATAAAAATTCAAAGTGTGCGCACGCACAAGGCAGTGTGCATACACATAAGTGAGCAACGTTGGTGAACCAACGTTACCCCCAACGTCTACGATGAGTTTCCAAATTTGAGTTAGAAAATTTGCCTTGTATGCGTACACACGGCTCTGTGTGCATACGCACAAGTAGAAAAATTGAAAGTGTGCGCACGCACAAGGCAGTGTGCGTACGCACAAGTGGACGAATGTTGGTGCACCACCATTGGGTCAAACGTTAGCAGCAATGTGCAGTTATAAATTTTGCAACGTTTGACTCAACGTTTTGCTATAAACGTTGATCATCAACGTTCTCACCCACTCACTATAATTGGGCACCTATGCAAATTTGTGACGTTGGTTAGCTCAAGCCCTTGTCAAAGTTACTAAATTCCATTCCTAACTTGCTTCAATCAAGGCTAAGACCCACATCCAAGTACTTGAAAACCCGTTTTGGGGATGAGAAGAAGAGTATAAATAGAAGGGTTTTTAAAGATGAAATGGGGGCTTGGGGAGGATTAAGAGTAAAGGCTAGAGCATTAGAGACTCTAGAGCTCTCTTGGAGGATTATTAAAGACACCAGAGAGCTTAGTGTAGAATTTCTCTTTTGTACCCATTTTATTTTCTGCACTTTCTTCTTTAAGTTTGTACTGAATTCAGTTTTACTTTTATACAATTCAAATTTTCTGCACTTCTATTCTTCTGAAATTCTACATTTATGTTCTAAATTTCTTGCACTTGTTCTTAGAGCGATGACCCACTGAACCCCAATCATTAGGGGGAGGAGCTTTGTTATAATTCACATGATTTAGTGAACTTCTTCTTCTCCTCAATCCGCTTGGGTAGCTATAGAATATCTTCTATTTTGATTGAGATTTATTCACTTCGGAAGGAGGTTTGAATCTATTGAATGCTTGTGTTAGCCTCGGAAGGGGGATCATGAGCATTAGAATTGAGGCTCTATCCTTCACAACTCTCTTGATCAACACCATTCGGGAGGAATTGAGATCTTGAGAGTGAGTGTGGCTTATGGATGAAAGACATGTACTTAACCTCTTCTCATGATAATTGGATCAAGGAATTGGCAAGATTTCTTGTGATTAGAGAGATTGGATTGCCAAGGAATTGGGATCTAATCAATTACAATCCGCCATAAATCTACTCATATGATTGAGAAAGGAGTTGAGACCCATTTGATTCATTGTGGATTATGATATCTCCAATCCATGATAAATTTTTCTTTCTATTAATTGTCCTTGAGTTCACTTTAATTACTTTGGCTTACTACTTCTTTAATTTTCCTGTACCCAAAGCCCTTTACATTTGATGCAATTTACTTTTCATGCAATTTAAGTTTCTTGCCATTTAAGTTTCCGTCAATTTATTTTCAGCAATTTACATTCTCTACAATTTACATTCTGTTAGTCAAATTTCACTCAATTCATCAATATTTGCTTAACTAGACTAATCACCTCACTAAAGTTACTTGATCCATCAATCCTCGTAGGATCGACCTCATTCTCGTGAGTTTTACTACTTGATGCGACCCGGTATACTTGCCGGTTAGTTTGTGTGGATTCAATTTTCCATCATCAAGTTTTTGGCACCATTGCCAGGGATTGATTTAGATTGACAATGATTAAGTAGTTGATAATTTATATTAAGCATTTTTCTTTGTTTTTTGCCATTTAAGGTTCTTTTAATTTTCTATTTTCTCTTGATACTAAGGTGTTTGTGTTATTGCTTCACTAAGAAATTCTCATCTATGACATGAGAAATTTTAATCTTCTTTGTTGATTGTGTTCTACAAAATTCAAATGAAATTCACATCATCTTTTGATCAAACAAATTTCATGGGATATTGTCCACCACCACAAAATGATTCAAGTCATTATCTTAATGGTGGCTGGGAATATTACCAAGAAATGACAGATTATGAGCAATCCAACCAGTCGGGATATGCTCTAGGGCCACAAAATGATCAAAACAATTTCATGGGATACTGCCCAACACAACAAAATGATTCATGTCATTATGCTAATGGTGGATGGGAGTATCAACAAGGAATGATGGAGCATGAACACCTCCCATAGATACAAAATAAACCATATTTTGATGAATCTAACAACTACTCATGTTGTGGCGGGGAAGGTCAAAACCAAAGAGATTTTAATGCTCCATATTCTATTCATCAAGGGACATCATCACTTGATTCTGCTTTCAATACATTCATGCAAGATTGCTCCCAGTGCCACAAAATGATCCATACTTTGATGAATTCAACAATGACTCAAATTGTAGGTGGGAGGATCAAAATCAAAGAGCATTCAATAGTCCATACTCCACTTATCAAGAGCCATCATCACTTTAGCAAACCTTCAATTCATTTATGTAAAATTATCCAACCTTACCTCCCAGTTTCTCATTTGAAAATTCTTCATCACCTGACTATGCCTCAACACAATGTTCTCTCCAAGATCCTACAACTCATTTCACCAACCACAAAATTAATTACACTACACAGAAAACTCATTCCAACATTCACAAAATATATTTCACAATTCACAACACTCATTTCATACCCCTCAAAACAACCTCACCACAACACATCCATGTCCACAAAATTACTCTCAACCTTCATCCCTTGAACTAGCAGTTGAAGATCACCTTCAAAAGTCTATAGAATCATTGGAAAGACAAGAACAATTCCTGGAAAGACAGAAACAATCCTGGAAAGAACGAGAAATCCTCTTCAAGAAGATAGATGGGCACTTAGAGAAAATAAGGAAACACTTAGGATTGCCAAACATTGAGGATGAAGACCAATCTGTAAAGGAGGAAGTAGAAGAGCAAGATGAAGAGGCTCTTGTATCAAGTGAGACCCCAATAAAGAAGGATGTAGAGGTATATGAGCCTAGGATTCCATATGCACAGAGGCTAATTAAGGTGACAGAAGAACATGAAGACTTCCTCCCAAAGGACTCAATGGAACATCATATAGAATAAAGGGAGGAAGAAAATCAAAGAAGTCCACACTCAATTGAAGCAGAAGGCTGCACAGAGAATGGGTTCATTAAACCACCAATTCAAGAGGCTTTTGATGAAGAGAACACTCCAACAATTACACATCACCCAAGTCTTAGTGAATGTAGCCAACAAGACCACCGAAGAGAGGATTGTGAGCAAGTTACAATTAACTATATCCATGAATAAGAAATGGTCAACCATAAGAAATCCAATCCCTAATCCAGCAAGCAAGTTCAATCAAGCAAATAACAAAAGGAAGCTTGCTGGGAAGAGACCAAGACAGGGGACACTAACTGGCTCTTTTCTCCTCCTGAGGTCATTCCTCTTAACAAACTAGAAGAAGAGGAAGAGAGTCATGGACAAGATGTAAAGCTAGTGACACTAAAGAAGCGCTTGTTGGGAGGCAACCCAACCAGAGGTAGTTTTCTTTACCTAGTTACTTCAATAAAAGAGTTAAGTAGAATTATCTGTATTGCAAGGAGCTAAGTTTGGTGTTGCACACCAAAGTAATTCAAGGGTGAATGTAGGATGCTAAGTTTGGTGTTCCACCAAAGATTTCATTAAAAACACATTTCAACCCTCAGCATGATTAGTCACTGTTCCGAGGGTTACCTGAAACTGTAGGTCGATCTCGGATGAGATCTTCTGTACTGGTTGGAACGGAGGTATCCGATTTGTAGGACTTGATGGAGGTGCTGATTCCTTTGTCCCCGGATGGTGGGGGGTACCTGCAAGGGACTCCGATGCTTAAGTTAGCAAGGGTATTAAGCAGGTATTGAGTAGAATCAGAGTCTGAGTTATACCTGGGTGCTCCAGTGTATTTATAATGGCATGGAGTGACCTTCTTAGATAAGATAAGTTAGTTATCTTATCTTATCTTTATTTTATCTTTGAGTGAGGCCATCTTATCTTCCGAGGAACCACCTTTCTCTCTGTAGGCTTGGCTGCCTTAGGATTTGGGGCGTGTTCCTCTATTTAGGCCCCTTTTTGGGCTTTCCCGTAATTTGGCCAAGCTCTTTGAGAAGAGGTCGGGTCGTCCTAACCTGAAGAGGTCGGTCGCTTTGTCTGTAGAACATCCCGGGTCGGAGAGCTTGACCCAGGGTATGAACAGTGCCCCTGCTCGAGCTCGGTCTTCATTTTTTGAGGTCAATTCTTTAGTTTTATGACTTCGATCCTTCTTTGGTGAAGCCGAACTCGAGCATTTTGTCGATTTCTTTTTTGTAGAGTTCTCCTTTTTTGAATGCGGAACGTTTCTGTTTCGTTTCCTCTGAAAGCGCGCGCTTTTGTGTTAGTGCCCTGGCCTTGGAAATTGGTGCGCGAAATTGTGAACAATACTTTTCACAACTCTCATAATCCTCGGTAATGAACCCCAAAAACTTGGTGTTCAATACCATGGCATAAACACAACTTCGCACAACTAACCAGCAAGTGCACTGGGTCGTCCAAGTAATAAACCTTACGCGAGTAAGGGTCGATCCCACGGAGATTGTTGGTATGAAGCAAGCTATGGTCATCTTGTAAATCTTAGTCAGGCAAACTCAAATGGATATGGTGATATACGAATAAAACATAAAGATAAAGATAGAGATACTTATGTAATTCATTGGTGGGAATTTCAGATAAGCGCATGAAGATGCTATGTCCCTTCCGTCTCTCTGCTTTCCTACTGTCTTCATCCAATCCTTCTTCCTCCTTTCCATGGCAAGCTTATGCAAGGGTTTCACCGTTGTCAGTGGCTACCTCCCATCCTCTCAGTGGAAATGTTCAACGCACCCTGTCACGGCACGGCTATCCATCTGTCGGTTCTCGATCAGGCCGGAATAGAATCCATTGATTCTTTTGCGTCTGTCACTAACGCCCCGCCCTCAGGAGTTTGAAGCACGTCACAATCATTCAATCATTGAATCCTACTCAGAATACCACAGACAAGGTTAGACCTTCCGGATTCTCTTGAATGCCGCCATCAGTTCTTGCCTATACCACGAAGACTCTGATCTCACGGAATGGTTGGCTCGGTTGTCAGGCGAGCACTCGGTTGTCAGGCGATCAACCATGCATCGTGTATCAGGAATCCAAGAGATATTCACCCAATCTAAGGTAGAACAAAGGTGGTTGTCAGGCACAGGTTCATAGGTGAGAATGATGATGAGTGTCACGGATCATCACATTCATCAAGTTGAAGAACAAGTGATATCTTAGAACAAGAACAAGCGGAATTGAATAGAAGAACAATAGTAATTGCATTAATACTCGAGGTACAGCAGAGCTCCACACCTTAATCTATGGTGTGTAGAAACTCCACCGTTGAAAATACATAAGAACAAGGTCTAGGCATGGCCGAATGGCCAGCCTCCCAAAGAGGGTTCAATCATAAAAGCATGATCAAAAGATGATAACACAATAGTAAAAGGTCCTACTTATAGAAAACTAGTAGCCTAAGGTTTTACAAAGATGAGTAAATGACATAAAAATCCACTTCCGGGCCCACTTGGTGTGTGCTTGGGCTGAGCAATGAAGCATTTTCGTGTAGAGACTCTTCTTGGAGTTAAACGCCAGCTTTTGTGCCAGTTTGGGCGTTTAACCCCCACTTTGGTGCCAGTTCCGGCGTTTAACGCTGGAATTTCTGAAGGTGACTTTGAACGCCGGTTTGGGCCATCAAATCTTGGGCAAAGTATAGACTATCATATATTGCTGGAAAGCCCAGGATGTCTACTATCTAAAGCCGTTGAGAGCGCGCCAATTGGGCTTCTGTAGCTCCAGAAAATCCACTTCGAGTGCAGGAAGGTCAGAATCCAACAGCATCTGCAGTCCTTTTCAGTCTCTGAATCAGATTTTTGCTCAGGTCCCTCAATTTCAGCCAGAAAATACCTGAAATCACAGAAAAACACACAAACTCATAGTAAAGTCCAGAAAAGTGAATTTTAACTAAAAACTAATAAAAATATACTAAAAACTAAACCAAATATACTAAAAACATACTAAAAATAATGCCAAAAAGCGTAAAAATTATCCGCTCATCACAACACCAAACTTAAATTGTTGCTTGTCCTCAAGCAACTGAAAATCAAATAAGATAAAAAGAAGAGAATATACTATAGACTCCAAATTATCAATGAAACTTAGCTCTAATTAGATGAGCGGGACTAGTAGCTTTTTGCCTCTGAACAGTTTTGGCATCTCACTTTATCCTTTGAAATTCAGAATGATTGGCTTCTTTAGGAACTCAGAATCCAGATAGTGTTATTGATTCTCTTAGTTAAGTATGATGATTCTTGAACACAGCTACTTTATGAGTCTTGGCCGTGGCCCAAAGCACTTTATCTTCCAGTATTACCACCGGATACATACATGCCACAGACACATAATTGGGTGAACCTTTTCAGATTGTGACTCAGCTTTGCTAGAGTCCCCAATTAGAGGTGTCCAGGGTTCTTAAGCACACTCTTTTTGCCTTGGATCACAAATTTATTTCTTTCTTTTTCTCTTTCTCCTTTTTCATTTTTTTTTGTATTCATTGCTTTTTCTTGCTTCAAGAATCATTTTTATGATTTTTCAGATCCTCAGTAACATGTCTCCTTTCTCATCATTCTTTCAAGAGCCAACAATTTTAACATTCATGAACAACAAATTCAAAAGACATATGCACTGTTCAAGCATACATTCAGAAAACAAAAAGTATTGTCACCACATCAAACTAATTAAGCTAGTTTTAAAGAAGAATTCGAAATCCTGTACTTCTTGTTCTTTTGTAATAAAAACAGTTTTCATTCAAGAAAGGTGATGGATTCATAGGACATTCATAACTTTAAGGCATAGACACTAAGACACTAATGATCATAAGACACAAACATGGACAAACATAAGCATAAATTTTCGAAAAACAGAAAAATGAAGAATAAGGAGATTAAAGAACGGGTCCACCTTAGTGATGGCGGCTTGTTCTTCCTCTTGAAGGTCTTATGGAGTGATTGAGCTCCTCAATGTCTCTTCCTTGCCTTTGTTGCTCCTCTCTCATGATTCTTTGATCTTCTCTAATTTCATGGAGGAGGATAGAATGTTCTTGGTGCTCCACCTTTAGTTGTCCCATGTTGGAACTCAATTCTCCTAGGGAGGTGTTAATTTGCTCCCAATAGTTTTGTGGAGGAAAGTGCATCCCTTGAGGTATCTCAGGGATTTCATGATGAGTAGGGTCTCTTGTTTGCTCCATCCTTTTCTTAGTGATGGGCTTGAGGTCATGCCTTCTCAGTTGAACCGGCTTTCCTCTTGAATCTCTCTTCCATTGAGCGCCCTCTTCACAAATGTCTGTGAGGACTTGGTCCAACCTTTGATCAAAGTTGACCCTTCTTCATGGACACAACTTCATAGAAGTGGTCTTGATGCACCCTTGAGATGAATCTCTCCATCTCCCATGACTCGGAGGTGGAAGCTTTTGCCTTTCCTTTCCTCTTTCTAGAGGTTTCTCCGGCCTTAGATGCCATAAATGGTTATGGAAAAACAAAAAGCACTGCTTTTACCACACCAAACTTAAAAGCTTTGCTCGTCCTCGAGCAAAAGAAGAAAGAAGAGGGTAGAAGAAGAAGAAATGAGGAAGAAGGGAATGGCTTTGTGTTCGGCCAAAAAGGGGGAGAAGTGGTGTTTAGGGTGTGTGAAAATGAAGGAGTGAAGATGGGTTTATATAGGTGTGAGGGGAAGGGTCATGGTTCGGCTATGGGAGGGTGAGTTTGGGAGGGAACGTGGTTTGAATTTGAAGGTGAGGTAGGTGGGGTTTTTTGAAGGATGGATGTGAGTGGTGAAGAGAAAGATGGGATTTGATAGGTGAAGGATTTTGGGGGAAGAGGTGTTGAGGTGATTGGTGAATGGGTGAAGAAGAGAGAGAGTGGTGGGGTTGGTGGGGATCCTGTGGGGTCCACAGATCCTGAGGTGTCAAGGAAAAGTCATCCCTGCACCAAATGGCATGCAAAAATGCGTTTTGAGCCAATTCTGGCGTTAAACGCCGGGCTGGTGCCCATTTCTGGCGTTTAACGCCAGGTTCTTGCCCTTTCCTGGTGTTTAACGCCAGTCTGGTGCCCCTTTCTGGCGTTAAACGCCCAGAATGGTGCCAGACTGGACGTTAAACGCCCATCTGCTAGCCTTACTGGCGTTTAAACGCCAGTAGGTTCTTCCTCAAGGGTGTGCTGTTTTTCTTCCTGTTTTTCATTCTGTTTTTGCTTTTTCAATTGATTTTGTGACTTCTCATGATCATCAACCTACAGAAAACATAAAATAACAAAGAAAAATAGATAAAATGTGACATTGGGTTGCCTCCCAACAAGCGCTTCTTTAATGTCAATAGCTTGACAGAGGGCTCTCATGGAGCCTCACATTTTCTCAGAGCAATGTTGGAACCTCCCAACACCAAACTTAGAGTTTGAATGTGGGGGTTCAACACCAAACTTAGAGTTTGGTTGTGGCCTCCCAACACCAAACTTAGAGTTTGACTGTGGGGCCTCTGTTTGACTCTGATTTGAGAGAAGCTCTTCATGCTTCCTCTCCATGGTGACAGAGGGATATCTTTGAGCCTTAAACACAAAGGATTCTTCATTCACTTGAATGATCAGTTCACCTCCATCAACATCAATCACAGCCTTTGCTGTGGCTAGGAAGGGTCTGCCAAGGATGATAGATTCATCCATGCACTTCCCAGTCTCTAGGACTATGAAATCAGCAGGGATGTAATGGTCTTCAATCTTTACCAGAACATCCTCTACAAGTCTATAAGCTTGTTTTCTTGAATTGTCTGCCATCTTTAGTGAGATTCTTGCAGCTTGTACCTCAAAGATCCCTAGCTTCTCCATTACAGAGAGAGGCATGAGGTTTACACTTGACTCTAAGTCACACAGAGCCTTCTTGAAGGTCATGGTGCCTATGGTACAGGGTAGTGAAAACTTCCCAGGGTCTTGTCTCTTTTGAGGTAATTTCTGCCTAGACAAGTCATCCAGTTCTTTGGTGAGCAAAGGAGGTTTGTTCTCCCAAGTCTCATTTCCAAATAACTTATCATTTAGCTTCATGATTGCTCCAATATATTTAGCAACTTGCTCTTCAGTGACATACTCATCCACTTCAGAGGAGGAATACTCATCAGAGCTCATGAAAGGCAGAAGTAAGTCCAATGGAATCTCTATGGTCTCATTTTGAGCCTCAGATTCCCATGGTTCCTCATTAGGGAACTCATTGGAGGCTAGTGCACGCCCATTGAGGTCTTCCTCAGTGGCGTTCACTTCCTCTCCTTCCTCTCCAAATTCGGCCATGTTGATGGCCTTGCACTCTCCTTTTGGATTTTCTTCTGTATTGCTTGGAAGAGTACTAGGAGGGAGTTCAGTAATTTTCTTTCTCAGCTGTCCCACTTGTGCCTCCAGATTCCTAATGGAGGACCTTGTTTCAGTCATGAAACTTTGAGTGGTTTTGATTAGATCAGAGACCATGGTTGCTAAGTCAGAGTGATTCTGCTTAGAATTCTCTGTCTGTTGCTGAGAAGATGATGGAAAAGGCTTGCCATTGCTAAACCTGTTTCTTCCACCATTATTGTTGTTGAAACCTTGTTGAGGTCTCTGTTGATCCTTCCATGAGAAATTTGGATGATTTCTCCATGAAGAATTATAGGTGTTTCCATAGGGTTCTCCTAGGTAATTCACCTCTTCCATTGAAGGGTTCTCAGGATCATAGGCTTCTTCTTCAGATGAAGCATCCTTAGTACTGCTTGGTGCATTTTGCATTCCAGACAGACTTTGAGAAATCAAATTGACTTGTTGAGTCAATATCTTGTTCTGAGCCAGAATGGCATTCAGAGTATCAATCTCAAGAACTCATTTCTTCTGATTAGTCCCATTGTTCACAGGATTCCTTTCAGAAGTGTACATGAATTGGTTATTTGCAACCATTTCAATTAGTTCTTGAGCTTCTGTAGGCGTCTTCTTCAGATGAAGAGATCCTCCAGCAGAGCTATCCAAAGACATCTTGAATAGTTCAGAGAGACCATCATAGAAAATACCTATGATGCTCCATTCAGAAAGCATGTCAGAAGGACATTTTCTGATCAATTGTTTGTATCTTTCCCAAGCTTCATAGAGGGATTCTCCATCCTTCTGTCTGAAGGTTTGGACTTCCACTCTAAGCTTACTCAATTTTTGAGGTGGAAAGAACTTTGCCAAGAAGGCATTGACTAGCTTTTCCCATGAGTCCAGGCTTTCTTTAGGTTGTGAGTCCAACCATGTCATAGCTCTGTCTCTTACAGCAAAAGGGAATAGCATAAGTCTGTAGACCTCAGGGTCAACCCCATTAGTCTTGACAGTGTCACAGATTTGCAAGAATTCAGCTAAGAACTGATGAGGATCTTCCAATGGAAGTCCATGGAACTTGCAATTCTGTTGCATTAGAGAAACTAATTGAGGCTTAAGCTCAAAGTTGTTTGCTCCAATGGCAGGGATAGAGATGCTTCTCCCATAGAAGTTGGGAGTAGGTGCAGTAAAGTCACCCAGCACCTTCCTTGCATTGTTGGCATTGTTGTTGTTTTCGGCTGCCATGGGTCCTTCTTCTTTGAAGATTTCTGTTAGGTCCTCTACAGAGAGTTGTGCCTTAGCTTCTCTTAGCTTTCGCTTCAAGGTCCTTTCAGGTTCAGGGTCAGCTTCAACAAGAATGCCTTTATCTTTGTTCCTGCTCATATGAAAAAGAAGAGAACAAGAAAATATGGAATCCTCTATGTCACAGTATAGAGATTCCTTGAAGTGTCAGAGGAAAAGAAAATTAGAAGGAAGAGGTAGAAGAATTCGAACTTAGTAAGATAGAGTTCGAATTGTGCATTGAGAAGGAGTGGTACTCCATTAATAGAAGGATGTGAGAAGAGAGGAAGAAATTTTCGAAAATTAAGTGAAAGATTTTGAAAACATTTTAAAAGAACTTTAATTGATTTTCGAAAATCAAGAGTGGGAAAGAAATCAAGTAATTTTTGAAAAAGATTTTGAAATTAGAAATCAAAAAGATATGATTAAAAACTATTTTGAAAAAGATGTGATTAAAAAGATATGATTGAAAAGTTATGCTTTTAAAAAGATATGTTGGAAAAGATATGATTTGAAAACAATTTTAAAAAGATTTGATTTTAAAATTAATGACTTGGCTAACAAGAAAAGATATGATTCAAACATTAAACCTTTCTCAACAGAAAAGGCAACATACTTAAAATGTTCAATCAAATCATTAATTGTTAGCAAGTATCTTTGAAAAAGGAAAGAAATTGATTTTGAAAAAGGTTTGATTGAAAAGATATGATTTGAAAAAGATTTGATTTAAAAAAAAACTTTGAAAACTTGAAAAAAATTGATTCGAAAACAAAATCCTCCCTCTTGTGCCATCCTGGTGTTAAACGCCCAGAATGGTGCACATTCTGGCGTTTAACGCCCAATGCACTACCTTTTTGGGCGTTAAACGCCCAACCAGGCACCCTGGCTGGCGTTTAAACGCCAGTCTGTCCTTCTTCACTGGGCGTTTTGAATGCCCAGCTTTTTCTGTATAATTCCTCTGCTGTATATTCTGAATCTTCAATTCTCTGTATTATTGACTTGAAAAGACATAAATTAAAAATATTTTTGGATTCTTAATAATGAGGAATAATCAAAATTCAATTAAAATCAAATAACAATGCATGCAAGACACCAAACTTAGCAGTTTGTATGCTACGGACACTAACAGCATGAGAATGCACATGAGAAACAACAAAACACTCAAGTCAAGAGAATTCAAAGATCAGAGCAAGGAAGTCATCAAGAACATCTTGAAGATTAATGAAGACACATGCATGAATTCGAAAAATGCAAGAAGAACAGAAACATGCAATTGACACCAAACTTAAAATGAGACACTAGACTTAACAAGAAACATAAAATTTTTTTTTGTTTTTTTTTATGATTTTGTAATTTTTTTTTGGGATTTTTCGAAAATTAAGTGGAAAAGAAAATAAAGGTATCAAAATTCTTAATGAGAATTCCAGGAATCATGCAATGTTAGTCTAAAGCTACAGTCTAAAGGAATTAGACATGGCTAGCCAAGCTTCAGCAGGACATTGCATTCAAGAGCTAAATTGATGAGAATCAATCAGCTTTGGTGATGATAAGAACATAACCTTGAAACACTAGAATTCATTCTTAAGAACTTTGAAGAAAAATACCTAATCTAAGCAACAAGATGAACCGTCAGTTGTCCAAACACAAAACAATCCCCGGCAACGGCGCCAAAAACTTGGTGCGCGAAATTGTGAACAATACTTTTCACAACTCTCATAATCCCCGGTAATGAACCCCAAAAACTTGGTGTTCAATACCATGGCATAAACACAACTTCACACAACTAACCAGCAAGTGTACTGGGTCATCCAAGTAATAAACCTTACGCGAGTAAGGGTCGATCCCACGGAGATTGTTGGTATGAAGCAAGCTATGGTCATCTTGTAAATCTTAGTCAGGCAAACTCAAATGGATATGGTGATATACGAATAAAACATAAAGATAAAGATAGAGATACTTATGTAATTCATTGGTGGGAATTTCAGATAAGCGCATGAAGATGCTGTGTCCCTTCCGTCTCTCTGCTTTCCTACTGTCTTCATCCAATCCTTCTTCCTCCTTTCCATGGCAAGCTTATGCAAGGGTTTCACCGTTGTCAGTGGCTACCTCCCATCCTCTCAGTGGAAATGTTCAACGCACCCTGTCACGGCACGGCTATCCATCTGTCGGTTCTCGATCAGGCCGGAATAGAATCCATTGATTCTTTTGCGTCTGTCACTAACGCCCCGCCCTCAGGAGTTTGAAGCACGTCACAGTCATTCAATCATTGAATCCTACTCAGAATACCACAGACAAGGTTAGACCTTCCGGATTCTCTTGAATGCCGCCATCAGTTCTTGCCTATACCACGAAGACTCTGATCTCACGGAATGGTTGGCTCGGTTGTCAGGCGAGCACTCGGTTGTCAGGCGATCAACCATGCATCGTGTATCAGGAATCCAAGAGATATTCACCCAATCTAAGGTAGAACAGAGGTGGTTGTCAGGCACAGGTTCATAGGTGAGAATGATGATGAGTGTCACGGATCATCACATTCATCAAGTTAAAGAACAAGTGATATCTTAGAACAAGAACAAGCGGAATTGAATAGAAGAACAATAGTAATTGCATTAATACTCGAGGTACAGCAGAGCTCCACACCTTAATCTATGGTGTGTAGAAACTCCACCATTGAAAATACATAAGAACAAGGTCTAGGCATGGCCGAATGGCCAGCCTCCCAAAGAGGGTTCAATCATAAAAGCATGATCAAAAGATGATAACACAATAGTAAAAGGTCCTACTTATAGAAAACTAGTAGCCTAAGGTTTTACAAAGATGAGTAAATGACATAAAAATCCACTTCCGGGCCCACTTGGTGTGTGCTTGGGCTGAGCAATGAAGCATTTTCGTGTAGAGACTCTTCTTGGAGTTAAACGCCAGCTTTTGTGCCAGTTTGGGCGTTTAACTCCCACTTTGGTGCCAGTTACGGCGTTTAACGCTGGAATTTCTGAAGGTGACTTTGAACGCCGGTTTGGGCCATCAAATCTTGGGCAAAGTATGGACTATCATATATTGCTGGAAAGCCCAGGATGTCTACTTTCTAACGCCGTTGAGAGCGCGCCAATTTGGCTTCCGTAGCTCCAGAAAATCCACTTCGAGTGCATGGAGGTCAGAATCCAACAGCATCTGCAGTCCTTTTCAGTCTCTGAATCAGATTTTTGCTCAGGTCCCTCAATTTCAGCTAGAAAATACCTGAAATCACAGAAAAACACACAAACTCATAGTAAAGTCCAGAAAAGTGAATTTTAACTAAAAGCTAATAAAAATATACTAAAAACTAAACCAAATATACTAAAAACATACTAAAAACAATGCCAAAAAGCGTACAAATTATCCGCTCATCAGGAATGAGCGAGGGTTTTTAATGCCCCCATTAATTAGTTTTAATGCCCTGTTTCTCTTGGTTTACTTTATTCAAATTTTGTATCCAAGAGATGGTTTTCCTTTCCCTGTAACTTCCCTTCTTTTTCACCGTTTCCTATCCTGCATTTCTCATTTTCTCTCTTGTGATGCTTTGGCATTCTCTTGGTGCTTCTGCTTTGTGGTCGATTCTCTGCTGCTCCTTTTCAAAGTTTTCTTCCTTCTTCCAGGTTGGCTTTGCTTTTCTCTTCACCTTTTTATTTCTGCTACTTTTGTTTTTGATTTCTTTGATGACGCTCTGATTTTGTACGTTGGAAAGTTTGTACCTTTTTCTTGTTTATGTGCTTGGTTTATTGTTGTGATGCCTGTTTCCTGGTCTTCTTTCATCCTTATGTATGCTTTGGGTGATTTTCCTGGTTTTTGGCTTCCTTTTAGGGTTGATTTTCGTACTGCTGTTTCGAAAAAGGTTGCTCCTTTGCTAACTTGTTTGCTTCATTGATGATTTTGCTATACTGGTTGATAACTGCTCTTCATTAGTGATGATGGTTTTTGATGACTTTCTTTTGACTTTTTGCCTTTTTCTTCTTGGGACGCTCATTTTGTTTGAAAGATGGTTTTATCTTTGTAGCTCTTTCACTCTGCCATTGCCTCCAAAGGATGCCCCTGGACCTTGGTGTGCGTCTTGGGGTTTTCCTTTTATTATTTTTGTGTGCTTAAGGTCGCATTTGTTCGAGTTGCTTCCTTTTTGTCCAGACTTATTTTCTGGGGTTAGTTGGCCATGTCGTCTCGCAAAAATATTGTCGAGACGTCCTCTAAGGTTCCTGAGGGGATGGCCGAGTGGTTGGACTCCCTGGTGTTGCTGTGTGTATCCCTAGCTAATGCAGAATTCTGCACAGAGCTTAGGAAACACCATCGGATCTGTAGTAGTGAGAATCAAGAATGCAACTATGAGTTGGTGGAACCCAATTCTGATGACAGGGTCTGTTTTCCTACTTCGACCCAGGGAGAGCGTCCTTTCTTTTATGCATACGATTTCTTCTTTAGCCAGATGGATATTACCCTTCCTTTTACTTCCTTTGAGACCGACCTGTTGTGGTCTTGTAACATGGCCCCATCTCAGCTTCATCCGAATTCTTGGGGCTTTATCAAGATTTTTCAGATGGTTTGTCATGAGTTTGGCGTTAAACCCTATTTAACCCTTTTTTTTGTATCTCTTTGTGTTGACCAAGCCTGGGACTACCAAAAAGAAAGCTTCTTGGATTTCTTTTAGGTCAGGCTAGGGACATAAAGTCTTCTCCATGCATGATGAGTCTTTCCGCAATTTTAAGAATTATTTTTTCAAGATCTGAGCTGTTGAAGGATCTCGTCCTTTCTTCCTGGATGAGAATAGTGAGCCTCATTTTCCTTTAGAGTGTCAGAGGAATGTAGTTGTGTCTAGGTATACCTGGGAGATGTTAGACGAGGTCGAACAGGCCTTCGTTGCTGCTTTAGAGGATATTTGGGGGGAGCCTCCTCATTATGAGACCAAGAAATTTCTGGGGGATCCGTCCTTGATTCATGTTGTGCTGGGTATTTTATAAACTGTGTTCCCATGTCTTTTATTCTCTGTTTTCTTTTCTGAGTATTCATAAGTTGTTGTATTTTTCTTGTTTTTCAGAGATGTCGAAGAATAATGATTCACTGAAGGCCTTTAAGAAGGCAAGGAAGGCTACCGAAGGCTATCGCGGCTCAGAACGTCCTGGCCAAGGTGGTTGGGGAAGGGTCTTCCCAAGTTTTATCGAAATCATCCGTCCTGAGCTCTCCAGGGCCGAGGAGGATGATCTCGACTCCCTGGGTTCATTTGGTCGACCCGCCTCAGACTTTAGTGGGTACCTCTGCTCCTCTTCCAAAAAGACCTCGGACTGTCGAGCCGTTTAATCTTGGTGCTCCCGATTTTGATGTCGTTGGGTTTGTAGACCAACAAATTGCTCCCTATGGTGTGATGCCTTCTGACGATGTATCCATTCTTTGTCATTTAGAATTTATTACTCGGAGTGGTGTTACTCTGGCACACATGGGGACGACTTTATACCGAACTGCTCAAGATCTTCCCATTCATGCTACCAAGGCTTTTATAGAGGAGGCGAAATCAGAATTTGACCGAATTAAGGGTTTGAAAGAGGAGCTCGAGGTGGAAGTGGCTGAGCTGAAAAAAGAGCTGAAGGGGGAAAAGGCCCGGGCTATTGGTCTGGCGGCTGCCGCACAAATGGCCGAGGATACAGCTCAAAAACACAAGGATAGCTATGTTACTACTTATAGAGAGGTGATGGAGCTCAGGAGTAGGTTGGAGTCTGTTCAGGCCGATTACTCTGAACTTCAAAGTCATCCCGTAGGTAGTGTTACTGTGGCTTATGAGAATCTGAAAGAGCAATTCCAAGTTCTTGCGCCAGATCTTGACCTTTTCCTTATCAGTCTGGACAATATTGTTAGGGATGGTAAGATTGTCCCTGACGAACCCGATGATGATGATGCCGTCCCTCCTCCAATTACTTCTGCCAAAGCCTCTGTTGTCCCGCCTTCCTCAACCTCGGCAGTTGAAGCTACTCAGCCGGAATCTGATCTAGATGTCCAGATTTTGAACCGGGATGACGGGATAGTGGACGTAGTTCCCCTTCAGACTCACCCTCCTTCTCCCCAAGATGCTGTTACTGGGAAGCCTTTGGATCTTCGATAATTTTTCTGATATGTTTGTGTATAGCCCGATTTTTGTGGGCTTTTGAACTCTTTATTTTTGTAAGTTTGTGATCTCTGACTTTGGATGCTCCAGTTGCTACTTTAGCAACTTTATTTTGAAAAACAAAATAGTTTCTCTTGTTCTTGGGGTTGGCTTCAAGTGGCCTCTTGAGTCTTTGTTTTATGGTAACTGCCTTGTTTCTTTGTGATATGCTTGCTTGCAGCTTTCTTTAGCACTTACCTGGAATCTTCATAGTGTTTTTTATCTGACCTCTTTTGATTGCCTTTGTGCTCCTCATTTAGTTTTTGCCTTAGTTGAAGCGTCCCATTTAAGGCTAGTTGTTTGTTTGAGTATTCTTTGATAGAATACTTTTTTTGATTGACTTTGGCGAGGTCGACGCCTTTCGGGTCGAGTTATCTCCCTTTTGTTGGTTGATTCTCTCAGTTGATCTTTTCTTGAGTTATTTCTAGTAACCCCTTGGATTACTTTTTATAACTTTTTGTAGCTTTAGTCCGACTTCTTCATGTCGGTCCCTGTTCCGTTACTAGGTAAACTTGTTCAGATCTCTTTTGGGGTTTTACCTTTTGTAACTTTATCTTTTTCGGGCCGACTTCATCATGTCGGGCTTTACCGAGTTACTTGATAATCCTCTTTCTTGGACCTTGTTCAGGTCTCTTTTAGGGATTTATCTTTTGTAGCTTTATCTTTTTCGGGCCGACTTCGTCATGTCGGGCCCTGTCGAGTTACTTGATAATCCTCTTTCTTGGACCTTGTTCAGGTCTCTTTCAGGGATTACCTTTTGTAACTTTATCTTTCCGGGCCGACTTTGTCACGTCAGGCCCTTGTCGAGTTACTTGATAATCCTCTTTCTTGGACCTTGTTCAGGTCTCTTTCAGGGATTACCTTTTGTAACTTTATCTTTCCGGGCTGACTTCGTCATGTCGGGCCCTGTCGAGTTACTTAATAATCCTCTTTCTTGGACCTTGTTCAGGTCTCTTTCAGGGATTACCTTTTGTAACTTTACCTTTCCGGGCCGACTTTGTCACGTCGGGCCCTTGTCGAGTTACTTGATAATCCCCTTTCTTGGACCTTGTTCAGGTCTCTTTCAGGGATTATCTTTTGAAACTTTTTGTAGGAGTCCGACTTCGTCCTGTCGAGTTTTTGTGGCTGGTCTGACTTTTTGTGCCGGCCAGCCTTTAAGTTATTTTATAGCAATTCTTTTTATTAGGACCTCGTCAGGTCTTTTCTATGGATCACTTTCTATAACTTCTTGCATTATTCTATTTTCATCTTTGCGCAGTGAATTTGGTTTTCACTTTTTGTCGATCTGTAGCTTTACAATTGGGCGATGACTGTTTACAGAATAATACGACTTGAACATTTGTAGAGAATCTGAGCAAATTTTTTAAAAGAAAATGCAAATATACATGAGGAGTTAATTTCCTAAGTCGGGTGACTTGTAGGTCTTGGCAGGGCGCCTCATTAAAAAACCTTTTCAGGAAAAAGAGTGTGCCTTGTCCAAAATCTTTTGTCATCCCTAGTTATAGTACCTTCTTAGGTTGCAGGCGTGCCATGATCTAGGAAGCTCTCGCACGTCGAGTTCGGAAAGCTTGTAGTAGCCTTTTCCCAGTACTTCTATGACTCGGAAGGGTCCCTTCCAGTTTGCTGCCAGCTTTCCTTCTCTAGGTCGAGTTGTTCCTATATCATTTCGGATTAGGATGAGGTCGTCTTCAGCGAAGGCCCGCTGTATTACTTTTCGGTTGTATCTGGAGGCCATTCGTCGTTTCAATGCCTCTTCCCTTATCCAAGCTCTTTCTCGGATTTCTGAAAGTAAGTCGAGCTCTTCCCTTTGGAGTTGGGAATTGGCTTTTTTGCTAAAATGGATTACTCTGGGTGATCCTTCTTTGACCTCCACTGGGATCATTGCCTCCATCCCGTAAGCTAATCGGAAAGGTGACTCCTTTGTCGTGGAATATGGAGTCGTTCGATATGCCCATAGGACTTGTGGGAGATCTTCGGCCCAGGCTCCCTTTGCATCTTGTAATCTCCATTTTAACCCTGCTAATATAACTTTGTTAGCAGCTTTAGCTTGCCCATTGGCTTGGGGGTGCTCAACAGAGGTGAATTGTTGTTTTATATTCAGGTCGGCCGCTAGTTTTCTGAAGCCTGCATCTGTGAACTGGGTACCATTGTCTGTAGTGATGGAGTATGGAACTCCGAACCTTGTGATGATGTTTCTATATAGGAATTTCCGACTTCTTTGAGCTGTGGCATTGGCTAGGGGTTCTGCCTCGATCCATTTTGTGAAGTAGTCTATTCCTACTATGAGGAATTTGACTTGTCCTGATCCTCGAGGAAAAGGTCCGAGGAAATCGAGTCCCCATTTTTCGAATGGCCAAGGTGAGGTTATGCTGATGAGTTCCTCTGGCGGAGCGGTGTGGAAGTTGGCATGCTTTTGACATGGCGAACATATCCTTACAAATTCTGTGGCTTCTTTTTGTAGAGTTGGCCAATAGAATCCTGCCCGAAGTACTCTTTTGGTGAGTGCTTGCGCTCTGAGGTGATTGCCACAAATGCCACTGTGTACTTCTTCTAGAATATCCTTAGTGTTGGAAGTCGGCACGCATTTTAGCAATGGTGTTAAAATCCCTTTTTTCTATAAAGTATTATTTATGATGGTGTAGTATTGTACTTCCCATTTTAACCTCTTTGCCTCTTTCTCATCTGTAGGGAGGGCTTCTGCTGTGAGGTAATTAATTATGGGGGTTATCCATCCCTGATCGCTACCTGTTATAGCTATGACCTTTTCTTCTTCTGAGATTGATGGATTTTGTAGAATTTCTTGGATAAGGCTTCTATTGTTGCCTCCTGGGTGCATCAGTCCGGACATTCTGTTCTCGGGGTTTGTGTCGAATCTCATACTCTCCGAGTTGTCCGAGCTGTTCCCTGGTTTTGTCCAAGTACTTTTTCATAGTGGGATCTTTGGCTTGGTAGCTTCCTGTTATTTGTGAAGTGACTACCTGTGAGTCGCTGAAGATGATAAGTTTTTGAGCTCCAACCTCCCTAGCCAGCTTCAAACCAGCTAGTAGTGCCTCATATTCTGCTTGATTGTTTGAGGCAGGGAACCCGAATTTGAGGGAGAGTTCGATTTGGGTCCCCTGGTCGCTTCCAATTATTACACCTGCGCCATTTCCCGTTTTATTTGAGGAGCCGTCCACATATAAATTCCATTCTACGGGGATTTCCGGTGTGTCCGTAAATTCCGCAATGAAGTCGGCCAGATATTGAGATTTGATGGCCGTCTGAGCTTCGTATTGAAGGTCAAATTCGGACAACTCGACTGCCCATTGCAAGATTCTGCCTGCCAAGTCTGTTTTCTGTAAGATTCCTTTTATGGGCTGGTTGGTCCAAACTTTAATGGTGTGCGACTGGAAATATGGGCGAAGTCGTCGAGATGTTATTATGAGAGTGTAAGCGAACTTTTCTATTTTCTGGTAGTTTTGCTCGAACCCTTGTAATGCTTTGCTGATAAAGTATATGGGTTGTTGCCCACTGTTGTCTTCTCGGACTAGTGCTGAGGCTATTGCCCGATTTTCCACTGCGAGGTACAAGATGAGTGGTTCTCCTTCCCGTGGCCGACTTAATATAGGTGGCCGTCCTAGAAATTTTTTAAAGTCTTGGAAGGCTTGCTCACATTCAGCTGTCTATTCAAACTCTTTTCCCTTCCTTAGAGTGGCGTAGAAGGGGAGAGATCTTATTGCTGATCCAGCCAGGAATCTGGACAAGGCTGCCAACCGTCCGTTGAGTTGTTGTACCTCTTTGATACAAGTCGGACTTTTCATGTCGAGTATGGCCCTGCACTTGTCCAGGTTTGCCTTGATTCCTCTTTGTGTGATCATAAAACCCAAGAATTTGCCAGCTTCCACTGTAAAGGTACATTTCGTGGGATTGAGTCGCATGTCGTGTCGTCTTATGGTGTTGAATACTTGTGTCAGGTCGGATAATAATATCTCTTCGTTTTGTGTCTGCACTAGCATGTCGTCTACGTAGACCTCCATGATCTTTCCGATGTGATCCAAAAAAACTTTGTTCATTAATCTTTGGTAAGTGGCTCTCACGTTTTTGAGATCGAAGAGCATAACAATGTAGCAGTAATTTGCCTTTGGGGTTAAGAAAGAGGTTTTTTCTTGGCCGGGTGGGTACATTGGGATTTGGTTATATCCCGAGTACGCATCCATAAAGGAGAGGTATTTGTATCCGGAGGAGGCATCTACCAGTGTGTCGATGTTTGGGAGAGGATAAGGATCTTTTGGGCAAGCTTTGTTTAGATCGGTATAGTCGGTGCACATTCTCCACTTCCCATTTTACTTTTTTACCAAAACGACATTAGCAAGCCATAGCGGGTATTTGACTTCTCTTATAAAGCCTGCCTCCAGTAGAGCTCGTACCTGTTCTTCCACCGCTTGAGAGCGTTCTGGTCCTAGCTTTCTGTGCCTTTGTTGTACCGGCCGAGATCCTGGGTAGACTGCTAGCTTGTGGCACATTAGTTTGGGATCTATGCCTGGCATGTCTGCGGCCTTCCACGCAAAGAGGTCGGCATTGTCGCGTAGGAACTGTATGAGTGATTCTTTTATGTCCCCTTTTAGGAGTGTGCCGATGTTGCTTGTTTGGTCTGGGGTGTTCCCGATCTGGATTTTCTCTATTTCCCGAACTCCACCGAGCTCAATTGTGTGGAATTCTTCTCCTCTGCCTCTAAGGTTTAGACTTTTGTTGTAATAGCGGCACGCCATCTTCTGATCTGCCTTTACTGTGGCTATTCCACCTGCAGTTGGGAACTTCATGCATAGATGCGGAGTCGAGACTATTGTGCCAAGCTGATTTAACGTTGTCCGACCTATTAGGGCATTGTAGGCTGAGCTTACGTCGAATTTTGAGTGTTCTTGACTGACTTCCTTTTCCAAAATTTGTGTAGAGCGAGATGTATCCCATCAGTTGAATTGGGGTATCTCCTAGCCCGAACAGGCTGCCGGGATATGCTCTGAGTTCTTTTTCTTCCAAGCCAAGTTTGTCGAAAGTGGTTTTGAATAAGATATCGGCAGAGCTCTCCTGGTCTATCAACGTGCGGTGAAGATTTGCGTTTCCAGTATAATAGTGATAACCATGGGATCGTCATGCCCTGACGCGACGCCGGCTGCGTCTTCCTTGGTAAAAGTGATTGCCGGGATGTCGGGTGCTTCCTCATTTTCTGCTACGTGATATACGTCTTTGAGATGTCTTTTGTGGGATGATTTGGAGATTCCTCCCCCGGCAAATCCGCCGTGTATCATGTGGATATGTCTTTCTGGTGTCCGGGATGATCGCGTAGTTGGTCTGACATCTTCTGCTCTTCTTCTTTTCCTTTGTTCATCCTCATGGGTGGTCAGGTATCAATCTAGCTTTCCTTCTCGTACGAGCTTTTCTATGATATTTTTTAAGTCAAAACACTCATTGGTGGAATGCCCGTGGATCCGATGGTATTCACAATATTCAGCCCGGTTTCCTCCTCCTTTTTTGCCTTTGAGTGGTCGAGCTGGTGGTATTTTTTCTGTGTTGCAAACCTCTCTGTAGACATCCACAAGAGACACCCGAAGAGGGGTGTAATTGTGGTATTTTTTTATTTTCTCTCCATGGCGATCTTCCTTCTTTCTGGAATCTTTGTCTTTATCCCGAGAGGTGAACCCGGCCTTCGAGGTCTCTCCTAATCGGGAGTTTTCTTCCATGTTGATGTACTTTTCCGCTCGTTCCTGCACCTCGTTTAGAGACGTGGGGTACTTCTTTGATATAGATTGACTAAAACACCCTTCTTGCAGGCCATTAATGAGGCCCATGATGGCGGCTTCTGTTGGCAGATTTTGTATATCCATGCATGTCTTGTTGAATCTCTCTATGTAGTTGTGCAGGGTTTCCCTTTCTCCTTGTCTGATTCCCAGTAAGCTCGGCGCATGTTTAGCTTTGTCCTTTTGGATGGAGAATCTGGCCAGGAATTTCTTGGCCATGTCGTCGAAACTCAAGATGGATCTAAGAGGGAGGTTGTCGAACCATCTAATTGCTGTTTTTGTTAAAGTAGTTAGAAAGGCTTTGCAACGAACTGCATCTGAGGCGTCGGTGAGATACATTCTGCTCCTGAAGTTGCTGAGATGATGGCTGGGATCCGTAGTGCCGTGGTACAAGGTCATGTCTGGGAGTTTAAAGTCTTTTGGGATTCTTGTCTTCATGATCTCCTTGGTGAATGGATCTTGCTCCTTGCGGGTGCTATCTTCGTAAGTGGATCGGCTGGCTTTAGTCTTGACATCGGCTTCAAGTTTTAGGAGTTTGTTCTCCAATTCCTGGCGTCGCCTTATTTCTCTTTGTAGATCCTTCTCAGCCTCTCGTTGATGTAGAGCGTCTTCCTTAAGTTGTTTTAACCGATCTTGAAATGCCTCCAGGGCTCCCTCATTTGGGGAGTCCTTATTGTTTATTTGGGGAGTATCTTTTGGTGTTGCGTCCGCGTTTTTATCTGGCGTTCTTTCTTCTAGATCTGAGGTGTGTTCGTTGTCATGGTCATCCGCCATGGTAATGGGATGACTTCCAGGTTCCCCGGCAACAGAGTTTGTCAGCCTTCTTATCAGAGTTTGGCTCAGGTCCCAAACTCATAGTAAAGTCCAGAAATGTGAATTTAGCATAAAAACTAATGAAAACATCCCTAAAAGTAGCTAGATCCTACTAAAAATACCTAAAAACAGTGCCAAAAAGTGTATAAATTATTCGCTCATCAATCATAAAAACCAAAAAAAAAATTTGTGTTTCTTGTTTGAATCTTGTGTCAAATTTTAAAGTTTGGTGTTAATTGCATGTTTTAATTTATCTTAAATTTTCGAAATTATATGCAATATGTTCTTCTTGATCTTCAAGTTGTTCTTGATGAATTTCCTTGTTTGATCTTTAAATTTTCTTGTTTTGTGTCTTTTCTTGTTTTTCTTGTGCATTTTCAAATTCATGGTGTCTAAACATTAAAAATTTATAATTTTGGTGTCTTGCATGTCTTTCTTTTCTTAAAAATTTTCAAAAATATATTCTTGATGTTCATCATGATCTTGAAAGTGTTCTTGGTGTTCATCTTGACATTCAAAGTGTTCTTGCATGCATTATTTGTTTTGATCTTAAATTTTTATGTTTTGTTTCATTTTGTTGTTTTTTTCTCTCCTCATTAAAAATTCAAAAGTAAAAAAATATATATATTTTCCTTATTCTTCTCATAATTTTTGAAATTTTGAGTTGACTTGGTAAAAAAATTTTAAAATTCAGTTGTTTCTTGTTAGTCAAGTCAAAATTTCAATTTAAAAACTTTATCTTTTCAAATCTTTTTCAAAATCAAATTTTTTTCATTTTTTTATGATTTTCGAATGTCATTCTTAAAATTTTTCAAAATCTTATTCATTATTCTTTCAATGTTTTCGAAAATTTTAAAACTAATTTTTCAAAATTTTTTTTTATTTTATTTCATATTTTTGAAAAACCTTGCTAACAATTAATGTGTTGATTCAAAAATTTTAAGTTTGTTACTTTCTTGTTAAGAAAGGTTCAATCTCTGAATTCTAGAATCATATGTTTTAGTTTCTTGTTAGTCAAGTCATCAACTTTAATTTTAAAAATCAAATATTTTTAATTTCTTTTTCAATTCTTTTTCAAAATAAATTTCAATAATATCTTCTTAAAATTTTAATTTCAAAATCTTTTTCTAACTTCTTATCTTTTCAAAATTTATTTTCAAATCTTTTTCAACTAACTACTTGACTTGTTTGTTTTAATTTTAAAAATTTTTACTATTTCTTATCTTTTTCAAAACCACCTAACTACTTTTCCACTTCTAATTTTGGAAAATCACTAAGCATTTTTTTCAAAAATCTTTTTAATTAACTAATTGTTTTAGTTTTTAATTTTATTGTATTTCTCTTTCAAATTTTTGAAACTAACTTAATTAATTAAATAAAAATAAAAATATTTTCCTTTTCCCTCTTCTTAAAATTTGAATACTCTCTCTCTCTCATCTCTTTCTATTTATTTTATTTAATTACTAACACTTCTCTTCTACTCATAATTCGAACCCCTCTCTCTTCTCATTCTTCCATTCTTCTATTCTTATACTCACATAAAGGAATCTCTATACTGTGACATAGAGGATTCCACTACTTTATTTGTTCTCTTCTTTTTCATATGAGTAGGAACAAGGATAAAGGCATTCTTGTTGAAGCTGATCTTGAACCTGAAAGGACTCTGAAGAGGAAGCTAAGAGAAGCTAAAGCACAACACTCCGAAGAGGACCTTATAGAAAATTCTGAAAAAGAAGCAGACATGGTAGCCGAACCCAGCAATAATGTTAGAGATGCAAGGAAGATGCTTCATGACTTTACGGCACCAACTTCCAACTTCTATGGAAGAAGCATCTCAATTCCTGCCATTGGAGCAAACAACTTTGAGCTTAAGCCTCAATTAGTTTCTCTAATGCAGCAGAATTACAAGTTTCACAGACAGGGAATTATAAGCAGAGCCTTTCTGACTTAGCAATCATAGTCTCTGATCTATCTAAGACCACTCTCAGTTTCATGACTGAAACAAGGTCCTCCATTAGAAATCTAGAGGCATAAGTGGGTCAGCTGAGTAAAAGAGTTATTGAAACTCCTCCTAGTACTCTCCCAAGTAGTACAGAAGAGAATCCCAAAAGAGAGTGCAAGGCCATAAATATATCCAAAGTGGCCGAACCTGGAGAGCGTAAAAAGGCAATGATTTCCAGTGAGAAAGACTTTGCTGGACGTCCACTGACCAATAAGGAGTTCCCTATTGAGGAACCAAAGAAATCTGAGGCTCATATAGAGACCATAGAGATTCCATAGAACTTAATGCTGCAGTTCATGAGCTCTGATGAAGATTCTTCCTCTGACGAGGATGAAGATCTTGTTGAAGAGCAAGTTGCTCGGTATCCTGTAGCAATCATGAAGCTGAATGCCAAGCTATTTGGTAATGATACTTGGGAGGATGGACCTGCATTGCTCATTAAGGAACTAAATACCTTGGTTCAGCAGAAATTACCTCAAAAGAAACCGGATCCCGAAAGGTTCTTAATTTCTTGCACCATAGGCACCATGACCTTTGAGAAGGCTCTGTGTAACCTTGGTTCAAGTATTAACCTCATACTACTCTCTGTGATGGAGAAACTGGGGATCTTTGAGGTATAAGCTGCCAGAATCTCACTAGAGATGGCAGACAAATCAATGAAACAGGCTTATGGACTTGTAGAGGATTTCTTAATTAAGGTTGAAGGCCTTTACATCCCTGCTGACTTCATAATCCTAGACACTAGGAAGGATGAGGATGAATGCATCATCCTTGAAAGGCCCTTCCTAGCCACAGCAAGAGCTGTGATTGATGTGAACAGAGGAGAGTTAGTCCTGCAACTGAATGAGGACTACCTTGTGTTTAAGGCTCAAGGATCTTCCTCTGTAACCATGGAGAGGAAGAATGAAAAGCTTCTCTCAATACAGAGTCAAGCAGAGCCCCCACATTCAAACTCTAAGTTTGGTGTTGGGAGGCCACCATTAAGCTCTAAGTCTTAGTGAAGCTCTCTAAGAGCTCACTGTCAAGCTATTGACATTAAAGAAGCGCTTATTGGGAGGCAAACCAATGTTATTTAATTATATTTATTTTTTATAGACATTTGTTTTCCATTGCCATGTTATGTTTTCTTAAGGTTGATGATCATGTGGAGTCACAAAAAAGCTGCAGAATTAAAGCGGAATCAAAAACAACATCAAAAATAGCACACCCTGGAGGACAGGCTTACTGGCGTTTAACGCCAGTAAGGATAGCAGAATGGGCATTTAACGCCCAAGCAGGCAGCATTCTGAGCGTTAAACGCCAGAATGGGCAGCATTCTGGGCATTTAACGCCAGAAATGGCATCATTCTGGGCGTTCAGGAAAACGCTCAGTAAAGAAAGTTTCTTGGCGTTTAACGCCAGAATGGATAGCATTCTGGGTGTTTAATGCCAGGATGACACAAGGGAGGTAATTTTGTTTCTAATTTGATTTTTTTTTAATTTTTCATATTTTAATTCATAATTTTTTGCATCAAACATTATCTAAACGTTCATCTTTCAATTTCTATTTTCAAAAATAAATAATCTTTCCAATTCTTTTTAATTCTGTTTCAATTCTTTTCAATTCCTTCCAAAACGTTTTCAAAACTTACATATCTTTTCAAATTCTTTTCAACTCTTTTTCATTTTTCTTGTATACAGTAATAAGTTTTCAAAATTAATTGCATCATTCTTTTTCTACTCCCATCTATCTTATTTTGCTCGAGGACGAGTAAACCTTTTAAGTTTGGTGTGGAAAAAAGCTCTGCTTTTATGTTTTTCCATAACAATTAATGGCAACTAAGGCCGGAGAAACCTATAGGAAGAGGAAAGGGAAGGTAGTTGCTTTCAACTCCGAGTCATGAGAGATGGAGAGATTTATCTCAAAAGCCCATCACTAGAAAGATGATGGAGCAAATAAGAGAGACCACTCATGGACCTCACCAAGTAGCCATAAGAGAGGAGCAACAAAGACAAGGAAGAGACATAGAGGAGCTCAAGAACTCCATTGGTTCTTCAAGAGGAAGAAGAAGCCACCATCACTAAGGTGGACCCGTTCTTTAATCAAATTGTTTATTTTCTTTTCTATTTTCGGTTTTTATGCTTTATGTTTTGACTATGTTTGTGTTTTCATTACATGATCATTACTATCTAGTGTCTATGTCTTAAAGCTATGAATGATTCCATGAATCTTTCACCTTTCTTAAATGAAAAATATTTTTTGAAAAAGAAAAAGAAGTACATGAATTCCGAATTCTATCTTGAAAATAGTTTAATTATTTTAATGTGGTGGCAATATTATTTATCTTCTGAATGAATGCTTGAACAGTGCATATTTTTTATAGTGAAGTTTATGAATGTTAAAATTGTTGGCACTTGAAAGAATAATGAAAAAAGAAAAATGTTATTGATAATCTGAAAAATCATAAAATTGGTTCTTGAAGCAAGAAAAAGCAGTGAAAAACACAAAGCTTGCGAAAAAATTTTTTGCGAAAAATAAAGAAAAAGAAAGAAAAAGAAAAAGCAAGTAGAAAAAGCCAATAACCTTTTAAACTAAAAGGCAAGGGTAAAAAGGATCCAAGACTTTGAGCATCAGTGGATAGGAGGTTCCAAAGGAATAAAATCCTGGCTTAATGATGACAAGTCATCATATACCCATTTTTCAAGCTAATTTCACTTGTTTTGTTAGCATTTATGCACTTTCTTGCATCCTAAGTAAGAGATTTGGATTGAAAATGCATAACTTCTCTAAATCAAGCAACCACCATGAAATTAATGTTAAATCATGAGGTTTAAGCTAATTTTAATTGCATTTTAATTGATTTCTAAGCCTCTTGAATTTAGTGATACTTTGAGTGGTTGTTTTGGTTTATTGTAGGTGAAGAAAAGAAAAGAAAATGAAAAGCGTGGCCTAAGAAGCGTAACACAAGAAAAGGAAAGCGTGGCCAAAGAGGAGATGAAGCGTGCCGCAACTAATGGGGGAAGCAACATTGCCCTCCACAAGGGCAGAATGCCCTCTAGGAGAGCAACATTAGGTGACCAAGCCAAGAGAGGCAACTCTGCCCTGCCCACTCCAAGGGCAGAGCACAAAATGTGCCTTGAAACCATGAAGAAGAGAACCTTGCCCTGCCCTTGTGGAGGGCAGAATCGGGCACTCCAAGGAAAGAAATTCAAGGGAAAATGTCACCCATGCATGCTACAAGGTTCGAACAAGGAACCATGAAGAAGCTAGGACTTAAGGATGAGTACCGTGCAAAGAAGCCAAGAAAATAATCAGCGTGTTTGCCTCCTCCGTGATTCGAACTCGGGCGTGCAATATGGCAACTCTGCCCTGCCCTTGGCGCGGGCAGGGCAGCAATTGGACTGGCGCACCACAAACAAAAATCTGGCGCACCAACTTTGAATTCTGGCGCACCAAACTCTCGTCCTGGCAGCATCTGACGCGCGCGCTCCTCCCCTGGCGCACCAAAGCTTTCCTGCCCTGCCCTTGGCGCGGGCAGGGCAGCGTTTTGCATTCCTGGCGCACCAATTTTCTTCCTGGCAGCACCAAGCGCGCGCACCAACTCAAATCTGGCGCATCAACTTTTCTGCCCTGCCCTTGGCGCGGGCAGGGGCAGCATCATACGCACCAAGAAGCAACATCCGCGCACCAACTCGCATCAACACGCACCAAGGCCGCACCAACCTCATGCATCATGCACCAAATTTCTGCCCTGCCCTCCACAAGGGCAGGGCAGCCTCCTGGGAGTGAATTTTCATGGGCCGAAAATTCAAACTAAAATCCCATTTTAATTCATTTCTTCACCAAATCAAAAGCCCATCCAAATCCCAAAATCCAAGAATAGAAAGTGTATAAATAGGAGTTAGTTTGATGTAATTAGGACTTTTACTTTGAGCTTTGAATTTTTGCTTTTACCTTGGCTTTTGAATTTCAATTTCTTTGAGCTTTCTTGAGAGACTTGTCCGAGCACGAAGAGGATCAAGGGAGAATTGATTGATCTCCTTCCTCATTCTCACTTGGGCAATTCTACTCTTCTGTTTTCTGAGTATTGGGTGTGTGAAATTGGGGAAATTCTGTCCCAATCCCCATTCAAGCTCTTTGCACTTTGTTTCTGCATAATTGAATTCCAATTCTGTTCTTCCATTGCTTCATCTTTAATTTTCGTCAATTGCTTAGATAATTCAGATCTAGGAAGGAAATTGGGTTTTAGGCTCTACTACCTAAGCCCTTGGGATCCTGAGATCACAATTCATTTTGGGTTCTTCTGTGAACCTTTGCTGCATTTTATTTTGTCTCTGTTTGAATGCTAATTGTTTCTGATTTAAATTCTGCTCAATCAATTGCTGCAATTTACTTCTTCTTGGTTTAGATCTTGCAATCCCATTCCTCAATTCCCTTTTATATTCAAGCCATTTATCTTTCTTGCTATTTAAGTTACTGCAATTTAAGTTTCTTGCACTTTAAGTTTCAGTCATTTATTTTCTTGCTCTTTAAGATTCTGCAACTTTACAATTCTGTTCTTCAATTTACTGCACTTTTCCCTTCCCCCTTTACATTCACTGTCATTTAATTCTTGTTAAACACAAATCACTCAACCAAAACTTGGTTCGCTTGACTAAATCACCCACTAAACTAAAATTGCTCAATCCTTCAATCCCTGTGGGATCGACCTCACTCATGTGAGTTATTATTACTTGATGCGACCCGGTACACTTGCCGGTGAGTTTTGTGTTGGATCGTTTTCCACACATCAAGTTTTTGGCGCCGTTGCCGGGGATTGAAATAGATTGACAATGATTAAGTAAAGTGGAGGTCTAGATTAAGCATTTTTCTTTTCTGTTATTCTAATTCTCACTAACACACTAACTGTTTGAATTTTTGCTTAAACTAACTAAACCTTCATTCTAGCTATAGATTGAAGTTCCATAGTATTTCTGGGTCTGTGTGTTTATTGTTGTGTGTTTGTATGTCAGGTATAGGAAGATCTTCCCCTATTATCTCAGAAATTGATCAAAGGACTCTTCGGAGAATAAGAAGAGCTGAAAGAGGGAAGAACATTGTTGGAGAAGAAGAATCTGAGGAGGAATTCCAAGACATGGAAGGAGATACCAATCAACCAGGAGAAAGAGCCAACAATAATCAACAACAGAGAAGAGTTTTGGCTTCATACACATTTGCAAATGCTAGGCATTGTGGGAGTAGCATTCTTCCTCCCAATGTCAATGCAAACAACTTTGAACTCAAGCCACAACTCATCACTCTGGTGCAAAACAATTGTTCTTTTGGAGGAGGGCCTTTGGAGGATCCAAACCAACATTTGTCTACGTTCTTGAGAATTTGTGACACAGTGAAGACAAATGGTGTACCTCCTGATAGCTATAAGTTGTTACTCTTCCCATTTTCTCTCAGAGATAAAGCAACTCAATGGCTAGAGACATTCCCAAAAGAAAGCATCAACACTTGGGATAACTTGGTGAGCAAGTTCCTTGCCAAATTCTACCCCCCTCAAAGAGTCCTAAGGTTGAAGACAGAGGTTCAAACATTCACTCAATTAGAGGCCGAGAGCTTATATGAAGCATGGGAGAGATATAAAGCTCTATTGAGGAAGTGTCCACCAGAGATGTTCACTGAGTGGGACAAGTTGCAAAACTTCTATGAGGGACTCACTCTTAAAGCTCAAGAAGCTCTTGATCACTCTGCAGGAGGCTCTTTACAGCTCATGAAAACCACAGAGGAAGCTCGGAACCTCATTGATATGGTGGCCAATAACCAATATTTCTTTGCTCATCAAAGACAACGCCAACCATCACAAAGAAGAGGAGTAATGGAGTTGGAAGGAGTTAATTCAATTCTAGCCCAGAACAAGATGATGCAGCAGCAGATTCAACAACAATTTGAGCAAATGGCTAAGAGAATTGATGGCTTGCAAGTGGCAGCAGTGAGCACCACAAGCCAACCTCCAACCACTTGGGTGCAAAGTGAAGAAACTCAAGAAGAGCAACAACAAGAGCAGGTTCAATACATGCACAACCAAAATCCTGGAACAAATGAAGTTTATGGGGATACTTACAATCCATCTTGGAAGAACCACCCCAACCTCAGATGGGGAGACAACCATAACCAAAACCAACAACCATGGCAAAGAAACACAAGCCAAAACAATTGGAAAAACACAAACCATAACCCCCAGCCAAACACTAACCAAAATACATACAGGAAACCACAAAACAACTACCTAAATTCTAACCAATACCCAACCAATAGCCAACCAACTAACCAAAACACTTATCATCTTCCCTCAACACCCCAAAATCAACCCATCTCACAAGACTCACAGAGAATCACCAATCTAGAGCTACTCATGGAGAAACTAATGAAGAGCCAGGAATTGACAAACAAAAATCAAGAAGCCTCCATGAAGAACCTAGAGAGGCAGATTGGACAAATCTCTAAGAAGATCTCTGTTGAAAAACCATCAAGTTCACTACCTAGTGACACCATTCCCAACCCAAAAGAAGAATGCAAGGTGGTGCAACTAAGAAGTGGAAGAGTGTTAACAGATGGCAGCCAAGGAGCAACAAAGAAGCTTATGGAGAATGACACTGATCCAACAAAGAATGATGAAGCCATCAACAAAGACACAATAAGCAAGAGTGCTCCAGAACAACTCACAGAGGAAGACAACAGGCCACAGAATTTGAAGAAAGGAAAGAAGATCATGGAAGAACCGAGTCCAAAACAGCATCAAGTGGAGAAAAGCTCAACACCACCATTGCCTTATCCACAGAGATTTCACAAGGAAACAAAGGACCAGCACTTCCACAAATTTCTTGAGACTTTCAAGAAGCTAGAGATTAACATACCCTTGGCAGAGGCTTTGGAGCAAATGCCTTTGTATGCCAAGTTTCTAAAGGAGCTCATTAACAAGAAGAGACAGTGGAATGAGAAGGAAACGGTGATGCTTAGTGAGGAATGTAGTGCACTCATTAAAAAGGGACTCCCTCCCAAGCTTGAAGACCCTGGAGGTTTCTTCTTACCATGCACTATTGGGAACCTATTCATTAACAAGGGGATGTGCGATCTAGGAGCAAGCATAAATCTGATCCCATACTCTCTAGTGAAAAAGCTTGGTATAGAGGAGGTGAAATCAACACAGATGTCCTTGGAGTTAGTGGACCAATCAGTGGTATATCCTAAAGGACTAATTGAAAACCTTTTAGTTAAGGTTGACAAATTCATTTACCCTGCAGATTTTGTGGTCCTGGATTCTTCAGAAAATGGAAGTAACTCCATAATACTTGGTCGACCATTTTTGGCCACTGCTAGAGCCATTGTGGACATAGAGCAAGGAGAGTTAACCCTCAGGATGCATGAGGAGAGCATCATCCTGAAAGTCTTCCCAGAATTACAAGAGGATGAAGAAACAAGCAAAATGAGTGATGATCTCCTTCCAAAGCAATCAACTGAAAAGGAAGTGGAACAGAAAAACAAACAGATGCAAGAAGAAAAAGGGATTCACAAGGAAGCAGGGGTAATCAGCAAGAAGGAAGGCATCACAACTCAAGTAACTGTCAAGAAAGGAAGATCAACAAGCAAGAAAAAGGTGAAGAACAAGAAAACGGCTCACAAAGGATGGAAGAACAAGAAAATCCCAACTGAAGGATTCTCTAAGGGTGATAAGGTGCAACTAGTATACCAACAGCATGGAGCAGAAGATTATTACACTGTCAACCAAATACTTTCTCTTGAGCATATAGAAATTGAGCATCAAAGCACACAGAGAAAGCTGACAGTGAGAGGAGACAAGTTGAGACATCACCAACATCAACCACCTTAAAGGGAGGTCAATGTCAAGCTAATGACAATAAAAGAGCGCTTCATGGGAGGCAACCCATGGTTTAAGATTTCTGTCTTCTCTTTTATTTAATAAGCTATGATTCCTCTGAATATGATTTTGAATTTTCATGCCTGGTAAATGCATATATCATTTTGAAGCACATGGCAAACTTCTAAGTTTGGTGTACCTTAAGGCACACCCAAGTTCATTGTTCAAAGAAGAGGATTATCTTTTAGAGCATATGCATAAGTCTTTTGATAAAGCATGTGACCAAACACTGAGTTTGGTGTCTGCATATGCAACAAGGTTCAGAGGATCATTTTCCAAGCATGGACTCAAAACCATACAGATAAGGGATCATACATCAATTTGTTTTAAAATGCATCAATTGTGAGAACGGTTTGCATTGTTAAGCCATCCCCTTAATAAAAGATAAGTTCGGTGTTCACCAACTTTTAACATTTTATTCAGGAACACAATTGATCACAAAAAAAAAAAAATAGAACAAACCAAAACAATCTATTTTATTATTGCAAATAAGTTGCCACGGTTATATTATATTCTTAACTAGCTGTTTTGATTCATGAAGGAGAAAAAGGTTAAGACAAGCACAAGAAAGGATTGGGCTAGGAAGTTAGAAGATGCACTTTGGGCATACCGAACAGCTTTCAAAACTCCTATTGGGAAGTCCCCGTTTCAATTGCTATATGGCAAGTCTTGTCATCTCCCTGTAGAGCTTGAGCACAAAGCCTTTTGGGCCACCAAACTCCTAAATCTAGATTCTGAAGCAGCAGGAGAGAAAAGATTGTTGCAACTGAATGAGCTAGATGAGTTTAGGCTAGAAGCCTATGAAAATACAAAGATATACAAGGAAAAAGCTAAGAAATGGCATGACAGGAAGATTTTGAAGAAAGAGTTCAAACCTGGACAACAAGTTCTCTTGTATAACTCACGGCTCAAGATATTCCCTGGAAAGCTTAAGTCTAAGTGGACTGGTCCATACTTGGTGACTAAGGTTTTTCCTTATGGGAGTATTGAATTGCTAGATGAAGCAACAAAGAATCAGTTCACAGCAAATGGTCATAGAGCAAAACTATACCTAGGTGGGCAATGGAACAAAGAAAAGGAGGTTCAGAACCTGAATCCCTCTTGAAGCAACAATGAAGATGTCAAGCTAGTGACACTAAAAGAGCGCTTGTTGGGAGGCAACCCAGCCTGAGGTAGTTTCTTTTCATAGCTTTTCAATAAAAATGTTGAGTAATTGTTGTGCATTGCAAGGAGTTAAGTTTGGTGTTGCACACCAAAACAATTTGAGGGAGAATGAAAACTTCTAAGTTTGGTGTTCCACCAAAAATATCATTTAATACATTCTCACCTCTTGCATGATTCTAACTCCAAGCAATCAACCACATTATTCAACTGTTAAATTGTTTTCTAGCTTTAATTCCATTAACCTTTAGCAAGGATACATGGTTTCAAATATGGAAAACTTGGTACATCTGAGACAGTGGCAAAACAATTAAGTTTGGTGTTCACACACCAAAACAAATCCTGAAACCACACTCAGTTCATACAAACTAACCATATAACTAAGGGCTTGAGAAGCAAGCAACTTTGAGAACTATGCAGGATATGGGCCAACATTTGAAGACACTATGCAGTTTAACTCAAAGAGAACACAACAGAAGGAAGAATCAAAGGGCTGCAACTTCAAAGGTTGTATCTGAACTTAATCTTTGCTGCTGTGTGTTGTTTTGAACATGGGAACCATTGTGTGTCTTGCTAAAGTGTTCATCTAGTTGCAAGTGAAATAGCTTGTTAAAAATGCTGAATCTGCATAATGCTTGTATCCATCACTTAGCTTGAAAATTGCTTTGTTTCCCATATGCCTAAATAAAAGAGTTTGGTTTGACTTGAAAAGTGAAATATCCAATGTTGCACAAGTATGAATGGAAGTTGGTGGTGGTACATGTGTTTGATTAAATGCATAACTCATAAAATAATTGTTGCATAATATCATTCTCATTCAATTGTGAGTTAGCTTGCTGTTACAAAGACTCTTGTCAAGAAAGAAACAACCCTTGGTAACAAAAACAGAAAGAAAAGAGAAAGAAAAAGCCAAAATGGCAAGAAAAACAAAGAATAAAGGTTGGACACCAATAGCTTGGACCTTAGGACATATGCCTGTGGTGTTCTTGTACTAAGATCTGCTTGGATGAGTAAATTCTAAGGGGTATTTTAAAACCCGGTCACTTAAATCAACTGATTTGGGATGGCCAATTGAAAATCCACAATAAAGAGCAACTTAGATACAAAGCACTTAGTGATCCAAAGAGATGCTGGGCATCAATGATCCTAGGAAGAATTAGTGAGCCATGTGTCTGTGGTGGAAAGATGTTGAGCAAAAAGAAAAGAAAATAAAGCCAAAGGCTATGCTGCAACATTTAACACCAAACCTCTTAAAGAACAATAAGCTTGATAAGCATTGTAAGCCAAGAAAAGTTAGCAAGGGTGGAATCGAAAAGTGAGTCATCTAACAGCAAGTTTAGCAAGCCTTTGAAGAAAGATATGCATTATGTAACAGCAACAATAATTGAGTTGTCATTGTCTGCATAAATGCCCCATAGATTGAAGTTCTGCTATCTGCATAATAAGGATGTGTATTCTTTTCTTAATTCATTTCATTTACTCTTAGTTTTGATGCTTGCTTGGGGACAAGCAAGGTTTAAGTTTGGTGTTGTGATGACAAGTCATCATATACCCATTTTTCAAGCTAATTTCACTTGTTTTGTTAGCATTTATGCACTTTCTTGCATCCTAAGTAAGAGATTTGGATTGAAAATGCATAACTTCTCTAAATCAAGCAACCACCATGAAATTAATGTTAAATCATGAGGTTTAAGCTAATTTTAATTGCATTTTAATTGATTTCTAAGCCTCTTGAATTTAGTGATACTTTGAGTGGTTGTTTTGGTTTATTGTAGGTGAAGAAAAGAAAAGAAAATGAAAAGCGTGGCCTAAGAAGCGTAACACAAGAAAAGGAAAACGTGGCCAAAGAGGAGATGAAGCGTGCCGCAACTAATGGGGGAAGCAACATTGCCCTCCACAAGGGCAGAATGCCCTCTAGGAGAGCAACATTAGGTGACCAAGCCAAGGGAGGCAACTCTGCCCTGCACACTCCAAGGGCAGAGCACAAAATGTGCCTTGAAACCATGAAGAAGAGAACCTTGCCCTGCCCTTGTGGAGGGCAGAATCGGGCACTCCAAGGAAAGAAATTCAAGGGAAAATGTCACCCATGCATGCTACAAGGTTCGAACAAGGAACCATGAAGAAGCTAGGACTTAAGGATGAGTACCGTGCCAAGAAGCCAAGAAAATAATCAGCGTGTTTGCCTCCTCCGTGATTCGAACTCGGGCGTGCAATATGGCAACTCTGCCCTGCCCTTGGCGCGGGCAGGGCAGCAATTGGACTGGCGCACCACAAACAAAAATCTGGCGCACCAACTTTGAATTCTGGCGCACCAAACTCTCGTCCTGGCAGCATCTGACGTGCGCGCTCCTCCCCTGGCGCACCAAAGCTTTCCTGCCCTGCCCTTGGCGCGGGCAGGGCAGCGTTTTGCATTCCTGGCGCACCAATTTTCTTCCTGGCAGCACCAAGCGCGCGCACCAACTCAAATCTGGCGCATCAACTTTTCTGCCCTGCCCTTGGCGCGGGCAGGGGCAGCATCATACGCACCAAGAAGCAACATCCGCGCACCAACTCGCATCAACACGCACCAAGGCCGCACCAACCTCATGCATCATGCACCAAATTTCTGCCCTGCCCTCCACAAGGGTAGGGCAGCCTCCTGGGAGTGAATTTTCATGGGCCGAAAATTCAAACTAAAATCCCATTTTAATTCATTTCTTCACCAAATCAAAAGCCCATCCAAATCCCAAAATCCAAGAATAGAAAGTGTATAAATAGGAGTTAGTTTGATGTAATTAGGACTTTTACTTTGAGCTTTGAATTTTTGCTTTTACCTTGGCTTTTGAATTTCAATTTCTTTGAGCTTTCTTGAGAGACTTGTCCGAGCACGAAGAGGATCAAGGGAGAATTGATTGATCTCCTTCCTCATTCTCACTTGGGCAATTCTACTCTTCTGTTTTCTGAGTATTGGGTGTGTGAAATTGGGGAAATTCTGTCCCAATCCCCATTCAAGCTCTTTGCACTTTGTTTCTGCATAATTGAATTCCAATTCTGTTCTTCCATTGCTTCATCTTTAATTTTCGTCAATTGCTTAGATAATTCAGATCTAGGAAGGAAATTGGGTTTTAGGCTCTGCTACCTAAGCCCTTGGGATCCTGAGATCACAATTCATTTTGGGTTCTTCTGTGAACCTTTGCTGCATTTTATTTTGTCTCTGTTTGAATGCTAATTGTTTCTGATTTAAATTCTGCTCAATCAATTGCTGCAATTTACTTCTTCTTGGTTTAGATCTTGCAATCCCATTCCTCAATTCCCTTTTATATTCAAGCCATTTATCTTTCTTGCTATTTAAGTTACTGCAATTTAAGTTTCTTGCACTTTAAGTTTCAGTCATTTATTTTCTTGCTCTTTAAGATTCTGCAACTTTACAATTTTGTTCTTCAATTTACTGCACTTTTCCCTTCCCCCTTTACATTCACTGTCATTTAATTCTTGTTAAACACAAATCACTCAACCAAAACTTGGTTCGCTTGACTAAATCACCCACTAAACTAAAATTGCTCAATCCTTCAATCCCTGTGGGATCGACCTCACTCATGTGAGTTATTATTACTTGATGCGACCCGGTATACTTGCCGGTGAGTTTTGTGTTGGATCGTTTTCCACACATCACTTAAGCGGCTAAATCAAGCTGTCCCTAACCATGTGTTTGTGTCATGAAGGTCCAAGTGAAAAGTTTGAGACTGAGTGGTTAAAGTCGTGATCCAAAGCAAAAAAGAGTGTGCTTAAGAACTCTGGACACCTCTAACTGTGGACTCTAGCAAAGCTGAGTCACAATCTGAAAAAGGTTCACCCAGTTATGTGTCCATGGCATTTATGTATCTGGTAGTAATATTGGAAAACAAAATGCTTAGGGTCATGGCCAAGACTCATAAAGTAGCTGTGTCCAAGAATCAACGTATTAAACTAGGAGAATCAATAACACTATTTGAATTCTGAGTTCCTATGGATGCCAATCATTCTGAACTTCAAAGGATAAAGGGAGATGCCAAAACTGTTCAGAAGCAAAAAGCTACTAGTCCCGCTCATCTAATTAAAACTAATCTTCATTGATATTTTGAAATTTATTGTATTTTCTCTTGTTTTTATCCTATATTGTTTTTTAGTTGCTTGGGGACAAGCAACAATTTAAGTTTGGTGTTGTGATGAGTGGATAAGTTATATGCTTTTTGGCATTGTTTTTAGGTGGTTTCTAATATGTTTTAGTTACTTTTTATTATATTTTTTATTAGTTTTTATGTAAAAATCACATTTCTAGACTTTAATATGAGTTTGTGTATTTTTCTGTAATTTTAGGTGTTTTCTGGCTGAAATTTAGGGACCTGATCAAAAGTCTGATTCAGAGGCTGAGAAAGGACTGTAGATGTTGTTGGATTCAGACCCTTCTGCACTCGAAGTGGGTTTTCTTGAGCTACAGAAGCCCAATTGGCGTGCTCTTAATTGCGTTGAAAATTAGACATCTTGGGCTTTCCAGAAATATATAATAGTTTCTACTTTACCCGAGATTTGATGGCCCAAACTGGCGTTTAAACGCCAGCCAGAGACCCTTTTCTAGCGTAAAACGCCGGAACTGGCACCAGAACTGGAGTTAAACATCCAAACTGGCATCAAAGCTGGCGTTTAACTCCTTAAAAGGCCTATGCATGTGTAAAGCTCAATGCTCAGCCCAAGCACACACCAAGTGGGCCCCGAAAGTGAATTTCTGCACTATCTACACTTAGTTACTTATTTTCTGTAATCCTTAGTAACTAGTTTAGTATAAATAGCACTTTTTACTATTGTATTTCACCTTTGGATCATCTTTTGATCTTAGGATCACGTTTGTGCGACTTTTCATATTAGGGGAGGCTTGCCATTCGGCCATGTCTAGACCTTTTTCTCTTTTGTATTTTCCAACAGTGGAGTTTCTACACATCATAGATTAAGATGTGGAGCTCTGCTGTTCTTCATGAATTAATGCAAGTACTATTGTTTCTCTTTCAATTCACTCTTACTTTTTCTCCAAGATATACTCTTGTACTTTATTCAGTTAAGTCAGAATGAAGGGGTGACCCGTGACAATCACCCACTATCTTCGTTACTCACTTAGCCAAGATCTGCGTGCCTAACAACCACAAGTGGTCTACATGATGTTCAACATTATCATTAGACGACAGCCAGAGTATAGTCTCTTGGGTCTCTGATCCACGGACCGAGTCCATGAGGTTAGAACCTTCGTGGTATAGGCTAGAACCAATTGGCAACATTCCTAAGATCCGGAAAGTCTAAACCTTGTCTGTGGTATTCCGAGTAGGATCTAGGATGGCATGACTATGATGAGCTTCAAACTCACAAATCTTGGGTGCAGTGACAGTGTCAAAAGGATATAGAGATCCTATTCCGACACAAGTGAGAACCGACAGATGATTAGCCGTGCGGTAGCTGTGCTTGGTATTTTTCATCCGAGATGAGAAATCCGGCAGTTGATTAGCCGTACAGAAACCGTAGCTAGACCATTTTCATTGAGAGGACGGATGGTAGTGATGAATGAATTTTTGACGGTTTAGAATTTTACAAATGAAATCTCGTCGAAGTATAGTCTCTAAACCAACAATAATCCTCTCATACAAAAATTTGTTTGTCACAAGTACAAACCCCTAAAATCTATAAACTGAAGTATTTAAACCTCGGGTCGTTCTCCCTAGGATTTACAATAAAGTGTCTTGTTATTGGTTGAGTTATTTTGGGGTTTTAGATGAGAAACATGGATAGTAAATGGTAAGAAAACTTTATTAACAAAATGGTCTTGGCAAGATTTGGTTGTCAAGGGTCTTCATCATTATCACTAGCCACAAGTATGGTAGTTGCAAGGATTAATCCCACTTAGTCATCCTTAAATCAATTAACAAAGGAAAGTCAAGTTAGTTATATCAATCCTAGTCCATAAGTCCTAGCTTTCCACTAATTGGATTAATGAAGGCTAGAGTTAATGGCTATCAACTAGCAATCAATTGGACACTAGTGACTCAAGAAATCCTAAGTTACCTTCTCAAGCCAAGAACATAAAATCCTACTCTAACATCCTCTCAAGCATTTCATCAAACACTTGGAGGGTAATGAAAGAAAGCATTTTTATTTGTAAGGAAAAAAAAGAATCAACAACTAACAATTACAAAGAATTAACAAAACAACAATCAACAACATCACAATCACATGAATTATCTCAAATTGCATTATTAAAAGAAAACAAAAGAACAAAAATATCTCAATTACAAAACCTAGAAACAAAACAAGAGAAATCACAATAAGAGGATAGGGATAGAAAGAAGAACCAAAGTGTAGCAATCACCACTTGAAGGTAGAAGTAGAAGGAGACTTGAATTAAACCTAGAACTATGAGATCCTAATCTAACCCTAATTCCTAATCCTAGAGAGAAGTGAGAGCTTCTCTCTCTAAAACTAACTCTAACTCCTAAAACTAAGCTAATGATCAAAAGTATCTAAAGTGTCTTGATTCTCCTTCAATCCTTGGCTTAAATAGCATTAGAAATGAGTTGGATTGGGCCCACAAGGCTTCTAAAATCGCTGGCCACGTTTTGCTTTAAGTGAACCAGGTGGCAGCAACGGCGCGTGCACGTACTTTGCGCGTGCGCGCCACCATACGTGTAGCAACTATGGAAAATCTTATATCGTTTCGAAGCCCCGGATGTTAGCTTTCTAACCCAACTGAAAGCGCATCATTTGGACCTCTGTAGCTCAAGTTATGGTCGTTTAAGTGCGAAGAGGTCGGCTTGACAGCTTTCCGGTTCTTTCATTTCTTCATGAGTTCTCCAACTTTTCATGCTTCTTCTTCATTCCTTTAATCCAATCTTTGCCTCCTAAATCTGAAATCACTTATCAAACATATCAAGGCATCTAATGGAATCAAGGTAAATTATATTTATCTATTTTAAGACCTAAAAAGCATGTTTTCACTTTTAAGCACAATTAAAGGAGAATATACAAAACCATGCTATTTTATTGAATAAATGTGGGTAAAAGGTGATAAAATCTCCTAAATTCAATACAAGATAAACCGTCAAATTGAGGTTTGTCAGGTAGCCATTGACAATGGTGATCCACCAACTTACAGCTTGCCATGGAAGGGAGCATGCATGATTGGATGAAGACAATAGGAAAGCGGAGGTTCAGAAACAACAAAGCATCTCCAAACGCTTATCTAAAATTCCCACTAATGAATTACATAAGTATCTTTATTTTAATTTAAGTTTTAATTATCTTTCAATTATCAAAACTTATAACCATTTGAATCCGCCTGACTAAGGTTTACAAGATGACCATAGCTTGCTTCAAGCTGACAATCTCCATGGCATCAACCCTTACTCATGTAAGGTTTTATTACTTAGATGACCCAGTGTACTTGCTAGTTAGTTGTACCGGAATTATGAAAGTGTGATCACAATTCCGTGCACCAGTCACTAGCTCCAAGCAATCAAAGAAACTACTTAACATGTGCTTAGTTTCTTATTCATAGTTGGTCTTCTAGTTCACAGTTTATTTTCTTAATAAAAGCACTTGATGTTTCATGCATGTATTCACTCTGCTACATATAGAAGTAGGCAAGGAACTAAGTTTGGTGTTCCTACACCAACATAAGTCCAAAAAAATCACAAGCATACATGCATGCTAACCATCTCTCAAGTGCTTGGGGAGCAAGCAACTTTCAATATCCTTGCACGAAGACATTCAATCTCTTGGAAGGAATACACACCATTATCTAAGGAGATGAAGAAGAATACAAAAGCTAAAGATGGTGATGACAAAGAGGAAACAAGTGGACTCCAAGAGGTTGTGTTGTTACTTGACTGTCTTTAGCTTATATCTGTTGATTGAAAATGCAATTGTGCCCTGTTGATTAGTGTCCTATTTGTTATGAGTCATTTTCTATCTATTTATTTGTTTTCATGCTGTTATGGCTTGCTAGTCTAAGTATTTGTGCCATGCCATCTTGCTTAAGTTGTATGCTTTGTTCCCCATGCTTGAATAAAAGAAAAATTATTGTGAAACAGAGAAAGAGTAAAGGTCTGGTTTGATATGAGACAGAATAAGGTTATGTGGTGGTATGTGCTTGTTCATTAGTTGATTTATGAATAAGGTTAGAGGTTGGCATGACTTTGAGATATGAACTTGAGTTACATTCTATGAGACTTGACAAAAGAAAGAGGTCCATAATAAAAGAAAGAAAACGCAAAAGATAGAAATAAAAAAATAAATAAACAAGGCTGGGCACCAATGGCTTGAGATTTGGATATATGCCTGTGATGCTCTTGTACAAAGATAAGCTTGGATAACTAGGTTCTAAAGGGTGCTTCATCACTTGGTAACTTGGGTTAACTAACCCGGGAGTGCCAACCGAAAGTCCACTATCAAGAGCTACTTTGAGACAAAGCATTTAGTGACCCAAAGATGTGTTGGGCATCAATGTCCAAAGTATGAAACAAGCTAAATTCCTGTGATGTGTGTGTGCTAAGGAGAGGCTTGAGCAAGTAAGCCCTTCGGGGTGTCTCAACACCTAGCATCTTGAACCAACTGGGGCGGGAATTGTGTGGTATAGAATTTCACTAATGAAATCTCGTTGCAAGTATAGTTTCTAAACCAACTAACAATAATCCTTTCATACAAAAATTTGTTTGTCACAAGTAACAAACCCCTAATAATCCTAATAACCGAAGTATTTAAACCTCGGGTCGTCTTCTCAAAGGAATTGCAAGGTAGTGTTCTTGTCATTGGGTATTAGTTGTATATTTTGGGGGTTTTGGATAAGAAACATGAAAAGTGAATGGCAATGAAAATCAAATGATAAAACGGTCTTGGCAAGGTTTGGTGGTTAAGGATCTTTATCCTTATCACTAATCACATCATGATAATTACAAGGATCAATCCCATTAAATCATCTTCTTAACTAGTAAAGCAAGGTCAATTGAGCTATATCAATCCAAGTCCATAGGTCCTAACTATTCACTAATTGAATTAATGAGAGCTAGAGTCAATGGCTACCAATCATCAATCACTCGGGTATTAGTAACTCAAGAGTTCCTAAATTACCATCTCAAGCCAAGAACATAAAAGCCAACTTTAACTTTCTTCCAAGCATTTCATCAAACACTTGGAAGTCATAAAAGGGAAACATAGTAAATTAACAACAAGAATTAAATCTAACAACAATTTATTGCAAAGAATTAACAACAACAATCAAGGAAAACACAATTAACATGAATTACCTCAAATTGCATTAAAAGAAAATAAGAAGAACAAGAGTATATCAACTATAAGGTATGGAAACAAAATAGAAGAACAATATGTAGCAACATAGAATTGAAAGTTAGAAATAGATGAAAGCAAAGATTAAAGCCTAGATCTAAGAAATTCTAACCTAACCCTAATCCTAATTCTAGATTGAAGAGAGAGCTTCTCTCTCTAGAAAACTAAAACTAACACTAGATCTAAAGTGTGTTGTGTGTAATGAATGAAATTGTTCAATGGTCTTCAATCCTTGATCCTTTTAAGTATTTTGGCACAAAAGTTGGTTTATATTGGGCCCCACAGCCTCTGTGAATTCGTTGGGCACAATTTCACTTAAAAATCACGTGCCAGTACCGACGCTTACGCGTACAGCACGCGCACGCATCCATGGGGTTTTTGCAATCCGTGCGTATGTGTCTAGTGCACGCGCGCATCCATGGACGTATCCCAAATCTTTGGCTTTTCATGATTTCTTCACTTTGCATGCTTTCTCTTCACTCCTTTGATCCATTCCTAGCTCTTTTCAATCTGAAATCACTAGCAAACACATCAAGGTATCTAGTGGAATCAAATGAAGATTAAAATTATCAAATCATGGGTCAAAAAGCATATTTTCACACTTAAGCACAAATTATGAGACAATCATGAAACTATGCTATTTTATTGAATAAATGTGAGAAAAGGTTAACAAAATGCTTTAAATTCAACACAAGATAAATGCTAAAAACGGATTTTATCATAATGCTGGCTGAAAGCTTACTTTAAAGAGTTGCCTTAACACATAGCATTTAGCCTCAGCAAACAATAAATCTCAGTCATGAAAGAAAGCAAGAAAAACTAAGGACCAAACCATAACAAGTCTCATTTGTTGTATAATAAAAGTAAGGATCCAAAGGAGTGTCACTACTTCAACCACAAATAAAAATTACTAAGATACCATGCATGAAAACCCCATTAATCAAAATTGAATGTCTTCCAATAAAGGCTTATACCTCTCTCTCTCTCTGTTTTCATTCATTCTCCTAATGTTTTACTGCTTGCTTGGGGACAAGCAAGATTTAAATTTGGGCACAAGCCTTTTTACATTTATTTTTACTTGGTTTTCATGCATTTCGTAGTTAATAAGTAAGTGTTTGGATGAGAAATTCATGCTTGTCTTGATTCAATCAAACATTGTTACTTTGGTGCATTTTCATGAGATTTATGCAAAGAATTGTTTGATCCTATGAATGATGCATTATCTTGTGATTATGGCAATACCTTGATGCATTTTGTTTGGTTGATGATGTGCAATAATGGTGGCCAAATTTGGCTTACTAACGTTGCTGGCAACGTTTTGCAAATGTGGTGCTAATGTTGGAGGGAACTGATGCACCACTATTTCGTGGTACATCTTGTGCTTAATTTAGGGGATTTTATCACCTTTTACCCACATTTATTCAATGAAATAGCATTATTTCATGATTGTCTCCTACATTGTGCTTAAGTGTGAAAATATGATTTTTAGACCCTTAATTGGTTGATTTTAATTCACCTTTGATTCCACTAGATGCCTTGATGTGTTTGTTAGTGAATTTAGGTTGGAAAGGCTAGAAATGGATCAAAGGAATGAAGAGGAAAAGCATGCAAGTGGAAAACTCATGGAAAAACAAGGATTTGGGATGCTGAGATCGTCGGCACGCGCAGCAGACGCGCACGCGTGGAAAGTGAAGTCGCATTGCGACGCGTATGCGTGGAAAGTAAATTGTCAAGCGACGCGTACGCGTGACCCACGCATACGCCTCGACGATCGCATGTGACCTCATTAAAGTGAATCTGCTGGGGGCGATTTCTGGGCTTCCCAGGCCCAAATCAAACTCATTTATGATGCTATTAAACCCAAGGATTAGAAGGGGATCAACACACCTTTACACTTTGAGTCATATTTTAGTTTTAGAAGTAGTTAGAGTTAGTTTCTAGAGAGAGAAGCTCTCTCTTCTCTCTAGAAATAGGATTAGGATTAGGTTTAATTCTTCTCTAGATCTAGGTTCAATTCATGCTTTGATTTACTTTTCCTTTATCAATTCTTTCTCCTCTACTCTTCCTCTCTCTAATTTTGTACTTTAATTCTTGTAATTCTTTACTTTAATGTTGATGCACTCTTGTTCTTCTATTTCTCTTTAATGCAATTCATGTTTTGATTTCTCTTATTGCTTAATTGTTTTGTTGTTGTTTATTTCCATGCAATTAGTAGTTATTAGATTTCATTCTTGTTGTCATTCTACTATGCTTTCCTTTTATGGCTTCTGATGAGCGGATAATTTATACGCTTTTTGGCATTGTTTTTAGGTAGTTTTTAGTAAGTTCAAGCTACTTTTAGGGATGTTTTCATTAGTTTTTATGTTAAATTCACATTTCTGGACTTTACTATGAGTTTGTGTGTTTTTCTGTGATTTCAGGTAAATTCTGACTGAAATTGAGGGAATTGAGCAAAACTCTGAAAAAGGCTGACAAAAGGACTGCTGATGCTGTTGGAATCTGACCTCCCTGCACTCGAAATAGATTTTCTGGAGCTACAGAACTCCAATTGGCGCGCTCTCAACGGCGTTGGAAAGTAGACATCCAGGGCTTTCCAGCAATATATAATAGTCCATACTTTATTCGAAAAATGATGACGTAACTTGGCGTTGAACGCCAAGTACATGCTACTTTCTGGAGTTAAACACCAGAAAAACGTCATGATCCGGAGTTGAACGCCCAAAACACGTCATAACTCAAAGTTCAACTCCAAGAGAAGCCTCAGCTCGTGGATAGATCAAGCTCAGCCCAAGCACACACCAAGTGGGCCCCGGAAGTGGATTTATGCATCAATTACTTACTCATGTAAACCCTAGGAGCTAGTTTATTATAAATAGGATGATTTACTAATGTATTAGACATCTTTGGTCTCAGTTTTGTTTTATTCTTCATCCTAAGAGACTATTGATCACGTTTTAGGGGGCTGGCCATTCGGCCATGCCTGACCCTCTTTCACTTATGTATTTTCAACGGTGGAGTTTCTGCACACCATAGATTAAGGGTGTGGAGCTCTGCTGTACCTCAAGTATTAATGAAGTTCTATTTTCTTTTATTCAAATCTCTTCTATTCTTATTCCAAGATATTCATTCGTACCCAAGAACATGATGAATGTGATGAGTTAGATAACCCTCATTATTATTCTCACTCATGAACGCGCGTGATTGACAACTACTTCCGTTCTACATGCAACAGAGCTTGAATGTGTATCTCTTAGATTCCCCAACAGAATCTTCGTGGTATAAGCTAGATAGATGGCGGCATTTATGAGGATCCGGAAAGTCCAACCTTGTCTGTGGTGTTCCGAGTAGGATCCTGGGAATCCGGAAAGTCTCACCTTGTCTGTGGTATTCCGAGTAGGATTCCGGTAATGAATGACTGTGACGTGCTTCAAACTTGCAAGTGCTGGGCGTTAGTGACAGACGCAAAAGAATCAAGGGATTCTATTCCAGTAGGCGCGGGAACCAACCAGTGATTAGCCGTACTGTGACAGAGTGCGTGAGCATTAGTTTTCACTGCGAGGATGGGATGTAGTCATCAACCATGGGTGATGCCTCCAGATGATTAGCTGTGCGAGTGACAGCCGCATAGGATATTTTCCCGAGAGGATTGAAAGTAGCCACCGCTGATGGTGAACCCCTATACACAACTTGCCATGGAAAGGAGTAAGAAGGATTGAGTAGAAGCAATAGGAAAGCAGGCGTCCTTGGGCCATACAGCATCTTCATATACTTAACTGAAATTCCTACCAATGAATCTACATAAGTATTCTATCCCTTTTATTATGTATTTTCTTTTTATTTTATAATTTATTCCAATAATCACAATTACCCTTTAATCTCCCTAACTGAGATTTACAAGGTGACCATAGCTTGCTTCATACCAACAATCTCTGTGGATTCGACCCTTACTCACGTAAGGTTTATTACTTGGACGACCCAGTACACTTGCTGGTTAGTTGAACGGAGTTGTGAATTCAGCTGCTGCCCCTTAGAAGCCTTCATCTCAAAATAATTAGAACATGGATCACAATTTCGTCCACCAAGTTTTTGGCGCCGTTGCCGGGGATTGTTCGAGTATGGACAACTGACGGTTCATCTTGTTGCTCAGATTAGGTAATTTTTCTTTTCAAAAATCTTTTTCAAAATTTTTCTTTTATTTTTCGTTTTTATTAACATTATTTCCGAAAAAAATTAATAAAAATCCAAAAAAAATTAGAAAATCATAAAAATAAAAAATATTTTGTGTTCTTGTTTGAGTCTTATGTTAATTTTTAAGTTTGGTGTTAATTGCATGCTTTTAAAATTTTTCTTGCATTTTTCGAAAAACCCATGCATTCATAGTGTTCTTCATGATCTTCAAGTTGTTCTTGATAAGTCCTCTTGTTTGATCTTGATATTTTCTTGTTTTGTGTCTTTTCTTGTTTTTCATGTGCATTTTTGCATTCATATTTTCCATGCATTAAAGATTTCTAAGTTTGGTGTCTTGCATGTTTTCTTTGCATCAAAAATTTTTTCAAAATTATGTTCTTGATGTTCATCATGATCTTCAAAGTGTTCTTGGTGTTCATCTTGACATTCATAGCATTCTTGCATGCATTCATTATTTTGATCTAAAAATTTCATGCATTGAACATTTTTGTTGTTTTTCTCTCTCATAATTAAAAATTCAAAAATAAAAAAAAATATCTTTTCCTTATTTTCCTCCAAATTTTCGAAATTTTGGGTTGACTTGGTCAAAAATTTTCAAAATTAGTTGTTTCTTACAAGTCAAGTCAAAATTTCAATTTTAAAAATCTTATCTTTTCAAAATCTTTTTCAAAAATCATATCTTTTTCATTTTTTTTCTATTTTTCGAAAATTTAAAAAAAATCTTTTTCAAATTATTTTCAAAATCTTTTTCTTATCTTTATATGTAATTTTCGAAAATTTACTAATAATTAATGTGATTGGTTCAAAAATTTGAAGTTTGTTACTTTCTTGTTAAGAAAGGTTCAATCTTTAAGTTCTAGAATTTTATCTTGTAGTTTCTTGTTAGTGAAGTAAGTAATTTCAAAATTTTTGAATTAAATCTTTTTATCTTTTGTTTGATCTTTTTCAAAAATTTTATCTTTTTCAAAATTTGATTTCAAAATATCTTATCTAACCTCTTATCTTCATATCTTTTTCAAATTTGATTTCAAATCTTTTTCAATCAACTAACTAACTTCTTGTTTGTTTCTTATCTTTTTCAAAACCACTTAACTACTTTTCCCTCTCTATTTTCGAAAATATCTCTTCCCTTCTTCAAAAATTCTTTTTAATTAATTAATTGTTTCATGTTTTAATTTTAATTACATTTTATTTCTAATTTTCGAAAATCATTAAACTCTTTTTCAAAATTATTTTCGAATTCTCCCTTCTCTTTTCTTCTTTTATTTAATTATTTAATTACTAACACTTCTCTTCACCTCTCTTCATCCAAAAATCCGAACCCCCTTCTTCATTCTTCTACCCCCTTTCTTTTTCTACTAACATAAAGGAATCTCTATACTGTGACATAGAGGATTCCTCTCCTTTTCTTGTTTTCTTCTCTTTCATATGAGCAGGTGGTGGACGAAATTGTGATCACTGTTATTTGATTTGACTTTTTGGTCTTGTATCTTTTTACTCTTAGGGCACTGTTTATTTTCACAACTCCGTTCAACTAACCAGCAAGTGTACTGGGTCGTCCAAGTAATAACCTTACGTGAGTAAGGGTCGAATCCACAGAGATTGTTGGTATGAAGCAAGTTAATGGTCACCTTGTAGATCTCAGTTAGAGAGATTAAAGGGGAATTGTGATTATTGGAATAAAATAGAGAATAAATAATTAACAAGGATAGAAATACTTATGCAGATTCATTGGTAGGAATTTCAGATAAGCGGAATGGAGATGCTGTAGAGCTCTCGGACGCCTGCTATCCCATTGCTTCTACTCAATCCTTCTTACTCCTCTCCATGGCAAGCTTTGTATAGGGGTTCACTATCAGCTGTGGCTACTTTCATTCCTCTCGGGGAAATAACCTGTACGGCTGTCACTCGCACAGCTAACCAGTCTGGAGGCATCACCCATGGTTGATAGCTACATCCCATCCTCGCAGTGAAAGCTAATGCACGCACTCTGTCACAGTACGGCCAATCACCGGTTGGTTCCCGCTCCTACTGGAATAGAATCCCTCTTTTGCGTTTGTCACTAACGCCCAGCAGGTTAAAGTTTGAAGCACGTCACAGTCATTCATGAACGGAATCCTACTCGGAATACCACAGACAAGGTGAGACTTTCCGGATTCCCAGGATCCTACTCGGAACACCACAGACAAGGTTGGACTTTCCGGATCCAGATGAATGCCGCCATCTATCTAGCTTATACCACGAAGATTCTGTTGGGGAATCTAAGAGATACACATTCAAGCTTTGTTGCATGTAGAACGGAAGTGGTTGTCAATCACGCGCGTTCATCAGTGAGAATAATAATGAGGGTTATCTAACTCATCATCATTCATCATGTTCTTGAGTACGAATGAATATCTTGGAATAAGAATAAGATAGAGAATTGAATAAAAGAAAATAGAACTTCATTAATCTTTGAGGTACAGCAGAGCTCCACACCCTTAATCTATGGTGTGCAGAAACTCCACCGTTGAAAATACATAAGTAAAAGAAGGTTCAGGCATGGCCGAATGGCCAGCCCTCTCCACGATCAAGTGACCGAATGATTAGAGACTTAAAGTGGTCAAAAGATGTCTAATACAATAGATAGATGTCCTATATATACTAGACTAGCTACTAGGGTTTACATGAGTAAGTAATTGATGCATAAATCCACTTCCGGGGCCCACTTGGTGTGTGCTTGGGCTGAGCTTGATCTATCCACGAGATGAGGCTTCTCTTGGAGTTGAATTTCGAGTTATGATGTGCTTTGGGCGTTCAACTCCGGATTATGACGTTTTTCTGGCGTTTAACTCCAGAAAGGAGCGTGTACTTGGCGTTCAACGCCAAGTTGCGTCGTCATTCTTCGAATAAAGTATGGACTATTATATATTGCTAGAAAGCCCTGGATGTCTACTTTCCAACGCCGTTGAGAGCGCGCCATTTGGAGTTCTGTAGCTCCAGAAAATCCATTTCGAGTGCAGGGAGGTCAGAATCCAACAGCATCAGCAGTCCTTTTGTCAGCTTTTTTCAGAGTTTTGCTCAAGTCCCTCAATTTCAGCCAGAATTTACCTGAAATCACAGAAAAACACACAAACTCATAGTAAAGTCCAGAAATGTGAATTTAACATAAAAACTAAGGAAAACATCCCTAAAAGTAGCTCAAACTTACTAAAAACTATGTAAAAACAATGCCAAAAAGCGTATAAATTATCCGCTCATCACAACACCAAACTTAAATTGTTGCTTGTCCCCAAGCAACTGAAAATCAAATAGGATAAAAAGAAGAGAATATACTATAAAGTCCAAAATATCAATGAACATTAATTTAATTACATGAGCGGGACTTGTAGCTTTTTGCTTCTGAACAGTTTTGGCATCTCGCTTTTTCCTTTGAAGTTCAGAGTGATTGGCATCTTTAGGAACTTAGAATTTCAGATAGTGTTATTGACTTTCCTAGTTAAGCATGTTGATTCTTGAACACAGCTACTTTTGAGTCTTGGCCGTGGCCCTAAGCACTTTGTCTTCCAGTATTACCACCGGATACACAAATGCCACAGACACATAACTGGGTGAACCTTTTCAGATTGTGACTCAGCTTTGCTAGAGTCCCCAGTTAGTGGTGTCCAGAGCTCTTAAGCACACTCTTTTGCCTTGGATCACGACTTTAACCACTCAGTCTCAAGCTTTTCACTTGGACCTTCATGACACAAGCACATGGTTAGGGACAGCTTGGTTTAGCCGCTTAGGCCTGGATTTAATTTCCTTGGGCCCTCCTATCCATTGATGCTCAAAGCCTTGGATCCTTTTTACCCTTGCCTTTTGGTTTTAAGGGCTATTGGCTTTTTCTATTGCTCCTTCTTTTTCTATATACTCTTTTTAGATCTCTTCTTCTTTTTTTTTTTTCACTGCTTTTTCTTGCTTCAAGAATCAATTCCATGAATTTTTCAGATCATCAATAACATTTCTCTTTGTTCATCATTCTTTCAAGAACCAACAATTTTAACACTCATAAACAACAAGATCCAAAGACATATGCACTGTTCATTCATTCATTCAGAAAACAAAAGCATTGTCACCACATCAAAATAATTAAACTAAATTCAATAATAATTTCGAAAATTATGTGCTTCTTGTTCTTTTGAATTAAAACATTTTTCTTTTAAGAGAGGTGAAGGACTAATGGAATTTATTTATAGCTTTAAGGCATGGTTACATACTAATGATCATGAAATAAAGACACAAAACATAGATAAACACAATAATTAAAAACCGAAAACAGAAAGAAATAAAGAACAAGGAATGAATCCACCTCTAGTGGCGTCTTCTTCTTGAAGGACCAATGATGTTCTTCAACTCTTCTATGTCCCTTCCTTGCCTTTGTTGCTCCTCCCTCATTGCTCTTTGATCTTCTCTTATTTCTTGGAGAATGATGGAGTGCTCATGATGTTCCACCCTTAGTTGTTCGCCATTATGGCTCAAATCCTCTAAGGAGGTGTTGAGTTGCTCCCAATAGTTGTTGGGAGGAAAGTGCATTCCTTGAGGCATTTGTTGATGATGCACTTCCTCATGTTCTTCTTGGAGGCCGTGAGGAGCTTCCCTTGTTTGCTCCATCCTTTTCTTGGTGATGGGCTTGTCTTCTTCAATGGAGACATCTCCATCTATGATAACTCCGGCTGAATAACATAGATGGCATATGAGGTGAGGGAAGGCTAGTCGTGCCATGTATGAAGGCTTGTCAGCTATTTTGTAGAGTTCATTGGATATGACTTCATGAACCTCTACTTCCTCTCCAATCATGATGCTATGAATCATGATGGCCCGATCCACAGTAACTTCAGATCGGTTGCTTGTAGGAATGATGGACCTTTGGATAAATTCCAACCATCCTCTAGCTACAGGCTTGAGGTCCAGTCTTCTTAGTTGGACTGGATTACCTTTGGAGTCCATTCTCCATTGGGCGCCTTCCACACAAATGTCCCTAAGGACTTGGTCCAACCTTTGATCAAAGTTGACCCTTCTAGTGTAGGGGTGTTCATCACCTTGCATCATAGGCAAATGAAACACCAACCTCACATTCTCCAGACTAAAATCCAAGTATTTCCCCCTAACCATGGTGATATAGTTCTTTGGGCTTGGGTTCTGATGAGCGGATAATTTATACACTTTTTGGCATTGTTTTTATATAGTTTTTAGTAAGTTTGAGCTACTTTTAGGGATGTTTTACTTAGTTTTTATGTTAAATTCACATTTCTGGACTTTACTATGAGTTTGTGTGTTTTTCTGTGATTTCAGGTAAATTCTGACTGAAATTGAGGGATTTGAGCAAAACTCTGAAGAAGGCTGACAAAAGGACTGCTGATGCTGTGGGATTCTGACCTCCCTGCACTCGAAATGGATTTTCTGGAGCTACAGACCTCCAATTGGCACGCTCTCAACGGCGTTGGAAAGTAGACATCCAGGGCTTTCCAGCAATATATAATAGTCCATGCTTTATTCGAAGAATGACGACGTAACTTGGCGTTAAACGCCAAGTTCATGCTGCTGTCTGGAGTAAAACGCCAGAAAAACGTCATGATCCGGAGTCAAACGCCCAAAACACGTCATAACCTGAAGTTTGACGCCAAGAAATGCCTCTACACGTGGATTGATCAAGCTCAGCCCAAACACACACCAAGTGGGCCCCGGAAGTGGATTTATGCATCAATTACTTACTCATGTAAACCCTAGTAGCTAGTCTAGTATATATAGGACATTTATCTATTGTATTAGACATCTTTTGACCACTCTAAGTCTCTAATCATTCGGTCACTTGATCGTGGAGAGGGCTGGCCATTCGGCCATGCCTGAACCTTCTTTTACTTATGTATTTTCAACGGTGGAGTTTCTGCACACCATAGATTAAGGGTGTGGAGCTCTGCTGTACCTCAAAGATTAATGAAGTTCTATTTTCTTTTATTCAATTCTCTATCTTATTCTTATTCCAAGATATTCATTCGTACCCAAGAACATGATGAATGTGATGAGCTAATAACTCTCATCATCATTCTCACTTATGAGCGCGCGTGACTGACAACCACTTACGTTCTACATGCAACACAAGCTTGAATGTGTATCTCTTAGATTCCCCAACAGAATCTTCGTGGTATAAGCTAGATAGATGGCGGCATTCATCTGGATCCGGAAAGTCCAACCTTGTCTGTGGTGTTCCGAGTAGGGTCCTGGGAATCCGGAAAGTCTCACCTTGTCTGTGGTATTCCGAGTAGGATTCCGTTCATGAATGACTGTGACGTGCTTCAAACTTTAACCTGCTGGGCGTTAGTGACAAACGCAAAAGAGGGATTCTATTCCAGTAGGAGCGGGAACCAACCGGTGATTGGCCGTACTGTGACAGAGTGCGTGCATTAGCTTTCACTGCGAGGATGGGATGTAGCTATCAACCATGGGTGATGCCTCCAGACTGGTTAGCTGTGCGAGTGACAGCCGCACAGGTTATTTCCCCGAGAGGAATGAAAGTAGCCACAGCTGATAGTGAACCCCTATACAAAGCTTGCCATGGAGAGGAGTAAGAAGGATTGAGTAGAAGCAATGGGATAGCAGGCGTCCGAGAGCTCTACAGCATCTCCATTCCGCTTATCTGAAATTCCCACCAATGAATCTGCATAAGTATTTCTATCCCTTTTATTATTCCTTTTTATTAAAACAATCCAATTATCACTATTACAAATGTTTAATCCGCCTAACTGAGATTTGCAAGGTGACCATAGCTTGCTTCATACCAACATCTCTGTGGATTCGACCCTTACTCACGTAAGGTTATTACTTGGACGACCCAGTACACTTGCTGGTTAGTTGAACGGAGTTGTGAAAATAAGCAGTGCCCTAAGAGTAAAAAGATACAAGACCAAAAAGTCAAATCAAATAATAGTGATCACAATTTCGTCCACCAAGTTTTTGGCGCCGTTGCCGGGGATTGTTCGAGTATGGACAACTGACGGTTCATCTTGTTGCTCAGATTAGGTAATTTTCTTTTCAAAAATCTTTTTCAAAATTTTTCTTTTTATTTTTCGTGTTTTTAAACTTTATTTTCGAAAAATAATAATAAAAATCCAAAAAAAATTAGAAAATCATAAAAATCAAAAATATTTTGTGTTTCTTGTTTGAGTCTTGAGTCAATTTTTAAGTTTGGTGTTAATTGCATGCTTTAAAAATTTTTCTTGCATTTTTTTCGAAAATTTCATGCATTCATAGTGTTCTTCATGATCTTCAAGTTGTTCTTGACAAGTCTTCTTGTTTGATCTTGATGATTTCTTGTTTTGTGTCTTTTCTTGTTTTTCATGTGCATTTTTGCATTCATATTTTTCATGCATTAAAGATTTCTAAGTTTGGTGTCTTGCATGTTTTCTTTGCATCAAAAATTTTTCAAAATTATGTTCTTGATGTTCATCATGATCTTCAAAGTGTTCTTGGTGTTCATCTTGACATTCATAGCATTCTTGCATGCATTCATTGTTTTGATCTAAAAATTTCATGCATTTAATATTTTTGTTGTTTTTCTCTCTCATGATTAAAAATTTAAAAATCAAAAATATCTTTTCCTTATTTTCCTCTAAATTTTCTAAATTTTGGGTTGACTTGGTCAAAAATTTTCAAAATTAGTTGTTTCTTACAAGTCAAGTCAAAATTTCAATTTTAAAAAATCTTATCTTTTCAAAATCTTTTTCAAATCATATCTTTCTCAAATTTTTTATTTTTTTTATTTATTTTCGAAAATTTCAAAAATATTTTTTCAAAATATTTTCAAAATCTTTTTCTTATCTTATGTAATTTTCGAAAATTAGCTAACAATTAATGTGATTGGTTCAAAAATTTGAAGTTTGTTACTTTCTTGTTAAGAAAGGTTCAATCTTTAAAGTTCTAGAATCTTATCTTGTAGTTTCTTGTTAGTTAAGTAATTTTAAAAATTAAATCTTTTCAAAATATCTTTTTCTTAAAAATCTTTTTAACTTTTATTCTATCTTTTTTTCAAAAATTTTATATTTTCAAAATTTGATTTCAAAATATCTTATCTAATTTCTTATCTCCTTATCTTTTTCAAATTTAATTTCAAATCTTTTTCAATTAACTAACTAACTTTTTGTTTGTTTCTTATCTTTTTCAAAACCACCTAACTACTTTTCTCTTTCCTATTTTCGAAAATATCTCTCTCTTTTTCAAAAATTCTTTTTAATTAATTAATTGTTTCATGTTTTAATTTTAATTACATTTTATCTCTAATTTTCGAAAATCACTAACCCCTTTTCAAAAATTATTTTCGAATTTTCCTTTCTCTTTTCTTATTCTATTTAATTATTTAATTACCAACACTTCTCTTCACCTCTCTTCATCCATAAATCCGAACCCATTCTTCATTCTTCTACCACCTTTCTTTTTCTACTAACATAAAGGAATCTCTATACTGTGACATAGAGGATTCCTCTTCTTTTCTTGTTTTCTTCTCTTTCATATGAGCAGGAACAGGGATAAAGGCACTCTTGTTGAAATTGATCCAGAACCTGAAAGGACTCTGAAGAGAAAATTAAGAGAAGCTAAAATACAACAATCCAGAAACAACCTTTCAGAAACACTAGCACAAGAGGTGATGGCCGAAAATAATAATAATGATGCAAGGAGAATGCTTGGTGACTTCACTAAGCCAACATCCAAATTTGATGGAAGAAGCATCTCCATTCCTGCCATTGGAGCCAATAACTTTGAGCTTAAGCCTCAACTAGTTGCTTTAATGCAACAAAACTGCAAGTTTTATGGACTTCCATCTGAAGATCCTTACCAGTTTTTAACTGAGTTCTTGCAGATCTGTGACACTGTAAAGACAAATGGAGTTAATCCTGAAGTCTACAGACTCTTGCTTTTCCCTTTTGCTGTAAGAGACAGAGCTAGAGTATGGTTGGATTCACAACCTAAGGATAGCCTGGACTCATGGGATAAGCTTGTCACAGCATTCTTGGATAAGTTCTTTCCTCCTCAAAAGCTGAGCAAGCTGAGAGTGGATGTTCAAACCTTCAAACAAAAAGATGGTGAATCCCTCTATGAAGCTTGGGAAAGATACAAGCAGCTGACTAAAAGATGTCCATCTGACATGTTTTCAGAATGGACCATATTAGATATATTCTATTATGGTCTCTCTGAATTTTCGAAAATGTCATTGGACCATTCTGCAGGTGGATCTATTCACCTGAAGAAAATGCCTGAAGAGGCTCAAGAACTCATTGACATGGTTGCAAACAACCAGTTCATGTATACTTCTGAGAGGAATTCCGTGAACAATGGGGTACCTCAGAAGAAAGGAGTTCTTGAAATTGATGCTCTGAATGCCATACTGGCTCAGAACAAAGTGTTGACTCAACAGGTCAACATGATCTCTCAGAATCTGAATGGATTGCAACATGCATCCAACAGTAATAGAGAGGCAGCTTCTGAAGAAGCTTATGATCCTGAAAACCCTGCCATGGCAGAGGTTAATTACTTAGGTGAACCTTATGGAAACACCTATAAATCATCATGGAGAAATCATCCAAATTTCTCCTGGAAGGATCAACAAAAACCTCAACAAGGTTTAACAATGGTGGACGCAACAGGCTGAACAATAGTAAGCCATATCCATCATCTTCTCAGCAACAGACAGAGAACTCTGAACAAAATAATTCTAATTTAGCCAATATAGTCTCTGATCTGTCAAAGGCCACTTTCAGTTTCATGAATGAAACCAGATCTTCCATCAGAAATCTGGAAGCACAAGTGGGCCAGCTGAGTAAGAAAGTTATTGAAACCCCTCCCAGTACTCTCCCAAGCAATACTGAAGAAAATCCAAAAGGAGAGTGCAAGGCCATTGATTTAATCAAAGAGGCCGAATGCACTAGGGAGGAGGAGGACGAAAATCCTAATGAGGAAGACCTCCTGGGACGTCCCTTAAGCAAGAAGGAGTTTCCTATTAAGGATCCAAAGGAATCTGAGGCTCATCTAGAGACCATAGAGATTCCATTAAACCTCCTTCTGCCATTCATGAGCTCTGAAGACTATTCATCCTCAGAAGAGGATGAAGATGTGACTGGAGAGCAAGCTGCTCTATATTTGGGAGCTATCATGAAGCTGAATGCCAAGCTGTTTGGTAATGAGACTTGGGAAAGTAAACCTCCCTTGCTCATTAGTGAACTAGATACTTGGATTCAGAAAACTCTACCTCAAAAGAAACAAGATCCTGGCAAGTTCTTAATACCTTGTACCATTGGCACCATGAGCTTTGAAAGAGCTCTATGTGATCTTGGATCAGGAATAAATCTTATGCCACTCTCTGTAATGGAGAAGCTGGGAATCATTGAGGTACAACCTGCCTTGTTCTCATTACAACTGGCAGACAAGTCAGTGAGACAAGCTTATGGGTTAGTAGAGGACGTGCTAGTAAAGGTTGAAGGCCTTTACATCCCTACTGATTTCATAATCCTAGACACTAGGAAGGAAGATGATGAATGCATCATCCTAGGAAGACCTTTCCTAGCCACAGCAGGAGCTGTGATAGATGTCAACAGAGGTGAATTAGTCCTTCAATTGAATGGAGAATATCTTGTGTTTCAAGCACATGGCTATCCCTCTGTGACAAAAGAGAGCAAGCATGAAGAGCTTCTCTCAGTTCAGAGTCAAGAAGAGCCCACACAGTCAAACTCTAAGTTTGGTGTTGTGAGGCCACAACCAAACTCTAAGTTTGGTGTCCAAACCCCATATCCAAACTCTAAGTTTGGTGTTGGGAATACCACACTTAAATTGACCTGATCACCTTGTGGCTCCATGAGAGCCACTGTCAAGCTATTGACATTAAAGAAGCGCTTGTTGGGAGGCAACCCAATTTTATTCATCTAATTTTATTTTATTTTGTTTCTTTGTTATTTTTGTGTTTTATAGGTACATGATCATGAGGAGTCACGAAAAATCAAAAAAATTAAAAACAGAGTCAAAAACAGAAGAAAAAAATTTCTCACCCTGGAGGACGCATGGGCTGGCGTTCAACGCCCAGAAGGAGCATCTTTCTGGCGTTCAACGCCAGAAACAGAGCACCATTCTGGCGCTGAACGCCCAAAACAAGCAACAACCTGGCGTTTAACGCCAGGATGCGCACACAGAGGACAATCTGGCGCTGAACGCCAGAAACAAGCATGAAACTGGCGTTCAACGCCAGAAACATGCATAACATGGGCGTTTAACGCCCAGAACTAGCATCAATGGGCGTTTGAACGCCAGAATGATGCATCAAGGCATGTTACATGCCTATATGGTGAAGGAATGGTATTTGTTTTCACCTCAGGATCTGTGGACCCCACAGGATCCTCACCTCAGGATCTGTGGACCCCACAGGATCCCCTACACATTTCTTTTAATCCTATTCACACTCTCCTAATCCAAATCTCATTCTCAATGTCACACTTCCCAAAAACCTTCACCATCACCTCAATTCCTCTTCCCAACTTCCCAATTCCCCATTCACATCAACCCCTCTTCCCCATACACCCCACCTACCCCACTACTTTCAAATTCAATTCCCACCCTTTCCCACCCAATATGGCCGAACCTATACCCTCCCCTCTCCCTATAAATACCCTTCTTTTCTTTTACATTTCCACACAACTCAAACCCACATTCTCCCACATAGCCGAACCCTCTACATATTTCTTCTTCTTCTTCTACTCTTCTTTTCTTTTTGCTTGGGGACAAGCAAATTTTTAAGTTTGGTGTGGTAAAAAAAGCCTAAGCTTTTTGTTTTTCATTCACCATCAATGGCACCCAAGAACCGGAGTCTCCTCAAGAAAAGGAAAAGGGAAGGCAAAAGCTTCCACTTCCGAGTCATGGGAGAAGGAGAGATTCATCTCCAAGAGCCCAAGACCACTTCTATGATGTGTGGCAAAGAGAAAGTGATCCATGAGGTCCCTTTCAAACTCAAGACGAATGAGTATCCGGAATCCGACTTGAAATTCAAAGAAGAGGTTGGGAAGTCATAGCCAACCCCACAACAAGTTGGAATTTTAATGGTTCAAGAGTTTTTATGCCAATGCATGGATCACTAGAAACCATGACCAAGGTATGAACCCAAGTCCGAAAACTATATCACCATGGTTAGGGGAAATACTTGGATTTTAGTCCGGAGAATGTGAGGTTGGCGTTCATTGCCTATGATGCAAGGTGATGAACACCCTACACAAGAAGGGTCAACTTAACCAAAGGTTGGACCAAGTCCTTACGGACATATGTGTGGAAGGCGCCCAATGGAGAGTAGACTCCAAAGGCAAGCCAGTCCAACTAAGAAGACTGGACCTCAAGCCTGTAGCTATAGAGATGGTTGGAGTTCATTCAAAGATCCATCATCCCTACAAGCAACCGATCTGAAGTTACTGTGGATCGGGCCATCATGGTTCATAGCATCATGATTGGTGAAGAAGTAGAGGTTCATGAAGTCATCTCCAATGAACTCTACAAATAGCTGACAAACCTTCATACATGGCACGGCTAGCATTCCCTCACCTCATATGCCATCTATGTTTTCAGCTGGAGTTATCATAGATGGAGATGTCTCCATTGAAGAAGACACCCATTACCAAGAAAAAGATGGAGCAAACAAGGGAAGTCCTCACGGCCTCCAAGAAGAACATGAGGAAGTGCATCATCAACAAATGCCTCAAGGAA